>NC_090926.1:293371506-293996506 GCF_040938575.1 Ambystoma mexicanum | reverse complement strand
GTGCTGGTGGGCTTGTTTTAACACTAGCTTCCCGCCAATTAATGTATCAATCCATCATCACCTCAATGGTCTAGTGTCAATTAGTGCTTTGAATATCGGCCTTGAGTTTGTACTGTGCTCTGAAAATGTTAAGGAGTGAGGGCACAGCCTGCCCCTGTGCGTAGGTGTGACCACCTCGATCGTCCAACTTCCTCCTTCCATGTGACTGGAGACCATGGAATCAAACCTTTTCCTGTATTAAAATATATTTTCTAATAGTCCTCTGACGTCTTTTGCTTTGCTCAAGCCTTCTGAACAGGAGTCTCTGTTCCTTCACACGATTTGTATCCAGTGTCAGCCAATTCCAGTTTTGATAAGACCTTGGCTTCTTGGCTCATCCAACTCCTTCTGCTGAGATTCATTTTGAAAGTAAATTTGTTTTTTAACTGCGACACACTGAAATGAGGCCTTCTTGCTAATGTTCAGCACTGCTTATAATGCGTAGTGGAAACATCCATCTTTTACTCGTCCATACGCATCTATATAAATTGGTGCTCACCGCAATCTATTTGCTATAAAGCCAGCCTCACAATTACTTTTTCTGCTTGCATTTCTGTTGCATCTGTACATGTATAAACTAGCTTAATATCTTCTTCTGTTTCTGTGGCATAAGCTTCTTCACCTTGATTCCAAGATGTCACTTATCCTTGGTGCTTTTTTGATGCCGTATAGAATATCTGCATTCTCAGGTCTCTGCATCTCTTCTGTGTGTCATCTCTCTCTGTGTGACGTCACCATTCATCTTTGTCGTTTATCTGCTCTGCTTCTTCAGGAATCTCATTCAAATGGCCATCATATTGTCTTGTATGCAGGTACGGTTTTCACAATGGTTACCTTGTCTCCCAGATTCTCTTAGGTACTGGTATTCTTATTGGTACTGCACAGAGTCCATCCTCTGCCCTTTGTTGGTTCAACTGTTCCGCATACGTCACATACTTTGGTTCCCACTCTATATGTAATAGAGGCAGGGTAGTTGGAATAAGGGTACTTCTCTCCTCCTCTACACAGCGGTTACGGTGGTCTTCCGAACCATGGTCGATGACGGTGGATGGAATGTCCGGGTGCTTCTCTTCGGTTTCCTCAGTGGTCCCCATCTCCGGTTGACAGTCTTTTGAAGGCTGACTTCCAGGGCGCTTCGGTGAAGGTTAGCTGGTGCAAAATTGTCCCTCTTAGCTCGGGAAGAGGTCTCCTAGCCAAGTCCTCTCTTGGATCAGTTTCTTGAAGGCACAGCAGCTGTCAGATTGCGTCGAAGGGAAACACTAGTTAACCTTCTTCTTCCGGCTCAGCTTCCAGAGTAAGCATCAAGTTTCGACTTCAGCTTCTGAACGATTTCCATCAAAAAGAGGCCCCCAGATATACTGTTTGGTCTCTCATTTACTCTGCTGGGTTACACAGAACACACATGATTAAAGGACTACAGGACGAGGACATGGAGGCCCTGTCCCTCCAATGCATTTCCAGCATCATACAGACTGAATCGCCTGTGTTTTTGCTGACAGTTCTTCAAGCTGACTGGCTTGTGGGCTGTCTGTCTCTCTCCTGGGTTGGCAGTCGTCAGAAGAGTGGCAGTCTCGAGAACCCTTATCTGTGGTTGATCCTGGGTGGTGCAGCAAGCAGAAAGGCTGGGGAAGGACTTTGTGGGTTACTTCCAGGCTGAGTCAGGGAATATTGTTAGCTGAATCTAGGTAATTATGCAGTAATTGAGGGGCATGCTAAATGGATGATTGATACTAGGTAGCGTAGGGTAAATAAGTCATTTCCTTTTTAGGCACTGCATAATAACATTTTTTAGAGGTATGTAAAACTGTGTTCTTGTTGCTCAAGTTGTGCTGCAATAAAACTCAAAATTGACAGAAGCTGGAATATGCCAATTTTGTTTTACAAAGTTCAAGGCCAATGACAGGCAGAACTCTGGCCATTCTCGCAAATAGAGTGTTTTGAAAACCATTGCTGGAAAGACTTCACTTATATTTGAATTACAACGTGGATGCACATGTCATTTTGTGTAACTTGCATGCTTTTAGTTTCTGATAAAGAATAACAATGCGGGAAGGTGATGTAGCCTTAGTCTATTTATTCTCCATTCAGAGTTTTTGGGCTAGCATGCAGAGAGATGCAGAACCTGCAGTAAAAAAACAAAATCAAAGTCAAGTTAGTCCTTATAAATTGTTTTACCCTGATAGGTTCTGAATGAATGTTTTGTGTTTCACTTGCATGGTCAATGTATTCTGGGATGCAAGCCACAAGGGCATGAAGTGGTATTGTAGATAAGATGCCACAGGAGAGCATGAGTTAATTATTCAGAGTGTACTAAGTCTAGTACTTGTTTATTGTTAGTGACCATTGTAAAATAATTATTAGGCAGTGTTCTGATGTTAGTCCCACCACTAAAAAGATACCCCAATAAGTTTACCACAATATATTATCAAGAGCTAACAAAAATACCACTATACCAAAATACCCCAAAATATCACGAGACACTAAAATATAGCCCAAAAAGATCTCAAACATGGTCATGAACAAACTATTAATTTGGTGAAAAGGTTGCTCATCAAAAATATCCAATTAGCATTTCCAATTAACTAGCACAAGACTTCAGGTTGCAGCAGAAAGGGGTTGCTGTATGGACCTGCATACTGGGCCGGTAGATTTGTCACCCAATTCAACTGAATTGTAGTAGAATAACCAGGCTGAGTGCCAGTCCCATGGTAATGCCCGCTCACTTCTCGCTATGTGGGAGCTGTGGTGAATCACGGCTAGGCAGCTGGCAAATTATAATGGACACTGCAAGGTGGTTCCAAAATGTCCCAGAGGAAGTGGTCTGGAGTGCCATATTCATGGGAAATGTCTACCCTTAAAATTGACAGCTTCGTTTTGGTTTTTTTGTTTTAAAAGTGGAGCAGCACCGAAAAGAAACTCTGAGAAGTGGGCAATCTGACAAATGGTGGGTGAAAGGTACCCTAATGTTGCTGTATGATTCAAGGCCCTCTAAAGCCGAATCATAGACACTCATAATGGATGACCATGTTGGGGCAGAGAGGCAGGTGCTGCACGTTGTTTCACCTTGACTCTTCCAGAAGTTGGGGGGAAGCAGTTTCAAGTATTAGGGCCCCTTTAAGTGGAATTAGCCTATTATGACTCCCACTCTCAAATTGATTGCCCTTTGCTGCCCAATGATGATATGATATGCTATATGTTATAATATGGCATTTATAATGCGCCTATGCACAAGTGTTTCAAGGCGCGACGAGACAAGGGAGGGGGAACAGAGGCACGACAGACAACGATCCTACTGGGCCAGGTGTCATTCAGATCACGCAAGTGCATGGGAAGGGGGAAGGAAGAAAGTGCGGGGGAAGAGGGAGGGGACAGTGAGGAATGATGGGCATTCTCCTCTCCCCCTCCAGCAAGAAGTTAGTTTGTTTTATCAGCTGACCGGGCAAAACAGTGAGCAGAATACAAGCCGCCCTCTTCCCCCACACATGCACTTCCTGAAGCGTGCATTGGCGTTGTGCAGAGCCAGAGTGCAGGAATGCAAGGGGCTTATAAACATAGTACAAAGAACCTGTATTCCAATTACATTCTAATCGTTGGGGAAAGATAGTTATGAGGTGCCTGGGGCCTGCACTTCGTTACATTTCCAGAATAAATGGGAAACATGGGAGCAGAAAGGCAGATGCATTCCAACATATGCAATTGCACATGTTGTGGAGTTGTGACGAGAAGGGGGGCTTGCATGGCTGTGACTTTAAGGTCTATGAAGAAGTGGAACACAAGACAATCTCGTTTTCTATATAGGTTAAGGGCCGGCCGGTGTTTTATGTGTATGCGTTTTTGGAATAGCTGATTATGCATTAACAAGTTCTACAATGTGAAGAGGTTTGGCAGATGTTAGAGGTGAATCAGCAGATTTCTGGGAGTGTAGCTGATCCCACTGGGAGCACTGAGGGCAATCCTGGAAAAAGGAGCACTAAGTAAGTCCCAAGTTTCCACAGAAAGCCTCCTCCCAAATGCAGCCCATTCCACGCCCAGCGAAGGACACCACACAGAAAGGGGCTGTACATTGCTCCAACTGACTCGTCCACAAAGGGTTTCCCGCTGGCTCTTGGAACCAGTCGCTTATAGGGCTTGTGCCTGCACGGCATGCTGGGGGTCCGTAGGGAGTCCACGTCTTGTGAACCAGCTAAAAGCAGGCCTAGTTTACTCTATTTGCACAGCAGACTAGAGTGCAAAAGGTAAAGGAACGCATGTATGGCCCGTTTTGCCCTCCCCTTTTGCACTCTGCCATGTAAATGAAGAACATTTTGGGGCGGCGAGCCATTTGCGTTGAAGGGTAACGGCACCCCCCGCGCAATTATGAGCTCATTCTATGATCTCCAAGGTGTGTGAAAACATACGCACATCTCTGTATGCAGGGACTGTACACGCATCGTGCGCCACCATGACCGCCGAAAACGACTCCCTTTTACTCCATCCGCCAAACTCCTGTTCCACTTCCCTCTCTACTGCCTCAGGCACATTTTACCATTTGACCTGTTTTAGTTTCGGGAAGGAGAGAGGTTTCTGAGTCGTTCAGCCTTCCCTCTCTGTCCGTTACCCTTTTCCTCTCCATATCTCCATTGTCAGAGCGCCTCCGTAACTGTTGCTTCCTTCTCTTCCCCTCCACCAGGTGCCCCTCCCCCGTCCCGCGCGCCATTCACGACGCATCTCGCTATATTCCCTCTCTGCTTTGCTTCGCCTTGCCTCCTGCTTTGCAGCTCGTGCCGCGATGCCCCTCCCAAACCCCTTACAGCCGAAACTTCATTGAAATGCCCGCTCTTGTTTCTGGTCTCTGGTTGCTGTAGGTTTTGTCAGCTGTCTGTCACAGCAGCCCCCTCCCCCCCACACACATGCTCCGGCTGCGCTACACATTAGTACCCGCTGCTTTGTTCCCAGTCTGTGCTGTTTTCAGCATCTCTGTGTTTACATCGTATGTCTAAGAAAACCACAGGCACTGGAATCCAGGGGTGCCAACTTTTGATTAGCTACGGGGCGATTTTTTTCATATATTGTGCACATACTTATCGACATTTGCAACAAAGAACTTTAAAAACCTTAAAGTGGTTAAGCAGGTGATTTTTGTTCAAGTTGTCTCAAGGAGCATACAGAAAAACTGCTTTGTAGCACAATAGGCGTTTCTATCACAAAGGCGCAGAGACAGCCCTGCCACAATTCTAATACATGCAGGTTGCACAGGCTCTCTGGCGATCTACATATACGTGTATGAGGGCCCCAATGCGGTGAACCCGCTTAGTGAGGAGAGGTAAATATTTACCCTTCAGCTGTACAACAGTGACCTACATGTCTACATATTATTGGCCCGATTCATGGAAAAGTGCCCATTTCTCCCGCAATTGCTGCACGCTGAGAACAACACTGTGCAAGCCTGCGCGCAGAATAAAAAATATGCGCCCACATACTCATGGAATTCACTGCGCAAAGTAACAGTATTCGCAAGTTGGGCACACAACGCTCCCGACACGCCCCCACGCAAAGCATCAACAGCCAGAACAGCTAACTTTGCGTGTTCCCCATGTGCGAATACGCTCACCCTTCAAACAGTGCGTGGGGTCCCCCGCAAACAAGCCTGCATCTCGGGGACCCTGTGCAGGGTCTCCCGTATCTGATGCTGGCACCCCGACAACATGCATATGTTACTTTGTAACTCAGTGAAACTCAGAAAATCTGTGTGCGCACCTCTTAAACTGTTCCTGTACACCTCACTACACTGCATACGCGCATCCCTAAGTTAGATCGGAACCCTGGTTGCATACACGCACCCCTAAATCCTACATACAAACCCACCTCTGTGCTGCCATTCCTATGTGCAAGTGTCTTTACGCCTGCTTCGGGTGCCGTAGTGATCAAGGGATTTGTGTGGCAATTTCTTTGTCGTGAGGGTGCCTGGGTGGTTCCATGAATACGTGTCGTTTAGTGCAATTGTGGGTGTACCAGGGACTGCCTGCTGGCCGTCCCTCTTAATGCCCACTTTTTTGTATGTTCTTCCCCATTTTCTGTGTTCCGCTCCTTCCCAGCCATCTGCGCAAGCCACACCCACGTTCTGCGTGGTGTCTCGCGCAAGGCATTCAACAGTGCTCAGAGACATGCTGAGCCTGCACAACATCTACGCAAGTCCTGGAAAAGTCCTGCGCATTCAATTCCATGAATCAATAAGCAGGATTTTGCACGCCGTTTGGCGTGCAAGTCCCCTATTTCACATGCAAATAATTCGATGAATCAGGCCCAAACTGCTCAATACGAGATTTATAAAGCTCACCAAACCTAATATGCAGGCAAGCTGCTGGCCACTTTCCTCACCGAAAATCACCACTTCATTAATATGCGTATTTATTAAACATATGCAGAAGAATACAGGAGTGACTAAGGAATGTTTTAATTGGAGGGAAATAAACGAACATGTACAAGCAACCGTATGCAGTGAAGGAGCCCACACCAACCGGGGCAAGGGTTCTCTCCCTGATAATCTTTTTTAAATAATGGAGTAAAATGGTGTATTTTACAGCACACTGTGTTAAGAAATTTGGATGATAAGCCACACAGTTTACAATTGTTTTGTAAGGTAAAACATGAAAAAAATCCAATGGATGCCAAATCACCTCCAGTTCACAGGAGTATTTTCCAATGCATTTTCTTGATGCCTTTGCCCACAATATGTACCACTGTTCTGCCAATGTAACAATCTTTCCTGACTATGCCCATATATGCCATTCTTCTCAGATAGGGGAAGGACATACTCATGTTTGCTTTGACTGTAATACCAGTTATTGTACTATTAAAAAACATGTTCATGCTGGCTCCCCATGTACAAACATACTCTGGTTGGTTTTGTTCAGAATGCTAGTGAAAAATGCCATGCCACAGAAACAAAACATGTCCATACTGGCTACACCATTGCAGGCTAGTATGGCCACATAAGAATAATCATCATGTTGGCTTTGCCCGTAGTTCCAGTAAAAATGTTATGCCCATTGGGAAAAAAAACATGTCCTAGAAGCACACAACAATTTGCCTCCATGCCCCGCCCCTCCATGTAAGAACACTCATAATGTTGGCTTTGCCTATAATACCTGTAAAAAGGAATGCAGCTGTTCCAAGGGCGATGAGCCTAGACCTGTCTGGGCTTTTGATTTCCTGCACCATATTTGACAAAAAGATCCACCATGAGCGATGGCAAGTCAGATGCTCCAGATACCTCCTCACAAACACCTTGTACTGGACAATATGTGGAGTTTGCATCCACAGTGACTATCTCGCCTATGGAAGATTCTGAGGTGCCAGGGGCACCCTCCAGTTTAGGTCCCAGGTGCGCCTTATGCGAAGAATGCCTTGAAATCTATCTTTCAGCAGTCAAGGAAGACAATGAAGCAGCAACAAAATGTCTACCTTTCTTTAGACGGCAGGCAAAGAAGTGCATACAATATTTAAAATCTTACATCCAGCAAAAAACTCATGCTAGACAGAGGCATTGTTGAACTGCTTAAGAGTCTTAGTAAATGCTGTTTATGAATGTTGTGTAGAACAAGCAGAAGGGGAGTCATTGGATCCATTTCATGCACGTCTGCGACAAATGGCATCAATATGCACTATAATGGATGAAGAAGACATGGGCCTCATCACAAGTTCACCAGCGCAGTAAAAAAATGATTAGTGCTTCCAATTTTGTCCACACAGCGGAATTCTGAAGTTGGAGGAAAAATGGAGGATTCACCTCCAGAAAAAAGCGAAAGCGGGAGGTGAATCCTCTGCTTTTCATCCAAAAGTCGGCGGATTTGCTGTAGCAGATTAACCACAGATGGTAATTTTGCCCGAAACCCCTTGCAATTCTATGGGTACTGACACCGCCACACCACTGTTAAGATGGCTTTCTGAACTCTGACCTGGTGGGCAGAGGTTCAGAAGGCAGCCTAGTTTCTTGGAACAGGGTAACCTTCTGGACAAGCCAGACCAATCAAGGTAGCATTGGCGGCGGTCAAGACTAGGCCTCAGAAGGGGTGAGGGTGACTGAAAGTCCTAAATGAGCACACAGAGTGAAGTACACTTACAAATCACTCCCAGACAGGTGTATCTATATTAAAAATACAAATACATGTATTCAAGGCCTTTGAGTTTCAACACAATAGTTATTGACAGCAACACTTTTAAACCAACACATTCCTACTAAAATGCATTTATACAAATCCCACGAGCCTAAAGGGTTAATGCACGAAATGGGTCCACAACCTAGAAAAGGTAAGGAAGCAGGCAGTGCAAATAGTCTTTAGGCAG
This sequence comes from Ambystoma mexicanum, assembly GCF_040938575.1. Classification (NCBI taxonomy): domain Eukaryota; kingdom Metazoa; phylum Chordata; class Amphibia; order Caudata; family Ambystomatidae; genus Ambystoma; species Ambystoma mexicanum. The sequence goes on along the minus strand of NC_090926.1, from coordinate 293,988,142 downwards.
TTCTGCAGTAATCACAATCCTAACTGAAAGGCAGTCCAGTCCCTAAGAAGAGTGGAGCCTATTGCTCAAATGCACTTGCAATGCTGGCACACGTGGTAGTGCAAATGGGCGAAATTGGGGTCGGCAGCAGCTCAGGAAGGTGGGTGAGGTGATGCAGAATAGGTTACCACTATTCTTAGAAGGTCTCCCCGAGAGGGCAGAATAGGTTCAAGGAGTTGGGAATAGTTCGATAGCTCAGGCTATCTGTGGAAAGGAGAGGGGCCCACAGGGGCCACTCATGCATACAAATGGATGGATGCACTAGGGCCCCCCGCTAAGGGTTGCAATTACTCACCGACCCCATGTGCACTCCAGACCAAACTTCAGCAGTCGAGGCCAATTCAGTTGCTGGTTCAAATGCGGCAATCTCGTGACTCTGCAGATTTCAGCTGTGAAGGTACAGCGTTGATTCCCAAACAGGACATTGGCAATTTCTCCACTCCTGGTGGATGGATCACTGTAGCAGGCTTCAGGGCACAGAGGGTCACAGCTGCACTGCACTTGCAAAGTTCGTCACCACGGCTGGGCGAAACGGTAACCGCATGTACTCCGGTTCGGGTGCTCTCTCTTTACTCCAGACCTGGGAAGGACAAGTGTACGAAATCTGGTGTGAGAGTGCCGTGAATAAAGAGCTTGCAATTTACCAAGTTTTGAGGGCCTCCTCAAAATGGTGGCACTGACGGAGCAAGGATCCTGCGCAAGCTGGTCAGCCCAGTGGTTGGTCCAGGGACACTTCTGAGAAGGCTTGCTTGCAGGGTTTGAAGAAGGTGCCGAGAATAGTTAGTCCCACTATTCCAATGGGTCGAAGCATCTTCGCAGACCTTCTACTTGGATCGGATGCAGAGTGGTCCAACAGGACAATAGCGGGATCAGGGTGCCAAAACATCCAGCCTTCCAGCGGGTCATCAGCGAATCCTCAACTCGGCTTCTTAGTTTCAGGATGACAGGGTATGGGTGTTTGGAGCCTTCTCTTATGCAAAATCTCCTTCACGCCAAAACAAAGAGGACCCAATGGGAGATCTGCTCACATACAGGCATATAAAACGTGGACCAATCATGGACCATGGTGGTCCCAGGCATTCACAGCACAACAAACTCCCTGGCACCAAGGATGTGTATTGGAACCAGACAGTCCAGCACACATCCTGGAAGCACATACACAAGGCATGCAGAAGCCCGCAAAAGCTTGGCATTTCGCGGGAGAATACATGCCCAAATAAGAGCGGACCCGGGTCGGCTCCACCTGGGGAAGATGAAGGAGCAAGATGGCCAAAGGACAGTGAAAAAAACCTTGTGGCATGGCCATTTTGGAGCCAGGCCACCTATTTGTGCCAAACGTGGTAAACGTGGTTTACCTGGCAGGAAGGGGTTACAAATATATGAAAGATAAGCTGCCACCAGCCCTGCCCAAGGCACACCTGCACTTCTCCTAAAAAATTATTCGAGAGTATCTATGGCCTTTAGAAATGACTGGAAGACCCAAGTGCACTATACTGGATGGTACATTTTGAACTTGCAACTTGTTGCAGAAAAGTTACAACATTGACAAGGACTAAGGGAAACAAAGTCTCCCTGTACTGACTGTCTGTAAGGGCATATCCGTTTCCCCATAATAAATTGATCGAAAAGCCCAGGGGAGTGCAACAAAAGATTATGGTGCTTAACAGCAGAAAAAAAGTTGGGGGGTACACAACTGGAGGGAAAATTACACATGAAATGGAAATCTTTCCTAACAACCACCACTTGTAATCCCATGGTAAACCCACAGGACCAAGTGGCGGTAACAGTAACATAATTACCATTGAATTACTGCTAAACTAAGAATGAGGCCTCTGAACACATATCACACACAGCTTCTCAGCCAAGTTGAGAAGACAGATTTTGGGAGCATTCGACCTAACTATCCAGAAAATGATGGGGCTGGGTAGGTCCCACAAACACGCTGATAAGCAGGCATCACTCTTGGGCAAAGCTTTAAAGGATCTCAAGATGGGGGAAGGTCATGCAAGTGTGAAGCCCAGGCTGAGAGCATGCATGTGCACAGGTTGAGCATCTCCTACTAGTGTCGGACCACAATTGCAGGAGTTCTGCTACTCATGTGGAGGTACTTTGCTACACACAATACTATGCCCAGCAAAAGGTCAAACTTATAAGTGGTTTGCCAGGCAGCAAGAAGGGTGTATTTACATTGCCCTACAGCCCTACATTGGTGCGACTAGTGAGGGCATTTTATACCGGCAATATGAGCAAAGCCAACAAGATTATCTTATGTTCTTATGTGCCCATACTGGCCTACATTAATGCAGCCAGTTGGGGATTTTCTAACAGTGTCACTACACTGTTTACTGGCATTATGGGCAAAGCTGAGTATGTTCTTATGTGGGATTACTGGCATTTATTGGTAGAGCCACTTTGGACATGCATGGACACAGCCAGCACCATAAATGTTTTTAAATAATGGCAAATACTGTCAGTAATGGCATAATAAAATGCACTAGAACATTATCATTTGCATTGTTGGTGCTTTGGCAGCTATTGCATTTTTGGAAGTGTTGCCCTACAAAATCAATTGTAACATGTGTGGTTTTATCCCAAATCTTTCACAGAAAGTGTTTGATAAAATTCGCAATTTTAATGCATTATACCCTGAATACCCATCCATTGGTTTGGGCTTCCTCAGTGCTCTTGCATATTCATGGGACATGTTTAGGCCTTCCAATCCAAACATTTCCTAGCCAGTACTGTGTTTCTGTGCATGTTTTCGTACTCCCGCCCTCCTTTTTTCCCTTTAAAATCAGCATGCTGAACTGGCTGGCCTCAGGCAATTCATCAGTTAGGCACCCTCTCCTTATTAATGCAAACAGACCTCCCGATTCGTCTCTTTATGGACATGATATAGTATTTTGAAATGAAAAGGTTAGTATTGGCTGCTTGGGTGGAGGCAACTGTTTCATTTGAGGTGTGGGTATATGTGTGGTTAGAGGGGTGGGTGGAAGAGGACATGGGGCAGTTAACCCGTTGTTTGCTTTCCTGCTCCACCAAATAACAGAGGTCTGCAAGTTCACCTTGGTTCTCATTGGAAATCCCTTAAAGGGAAAAGCTGCCGCACCCCTTTAGTCAAAGGGATGGTGTGTCCGGCTTTGTGGAGCTCATCGAGGAAGCCATACTCTGCCTTTTATCTTTCCTGCCCCTCATCTCAGCGACCACCCAGTGAAGAACAACCTGCAGGGCTTCAGCATCATTCTGAAACCAAAGTCATGGGCCTCAGCACTAGATGCGCGAGGCACTTGGGGGCTCAGGAAATTCATCATCATGGGTCTGAAGCTGGGCAAGAGGGCTGTTTGGAGACACTGGGGTACGCTAAGGTGAGAAACGACCAAGGATTCTTGCCCCTGCCCTGATCGCCCGATCAATGCTTGACAAAAGCTGTTTACTGCCCTCATGGGCAAACGTGACAGCAGCCCCATGTGGCACAACACCTCCGCAAGTTAGTGTGAGGCGCGAGAAGGCGCTATGCCTGCCAATCAACATACTAAGGAAGGTGAAATGAGAGGCTGCGGTCCTCATGTCTCAGACAGCCCTTTCTCTGTTCCATAAATTCATGCGCTCCATCGCCCTTAGCATGGTGCTTATGGTCATGTTTGGAGCTTTGAAACTGCCCACGCCACTCGTCTGCCAATTCCCAGATCCTTGTTGCCACTGGTGTACAGTGAGAAAGGGAAATGGCAGCTATCTGCAGACGCCAGTGGCAGGAGTGCCTCCTATGCTTCGTAGAGTGCTAGAGAAATAGGATTATTATTAATCCTATAAATGGTGGTTGGTGCGATATTAAACATAACAGTAACAGCACATAAAACTCTACAAGAAGGCAGTGGGCCTCATTACGAGGTTGGATATAGCCTTGCCGGTTTAGCCGGCACCCGCGAATGGGCAATTACCGGACTATTCCGGGCCAGCTAGACCTGGTAATTGCCCTTTCGCGGGTGCCGGAGGGTGGTAGCACCGGTACCGTTAATAACGTTACTAGTGCTACCATGATGTCCTGCCCACGGGTGCCGGTACGGCCACCAGGTCAGACCTGGTGGCTGCAAGGGCACCCGCGAGCAGAACTCCTAGTATGGCGGTACTGTAGCTACGGTGCCGGTAGCGATATCGGCGCCGTTGCTGCCTTACCGCCATGCTTGTAATGAGGCCCAGTGTAGTGGTCCTGACATAGACCGGCCAATCAGACAAGTGTTAAAAGAGTAACATACATGAAGAGAACCTAAAACTCTATAAGGTGACATTCTAGAGGTCTAAACATAGTCCTCCCCTAGCAGTGCAGTAAACCGATAGGAGCTTCAGGGTGTGATCCGGTGAAAGGTCAAAATGAGCGTTGAAAGCTGAGGAGCATAACAAAACGAACACTTAAAACACTATAATGTGACATTTTAGAGGTCCAAAAGTAGCCTTGCACTATCAGCAAAGTATAGATGATAAAGGACACCATAGCAGTGTGATTTGGTGATAATCACAATTTGCATTAAAAGCTGAAACGCCACTATATCCTTGCAATACAGACGGCAGACAATCAAATTACTTCACAGGTGGCATTACTCCCCTAATACACTAGCATAGATGTACCCGGGGGTGAATTTGAACTACTGGAGTTGTGGGCAGAGGGTGGGAGACTATTGGCGCATGTGGTGTAAATGTGGGGAGATGCAGAGGTTCTGGAGTAACATTGGGTCCTGGATAAGGGAGCTCGAGGGGGTTCAAAGAGTTCATTAGCCCTTGCTAGTATTAGTGGGAGTGAGCAATGAGGAAGAGGAAGGACATGAATTGAACCATATTTCCCATCTCCTATTGATAGTGGCCAGAAGCTGTGCTGCTCAAGATTGGGAGAGGGCCGTGGTGCCAACGAATAGGGAGTGGTTCCAAAGAGTGTGTTCAATGTACAGGATCGAGTTCCTTATTCCACTGGTTGATGAATCCAGGTGCAAAATTGAGGAGGTTTGGTTCCCTTCTTTGAAAAATATGGCAACAAAACTTGACTTTATGAAATGGTGAAACATTGACTCAGAGTGCTGCCTGGCTGGGTCCTGTGCACAATGCATATTAAGATTAGAACGGGTTAGCAGGGGGCCGTAACGGGGAGGTCGGGTGGGAGCAGGAGGTAAGTGGGGCAGCGCAGGTTATTAATGAAGGTGCTTGTTTGGGCTGTTTAATTGTACTCCCTCGAAAAATGCAATTAAATTCGATTTTGGAAGAAAAAAAACAGCTGGATAATGTAACACTACGTAACAAAAAAGCTGCATAAAAAACTGTAAGATAACATTCTAGAGTATGACGTTCATTCATCGTTAGGCATTTGAAAGCCTGCAGTTTAAACGTGTTTCACAGTTCATCACATTTTTTGGGGGGGTTGGTCAGATAAGTGGTTGGGGGGTTGGGTATAGGTAAAAGTAGGTGCAGGAGGGAGGGATTGGTGGGGACTCCCCATAAAAAAAATTAGATGAACTGTCAAACACGTTTAAATTGCAGGCTTTGAAATGCCTGATAATGAAATGACATAGAACCCATTCTAGAAGCCCAAAAACGGTCGCTTGTTGTCAGCAAAGCGTATTGATTAGTTAAGATACCTTAAAATCGTGACTTGCCGAAGTGTAAAGTTAATGAAGAATAAAGTAACAAAGAAATATTTTTTTTCCCAAATTGGCCAGACAAAATATATGTGTATTGGGAATGTGATGCCGAGTCGAAAAGTGAAAACTATATTGACCTCACATGTCAGCAGCACGGATAAATCGCAGAAATTGTATAAACCGCATAAATCACATCGTTTATTTTCACTTACCATGTTCTTAAATGCACTCTCTCGTACAGACCGTTCATATTTATTATTGCAAAACCTTCGGGCCTAATGCCTCTTATTCTAGGGGAGCGCGTTACTCGCTTGATGTGCGCCATATCTTGGGGAAATCGAGGAGCCTTACGCTAGCTCTATGTTTCCGTAATGCCCAAGGGCGTCTTTTGTTTCATGATTAATCTGTCCTCTAGGCTCCAGGGCAGAGCTTTGGTCTGGGCTATCGGTTGGTTTGCAGTCGCCTGTGGAGTGGCCTGCTCGCTTACATGCGCCATTCGGCTTGGGATAGGTGCGTGCCTGTGGAGCTAAGCTTGCACAGACATTCCTCAGCTCCACAGCCCCCATAGCTCACACTCATGAATTCGCCATCTTAGAGAGGTCTTGCACTTATGGCTCATGTAGAGGAGTTTCTACTTCCTTCTCCCCTAGTTCCTTTCTCCCAGGGTGATCCTACTCATTCGCCTTTCCACACAGCCAATCCTTGGCTCTGTCACTTCTAACATTTAGCTTGGCAACCCCTGATAGTAAACCTGAGATTTTCTGCAGATGCTTAAAAAAATGTTACCTGTCAATTCGCTCCACACTTCAAAGGCTTCCCGAGCACATCTCGGCCAACTGCACAACCATGCTTCCATGAAATTTACCACTTCTTCCAAGGTAGTAGAAACACCATGAATAGAAAAGGCTTGGTTACTTCGAGTTTTCTTATGTTTGCTTGCTCTAGACCAGCATTGCTCTTGATCCAGTGCCTACCATCACATAAGCACCCCTCCTTATTACAATCAAATTCCCTCTACCTCGGTCCAATTGTAATTGTAATTGGTTATTTATTACATGTTTAATACCCAGAGGTTTCTAAGCACAGACCAGGAATCGAACCTGTGTTGCTCCATGTCGTCTTGCTTCCAAGGCAAGCATGTTGCCCATGAGCTATCCTCCCGAGACAGTGTGTCTTTCCAATTTGCTAGTTCTGTGTATTCCTGTCCTGATCATGCGTCTCCCTTGTTAAACAGGATATCATATCGTGCCTCCTTTCTTGTATATAATGGCCTAAACCCAGTCGCTCTGCGAAGAAAACCGCGTTGCAAAGTTTTGATTCTAGATCGACTTTGCCGCCATTTTAGGTCAATCCGCCATTTTGATTTCCATTTCGATGTAACTCTGTGTCTAAAATGGTGGACAGTATTTCCCACTTGTAACTGAGCCGCCCTGACCCTTATACGAAAGTTAATGTGTAAACTGTCCGTTGGCCGAATGTTTGGGTTGCGTAAAAAGACCTTGTCCCATGCCTGACTTGTAGACAGAGGATTGTCTGCGCCAATAAGTCTGATCTGCGGACATACATCGACCACAATGTAGAACAAATACTGAACGTGGACACTAGCTGAACTGCATTGTAAAGGACATGTGTTAAGGCTTATTGTTAAAGCCAAGAATACACTGTTGCCATTGTAACTTGTTTTCATGTAAACTGAGGATGATCCATGTACATATTTTCATGCAAGACATAAGTGAACTCGGCACAAACTCTAGACCATGGATTATTAACTTGCAGAGGGTCTGGACATTATTATCGAAAATGTATAAAATGCACAACTGTTTAGACGTTCAGTACCTCTCACTTCTCACACCAAAAGGGCTGGTATTCACTGTGATGTACTGTTGGCCAGATAGCTATCTGTATCTGATTTTGTGTTCTTTGTAACTGTACAGTATTAGAATAAAGATCTGTGAATTTTTATAAATCCGTGTTTGGTGTATTTCCTTTTGGGGTACTCAGCCTCGATATTTCCTTTTGCTTTTACGGATGGCGCCCGAATAGGGACCCTCAAGATTGATGCCATCTCGTTGAAGGTTGACGTGGCCATCGGACAGGGATCGGACGGTGAAAAAGGGGGCTCCTTTCTTGGATGAGATGCGATACCTCAGCAGTACTGCATGACCCGATTCCTGGACGGTGAGCCCGCGGTCCGAGACAGCATCTTGACGAGGGTCCATATATCGAGGCGGGCAGATTTGACGAGATCACCAACCAAGTGAGTCCTTTGAGTTCTTAGTGATCCGATCAGACCTCCTTAAAATTTGATCAGGTGAGTCGTGACCTGATTCTTAAGTATCCTGATAATTTGTTTTGGCGTATTGCACTTGCAAGTACAATTATTGACCAGGTAACACCATTATTCTGATATGCCTGGGAAATTGTCTGCCTGCTTCAGGGCGTTAGTCCGCAGTGACAGACAATCTTTGGAATTTGGCCGACTGGCGCCCATGGAGGGGTCGCCGGTGTGTACTATGTACTGTAAGCACGGCATTGGTAGTATATTGTTCAATGATATTTGGCACAGACAAACTAGGCATGCTTCCGAACTTCAGTGGCCAATCAATGGTAGTTTTGAAATTCCTCGCATAGAATACTTAGAATCTATATTATTCAAGAAAAAGGCTAGACCTGCAGCATTTGATGTATTACAGAATTGAAAGAAAGAAACTTTGCAGCAACTTAAAAGTAGGGAAAAACATGTGCAACCGTCATATGACCAACACCGAAAAAGCGTTGTTATATGATCAAAATAAACAATCTGAGTCAGTTAGGAATATGGATAGGGCTTTTTCACTTGGTATCCAGAAAATGTATCCTTCTAAAGACTTTCATGTATCTGATGAACTGATTGACAAACTTCTAAATGAACGAAGGTCTGGTGCCACTGCGCCACCTCTGTATGTTCCTATTCCTGTTGTTTTGCCTCTTCCTGCTGTTATTCCTCCTCTTGTAGTTCCTCCTGCTCTTCCTATCGCTCCTCTTATTGTTCCTCTTCCTCCGGTTGTTGCTCCTCCTCTTGTTGTTGCACCTCCACCTGCTCGAATTTGCACAAAAGATGCGATTAGGTGGATTTCAGCCATGTCGATAACCCCCGTAGAAGTATATGACACGTATAGTCAGTATATGCCAGAAATGGAGAGGAAAGTGATACAGGTTATGGTAGAATACCTGCAGGATGAATGTATAAAAAGAAAGATGTGTTGTCCCGCAGAATTATTGAATATCTTTAAGAGAGCTTTTACGCTTGACACTTCCTCAGCTGCTTTAGCGCTCGATTTAGCTCTGTTGCTCAGTAAGCGTTCGGAGTTGCCTACTTCTCAGTTGCCTATGAGAGAGGTTCCTCTGACATTTGTCCCAAAAGTTGAGATTCCAGCTAATGTTGCAGCAGGTACACCTGCTCAGGATATTCCTGCACATTATGTGTCACAGTTTGTTCATGTCCCGTTCTCGAGACAGGAAGTGAACACCATTAAACAATCCATTCCCGATATTAGGAAGAATCCAACAGGGTTCTACAAAGAGATAGAGTCTGTCTTGCAGTCATCAGTATTTACTTTGAGTGATATTGATTTGTTATTTCCCGTGCTCTTACCAGTTGATTTGTGGAAACAGATTAGGACTATAGACGATGTACCAATGTTAGGGGATACATGGGATAATATGGTTAGACTAGATAGAGAGAGGCCAGCTGGTGAGAGACCACCACAGGTAATACTGACTTTGCTTGATAGGATAGTTACGAAGTTAAAAACTATAATTCCTAAGAGAAGGATTATTTGGGACAAACTTACTGCTTGTGTCCAAGGGAAATCTGAGGGTGCTACCGAATTCTTTAATCGGTTCGAACAAGTGTTTTCAGATTTCAGTGGACAAGATCTGAGCACAGAGTCTGGGAAACAACTATTTTTGGACAAATTTGTGCGTGGATTGCTGCCTGACATCCAGTCGCAATTTATGTCTTCAGAGAGCGCTTGGCAAGCTAAGTCTCAGTCAGAAGTATTGCATATGGCTCAGTACTATGAGAATCATGTCAATAACGAAAAAGAAAGAATTGAAAAAAGAAAGGGAGACTTGAAAACAAAAGTTCTATCGCAACAAATTGTTAGAGGCCCCAGAGGGGGTAATTTGCAATTTAGGGGTCAGTCTGCTCCACAGGGAAATGCGCCATTGGGTCCTGTAAACATAAACCAGTGTGCTTATTGCAGATCAGAGGGTCATTGGCGTGCACAATGGCCGATCCTCCAGCAGAGGTCGAATAACGCATTTGGTAACATGGGTAGACGATCCAGAGGCCGCCCTGGGTCATGGGGTCCTGGTAGAAGTCAGTTTTCGCAAGATTCACAGCAACCTTCTTCGCAGGATAATCAGGCACCGAGTGTGGATAACAGAAACATTTTTGATCATCTTTCTGCTGCTTACCTCTCTGAATAAGTTCCTTTTGATGACATTCTGTTTCGCTAGGATTGCCCGAAGCAGGGTTTGGAACCAACGCCTATTCCCGTTAATCAGAAAGGTCCGTACGTTGGGATGATAGTGGGTAATAGGAAGCATCTATTTTTGATAGATAAAGTGTACAGAAGTGTTCCATTGACTACTCACGGGTTCCGAACATTCCACTGTTAGGGCAAACCAATGTTTCTGTAGGGTTTTCTGGTACACCAGTAATCTGTCTGGTTTCTTCACCGGTACCGATTACATTGGGTCCATTTACGGACCATTGTCCATTCCTTTTGACTATGAATTGTGGAGAGAATTTGTTGGGGTTGAATCTATTGAAAGAATTAAATGCAGAAATTCATTGTTCTTCTGATGGAGTGCGTTTGATGATTTCAACACAGCAATTTTCTGTCTCACAGTTTTTGACCAGACCTTTGCCACCAGAATTTAGTATGAGTGTTTGTGGGCAATTGATGATAACGATGTCAGTGTTTTACAACTTGAACCTGTCAAGATTATTTTGAAACATGGAGTAAAGTTGCCGCGTCTTCCCCAGTATAAGATTTCGGTCAATGGTGAGCAAGCTTTGAAATGCATAGTCTCCTATTTTGTGCATTGTGGGATAATCGAGGAAATTGCAGGTAGTTTGCGAAATAGTCAGATTTTGCCCGTGTACAAAAAAGGCGATAATGCAATTCCTTTTCGTTTCATTACTTATTTACGTGCCACTAATAAGATTGTTGCTCCACAATTTCCCATTGTGCCTGATGTGACGACAATATTTACTATGATTCCGGCTTTCGCTACTCACTTTATTGTTGTGGATCTTAAGAATGCTTTCTTTAGTATTCCTATTCACAAAGATAGTAGATATCTGTTCATGTTCACCTTAGGGGAACGCTCGTTTACCTTCACCCATGCGCCGCAAGGCTACACGGAGAGTCCTAGCATCTACAGTAGGGCTTTGAAAGAGCAGCTTGACACACTTGAGTTGCCTACCACTTGTACACTGCTTCAGTATGTAGACGACCTACTTTTAGCTGCTGACTCAGAGAGCGCCTGATTGGAGGGCACCGTGTTGTTGCTTATTCACCTAGCACAACACGGACAGAAAGCTTCACAAACATTTTTTCAGTATTGTCGACAGGAGGTCGTCTATTTAGGCTATCTCCTGTCAAAGGAGGGAAGAAGGTTGACGCCTGAGCGGATAAAAATCATTTCTGGCATGTCTATCCCAAATACACAGAGGAAGTCAGAGCCTTGATAGGAATGGCTTCTTACTGTAGGCAGTGGATCCCCAATTTCTCGTTAACGATTAAAGCAATGTTGGCTTTGACGAAGAAGGGCATTTCTTCGCCGTTGCCATGGAACTTGGAACACCAGCAAGTGTTTGATTTGCTCAAGACTGCATTGTGTTCGGCACCAGTTTTGGGCACACCAAATTATGAAAAGGCCTTTGTGTTGTATGTGCATGAACGTGATGGATGTGCTTTGGCTGTATTAACGCAGGAACATGGAGGGCAGAATAGACCGTGCAGCTACTTTTCCTCCGCCCTTGCTCCTGTTGCATGCGCTTTGCCAAGATGTTTGAGAGCTGTCGCTGCTGCTGCATCCATGAAACAGGGCGAGGGTATGGTCCTAGGCCATGCTTTAACCCTGATGGTACCTCACTCTGTAGATGTTCTATTAAACAGAACACAAACGCAACATCTCACCTCCGCACGATTAACGAGATACCAATTGATCTTGTTTGCACCGCACATTAAAATTCAGAGATGTTGTGTTCTCAATCCGGCTGAACTTTTAAGTTTCCCTCAAGGTACTGCTTGCAGGGACGAAGAGTCAAATGACTGCCTTTATACCACAGAGCAAGAGACAAAAGGCAGAATTGATCTAAAAGATACTCCTTTGAACAATCCCCAAGGGGAGCTGTTTTGTGATGGCTCCTGTTTCAAACTCCCGGATGGTACATCCACGGCTTCTTATGCAATCACCACATTGAGCACGGTTGTGGAAACCAGAACAATCACGCATAACTCAGCACAGGGCGCAGAGATTATAGCTTTGACTCGAGCTTGTGACCTTTCCGAAGGGCTTACCGTAAATATATATACTGACTGTCAGTACGCTTTTGGGGTGGTTCACAACTTTGCAGACTTTGGGCAGAACGAGGTTTCTTGACCTCACATGGCACTAAAATCCAGTATGGCTCCTTGATAGTATGGATGCTCTCAGCGCTTACACTCCCCACTCAGTTAGCAATTATGAAATGCGCACCGCATCAGAAGATTATAGATAGTGTTCGAAAAGGTAACGCTTTCACTGACATGATAGCCAAACAGACTGCCACTGATCTATCTTCAGAAATGTATACTTCAAGGGAAGCCACAAATGCCTGTACTTTCGATGAGGGTATCAAATCTGTGAAAGATATTCAAGCTAATGCCACTTTAGAGGAATCTAAGAAATGGACTGAGGGTTTGGCAAAATTGGATGATGACGGGTGTTAAGTGGACAAGGTGGAAGGGAAATTGTTGCTGCCACGTGCATATATTACAATTATGGTCGCTATGGCTCATGGTCCCACCCATATCTGTGCACGAAAAGTCACTAAAATGTTGCAAAATGTCTGGGTGAATGATAAAATCTCCAAAGTTGATGAGCGCTTTATCCAAAGTTGTATGATCTGTTTGCAGCATTATGTGGGAAAGAGCACATCGACTACTAGGGGTAGCTTTGGTCCACCTTCTGTCCCCTTCGAGGTAATACATTTTGATTTTATTGAAATGGAGCGCTGCAACAACTACAAATATGTATTAGTGGTTATCTGTGCATTTAGAAAATGGGTTGAAGCCTTTCCTGTCAAAGATGCCACAGCCATGAGAATGGCGAAGACCATGCTGAAGGAATATTTTCCTAGTTTTGGTCTGCCAAGAGTCATCTGGTCGGACAATGGTACACATTTTATCGCTGCTGTAATTCTGCAAATATGCACGGGATTACAGATCGATAAATGGGTCCACTCGGCTAGGCACGCTCAGAGTGCTGGTTTAGTAGAAAGACACAACAGCATCATCAAGAACAAGCTTGCTAAAACGTGTGCCGGCACCAAACTGAAATGGCCGGACGCCTTACCGATCGTGTTATTGTCTATGAGAACGATCACTCAAACTAAGACTGGGCTCTCTCCATTTGAGGTGGTTATGGGTAGGCCAGCTAACATTTGGGGCATACCTAAACCCCGATCACTGCGTGACATTGAGCATGTACTTCTTTCTGATTGTTGTGGGCAGTTAACTAAAAATCTCTATTTGATTTACCAACAGGTGCGAGAAGCCCTCGCTGCAAAGTACGAGGGCCCAGATCACAGCATCCGACCTGGGGAGTGGGTGCTTGTTAAAGCATTTGAAAGAACATCCTGCCTCGCACCTCGTTGGTGGGGCCGACACCAAGTTCTCCTGGTCACACAGACCGCTGTACGAGTGGAGGGGCGGAAGCACTTGATCCACATGTCCCACATCAAGAGGATTCCCTTCCCTTTGCCACACAATACAGAAGACACAGATTTTCCTACCTGCACTGTAACCAACGTTCACGAAGCATCAAATAGCATCGAGAGTGCGTCTGAGACTCTCCCTAAGCCTGTGGGGCCTGGGGAAACAGCCGCTTTATCTCCACACTCTCCAACAGTTCCTTTTGCAAATTCTGTTTCACTCGAATCACCGCTTCCATCAGGAAGTAACGACACACTGTTTGCAGATCACTCAGTACCAGGGATCACGAGATATGATCTGCGTCCAAGGAAGTAAACTTACTGCACGGTTCGGTTGTGCCATCAAAGAGAAATCATCGGAGGGCTTGTCTTTTTGGCCCGTTCTTTTGCACGTAAGGGGATTCTGTTTGCTAGAGTTTGAGAAAGGACTAAGAAAACGCTTGATCTGAAGATCGCCAGCATACTGACTTTGGCATATTTGTTTGAAGAAACAATGCCTGCAACCACTCCCACTCATACGGAACAGATAAGAGACTGTGTGACCGACCGTAATAATGAACAATCGAACGCGTGGGCCCCAAAAACGTATTGTTGTCTTTTGATTATGTTAACTGGTTTCAAAATAGTAATTGCCTTAGGATTTTGGTATCTGGAGGAAGTACATCCGTTTGAAATTCTATTACCCACTGAAAATGTACCCACTGTTTCTACACCTTTCGTGCATCTGCACACTCTAACTCCTAGAGACTCTCAGCACAGACAGAGTTACCATAACAATACTCTATTACTTATCATGAATGCCACACATGCCATTTTTAACAAATCCAATTGCTGGGTCTGCTCGCATTTACCGCAACACGGGGATAAGGGGCTGGGCTGGTATATTCATCCTTTACCCTTGACTACTGCATGCTATTCTTCTTTAAGGGCATTATTCTTGGGCCGATGGAATGAAAGCATCTCGGGGAACTTTGATGGAACTAATTTGAATGACTTTGAGAAATTAGTTCTAACGCCCCTGGGATGCTCACTCTTTGTGAATAGGAGCAAGCCTAATGTTGCTTCTATTAGGCCTTCTGATAGACTGTCCCGTCCTTTTCAATCTTTAATCTCTTTCAAGATGGCTCTCATAGGCAATAGGGATGCCACGCCACCTTCTTATACTGTTAACCACAGCCCCGATTCAGTTTATTTCTGCATACAGGGGAAAGGTACTCAGTCAATGGGTGATTTCAAGGTTTGCACCAACGTTGCAAACTTGACTAGTGTGGACAGACCTTTGTATGTAGGCAAACCTGTCTACTTTGTTTGTGGTAATGTAGCTTTTCCATGGTTACCCAGGGATTGGCAGGCAACCTGTTATTTAGGGATTCTGTTACCCGGGGTATTTATAGCAAATACCACAGAAATCTCTAAGGCTCGTCCAAGGCGGGACGAGAATGGCGATACTGCAGCACAAGTTCTGGGGGACGTAGCTAAATCCTTCATACCATTTTTGGGGCAAATATCGAACTCAGATGATATCAGAAGACTAGCGAGAGTGCTGGAGAGAACCATCAACCGCACCACTGACATATTCTATAACATGACTTTAGAACAAAAAGCGATAAGGTTGGTAGCACTTCAGAACCGGATGGCGTTAGACGTCATCCTGGCTGAGCATGGTGGGGTATGTAAATTAGTGGGGTCTGCTTGTTGCGTTTTCGTTCCAGATTCCTCCCCAACTACCTTTAGAGCAATACAAAATCTGCATGTCCTTAGTTCAGAAGTGCATGTTCCCGAGGGAAACTGGGATCTTAGCGCTTGGTTCTGGGACTTCTTGCGATCTTGAGGATGGAAGCTACTTTCAGTCTTGTTGATCATTTTAGGTATTTTATTGTTTTTCTGTTGTTGTATACAATGGCCCTCATTACGACCCTGGCGTTGGACCATGGTGCTATTAGGACCATGGTCCATGCCGGTCTCCGCCATGGTGGATGGCGGAATTACCGCCCCCAACACAAGGTTGGCAGGGGCGGTAATTCCCCATTCACCATTTGCCCTTCCCCATTCCCATTTTGCCCCATAGGGCATAATGGGAATGGGGAAGGCGATAATTACCGCCAAAGTCCCTTTGCGGCACCCACTTGAACGGCTGGTCTACACCAGCCGTTAAGTACGGGTCCCGCAAAAGAACCTTGTAATCAGACGCTAATGGTTTAACGGCGCCGCCGCCTTTTACGGCGCCGTTAAACCATTAGCGCCTGGGTCGTAATGAGGGCGAATGTCTTCCTGTTATATGTTCAATGATAGGAGGATGTTGTGTACAAGCGATGGGTACATTAGGACACAATTTATGCGCCCCTGAGAAAATGACCAACAAATTTGTGTTGAAAGAAATCTCAGTATCTGACCTCATGGAGATCGATATCTCCAACAGTGATTCAGGATGTATGGACATTGAGACGTGCAGTTACTCGATAAGTGACTAGAAGTAGTTTAGCGCTTGGCTTAGGCCAAAAGGAGGGTTTGTTAAACGGTATATCATATTGTGCCTCCTTTCTTGTATATATTGGCCTAAGCCCAGTCGCTCTGTGAAAAAAAACGAGTTGCAAAGTTTTGATTCGCCGCAATTTTAGGTCCATCCGCCATTTTGATTTCCATGTAACTCTGTGTCTAAAATGGTGTCTAAAATGGTGGACAGTGTTTCCCGCTTCTAACTGAGCCGTCCTGAACCTTGTACGGAAGTTAATGTATAAACTGTCTGTTGGCCGAATGTTTGGGTTGCGTAAAGAGACCTTGTCCCATGCCTGACTTGTAGACAGAGGATTGTCTGCAACAATAAGTTTGATCCACGGACATACATCGACCACAATGTAGAACAAATACTGAACGTGGACACTAGCTGAACTGCATTGTAAAGGATATGTGTTAAGGCTTATTGTTAAATCCAAGAATACACTGTTGCCATTGTAACTTGTTTTCATGTAAACTGAGGATGATCCATGTGCATATTGTCATGCAAGCCATAACTGAACTCGGCACAAACTCTCGACCATGGATTATTAACTTGCAGAGGGTCTGGACATTATTATCGAAAATTTATAAAATGCACAATTGTTTAGACGTCCAGTACCTCTCACTTCTCACACCGAAAGGGCTGGTATTCGCTATGATGTACTGAGGGCCAAATAGATATCTGTATCTGATTTTGTTTCTTTGTAACTGTACAGTATTAGAATAAAGATCTGTGAATCTTTATAAATCCGTGTTTGGTGTATTTCCTTTTGGGGTACTCAGCATCGATATTTCCTTTTGCTTTTACACCCTCACAAACCTTTTGTCCAGATTTCCTTTCTTCCTCCTCTACATACTGCAATCTGATTACCACAGGCAGGGACCAATTGTACTGAGGGCCAGATAGCTATCTGTATCTCATTTTGTTTCTTTGTAACTGTACAGTATTAGAATAAAGATCTGTGAATCTTTATAAATCCGCGTTTGGTGTATTTCCTTTTGGGGTACTCAGCATCAATATTTCCTTTTCCTTTTACACCCTCACAAACCTTTTGTCCAGTTTTCTTTTCTTCCTCCTCTACATACTGCAATCTGATTACCACAGGCAGGGACAAAATACACCATTTTATCAGGCAAGGTGCCTGCTGGGGACATTTTGCCTCACAAGCCTTGCATGGACAAATGGGTATGCGGGCTGGGGAACTGCACCTCTGAATGTACATTGAGACAGTTTGGGGTGGTGCTTTGTGAGCACTCTGACTCCTTTGTGCTTGTACAGGAACCAAGAAACACTCTTTCCTTCCTGGTTCCTGTTCATGCTGCGGCATTATTCATATATACCGGCACGTTTCTGCGCCGGCTAACTACACGCTTGCTGGTGAGGTGCCTGAATTACCTCCAGCTTTGCCTGATTTATCTCTATCTTGGAGCCAGAAGTAATTCAGGCTACTTACTGGCAAAAATCGCCAGTATTACCAGCACCGTTATTACTGGCAAAATCCCCCATGGAGTCCAATGGTACTCAATGAAATGGGGATTTACATACTACCACAGCACATGTAATCCAGCAGTAATACTGCTGGACCGAGTGCCGGTATTGGTATTTCAGTTTACCGGTATCCTGGCAGATTTACCACCAGGATACCGTCAAACTTATAATGAGCCCCAATGATTGTAAGACTGAGAGCAAGCGAACAAATTGTGACATATGCTGAAAGCTACTAAATACCCAAGTGCAATGTACATATATACATTTTTATCAGGTCCTGCTAGGGAAGGTGGGGAGGAAGTCGGGATTGAGGATACCCTTTCACAAGCTAGCAAACACTTTGATGGCCAGGAGAGAGAATGCAGGTGGACGGAAGCCCATAGGGTGAAGGTGCGTAAACGAGGGCTGGTAAGTTGCAGGTGGGGTGGACGAGGCACAAGGTATGTAGGAACTTGAATTGGGAATGATCTTGCACTGAAAGACATCCAGCGTGATGCCGGCGTGTCTAGATGGGAGAAGATCTAGGGAGATTGTATATGGTGCATGTAGCAAAGTCATGTATTTTGTTGAGGGAACCAAAAGAGTAAAGGGGAGGCCCAGAAGTGCATTAGAGCTGTATTCAAGTTTGTGGAGAAGCAAGGTACAGATAAGAGTTTTGGTGGCACAGTGAGTGAG
The DNA here is from genome assembly GCF_040938575.1 of Ambystoma mexicanum. Classification (NCBI taxonomy): domain Eukaryota; kingdom Metazoa; phylum Chordata; class Amphibia; order Caudata; family Ambystomatidae; genus Ambystoma; species Ambystoma mexicanum. The sequence goes on along the minus strand of NC_090926.1, from coordinate 293,969,847 downwards.
GTAGTGACAGAGTTCCCTGACATATAGAAGGTTACTACTGGAAGCAGGGGCAGTGACACAAGCATTCCTTTTGTATAGTGTTTAGTTTATTACAAACCTTTTGCATTTTCATCTCATACATACATCAAGGGAAAATACACAATCATAAAATTCACATTAAATTCCGATTCACCTATTCTAAAAAAATGTTTATTCATCCAAATTATTAAAAGCAAATTCAAACATTTGAACGAAACTACAGGGACACACTTAAACACCTCTATTTATTACATTTCATATTAATCATTCAGTATTTCAAATACTCTCTTTAAAAAACGAACAGCAGCAATAGTCAATGAGGTATTCGATCCAGCACCAAACCCTTTTTCACCAATCTTCCACACTAATCACAACATACTTGGTCAGGAAACGCTCACAATACAATGTTCTTAAACCAATTAAACCTACGCAAAAGAAGAATATATGCTTTAGCGTGTCCTTCTGGCCATTACTATTACACAATCTACATGTATTATCTTTTGCCCCACCCACTGATCGATCAGCTAACATTTCGCGAGTTGGAAACAGGTCAAACTCAGCATAAACATTTATTTTTTACAGTTTCTATCAGGGAACTTTGTTAAATAAGAAGATAAGGTATTCAAAGACTTTGTCCCATGATTAAAATGATAAAAGGGCTCATATCCTCTGGATTCCTCACAGGTCTGAATTCAGTAATTCGTCCACAGTTTAGTTTTTATCACCCCTAGTTTGGGATTTCTGTCAAAGAGGACCACAAGGTTGTGGGTTTTGGGTGATGAAGTGTCTAGGTCAGGAGAAAAAGAGATGGGGGAAGGGAGAGGGGGAGGATTCAATCACCAAGCTACGCAGAGCCATACAGTGCCAGGTGGCAGAGAGGCATCTGGTGAAGCACTCCAAAAGGTCCAGGCAGAGGGAAGTAAGGACAAGAACATCCAAAGACATGGCAGTGGAAGCCAAAGGGCGGATTGAGTATAGCAATGGAGAAGGGTTGGAGGGGTGAAGAGGAGTGGTCCTGGACCGATCCTTGGAGATACCTACTGGAAGGGATGTGGCTGATAAGGTGGGGAATTTCAAGGAGATGGAGATGGGGCAGTCAAGGAAATAGGAGGGATAACCACTCAAGGACAGTGTCCTCTTAGTCTAGTGAGAAGGTGGTAAGGAGGAAGGAGGGATGCTGTTCAGAGTCAAAGGGCCTCATTACACGGTAGGCGGTAAGGGTTTACCGGTATTTTACCGGTACCGGTAAACCCTTACCGCCTTACTACGAGGTCCCTTTGCGGGTTGGTGAATTTAACGCCTGCTTTTTGCAGGCGTTAAAAACCAACCCGCAAAGGGACCAGGGTGCTAATTACGGTACCGCAATTTGCGGCACCGTAATTAGCGCCTTCCCCATTCCCATAGAGCCCTATGGGGCAAAAATGGGAATGGGGAAGGGCAATGGGGGAAAGGGGAATTACCGCCCCGCCAACCTTGGAATAGGGCGGTAATTCCCCTTTCCACCAAGGCGGTGCCGGTATTTTACCGGCATGGACCAAGGTGCTAATAGCACCTTGGTCCACCGCCATCCGTGTAATGAGGCCCAAAGGCTTCAGAGATCAAATAGAAAGAGGATGGAGGCGAGGAGGGAGCAGTGGGCAGTGGAAGGAAAGTAGGAGACATAGGGCAAGGAATTGGCAAAAGAGTCGTTATCCAGATTGGAGAGGGTGGTCACTGACGTAGTTATAAATGCAGATTAAAGCCACCCTTTCATTTTAAAGTGTTGAGGCAGAAGAGAGACAGGGCAATAGGCAGAGGGATTGTTGAGGAGAGCAGTATGTTTTCTAAGATGGGTATTATCGGGGACGCTGTTGAGCAGTGAGCTAATGTAGACGTGAACCTCTGCCGTACCACAGAGGACACAGACTTCATGCAGTAGAAACATTGCTTCCAGCACATACCCTGCAGTGATTGCAACAACATTTAAAAGCTGAAGGTTTTCCTTTCATTTCGCTCCATTTCTGAGCGAAATCGGTGCTCAGGAACCCAGGGCAGACAGCTTTTTTGGTGAGCGCTTGTGCTGGGTGCTTGCTTGGCTAGGAGGTTGGGCAGGTTGGCGGGCTGTCGAAGTAGGTGTAATAAGGAGAGCTAAGGGGTGATAAGGAGGTGATAATGGGTGATAAGGAGAGCTCCGGGAGAATGGGGAGAATGAGACGCCAGCATATGGCTGATGGGGAGTGCTGCTGCAGGGACCTGTGGTGTGCCGGTGGGTGGCACAGAACTTCCCTGGAGTGCGGCGCTTGGATCCTAGAGAGGCAACGTGGAGAGAGTGAGCCGGGCTCGTGGCGGTGAGTGCCAGGTTGATAGGTGCAGCAGGAGGCACGGGAAGCACTGGAGGCCCGATGTGCACGGGATTCGGCTGTGCGTGAAGGTCCTATGAAGAGTTCTAGAGCCCTGGCGGCCTTAAGAGAACATATCCAGCAAGAGTAAAGGCTGTGCTGGCTGGAGTTCAAATGTAAGCACACTGCTGGGTGACACAAGCAACCGGCGATTCCGTGATCTCTGGGAGTGGGGGTGTAATCCCATCCCCAAAGGTCAACTAAGCATACTGGGCATTGGTAATTAGCACAACCCTGAGTGTTGGGGCTCCCACTCTTGGACCCCCGTCAGCACTGGCAGGCACACCAAACCATGGATCTGTACTGGTCATCTAGATCAGAGTGGGAATCAACGCAGGCGGAGCACTTTCCTTGCATAGCACTGTGGTGGCAGCTGTGGATAGCAAGTGATTGGGGCTACAGATAAACCTCAGTGGACTCTCTGCTGTGAAACGCTCAGGAGGAGGGCATCAGGGGCCGCCACGTGTGAAGGGGCTACTGCGATTAGGGTCTTCACCCGAGGTCCATCGCGAGTTGCACCATGGTCAAGGACAAAGTAAGGAAAGCAGGTGTTCAGAATAAGATGGACCCGTACAATATAAGGGGACTTCACCCTCCACAAGTCACACCCCAGCAAGGGCATGTATGGGGGAAGTGCAGGACTCTCAGATCTCCCTCACAGACATCATGGGCGCCATAGGAGAGTCCAGATCCTCTGTTGAGGAAATAATGTATGGCCTTTGGTTGGAAGTGTCCTTCATACGGCATGATTTTCTGAAACTTGCTTCAAGAGTCGGGGAGGCAGAACAGCGCATGTTGGATTCCGAAGATGCTCTTAGATGCATGGAGAAGCAGGTGGTGGCAGTCTTGCTGAGACCTACCCACCTGGAAAGCAGAGCAGAGGACAGTGAGGGAAGGTCCCAGCACAATAATCTATGTATCCTTGGGGTGCTGGAAAGGGAGGAAGGGCCCAGCATGGAGCTCTTCTTGGAACAATGGCTGGCGGACCTGTTTGCACCGAAGAAGCGCTCAAAATTCTTCTCCGTAGAAAGAGCTGCAGGATCCTGATGGCCCGCCCTATCCCAGGAGCACCCCCACGCACAATATGTGCATGTCTTTTGAACTATAGAGTTTGGAAGGCTCTGCTGTAAATGGCAAGGGCCACCGGCCCAATCACCTAGAATGGCTACAGGATAGGATTCTTTCTGGACTACAGAAGGCTTGTCAATCCTTGACTCTGTAAAGCAAAAGCTGCCATCCCTGGGCATCAAGTATGCCCTATTCTTCCCCACACAGCTCCAGGTGTACCATGGTGGGACGGTTCACCTCTTCAATAATCCCAAGGAAGCATGGACCTTGTTGGAAACGCAGATCTTGTCCACACCAGGACGTAAGTCGCTGATGGAGGGGCCAAGGCCGGAACCTGACCGGGAGGCATCACCAGTTCTGTGAGACACAGACCGCAGAGCAACCTGCAGGCACGGATGCTGCTTCAGAGGCAGTGGGCAACGGTTGAGCTTGCTGTCAGGATGGTACCGGCCCATACCTAGTTGTTCTTAATAATGGGGTCACTGTCTATAGGTGGAGCTTTGGGGGACTAGGGCTTCTATGGTCACCCCACACATGATTGATACTGTTCTCCTGTATCAGGTTGACTCAGGATTAGGGCAACAGGTGGTTCATGTTGGGTGGAAGTTTGGGGTGGGGGTTTCAGGGATGGATTTATGGTTGTTGTATTTGGGTTCCTTGCCTTGCTTGAGATATCTACATGAAAGATTGGGGGGGCAAGGATATTGGGATTTGCCAGCAGCAGAGAAGAGGGTGAATTTATGCACTGCCCGAATTTTGTTACAAATTCTCAGGGATAATGGCACATGAGCGGATGGGCTCTTTATTAACGTGGAATGTGAATGGGCTGGGCTCTAGCATTAAGCAGAGGCTGGTGTTACATTCTCTTAACATGTACACACCAGGCATTGCACTCCTTACAGAAACACATCCAGCTGGGACAGAATGCAAGTTCTTCAGAAGAACCAACTACAAAATGAACTTTAACGCGTGTTTCTCGAGAGGAGGACAGGGTACTTTAACACAAAAGAAGATCCCCTTCCAACTCATGGAGGTACGTACTGACCCTCGGGTGATATGCTTTGGGAAGGTGAGAACTCTGGGGGGCTACCTGGGGCATAGTAGCTGTTTACGCACCTCCCGCTCTTATGCTTGAATTACTGAACAACCTCTGAGCGCTGATACTTCATGACCAAACTGACATGTGGGTGCTGGGGGGAGACGTTAACGAGGTTATGGATCAGGGGCAGGACAGAGCCCATATTGGCAGTAGAAACCTGGATCTCCCCACTAAGATGCATTCCTTTGCTACAACAACATGGTTGGTAGACGCATGGAGGATGCTGCACGCATCTGAGCGGGGGTACTCATTCTTCTCTGTGGGTGCATGCCTCAATGTCACAAATTGACTACTTTTTCATCCCACTCAGTATGGCCCACAGGGTTCGCTCTTATCGAAAATTCTGACCAGAGGAGTCTCAGAACACTCACCATTACCTATTGAGTTCAAAAGTGGGCGTGCAAATCCCACAGCAATGTGACGTCTCAATACATATTACTTGGGCTTCCCTGAATTCAGAGAGGGATTGTCCAATACAACGTTGGAATATTTAACTGTCAACATGTCAACAAAGAGGCAGTCGACAGTCCAATTAACCTTTGAGAGGGCTACAAAATGGTACTTAGAGGGGAGGCAATTTCACTGGTGTCGGCAAACCGGAAGCAACACGCACAAGCAGTGGAAGAGGCAGAGTTAGCATCCATCCTGGCCGAAGAGGAATTTCTCTGGCTTCACAAGAGGCCCTGTCTACAGCAAGGGAGTCACTTCGCAATGTGGCCTTCGATACTGCTAGACTGGAGCATTGGGCCACACAGAGTCAGATTCATGAATCTGGAGACAAAGTGGGCAAATGCTAGCATGGTTGGAAAGATGGCATAGAGGGAAAGGATATGTAAGGGCCATACAGAATATTCAGGGGGGGCTTTATCAGAGGATGCAGACATTATTGGGGTATTTGCCGCATTTTATGAGGCGCTGTTCCATCTTCCAAGGGAGCTGTCCTCGGCAGAATGGCTGGGCATTCTCGATTTAGTGACCCTCCCATGTCTTACAGTACAACAGACATTGGGTCTGGAATCAGATATCACTAAAGAGGAGATAGCCACGGCTCTCTCTCAGCTGCAGACAGGTAAAACTCCAGACCCAATGGCCTCCTTGTAGAGGTGTGGAAGTAGCTGGGGGAGCTGGTTATCAGACCTATGCATCGCCTATTTGCACAATGTAGGCAAGACGGACATCTCCCCAGACCTTAGGAAACCATGCATAGTAGTCCTCCCCAAGCCCAGGAAACCACCCAAGTAGTGTCCCTCTTACAGGCCATGATAGACGGGGAGGTGAAGATTTTGGCTTGAATCCTGGCTAATCATAGACTGGGGTAATAGGCTCTTTGATTCATCTGGACCAATGCGGGTTCATGCCTTCTATATCCACATGCATGAATCTCCGCAGGGTGCATTTTGCTATACGTCAAGCTTCTCTGATACCAGTTCCGGTGGACTTCGAGAAAGCTTTTGATTCCGTCTCTTGGGATTCATTATGGGAGATCATAGCCTGCATGGGATTTAGGGAGAACTTTCTGACTTCGGTCCATCTGCTTTATAATTCCCCCAAAGCAACTGTTAGAGTCAATGGGATACCCACCAAGACCATTCCCCTGGGGCGGGGAATGAGAGTGGGTTACCCCCTCTCTCTTGCTGTCCACTTTGACAATAGAGTCACTCAGGATTAAACTCAGAACAGATCCGGATTGTGTGGGATTTAAGTGGCCTTTGGGGGAGAGGACCGGGACTCGTTCTATGATGATGACCTTCTGATTTACATGAGCAATCCTTCAGTCTCCTGTAACGCTGTGACTCGAGCACTCATGGACTATCACGGGTTTAGCGGGCTGAAAATAAACTGGCAGAAATCTGTTTTCCCCCCAATACAGGGAGGGGAGGGGGCCATCCCGCAGGATTGCGCTTATCCGATTTGGGTCTCTGGCCTCAAGTATTTCAGCATTCATGTGAGTTTGTGTCCCTCAGACTTGCTCTGGCTCAAATGTCACCCCGTAATGGACAAAATCACTCTAGATACGGTGCATTGGAAATCCCTCCCACTGACTTTACTGCGCAAGGCGGCTCTCTTGAAAATGTTAACATGGCCTAAGTTTCTCTATGTGTTACAAAGCGCTCCACTCCCTGTTCCAAAACCGTTTTTTTCTAAGATTGAGGTTACCCTTTGTGGGTTGTTGTGGGGGTTGAGGGGTAGACACGTATTGCCTCCAAAACGTTGCAGCGCTCAGTATAGGAAGGGGGAATATGCCTGCCCAGTCTCCAGCGATACTACTGGGCCTCACAACTAGGGGCTGTGAATGACTGGTTGCATGATGACCCCAGGCTTCCTCACATTGAAATAGAAATGGGATGGATGAGAGGGATGATGCCTAGACAAATGCTATGCGGGGATGGGAAAGGGAAGACATTGCTCCCACCAATGCAGTAAATCCTTACCGCCATCCGTGTAATGAGGCCCAAAGTCTCTTTGAACTGCTGAGCCTGGATACTTTTGGAAATAAATAAACACGTGTTCCAGTGCAAGTGAAAGTGAAGTTGCTTATTGATTTCTCTCAGAGTTGGTTTGACTGGGCCTTTCCCTCAGGAATTATGATTGGTATTGGTGAAGCACAGCAACATATCCTGGGCATGACAGGGCCTTTTTAACCACAGTGGTTTCAGAATGAACAGATGAAATTAGCGTCAAAGCAGCATTTTTAAAGGGTGAAAAGTTTCATTTTGAAGGGGAATTTTGTGTTTTCAGCAAAGTAGTGCTGATTTTTCCACTTTCTTCCTTTTGTTTATGTCGGAACATATTGGCAATCTCCTTGAATGTGCTCCCTTTGTTCCATCCTGCCCGAAGTGTGCTTGGCCAGACGGTGCAGCCATCGTTTTGTTGGTTGCAAAAACACAGTTTGGAGGTCCTGGGCGCACAGTAGCCAGCACAGCCATATTGCTTTTTCTTGCACAAATGCAGCTTAGTGATGTGGTGAACTACTGTTGAGTGCGTCAATATATTCCACACATCAGAAATACTAGAAACACTTGTGTACAGGCTCGTTATAAATGACTTATCATATCATATTATTATTTTAAAACAATGAAAAGGTTAAATACATTTTTTTAAAAAGATGGGTATAATCACGGTTGCAAGCCGGGAAGATGCCAGTAGTTTAGTGAGAGATTGAAGAGAGAGGACAAGTGGTTGCTCTTAATAGTAGAAGGTTATTCTATCTTCTGGGATGCAAATGGATCAAAGGGAGGGTAGGATGAGCAGGCAGTGTTGGGGATGGGTGGTAGCTCAGCAGAGAAGGTGGGATTGAAGAGGGAGAGGAGGGTGGGTCAAAAGGTAAGACAGAGAAAGGGGTATCTGTATTTTGGTGATTTTTGAGGAGCGGCAGGAGGCAAACCCATCAGCAGACAGGGGTGAAGATATAGAGCAAAGTGTGCAGGGGGGTTATCATGGCCTGGAGGGTCTTGGACATGATGTGGAGGTGTGAGTGGAGAGAGAATGTGACACTGATGTAATAGGAGGATTTTGCATAGTCAGGTGAAGTTATGAAGGCAAGGGGAGAGCCTGCTGGTGCTGTAAGGAGAATAAGGGAGTGAGTTTTAAGCATCAGTGTAGATGTATGCCTGTCTACAGTTGATGAATGGCTGGGGAGAATCCCATTTGCTGAAGGAGCGGGTAGGAAAGAGTACATCCAAAGGGGATAGCCTGTGCTTTATCGAACTTCGTATATGTGAGTTCAATAGAGTGAGCAAGTCTGAGAGAGAGAGCTTTCTGCGAGGTCTGTCATGGTTGAGATAGCATACCGTTACATCAGGTTTGAATTTGCATTTAGTTATAGTTGAGGCAGAGAGAAGTGAGAGGTGGGCAGAGAATTGTTAAGATGTTTGAGTGAGTGGCCTAATGTTGAAGCAAGAACAGAAACAACAGAGAAATTCAGAGGAGACAATGAGGTTAAGAGAATTGCTGTGAGTATGCGTAGGTAAGTTGTGAAGGCTGACGAGATAGCGGTCACAGAGTCTAGCTGAACTTGATGGGTCTTTGACAATCAAGAAGTTGGACAGAGACACAGATGTGTTTAAATCAGGAAAACTAGAAGTAAGAGGGGGGAAGAGGAGTTATGGTGTGTCTTTAGTTAATATGAGATCAACACCACCTTTTTAGTCAGTAAAGCGGAGTGAGAGAGAGTAGTGAGGTCTGGATAGAGACCAGACAGAGTGTCAGTTCCATGTTTCAATAATGGCCATCACAGAGGGTTTAGGGTGATAGGAGTCAAAGAAGTCATTGAGGAAGAATGCTTCATTACAGGGGTATTTGTTCAGGGTTTACTCCGAGACCCCCGGCCGGCCCATAGAGCCGAGGTTTGCTCAGTTGTACTTTAAGACGAGATAGCTGCACCCTTGAGATAGATTGGGGTGCAGATTTATTACTCCAACACCAATCAATAAGGACAACTCAATGGGTCGGCAAAGGGAGTCCATTTAATGAAAAGTACAAAAAACGGGGAGTCATGGATATCAGCAGTGATGCAATCGTCCTTCTCGCTTCAACTCCAACGAACATCATACAAGTTGTAACATTTATACTCAAAACTTGTCATAGTTGACGCGTAACACTCAAAAGTTAACATGCAATTCTATTGGTTGGGAAAAGGTAACTTTACTATATTTACTATATCTGTATATGGTAACTGAGTGAGGGGATTTGGTAAACACTGTCAGGTGGGCGCCTAAGCCCTTCCTTCAAAAACCGACTACTGGAGACGTCACTAAAAGTACGGTTCTACTAACTATAGGACCCTAGATTAATTGGTCCATTGTGATTGGATTGGCACCAACCCCATGCATATTTTTCCCATTTGCTTAGCAGCACGCAGAATGGTCAGCCAGGTTCATGGTGCCCCTCAACTCACTCGCCCTTCCTTCAATCAATCATCACTTTAGTGGCTATGTGTTAATTAGTTCACTGTGATTGGCCTCGAAACTGCATCTTCAGTCTGGAAAAGTTCTGTTATCTATGCTTTGTCCGGTGCCAAGCATAGGTGTGAACCCTTACTTCTTCTTGATCGGCTGGCCACGTCCTTCCCACACCGTGAATTTGTCTTGTTTCTCTCAATTTGTGTATTTCATTCTTATTTAGCCCGCCACCTGCCTACGTCTTCTTATCTCGACCTTTCAGAGGCAGGATATTCTGTTCTTAGGTTCAATTTAATGTAGCTACTGTTCACCTCGTCTATTGGTATGATCTTGGCTTCCCTGGCACAAGTTGCTTCTGCCGAGTTTCGATTCAGCCGTCTCTTCTCGTTTTTCTAAATATGAATCTCTGCTCATTTAGCCTTTAGTAACCTGAGTTGATTCTCCTTTGTTTGCAAAGTGGAAATATACTTATAATAAAGTACTTTGTTTGAGGTAGACTTATGCATAATGGCGCTTGCTGCACTTCTCCTTTCCTTAGCTTTCTTGCTGTTCCAAGCATATTTACAGATGTAAACTGGTCGAATATCTTCATCTTGCTTACAACTTAAACTTATTTGCCTTTCAACATCGTTCTTCCCCTTTAGGTTCATGATATCTTTATTCATGGCGATTCGTCTCTTTGTGTCATTCTCGAGTCGTCATTTCTTCTATCTGTGAGTTTGTTCGGGTCCACTATTCGTCTTCCATTAAGACCTTTTTGGTTTCTTCCGGGACAGTACTTAGGCAATCTTCATTTCGTTTCATTTGCTGGCAGGGTTTTTGTAGTAAGTAGCTCGTGACATACGAGCGTGGAATTCTACATGTAGAATTCCACGCTCGTACCTCAAATGTTTACCTTTGGTGGCGGTTCCATACTGGTCAAGTGGAGAGGGCTGTGAGAGGGCTGAGGGAGCTGTGGCACGGCTGGCTACAGGTTGATCAATAAAGGCGTTTCTCACTTCCAGTGTGCCTCTCGTTATTACACTGGTGACGAGGATCAACCTGTGAACCCACGCGCCTGAACCAGCTGTGCTGTCCTGCCTTCCCTGGAGACCAGACTCCGCCTCATCGTAATGGCCGTTTCCGCCCTCCTGACTGCGGAACCCGAGCATACAGTTTCCTTAATGGATACCTTAATATCCATGGTTTTCTGGGTATCGGTACTTCAATAGGTGTTGCTCTTCTGATAGGCACTGGGCAGAGCCCCACCGCGGCTCTCTGCTGGTTTATTTGGTCATCATGTGTCACATATTTTGGTGTGAACGTTCCTGGAACTTCAAAAAGGGCGACTGGAGTGCAAGCTTTATTTGGGACCTCATCTACAAGGGGCAGTCAGGTAGAGTGGAAAGAGGGTCTTGTGGGGGTCACGTATGGTAAATTAGGTTGGGATGGCTGTGGTGGGGGTGAAGTGTGCAACCATTTTATTTATTTTATTTATACATTTGCATAGCGCTCCTAACCCTGAGGCATCTGGGCGCAATGATTGACAGGTACAGTGTGATTTAAACAGCAGTGGTTAGATACATGCAGTTACATCATAGATACAGTATACAAGTACAATTGTAATAGCAATGAGATAACAATACTAAGCAGTGTAAAGTATACAGAAAGATTGCAACGGACCATGGGCCTCATTACAAGTCACCCGGTATGGAAATAAAGGTGGTGGTAAACCCGCCGCCACCGGCGTGTCATACCGGGTGATCTCGAGTCCTGAGGTGGAGGTGTCATTCCCCGCCAGGTCTGACCTGGCGGGTTTAACACCGCCCGCCTGCAGGCAGACGTGGAAACACCTACACCATCACGAGATGGTGCCGGTGTTTCCATGGTCCCCATTCCCATTGAGTCCTATAGGACTCAATGGGAATGGGGATTTACCAAATTCCGCCTCTGGAATTCCCAGGTGACCGGGGTTGTAATGCCCCAGTAATTCCGGGAATCACGGAGGCGGAATGGTAATGCGAGTCCGGCAGTAACCGAGCCAGAAAAACCGGCAGGTTACCGCCGGACTCGTAATGAGGCCCCATGTATTTTAGGGAGTGATGGGGGGTGCACTTACCGCTCTTGTGCGAAAAGCCATGTTTTCAGGCTTTTTCTAAAGGTCCAGAAGGAGGGTTCGGCTCTCAGTGACAGAGGTAGCGTGTTGCATAGTTTGGCAGCTACCACTGGGAAGCTACTGCCCCCTGCTTTCTGTCGTTTGAATCTAGGAACAGTGAGTAGATGTGCATGGGTTGAGTGTGTATGTCTATTAGTTTGTTTTTTTGTGAATTTGTTACCAAGATACTAAGGGCCTCATTACATGGTAGGCGGTGAGCCATGGCGCTATTAGCGCCATGGCTCATGCCGGTAAAATACCGGCACCGCCTTGGTGGAAAGGGGATTTACCGCCCCATTCCAAGGTTGGAAGGGCGGTAAATCCCCCTTCCACCACTGCCCTTCCCCATTCCCATTTCTACCCCATAGGGCTCTATGGGAATGGGGAAGGCGCTAATTACGGCACCGCAATTTTGTGGTGCCGTAATTAGCTCCGAGGTCGCTTTGCGGGTTGGATTTTAACGCCTGCAAAAAGCAGGCGTTAAATCCCCCAACCCGCAAAGGGACCTCGTAGTAAGGCGGTAAGGATTTACCGGTACCAGTATTTTAACGGTACCGGTAAATCCTTACCGCCATCCGTTTAATGAGGCCCATAGAAGGTGAGTTGAATCGGCACTTGTGCATTAGGGAAAGAGTTTTGAATGATATTCAGTTCTGCACTGGAAGCCAGTGGGCGTTCCGTCATGCCATAGTGATGTGATTTAGTTTGGATATTAAGGGCTGCTCTTAAGAAATGGATTTGAATCACCTGGAGCTGTTTTAGGTTGTGGCTGTGAGTGCCTGCTTAATGGGCATTAAAGTAGTATAGTTTGGATAAAATAAGGGCTCTGGCAAGGGTGATACAAATATCTGATGAGAGGTAAAGTCTGCAGGCATTAATGAGCTTAGACGTGTAAGCTGCCACAGAAGCCGTAGCGTTCACTTGTCTAGTTAGTGTGAGAGCAGAGTCAATGTAAACGCCTAAGGTTTACACTTCTTTGGAGACTTTGATAGTGATGCTGTCAATAGCAAAGGGTTTGAAGTGATCATCTAATTTATTCAGTCGGTTTTGTAAGCCTATGAGGAGTAGCTCGGTTTTATCATTTTTTAGGCATAAGCCATGAATAGCCATCCAATCCCGGATTGTTTGGTACATTTTGTTTAGTAGTTTAGTGTCTATGTCGTAGGTGCCTGTCGTAGGTGCCTGTAATGGGTGTGAGGATTTGGGTGTCATCATGATAGTTAGTGTAGGTGACACCTAAGTCATCCGGATAGTCAAATAGATGTTTCGTAAAGATATTATAAAGTGTAGGGGAAATGCAGGATCCTTGTGGAACTCCTCAGGAGACTGGGACAGGCTCTGCTGTTGTGGTAGGGGCGAAGACCCTAGTAGTTCTATTGGATAGGAAGGACTATATCCAATGAAAAGTGTGCCGATGAAGCAAGATGTTTGCATAGTATATTGTGGTTGACTAGGCCGAATGCAGCTGAGAGGTCTAATAAGAGGAGGCGAGCCAAGTTGCAATTGTTTTTAATCTCGTAGATTTTAATGTTTAGATCTAAGAGGGCTGATTCAGTGCCATGTCCTGGCTGGAAGCCTGATTGGCAGCGGCCAGGGGGTTATTGGTTTCTAGGTGGTTTTGGATTTGCAAGTAGGCTGCCGGGTCCAATATTTTGAGTAGGAACAGAACTGTTGTTATGGGACGATAGTCGGGGTGTTAGGATCTAATGTGGGTTTTATGAGCAGCGGGAGGACCCACGCATCTCTAAGGTTAGTTGGGACAGTGCATGTTTCAAATGAGGCATGAGGCATTTAGTAGTGATGTGATGAAAGGAGTACGTTCAGCCATGCAGTCTTTAATGAGTGAGGCTGGGCAGATGTCCCCTTGATATCTAGATGGTGTGAGGCTTGTGATGATTAGTAATACTCCAGACATGGAAACTGGAGCAAATTCGAATTGAGTGTTTGAGTTCTGGGAGGTATAAATTGGCGTCTGAATTGATGGGTCAGGTGTTAGATTATGCCTTCTTAATTAAATGTTTGAGTGTATTAGGGTGATTTTGTCCAGGAGGGCTTTTTGAATGTCTGTGAACCAGGCCCTGTCTTTGAGGCAAGGTTCTTGTGGTGGCACTGGAGATTCTAACTCTCGTAAAATAGAGAAGAACTCTTTAGTTCCAGAGTTGGCTTTGGTGTCATTTAAGAAGTGCTATGAAATGTTTCGTCATGGATGTTTCATAAACGCACTGATACAACCAAAGATCACTTGCTAGAAATGCTGACCAGTACTTGACTTGCCTACAGATGTGTTGTCACTCAAGTTATAAAAGAAAGAGGCAGGCTTTAAAAGCTCTTCGGAACTTAAATTGGTGGTGTGTGAAGAGGATAGAAATCAGAAAGTGGGGTGACTGATTTAGGCTGCGGCCTTCAAACATTTGTTTACCAGGCACCTTTGAACCAAATGTTTTAATGTACATGTACATACGCCCAAATGGGCTCATGCATCCCAACATCTTCCTCAAGTCATGAGGGTGTCTGGCAATGGAAGAGGGAGGCATGTGTGAAGCTCAGTGGCCCCACTCATAGGCAGTGGCTTGGGGTAGGCAGCATGTCAAGAATTCACCAGCACACATTCTCATAAGTACCCCTCAAACTGCAGAGTCTTCAGGGCAGGGTGAAGTTGAGTGGTGCTGAGGGGATCCATTTTAATTCAAGAGGTGGAATTTGGTTGATTGGAAAGGTGAGCCCCAAGGAGGGTAACACCATCCAAATTGCAGATGTTGAGAAGTATTCTTCTCTGGCGAGAGGCTCGAGGGGTTAAGGCTTACTCAGGAAACATCTTGTCACAGACTCTTTCATTGCAGGAAGACTGGAGGCTGCACAGGCACCAAACTGACAACATCAAAAGGCGGCATACTGAGAATTTAAAGTGTGTTGCAGTTATAGACCTCCTCATAAAATAGTTCTTTTTCATTTTAGATTCATTATTTTCACTGCCTCTGTGTCTTCTCCTGTCACCTCCACGCACTTTGCTTGACTTCCTTTATCCTCCCGGCACATTCTTCTAATTGTTTGCTCTCTCCTATTTCTTTCTCTTCACTCTCCTTCACTGGCCCATCTGTGCTCTTACTCACTCCTACACCCTCGATCTTGAGTTCCCAACTTTCTTCTTGCACTCTCCCTACCATCTCTCCTTCATTCCTTCCTTTTTTTCTTTTCACTCCTTCCCATTTTGTTATTCTCACCTCTTCCTGAGAAAATGTCTTTACATCTTATTTTTTTCTCCAATGTACACCACCCATTCTCTCTCTGACATCCAAATCATTCACTCTACTCGCATTTTCTACATTCTGTCTTGCTTTCTCTCTCTCTCTCTCTCTCTCTCTCTCTGGCACTTTCTCTCTACAGTCAATCTCTTCCTCACCTTCAAATTCTGTGTCATTCTCTTCCTACTGTTCTGGTTCTTGTGCTCACTCCAGTTCTGTCACTTCTTTCCCTCCCCCTTCACTCTCGACTCTGTCACCCTCAAAAGCTGTGTCTTGCCTCAAGCACTTCCCTATTACAGAGGTGTTTAGGTTTCCAATGTCAAGTGTAAATAGGTTTTATTGTTGTTTTTTTCCTTTATCGTATCTGGTTTACAGCAAACCTTTACACTTTAAAATAGTTAAGGAAAGCCTAATCACAACAAAACAGAATAGAATCAAAAGTTAAAACATCACCAATACAAACAATTAATCATATTAATATAATAAAACAGAAGAATGTAAACGTATTATTTATAAAAAAGCTGCATTGACATATTTCACACAGCTTTAAAAACCTAACCACAGCAAGTGTTAAGGCAACAGACCCTCCCCCCAACATTGTCAGCAAGAGGTTATCTACATCTACCCAAGCCACACTATGCACACATTTCCAACGATTAAAATACACTGCGACATTAGGGCGTGAGAAGATGACAGTAAATGTTTCAGATCTTCCCTCAGGTTCTGATAGAATCTGCAATATGCCATCTCCTTTGGGAGGCCGCTGCAAATTCGCGCAATTTCATTTGTTGCTAAAACATTCAAACGAAACCGCATAAAAAGTATTACGCTGGGCCCTATCCGGAAATGTCAACACATAAGGCTCATGTTGGACAGCTCTTTTAAGAGCAGATCTCAAGTAAGCGTACAAGGTAAAGGCCCCAATTGTGTCACCCGTGGCTTTCAAATCCCTTAATAACACTGTCATTTTGACTTTACAGGGATTTAGAAACTGTGTATCCTTGGTCATATCCAAGGCTTGAAGCTGTATAGAACAATATTCAACACAATCTCGTATAGGGAAACCAGTCAATGTCGAGTATTCTCTGCCTATATGTATACTTAGTACTAGGTGGGGAACACAAGAGTTTCAGATATAGGGCCTCATTCCGAGTAGGGCGGTAAGGGATACCGGGCACTGGTAAGGAGACCGGTGCAGGTAATCCCTTACTGCCCTACTACAAGGTCCCTTAGCGGGTCCCTTCCTTAACGCCTGGTCTGACCAGGTGTTAAGGACCGGACCCGTTAAGGGACTTCAGAGCTAATAACAGTACCGCAAATTGCGGTACCGTTATTAGCTACTTCCCCATTCCCATTGAGCCCTATGGGGACTCAAATGGGAATGGGGAATGGTTTTTTCAATGGGGATTTATCAGTCCCGCAAAGGTTGGACTACACCGGTAAGTCCCCATTGAACGAGGCCGGTGCCGTTACCGTTATTGGAGGCAGTCATGACGCAAATAGCGCCATGACTACCTCCAATCTCGGAATGAGGCCCATAGAGTCAGAAGTTTCCATAATACTCTGCTCTGAAGGGATTGGAGTCCCGGCTCATGGCGTATAACCACTAGTGGTACAGACTTCGGGAGGGAAAAATAGCACACTTCTCAATATCATGGCTTCATAATAATCCAATTCACCCACCAACCAATTGGGAAGGACTTCCAACGCATAGAGCAATTTCCATTACAAAATGTTAGAAATGGTGCTAAGGAAAACGTTCGTAATGTATTATCTATAATCTTCATCTGAGCGGCTAGTAGGGTAACTTTTTTAGCTAAAGGTTCTGGAAAATAAAGCTTACATGGGTGAGCCAGGATCGAGATACCCAAATGCACACTACTATCCATGATTTCCAATCGCACTCCATTGATAAACCAACCAAAATGAAATGTCTTCTCCTTACTGCAAAACGTAATCACTTTAGTCTTTAATAGGTTCATTTTCAATTTGTTACCTATCATATATTGCTCAAAAGTCATTATCATACGCTCTAAACCTATAGGTGTTTTTTCTAAAAGAATGAAATCATCAGCATAGGGTAACCACGATAATTTAATCCCCCCACCGTGGGAGTGACAAAAGCAGCCTTCTCCAAATCCTCCACAATATCAGCAGCATATAAATTAAAAAGGCAGGGGGCCAGAATGCACCCTTGTCCCAGGCCAGAACCTGTTGCTATAGGCCCTGATACTGCACTTTTATTATATAACCTCCACTGTATGGAGGTATGAACATGCACATACAGCAGGATTCATAATAAACTGCCAGGCAGCCTCCACTTATTTAATTTCTTCCACAGCAAATTCCTATCTACCAAGTCAAAGGCAGCGGCGAGATCAAGGGATACTGCGTGGGTAGGCACTGAATGTTTACCCCACGCTAACTTCGAAATACATTCATTAAAGACCCATTGCAGCCGGTTCCCTTGTTACCTGGAAAACCTGTTTGAAATCCCTTCTTTTCCCCTCTGCCCTCTTCATTCCTCCACTTTTTCCAAAAATGTTTGTTGTCTGCATCAATATGTGTTCTGGGGCAGGAATTATTTGGCGGCAGGTTCTTTGCTTTTTTGATAACAGATATAACATCTGCATTCTTCCAGAGCATCGGCGTCTCTCATTTACTATTAATATCAGTACACACCTTATATATAAAATGCTCCTCCAAAATCAGGGGCTTGTTTAAAAATTACGTTTGAGAGTTGATTGGGACCACCTGCTCTCGAGCCACTAACCCGCATGGTCACTTTCTCAATATCATAAACAGTCAATTTCGAAATGCCAGTCAACCTCATCCACGGCTGTTATTTGCGCCTTCCTGGCCATGCAGACCCGAAAAATATTGCATCCATACCTCCTATAAAATGGGGTTAGACTGCAACGCCTCTTGCCTCATTTCTATGGCCTTAATAACTGACCAGAAATTGGCTTCACTCTTCCCTGCTATTAGAGCAAACACAATCTCACCCTCTTGTTGCACAAGCTGGCGCCATTAGGCTTTTGACCAATTTATGAACCTTTGCTTTTCTTTTCTAATGAGATGGAACATACTCATAATATCTAGCTCACTACATTTTATTTCCCGTATTTCTGTCCTACTTTTTTTTTTGTTCTTTAACAATTTGATCAAACCCATGCTGATGGCGGCCTCCCACAGGAACGCTGCTAATCCCCTTGATTAATGGCAACATGGGTTGTTGAATGGAGCTGTTGATATCCTTCAGAGAGAATAATTGAGTTTTCTGTTCTTAAGTAATACTAATAAAAGTGAACTTAACGTTATTATTAAAAAGACCAATGTTTCTATCACTCCATTTCAATCTATTCCCACTACAATTTACCACAAGACTCCCCGGGCCACAACCCTTCCCACTCTCGGTGCCTCATTCCGAGGTTGGCGGTAAGGGGTTAACGGCGCCGGTAAGGATGCCGGTGCCGTTAACCCCTTACCGCCGCATTACGAGGTCCTTTAGCGGGTCCCGCTAAGGGCGGCTGGTGAAACTGACCGCCCTTAGCGGGACCCGCTAAAGGAGCAGGGAGCTAACAACGGGCCCGTAATTAACGGGCCCGTTGTTAGCTCCCTTCCCATTCCCATTGAGCCCTATGGGGGCTGAGTGATCTGCTAATTGGTTAAGAGTGGGCAGGATGGCAGGAATCACTTTGTCCTTAGTGATACTCTTTTTATTCCTTGTTGGACATGGCAGGGCAATGGTCGGAGCTGACGAGAGTGGTCTAGAGTTGGAGAGTTCTAAGGACAAAAAGAAATGGTCTGTCCAATGTTGTGGGGAGATAGATTTGATGTTGGCAGTGCAATTATAATCTTCCAGCCAATCAAGGATTCTACCTTTGGAATGAGGAGGTTCGAGTTTTTTTTAGCAATGCCCAGTTCAGAGAGAATATTGGCAATGGAGGTGGCGTATTTAACTGAGGGGTCATTATATCCCAGATTAAAGTTCCCTAGGAGGAGTAGTTGTGAGGAGGTTTTAACGTTATTGGACAGTAGGCTGTGGATATCCTCTTTGAATGTTCCTATAGGTCCAGGTGGTCTGTAGATAAGGTGGATGGTCAATGTCTGGGAGTTAAATAGCGGAAGTTTAAGACTGAGCGCTTCGTATGATTCAGACACTGGGGTAGGTATCGTTCTCATACCTAGGCTGGTCTTGGCGATGATGACAATGCCGCCGCCTCGACTACTAATTTCATCCCATCCTGTCTCAGTATGGTATAACCATCTGGAATTGCTAATAAGAGTAGGGGTCTATAAGTTCATTAAAGCCACACATGTTTCATGAGATACATTTAACACCTTTCCTTAGGCTGAAGATGTTGTTTTTGCTCTTTCAGCTGAGAAATAGACTTTTTTTAATGTTATTGCCAGCCACCTCCATTTATTCACATTAATGTTGTTACCTTCACGAGCAGGCACACAATTCCCATCCTTTAGACCTAAAATGGGGCGGTTCTCTCCACTGCCCTTCACTTCCCTTATCAACTCCTTCCCTTCTTGTCGCGGAGTACCGCATCCCACATTTGTTTGCTTTTCCCTAGAGACAAAAGCAGTTATATCATACCCCAATTGTCACAAGCAATCGACCTCTTTTAATAGTACATCAAATGATATCCTCGACGGGATCGCCAGCGTGGGCTACATGTCTTTATATCAAAACATTTAATGAAGAATGCACTTATAACAACACTTTTATAACGGTCCCCTCCAAACCCCCATTTCCCAACCCTAAAAACCCACCCTAACCATTTCCACACAAGACTTAACCCTTTACCCCACCCCTGAGTGCAGTCTTCATAACATTTTTCATTAGAAAAGATTCAATATATGTTCACTCTTTATAATATTTTCGTTATGAAGACTGCATACCCCAGCGTGACACAATCATTCCTATTCGGGTTGATAAATTCCACCAGATCTATATCATTAGATGTAATCAACTGTAAGGCTAGGTATCTCATTAACGAGGACAAGCACCTTTGACCTATTAAGGATGCCTGGCGCCCCCTTTCAAAAAGATATTCTAAAAGCAATTTAGAAGAACTTTGCCCTCCCCTTGCCAGCACCCTCTCCAGCATCATGTTGGTCACGCTGTACCTGGGGTAACTCAGCCAAAGTCAAGGGTGTTCCCCTGATTCAATGAGTGAGCACTCATTTGGCACTCCACATCCAGTATGGGGGCTTTATTTGGAAAAGTGGGCAGGTATCCCATCATCCGCCTTAAACATATCCCTAGGCGGAAAACCGCTCCGACACCCAGCCGTAAAAGGTAAAAGCCTCGACATTTGTTTCAACATTAGGAGTTTTGGCCGGGGTGGAAGTGATCTGGGCCTGCTCTTGTTAAAACGCCTCGGATGTCTGGTCACCCACAGTTAATAATGAAATGATCTTCTCATAGAGGACAGCACATAACTGCTCCCATATTCACCAGAGCGACTCACTAAAACCTTTGCTTTGCTGCCATCCCCCTTTGCTATCCATTCCGATTCCTTGGAATGGGATGAGGGTTGCTCCCTCCTCACAGGGCTCACTGTACCAAAAAACATCCTGGAAGACTTAGCTCCATTCCGTTTGCCCTTTTTTGTTTTTAGATTTTCTTCTCCTCTTCAACTGAGGGCTGTCAGGTCTCAAAGAGGCCTTTGCCAAATCGTGATCAGAAGCCGTCAGCTTATCATCCGTCTTATCTTGCTTTTCTATAAACTGCTGATTAATAATAGGGACCAAAGGGATGGGGGGGGGGCACACGTGACGTCCTTCCACCCAGTTGCCATCAAAATCACAGCTAGGAATTTTCCCCTTTCACTCAACCATGCTTCTTGAACTTTTCCCAGGAGTGTGGATATATTGCAGAAGTGGCCAGTTTGACCTTTTACTTACTCAAAGATACTTCCAAATAGCTTCATCGTAGTCACAAATACAGAGTGGAAGTCATGATGGTAGGTCCTTCACTTCCCCCAAACTGCTCCTTTGGCAGAGCCCTTCTTCGCATTGAGCACTTAGCTTAGAGATTCTGACGTCATATATTGATGCTTCTTCCTTGGTATAAATAGGTGGTGTATTGAGTAGCGAAGGACACATCAGGGCCAAATTAGTCCGGTTACTCGAGGGTGATCTATGGCCCTCAGTGCCCACATCGGCAGTAGGGCAACCACAATCAGTTTTTCAAAAGTGTCCGGTAATGTCCCAAGCTTGCACTCCTGTGACACATTTGTGTCCTCCCTATTTTCAGGGACAAGTGGAAAATAGTCCTCCATTTTAGATTTTGAAGGGGCGTAGACATAGCTAGGCTTAGCTGATCTTTCTTGTTGGTAAACACCAACAGTGCTGTGATTAAATCCAGGCTGGAGGGAGCGATGTGTTCCCTTGTCTTTGGGTTATGCTTTTAATGCTATCACCACACATGGCTACAGGCTGTCCGTAAAGAGATTCTGTTGGATAAAGCTCACCTGAGCGAAGCAGCACTGTCTGTCGGAGACTGCCTAAGACTGCAGCACCTCTGCAGCAGTTCTGTGGCGCTCTGCGCCGAGATGGAGGTTTTGTAGCAAAACTCCTCCTCTTCCTCCGTCCAACTGACTCCAGGTCACCGACTCCCACAGGAATTCACTGCCTAAGACTGCAGCATCTGTGCAGTTATAAAGTTAAGGTTTTTCTGTGCAGCAAAACTGCAAATCACAGAATGCTAAATATAAAATCAGGTATGGATAGCCTGCTCACTTATGGCCTGGCTAAACGTCAGCACAGTACTTCTCTCTCTCTCTTGCTTCACTCACAATCCCAAGCTACCCTTGCCCTCCCTCTTTCTCATTATCTCACTTCTCTATCACTCTTCTTCTCTCGGTCTCCAGCCTAGTTTTGCTTTTTTTCTCATTCTGCTCTTACCTCCTGATCTGTCTCTCTTGGCCCTTCTGATTCCATCTCTTCTCTCAATGCTGTTCGGTCTTAAGAGGGGCGTGGGGAGAAGAGGTGTGTGTGGGGGGTCATTCCCCATCACAGTGCAGAGTAGAGTGGATACAATGCCATTTATCCCCTGCACGTGTCTGTACTAGCAGGGCTCCACATGAGGAAGACCCCCCCCCCACCTAGATTCCTGCTGCAAACATGTTAGTGCACATAGTGTGTTCACCTGCAGCCTGACAGTTCTTGAGAACTAAGTTAAGATCTGATACATGTATTCTATAATACTCTCCGTGTTCACTGCTGTACACACTGCTTGATTGTTCACTATAGAACAACTTGTGAAGTGTTTGTGTATTGCTCTGGGGGATTTACTGATCATGTGCAATGGCCTAACTGGAAATGCATGGTGATAAGTCTGAGTGCCAAAATACTTATGAAGATAGCTCTGTTTGTTCAGCACTTGTTGCAGAGATCTGAATTCCCAAGCCATATCACACCTTCAGATTTCCTCTCTCTGAGGTAGAGAACGTTTAGTACAAAAACGATGGTGATGGTGACTCATACTGTGGTACAAAGCAATGCAAGTATGGCGTTTTGTAACACAGGAACTAACGCCATAATCATTTACCGTCACCATCGCTCATACCAGAGGCAAATCCACCAGATCACAAGTGGTGGGCTGGCAGTGTTAGGTCCCCTTTAGAGAGCCTCCTAGGACTCCACAGGGATTCAGAACGTTTACCGTGCGCGTTATTCCGCTGATGCTAAATCCTCAATGTTTTGGAGGGCAAGCTGGAGCTGGAGGATTTTCCTCCACATTGCTAAAAACCTCACAATGAAGTAATGTAGAAAAGGCAGCAGTGACTTCATTACTGCCACATTTTCTCTCATGCCAACATACTTGCGATGATGCCCGCGTACCTACGCTAGAAAGTGCGTTATGAACACTAGCGTAACACCAGTATGGCGGTGGTCTAGGGATCGTCCCTCCAACCCAGGACTGTAAAGACTAAGGAGCCACAACCACAAACGAACACAATGCATTCGTTGGGATCAGGGATGTGTAAGCCACATTTATGACAGTGCAGCCAAAGTGTCCAGGCCCATATCCCACATTTGCTGCCAGATGTTATGATGATCCTGGAGAGATCATCGTATCTTACTGTACTGTATACTACTGTGCTACCTTCAGGGAAAGGGGTGCCTTCCCACATTATGCTGGCATTGTTAGACCATTCCCCGACCTTTCCTCTTATTAATGTCATATCAGGGGCTATAGACAAGAGAGAGATGACCTCTATTTTGTCATGATGCCTTCACAGTATGTAAACACAGATGAGCTTGTTAAGTGTTTATTTCTGTGCTTTCTCTGCTGGATTAGATAGATAATGAGTAATTAATAGGAAAAACACCTCATTTGTGGTTTAATTTATAGCTGATTTTAGAATAGGATAACGTTTGTTAATAGAATGTTGTTTCTATTGTATTAAATTGACTTTTGGTGAATATCAATTTGGAATATGTTTGTAGATGTCTTTTCTTAATGTTCCGGTTTATGTGAAAGGTTATTTTACTTTAACCATAACACATTAAATTAAAAAAATTACATACAAAAAAGTAAAAGCTGCAACGTTAAAAGGAAAGGAAACCGCGAACAGTTTACTTTGAAACTGCGATCCCAGCCCCAAATCGGTGTAATAAGAAAGACTAGAGCTTGGCATTGCTGCAGCCTGTTTGGAGTGATCCCCTGGCATTTGTGTGCGTTTGTCAGTCACACATGTTGTGCGGCCTGCAGAAGGCAATGCACGTTGCGTCATTGACCAGAAACATCAGTCAGATCTTCGAGCTTGTGAGTGACTTTTGTCACTCACACAGGTTCCCACAATGCTGGTTTGACAACCTCTCTGATCAGGCACACATCGGTCTGTAGAGCAATATGCCAATCCTCAAATCTGGCAAGTGTGGGACACATTTATGGGCCAATGTGAGCCAGTGTTCTGGGACAATGTGAACTACCTTTCTGGGACATTTTTCTGGGAGGATGTTGGCTATTTTTCTGAAATAATGTGGGCTACTTTTCTGGGACAATTTGGGTCACTTTTTATGCAATGCACTGCGCAGCTTGTAGTTTGGACCAATGTTATTAGCCCCAAATGCATTAACGGTCCCTATTTGCTATACATGTTAACAGGAATGCCCAATAGGTTCTACTTAATATTTTCGGCCACTTTTTCATTGGTTCCCGTTCCTTTTTTCGATTGTAGTCTGACCCTGTCGCCATTTTCAATCAGAGACCCTTTAACTAGGAGACAGAAATAGAGAGGGATAAAGAGAGAGAGAGGGGGAGAGGGAGAGAGTGACAGAGAAAAAGAGAAATAGAGAGAGAGAGAGATAGAGAGAGAGAGAGAGAAAGAGAGAGAGTGTGTGTGTGTGTGTGTTTGTGCGTGCGCACGCCACACAGCTCCGTCTTTTGCTTTCCGGGCAACTGATTTTACTGGTACAAGTATCGCAGATCTCGCCACCCTGTCCTTGTCCGCAAGGAAAATAAATGATATAGAGTCCAGTTATTTCTCATTGTGTGATTGTGACTGTGCCTTATATACATGACACTAGAACACAAGGTTTTTCCCTGCAGCATGGTATTTCTATGTGGTGTCAGAACCAAAGGTCACCAGGAGAGATACCATGCTGCAGGAAATGACCTTGCACCACCAAGGTCCCACATGACCTAATGTCTAGGGAGCAGACCAGAAAATAATACATACTTTCTATAGCCTGATCGAAGATGATGAAGCGCTCATAGAGGTGAAGACAATGTAGGCAGTACTTGGTCCCTGAAGATGGTACTTAGGATCGAAATGCATTGGACATCCAAAGAAAGCCTATGTCTCTGGAATAAAAACGTATTTTCTGAAAAATCATTTGACAGTTGTGGGACATTTTCTATGCAATATTTCGGAACTGAAGTAGAGACTGTAATAAAAATGTGTAGTTTATATGCAAACCATATGTGATATATTCGCACTAGTTCCTTCTAGACACCTGGGACATCCAAACCCAGGCAACATCCCTAGATCTTTTCCGTACCATACAGTGCAAATGGAGGCATTCTGGCAATAGGACCAAATACCTATCTAAGATCAAGAAAAACATGTATCTTTAACCCTAAGAATATATGCTTGCGGTGCCCACTCACTCTGACTTCCTGTCCTTGTACATTGCACACTGTGACCTAAATTGCATCGTGGTGCTGGATACATGTGGTGCCTTGAGGGAACCGCGAGGGGGATGAGCGCACTGTGGACTGAAGTGTGAGCTTCTAATAGCTATGTTGTTGGGAACTATGCTTGCAGAAAAAAAAGCCTTTAGATAGGGAATAGTGTACGTAGATTAACAACCAATAAAGAGGGCTGATATAAGAGGGGGGGGGCATTGCATCCAGAAGGGCGGGCAGGGAATAGGGACATATAACAGAGGGATCCAGTAAATATCTATAGAGCTACCCCCACAGTCAGTCTTTCAATCTTACCCCAGAGACTCACTGGAGATCGGAATCCATACCCATTAAATCCATGCTGGGCGCCTCTGTTGAGACTGGCAAAAAGGGCCCATGTTGTGTCTATTATATTGGTGCTTTTTGGAAAATGATATTGAAAAGGTTAAAAGGACCAAACTCCTCTGGCGTTTGGTGGTGGTCCCAGCCACATTCAAAGCACCCCAGTGAGTCAGAAACCCGTTTAGCCTATTAGGCAAATTAGAGCAGTTTGGTTGGTTATGAATGGCAAGCTAAAAGGACCTCTCCTCATGTCCCAAAGCACACAACCCTGGCCAAACCAATCAGTGTTTCTAGATTGGGAAATATGATTTAACGTCCTCCCAAAAGACTGACAAAGTGTTCTTCAGTAAAGATACTCCCTGAAAATGCCTGGGTGCAATTTCCCCACTTTAAGCTGTGCCTTGCCCGCACCAGAATGCCAGTGTCTTCTAAGCCTCTGAATCTTAACATGTCTACTATTTTCCATCATTTGCCTTGTTGCCCTTTCTTTCCCTCATTTCCTTCTCTTGTTTCCCCTCCCATCACCTTTCACCCTCTCATCTCATTGATTTATCCTTCCCTTCCGTTTTTTGTGTTGAGCCAGTGCCTGTGGTCGCCTTTCTAAGGAGGTATTGACGTATTAAACCTAGGCTAGCTTCCAGCCAGAAGCTAAGGGATCCTTGCACTTACTCTGAGGTCCTGACCTAAAAGAATGCGTAGGGGACCCCCACCCCCCGGGGCCCAGTGTGAAAATAAAACCTGTTTGAGAAGCTGATAATGGGGTTTCAAGCTGTGGGATTCATGCCCATCCTTGGAGCACTACCAGCCCCCTCCCCCTCACCGGGGGAGGTGGGGTAGGCCCCACAGATTGAAGACAACTGATTTGGAGTGAGAATGGATGCCTCAAGTGAGAGGGAGAAAGATGGAGATCCGGAGAAGCATTCGAATGAGGAGAGCGTGGTTAATGGGTGGTGGCACCAAGTTTGTGGGGGAGCGGGGCTAAGAATCTGAGGAGCAGAGGGGTTCATGGTGTCGGCCATGCCAGGTTGGGGAGGCTTCCTGTAAGAGGTGGGATCTTACCTAATCACCAACTGCAAGATGTCCCTGACTCCAGACGGTGGAGTGCCCCGGTGCATGGATGGTGGGGTGCCGCCAGTGGCATAAGGAGTGACAGAGGGCTGGGTGGGGGTGGTATGTGTGGGTGGAGTTTGACAGGAGATGAAGCACCTGTATCCTCATTGGTGGTCTGGCCAGAATCAACTATTGCCTCTTCCGTGGGGTCCTGGTTGACACTTGTAAGTGATTGTAGTGTTTTTATACGGATGTGGACATTGAAGTGTGCACGTAACACGCCAGTACGAAAGCATGTGTTTCAGTGGCAGATCCCTCCACTGACGAGGCTCCTCCTTCTGGAACTACGCCAAGGAAATGGTTGCCTAGGGAGTCGCTGCAAGCCTTCCTATGGTGCAAAGCCGGAGGATCTCACAATCTGGAATCTTCTCCATTCCTCACGCCCTAAGGCTCACCAAGTAGTTTACTCTCCCTTCCCTTCCTCATTTACAGTCCCTGGCCTCAGGCAGTGCCCATAAAAGAGCCAAGCCCCTGCACCTTCTCCAAGTAAGGCCTTTTCATGGGGATTGTGATAGATCACTGCCGGCAGAGACGTGTTACCGAGTCACCACATCTTTGGGCTGAAAGGCACAGACACCCAGTAATGCCCAGATATGGTGAGTCACTTTGGATCTGCACCACATGGACCTGGGCCTGGTGGAGATATGCAATGCCGGCTCACAAGAGAAACAAAGTAGTGTTTGTGCACCATTGAGTTCAACAAGCTGTGCCTGCTTGATTCAAGCACACGGACAGTGCACACAGTCTGCAGAAATTAAGTAGCTCAACGGGGATCAAAATGCTTAACAACATCAACCATTTTGATGGCATGTAGCTCCTCACATGAACACAACATTCATAAGTTGATGAATACAGATAGATCCATGCTGGACCGCGTGTTTTGCGGGTATATTGGTTTGTACTGGCCTTGTACTCTCAGTGCCCCCAAATCCCTGCAGGAAATCAAGGGCTATTATCTCCAATGCTTCCGCCTCCCACAGATGTCGGCCCAGTGGCAGTCGCTGCGAGCCGCTTCCTGTGGCTAGACGCTCTTTATGGCGCTCTGCTCTCCGCTTCTTGAAGTCGCTGCAGCACGATCTCCTATCCGCCAGGCAGTGGAGGCTGCTTCTGTGATAGTGATGCAGAGGGCCCTCGCAACCTAGAGTGGGTACATGGCAGGGTCTTGCTCACTTCAGACCCAAGGAGGTGGGCTTTCTCCTCCAGCACTCTACACACCATGGCTCGGATCGCATCATCGGAGAGTCTGATCTCAAGACTTTTCCCAGCAACGGCCTGGTGGACACTTGATGGAGTGGGTGGTGAATGAGGGAAGCAGGTCAGGCCAGGAGTAGGCCATAGTGGTTTCCTGCCAGAGCAGGGAGTTGCGCTACCAGATAGAGGCACAAGAGTGTTGGGCAAGCACAAGTGGAGGAAGACAGCTGTAGGTGACAAAGTGGCAGGTTGCCAGTTGCAGGAAAATAATGCCTGTGGGCCTGGGTTTGTCGCCATATTTTTCCTACAGCAGTGCAGCCTTTACACACTGGGTCGCCGTGTCTTTCACCGCTGCTCGGTGTGTAAAGTCTACGTCCTTTGCCGAGAAGCACACCATCATCCACCAGAAACAGGCCAGTTGCTGGCTGTGGTAGTGCTTGGGTCAGTTTGGGTAGATTCACGTCATCAATGAGTATAAGGCTGTAAGTAGGGAGGCGTGTGCGTATATGGCCATCCCCGTGAGTCTAAATAGTGACAGGCCCACGGTAGTAGAGACAGACTGACATGTTAGAAGTTCAAATTTAACGTGGCAATTATAGCCTGGCCTAATATTAGAATATCACACTTTCCTATATTGTTGCTTCATGCTGCATTCCTACACACTCCAAGGGATTTAACTGACCTTCTCAAGTGATAACTCGGGCTCACTCCTCAGTAGAGATTGGCTTATTTGTCAGTAGTGCCAGGTCCACGTGTAGGGTATAATACATCAGGCCGCTGGTCCTGTCTGCCACACGTAAGTGTTTGTGTTTCTTCAACCATAATAAAAGCATGCATCCATTTTTCCAAAACACATGATGGGCCCCTGCGTCCGACATTACTGAATACGGAGGTTGGCTAATGTTAAAGGGGTGGCGCCAGTCATTTAAGTATCACTGTCCTTCTGGGTGTTAAGTGTGGATAAATGCCCTTCTCCCCCCAAAATGGATGGCACGTTCCTTTAGTGTATGAGTGGTTGCTTGGTGAAGTGAAGTGGACTGAGTGAGGGATTGCTGGGCAGCAGGTTTGCAACCCCCCTATAGTCCAGCCCAGAGCTGTGGGTTAGAAGCGCAGCCTTCCCCTTACAAGATAGGGGAGCATTGCTCTTTCCAGGTGGGCCGAAGTATTAGCCCTGTAGGCTATTTTCTTGTGCAGGTGGGCTAGGTTCTGGGATGGTGTGAATAGAGCCAAGATCCTTGGTAAAGAATGTCTTAGCAAGTACTCCTATCGCTGCCTTTCTTTACGACCAGGAGGTGTGAAAACAGAAATAAAATATCGAGGCTGAGTACCCCAAAAGGAAATACACCGAACACGGGTTACAAAGGAACATACAAAGTACTTTATTCTCTACTGAATTCAATTACAAAAACAGTGCAAAGTCAGATAGCTATCGGCCCTCAGTACAACACAGCGAACTCCAGCGTGGTTCAGTGTGTTCAGTGAGAGACGCTGTACATTAGAATGCATTCGCTTTTTATATATTTTGTGGGCACTATGTCCAGCCCCACTTCGGGTTAATATTCTACTTTATACATCACCAATTCTAGGGTTCGTGCCGAGTCTCAAATAACTGCATATAACTGGTTTGTCTTTAATACATGTAACAACAAGCGTATGCATTAACTGTGTATTCTAAAGTTTCGCATGCAGGCCTTCTTAAACATAAACGCAATGTAGTAAGACAGATGTTCTTCGTTCAGTATGTAAACACATTATCTCAATATATGCTCGTGGATTAGTTTCATCGCACGAGTGATCCCTTTACACATAGGTCAACGAAGGACGAGATCTCAGTTCATGACCTCAACAAGTGGCCTGCAGGCAGATTACACATTAGCTATGTACAGAAGTCAAGACGGCCCTGTTGTATTTTGCAATGACATTGTCCACCATTTTAGCTCAGAGGGTGACTTTTCCACAACGAATCCTAAAACGGCGGTTCAACCTAAAATGGCAGCCTACATAGATTAAAGGTCAGGACCTTGCAACACAGATTTCTCTCGCAAGCGACTTTCGAGCAGCTTGGCGTAGGCCAATATTAAATATATTTTTTTACAATAGGAGGCACAATATACTTTCTATTCCGACAAACCCTCCTTTTGGCCTATGCCAAGAGCAAAAAACTACTTTGGGTCTCCTTGCAAATAACTCCATGCATCACTATCCATGTACCCTGAATCACTATCTGAAATATCTATTGCCATTAGGTCTTTTGCTAAAATATCCTTTAACACATATTCTTTGGAAGTCTTATCTGAGGCATACACTTTATGTCCTATCAAATCTATCGCTTGTGCGCAACATCCCCCTAGCATCGAACACATACCAGACAGACATTGAATACAGCAACAAAGAAACAACAGAATTCCCAATATAATTAATAAGACCGAAAGTATCTTCCAACCCCAAGATCGCAAGAAGTCTCAGAACCAAGATGCCAAGATCCCAATTTCCCTTGGGAACATGCACTTCGAAACTAAGGACGTGCAGATTCTGTATTGCCTTGAAGATAGTTGTGGAGGAATCTGGTTCGAAAATGCAGCAAGTGGACCCCACTAATTTACATACTCCACCACGTTCAGCCAGAATGACATCTAATGGCATCCGGTTCTGGAGTGCTACTAATCTTATTGCTCTCTGCTCTAATGTCATGTGGTAGAGTATATCCGTGGTCCGGTTGATGGTTCTCTCCAGTACTCTTGCTAGTCTCCTGATATCTTCTGAATTCGCTATCTCCCCCCAAAATGGCACAACTGATTTTGCTATATCTCCCAAGACTTGTGCTGAGGTGTCACCATTCTCGTCACGCCGTGGGCGAGCCTTTGAAATTTCTATAGTACTTGCTATGAACACCCCAGGTAACAGGATCCCTAAATAACAAGTTCCCTGCCAATCTCTGGGCAACCATGGAAACGCTACATTACCGCAAATGAAATAGACAGGTTTGCCTACATACAAAGGTCTGTCTTCCCCAGTCAAATTTGCAACATTGGCACAACCTTTAAAATCTCCCATTGACCGAGTGCCATTCCTCTGTATGCAGAAAGAAACTGAATCGGGCTATGGTTAACAGTGTAGGAAGGAGGCATGGCATCCTTATTGCCTATCGGAGCCATTTTAAAGGAAATCAAAGATTGGAAAGGACGAGACAGTTTATCAGAAAGCCTAATAGAAGCAACATTAATTTTACTCAGTCAAAACACGTTTCGCAAAACTATTCAAATTGGTGCCATAAAAGTTCCCTGAGACGCTATCATTCCATCGGCCAAAGAACAGTGCTCTAAGAGAAGCATAGCAGGCAGTTGTCAACGGTAAAGGATGAATATACTAACCTAGCCCCTTATCCCCATGTTGCGGTAAATGCGAACAGACGCAGCAATTGGATTTATTAAAAATGACATGTGTAGCATTCATGATAAGTAGTAGTGTGTTATTATGGTACCTTTGTCTGTGCTGGGAATCCCGAGGGGATTAAGTGTGCAAATGTACAAAGGGAGTAGGAACAATGGGTGCATTTTCAGCAGGCAACCAAAGTTCTAAGGAATGAGTTTCCTCAAGGGACCATAATCCTAAGGCAGCGACTATAAGAAACCCAAATATCATTACAAAAATACAGCAATACGTTTTCGGGGCCCAGGCATTTTGTCCATTGTCTCGGTTGGTCACTCCCTTATTTACAAGTCCAATACGAGCGGCGGTAGTAGCAGGCATTGCAGTCTTCAGATGGAAACCCCAATGTTCATTGCTGGCGACCCCCGGTCGCGTGATTTCTTAGTCCTTCCACAACCCTAGCCAACAGAATCCCCTTTCTCAAATTTGGGCAAAAGCAAGCCCTTGATGACTCTTTTCCTTCCTTGAATGCACAGCCGAACCGTGCCGTATGTCTATCAGATGCACAGCAGAACCGTGCCGTATGTCTATTTTCTCGAACGTAAGTGGTACCTGGCTGTTCCTGGTACTGATTGATCCGGAAACAATGTGTCCTCACTTCCCATTGCAAGCAACGTGTTAGAGGCAAGTGAGGAGGCTGAATTTGAAACAGCCGTTTGCAGGTGCAAAATTTGCAGAGAGTGTGGAGACAAAATGGCAGCTTCCCCAAGCCTCCTGGGCTTAGAGAAATTCTCCGACACACTCTCAGTGCTGTTTACTGCTTTGGGATCATCAGTTGCAGTATCAGCGAGGGGTTATGCTTCTTCTGTAGCGTGTGGCACAGGGTGAGGAAGTTTCTTGATGTGTGACGCGTGAATGCAGTTCTTTCACCCAGCTACCCGCACCGCTGTCTGGGTGACCAACAGGACCTGGAATGGCGAGGCGCGAGGCAGGAGGTGCGCTCAAACTATTTGACGAGCACTCAGCTCCCCGGTCGTATGCCGTGGCCCGGGCCCTCGTATCGCACAGATAAGGCCTCTCGTACCTGGTGGTAAATCAAATACAGGTTTTTAGTCAATTGGCTACAAACTTCTGAAAGTAGTACATTTTCAACATTCTTCAAATTTCGACATTTTGGAAGATTCTAGATATTGGCAGGTCTCCCCATTACCACCTCAAATGGAGAGAGCTCAGTCGTAGTGTGAGGGGTTGTACGCATGGCTAGTAACACGATCGGTAAGGTGTCTGGCCATTTTAATTTGGTGCCAGCACACGTTTTAGCGAGCTTGTTCTTGATGATACCATTGTGTCTTTCTACTAGTCCGGCGCTCTGAGGATGTCTGGTCGAATGGAACCGTTTTTCAATTCGTAACGCTGTACATATCTGTAGGATTACAGCAGCGACAAAATGTGGACCATTGTCCGACAAGATAACTCTCGGCAAACCAAACCGGGGTAAGTACTCCTTTAACATGGTTTTCGCAGTGGTCATAGCTGTAGCATCTTTAACAGGGAAAGCCTCAACTCACTTACTAAAGGCACAAATGACCACAGGGACATATTTTAGATTGTTGCATCGTTCCATTTCAATAAAATCAAAGTGGATTACTTCAAATGGGACAGAGGATGGCCCAAAACTTCCTCTTGGGTTTGCTGTCCCCTTTCCCACATTATGTTGCAGGCAAATCATACAGTTCTGGATGTAATGCTGAGCAATTTTTGAAGTTTTGTCGTTTACCCAAACTTTTTCTAACATTTTCATCATCTGCTGGGCACACACATGCGTAGGACTGTGTGCCAGTACAACCATCATCATCACATAAGCATCAGGAAGTAGCCATTTTCTATCAACCGTGTCCACCCAACACCCATCATCATCAAGTTTTCTCAAGCCCTCAGCTTTTTACAATAGGAGGCACAATATACTTTCTATTCCGACAGAGGCCGAAGATCAAGAAAAGGATGAGTCACTGGTGGGAGGGTACTTTGGCGACTGCCACATTTTGGGGGCATTTGCATAATTGAACCTGCCTATGACCTGGGGCGCTAAACACTATGTTGTGTTCTGTCGGCTTCTTGAAGTTGCCTCGACTAAACAGGTTGTTTGCAGTCTCGAGGGGTTACTGGTGTCCTACAGGAGTTTGATCGCTGATACTCCGCATGGGGTGTGGACAGCAGGAAGTGGAATTAACTCACAGTTGCACGCAATGAACAGAGTTGAAATATGCATCCCTGCACCATTGTGGTGATGCCAATGACGAGATGGAGAAGGGTGCCGCACTGGCCTAATATGTTGGATTGGGGATTGATCATGACTGGTTCATAGGAGAGCCTAATTCATATGTTCTGTGGAGAAACACATAGTGTTGCATCATTTCCTGAATGGGACTATAACGAGAGATTGTAAGTCATAGACTGTAATGTAGACTCACACTACCGAAACCCCCCACATCAACCCGTGCACAAGGTCCCATATTGCAAGTGCGCCAAACTCTCCCTTTGACTGTATCCAGCAGTATCCACCCGCAGGGGACTCCCAGTACAGACTCGTAGTCAGTGCACCATAGGATCTCTCACATGGAAACCCTATTGTACCCGCAAGGCTATAGCAGCCACTAAGCTAAGAACCGTACACTCGAGGCAGGATGCGCAGTGCTCCAGGTGTACAGGGTGTTGCCTCAAAAACAGTCCACTTCCAAAGCTTCACCCCAACCGCTCCTCATGCCACACAGGTCAACGGTAGAGCGCCTTGCTCTGGAGGAAGAGACCTGGGAGAGCTCTGGTGGGTCACACAGCCCAATTCTGTACACATGTGGACGGGATCAGGATGAACGCTAAAGTCGCATGGCAGCAAATAAAACCGACCACAGAAGCCAAATGGAAGGTTCCCTGGTGGTGGGCAATGTATTCTTCTTTTAAAGCCCAAGAGAGAGAGTCTAACAAGAGGGTGATCCTTTGCTGCGGTGCCATAGCAAGTCATGAATTCAGTATCCACAAATCAAATGGAGGACTCTTCTTGGACGCGGACAACGCATTTGTGAAGACGTGGCCAACATGGCAACGCAAGATGATTAACTTCGGATTTCCCACATACCTGGAATCAGGTTGCTTGGCTGAATGGAATTTTAATGCAACCATGAGAGAAGAGTGCTCAACAACACCTCAACCTATGCAGGAGTGCCACAAGAATCAAAACCTGGCCCCTTCCTGTTCAACTTCTATGCAAATCATATCACCGACTCTTCACAAGATGGACCTGACACAGTGTGCTCATAATGTTGCAGTCACCGTCCAGTCTTTCAGTGAAAAGAAAGTGGTTTCAAAACTTCAAACATCTCTTGACAAGCTACCCGCATAGTACAGTGCCTAGCACCTGCCACTGAGCGCTCGCAAGGCCTCAGCTAAACATGATGGAATCCCCACAAATAAAACTCAATGAAGATACCATCAAATGGGAAACAGCAAGTCCGGCCAAGGTGTGTACATATACAGCAAGTTGAACTGGAGCTATAGTGAGAAGACTCAACGCAAGGCATCTGTCAAACTGTACACCCTCCTAGAGAGAAAATACATGCACATCCCGAGTAAAGTCAATGTGAACTAGACCATTATCACACCCACCCTGCTATGCACACCTCCGTGCAGAGTGGTTGGCTAGAACAGCTCCAGATCCTGCTTCAAAATTCCATATCAAGGACCCAGGGATAGCACCTTTTGCTTTACTCTTGAAGAGAAAAGCAGGCTCTCCCAGGGAGTGGGGCTTCCTGCATGAACATGTAAAGGTGCTCCATGAGATCAGGGTGTAAGAAAGGGACTCCACGACATGGTCCACTAAGGACTAGATCGGAGTGTATGAAAGGTGCTCCACGACATGGTCCACCAAGGACTAGATTAGAGTGTAAGAGAGGTGCTTCAAGACATGGTCCACTAAGGACTAGATCGGAGTGTACGAAAGGTCAAGGGTTTCTTGTATGGAAGGGCTGCTGACGAGTCTGTGCTGCAATTCATTGAGTTTGCTGCCTAGAGGACGAGGGTTTCTTTTTTGAAGGGAAGTGCTGCTGGTGAGTCTGTTCTGCAGTTCATGAAGTTTTCTGCCTGGAGGGCGAGGGTTTCTGGTATGGAAGTGCTGCTGGCGAGTCTGTGCTGCAGTTCATTGTGTTTGCTGCCTGGAGGGCGAGGGTTTCTTGTATGGAAGTGCTGCTGGCGAGTCTGTGCTGCAGTTCATTGTGTTTGCTGCCTGGAGGGCGAGGGTTTCTGGTATGGAAGTGCTGCTGGCGAGTCTGTTCTGCAGTTCATGAAGTTTGCTGCCTGGAGGGCGAGGGTTTCTGGTATGGAAGTGCTGCTGGCGAGTCTGTGCTGCAGTTCATTGTGTTTGCTGCCTGGAGGGCGAGGGTTTCTTGTATGGGAGTGCTGCTGGCGAGTCTGTGCTGCATTTCATTGTGTTTGCTGCCTGGAGGGCGAGGGTTTCTGGTATGGAAGTGCTGCTGGCGAGTCTGTGCTGCAGTTCATTGTGTTTGCTGCCTGGAGGGCGAGGGTTTCTGGTATGGAAGTGCTCCTGGCGAGTCTGTGCTGCAGTTCATTGTGTTTGCTGCCTGGAGGGCGAGGGTTTCTTGTATGGAAGTGCTGCTGGCGAGTCTGTGCTGCAGTTCATTGTGTTTGCTGCCTGGAGGGCGAGGGTTTCTTGTAGGGAAGTGCTGCTGGCGAGTCTGTGCTGCAGTTCATTGAGTTTGCTGCCTGGAGGGCGAGGGTTTCTTGTAGGGAAGTGCTGCTGGCGAGTCTGTGCTGCAGTTCATTGAGTTTGCTGCCTGGAGGGCGAGGGTTTCTTGTAGGGAAGTGCTGCTGGCGAGTCTGTGCTGCAGTTCATGGAGTTTGCTGCCTGGGGGGGCGAGGGTTTCTTGTATGGAAGTGCTGCTGGCGTATCTGTTCTGCATTTCATGAAGTTTGCTGCCTCGAGGGCGTGGCTTTCTTGAAGAGAAGTGCTGCTGGCGAGTCTGTGCTGGAGTTCATTGAGTTTGCTGCCTGGAGGGCGAGGGTTTCTTGTAGAGAAGTGCTGCTGGCGAGTCTGTGCTGCAGTTCATTGAGTTTGCTGCCTGGAGGGCGAGGGTTTCTTGTATGGAAGTGCTGCTGGCGAGTCTCTGCTGCAGTTCATGGAGTTTGCTGCCTGGGGGGCAAGGGTTTCTTGTATGGAAATTCTGCTGATGAGTCTGTGCTGCAGTTCATGGAGTTTGCTGCCTGGAGGACAAGGGTTTCTTGTAGGGAAGTGCTGCTGGCGAGTCTTTGCTGCAGTTCATGGAGTTTGCTGCCTGGAGGACGAGGGTTTCTTGTAGGGAAGTGCTGCTGGCGAGTCTGTGCTGGAGTTCATGGAGTTTGCTGCCTGGAGGGCGAGGGTTTCTTGTATGGAAGTGCTGCTGGCGAGTCTGTGCTGCAGTTCACGGAGTTTGCTGCCTGGAGGGCGAGGGTTTCTTGTAGGGAAGTGCTGCTGGCGAGTCTGTGCTGCAGTTCATGGGGTTTGCTGCCTGGAGGGCGAGGGTTTCTTGTAGGGAAGTGCTGCTGGCGAGTCTGTGCTGGAGTTCATGGAGTTTGCTGCCTGGAGGGCGAGGGTTTCTTGTATGGAAGTGCTGCTGGTGAGTCTGTGCTGGAGTTCACGGAGTTTGCTGCCTGGAGGGCAAGGGTTTCTTGTAGGGAAGTGCTTGTGGTGAGTCTGTGCTGCAGTTTCAAGGGACTTGGCTGCATTTAGCAAAGAAACTGGATCTGTTGCCATTTTTTTGTTTGCGGGCCTCCCGCTGAGGGACTTCAAGAATATCTTTTAGATATTATTTTCAGAGATATATTTGTTGTAGTTTGCGTGTAAGGGCACAGACTATTCATTTTGTGTCTTGACAGGAGATGCCCCAGAGATGGAAATGGAAGCCGAATATGTCACGTGGCATCCTAGGGCAGCGCTTCCGGGACCGTAGTGTTTACTGAGGGATGATGGTGCACGCTTCCATCAGCATCTGTATATGGTCGGCACCATGACGCTATCCTTGAGGGACAGCAGCTGGAACTGTCGAGGCAGGGGAACTGTCGTGGCAGGGAAACTGGCGTGACCTTTCGAAGGCTTGCTGTATATGTGTCCGGCCTTAGGATGTATTTGCCATTGACTCCAGAGCAGAATGCACTCATTTGCATTCGGATGTTGCCTGGCCAGTTGGCATTATTTGCAGATTAGTGACATGCAGAATGATACTCCCACAGACAGGGCTGGTCCCCTATGGTTACCTTAATTAACAGGTGTGTGCAACAATAGGATGGCCTTTGCTTTAGCCAACATCTGGTCTGCGATTGGGCCCTGCAAAAGGAGTGAAGAGTGGGGCTGGGCATGGTTCTGGAGGAAAACCGCTGCCCTCAGCATATATCTTTGTCTCCCCTGGCGAGGGTGGTAATAGTAATGAATGAGGAAATAAAATAGCTCCTCTCATTTCTAAGTATCTTAGACACTTTTCTTAAAAGTGCTAAAAATGCAACAGAGAGCATGCTCCATTTCCTGACGCTGAAATGGATTTTGCAGCCTCACGACACCTTTTCACCTTTGCAAGCCATGGAAACATACAGGAGATCTTTCCAAGCTATTGGTTGGAGGTGCCAAGTTCACAAACATGTATTTATTTTAGTATTTTGTTTGGCGTTACTTGCGGAATTCCTCACATCTCAAACGTGCTTTGTGCATTATTGCACAGGTGTGCACAATACGCAGGTTGTTTTAGTCATACAGGGTCATCACGAGTTTGGCGGTAACCCTTAAAAAGCGGCAGTAACGCTATTACAGCTGAATTTAAGGGTCCACCAAATCATGGGATTGGCAGCATTTACCCCCAGCTCTGAGCTGGGGGAAAATCCGCCAGGAATGTGCCGATTTTCAGCGCCGTTACCGTGCGGTAATATTGCTGGCGGTAATAGCGCCGGAAATTCCTCATTGGGTCCAATGGGGAATGGGGAATTCCTGAATGTGCCCAATGGGGAATCGGGAACTACCGTTCCGTCAAACCCGTGATCCGGCACTAATAGCGCCAAACCAGTTGGCGGTAACGCTATTAGCGTGAGCAGTATCCCGGCAGGAAAACCGCCGGGATACCACCCAACTTGTGATTAGGCCCATAGAGTTGACCAGCGCCATTTGGGAGTAATCAGCAGGCAGCTCAGTGATTTGCAGCTCAGCAAATACCTAAGTATCTGTTCACATATTCATAGGCCCCCATAACTCTCTGGGTGGGGGGCTGGAGTCTGTCAACATCAGCAGGCCGCAATCATTCAATCCTTGGGGTGTGGAATTCCACACGAGGGAACTTATAGGGAGAGAAGCCATGTGGAATCCTATCGTGCAAGCAAGTACATGTCTCCTTTTAATAAAGGTTAGAATGGGTTTGGGGCAGCAGCGATTCTGCTGCTGCGCAAAGGAGGGACACTACAGAGAAGGGCCAGGAATGACCCCTTTGTTAATTTCTCTTTACACTGTACAGCTTTCAAAACAGCACAAAATATAGGCGGGATGTTCGCATACATGTGTGAACACATTGGTACTTAAATAAGAAATGACCATAAAAACAAATGAAGCCAGTCACTGTGTTCCATCGGCATTTGCAGATATGTTCGCAAAAGTGCAACTGTATTTGCACACCAGAGATATGCACGGGCAGGAGAGGGTAGATTCCAATTCCCTTGTAGGTCTGGAGGTGTGGTCTTATTGATTGCAGGCAGATATAAAGTTCAGGCAGATATAAAGTTCTACATGGTCCCTGATTTCTGGAAAATGTTTTGGAGAATTTTTGCAGTGAAGTGCATGTTGGAGATGGGGTGATTGCTTGCCGGGTCATTGTGGTTAGTCATGTTTCTTTTCAGTAGAGGGATAACATAAGCTGTTTGGAAGGCTCACAGAAAGACACCTCACTCAATAGATGAGGTGAGAAGCAGCAGGAATATGAGGGTCCATCTGCGCTGTTGAGTTCTGGCCTAGTGGATGGTATGGGGGCATGGCTCTTCGGGCATCTCGGCTAGGTTGCTGACATAAACTGTGCTCACGGATTCTTGCCTCGAGAAGCGGTGGAAAGTTTGATTGCTGATATCAAGGTTTGCTGGGGGCTACTTTCATCTCAGTGTTGAATGTTGGCGTTCGGTCTTTGCTATCTAGGTGGTCTTGGACAGCAGAATGTTGGACCTGAAGTGTGCAGGGATGGACAGTTTACCAGCTCTGCCCTCCCCTGTCATGTGTAGCTGACACCTGACAGCCGTGCGTACATCAAAAGCCTTTGGCCATGGACAGCCTGATTAGAATTTCAAGTCCCCATGGATTTGCATCTCCATTGTGAAACCTTGCTTGTGGCGGCAAATACTAAAGAATGTTAATTAGCAGGCCGCAGGGAAGGCCTGGGTGCAGAGAGTGAAAATGGAGACCAAACACCAGACGCCTCTTTGTAATGCAATGTGTCAACTTGGTACTAACATCCTCCCTTGATCTGAAAGGGCAGTGAATGTCCTGCCTGGAACCACTCCTTTCAGAGCAGGGAAGTATGTGAATTGTGCGAGACGAATGTCTGACTGCAACCCCTTCAAAGGAGGCCCATGTTGTGCTCAAGATCCGCATAGGGCTCAGTTAATTAGGGAGACACTTTGATGTACAGCATACAGGAAAATGGATGGGACTTAGAAGTATATGTTGTCATCCTTCCCCTGTCTGTTGCCAAGCACCCTGGTTCTGACCTGAAGCATCACTGAAGATTGTTGGTGGGGACCCATGCTTGGTTCATTAAGGTGGGCTTAGCCTACACCACTTGCCGGGCCCATTTGTCTTTAAAAGAGGGCTGAACCCCTCACTGATCAGATCATCTGAAGACTTCGCAAGAAGTAAGAAGAAGGACTCATTTGGACCCGAGCTGAATGTACAGTCTACCTTACATCTTCCACCAAAAAAATGGAAAATGGTGGAACGCTTTTTAGGGGGGGCTGTGGGGCACCCCAAAGGGTTGGGGAATTTGCGAATGGGATGGGGCATTGACCCCCTGCCACCCCACCCGCAATGGAGTTGGTGCAATGTCATGCAGCCCTCCTTGGGACCAGATGTCTGCTCCTAGGAACGGACGCCTGAGTCCAGGGAGGAGTGCAGGACAGCCCCCTTATCTGCCCATGGGGAGGGCTACATGAGATGGGCCGCCCCTCCAACTGGTGTGGGGGTGGAGAGGTGCACCCCCTTCACATTAGAAAATTCCACAGCGGCGTAGGGGGCCCCTCCGCCCCCGCTAAAGGGCAGCCTGCCATTTTGAATTGTGTTCTTTGTTTACTATACCTGCCTTGGCTCAGAGGGGCACATTGGTGTGCCAGTCTGGCGCCGGGGTGCCCAACCCTTACTGCCCCACCCACTGGGGGCCTGTCCCACTATTTTTGACTACCCTCTCCTCCCCACCCCAAATGGAGGGGGGTGTACCTCACATAGCCGTTTGTAGGAGGCCCAGGGAGGCTTGCATGATGTGCCCCCGCCACCCATTTGGGGTGAGGGGGGAGAGGGCCCCCAAAAATGGTGGGACAGGCCCCCCAGTGGGTGGGGTAGTAAGGTTTGGGCACCCTGGTGCCACAATGGCACATCAATGTGCCTCTCTGCACCAAGGGGAGTTGGGTTACCAAAGGAAAAAAGTGAAAATGGTGGAACGCTTTTTAGGGGGGGGGCTGTGGGGCACCCCAAAGTGTCTGGGAATTTTCTAATGGGATGGGGCGTTGACCCCCTCCCCCCAAGCCACAATGGAGTGGGTGCCATGTCATGCAGCCCTCCCTGGGACCAGATATCTGCTCCTAGGAACGGACACCTGAGCCCAGGGAGGAATGCAGGACAGCCCCCCCTTGTCTGGCCCTGGGGAGGGCTACATGAGATGGGCCGCCCCTCCAATTTGGCCATGTGTGGATTCCCACTGGTGTCCTCTTTTGGGAAAAGCATGGGGTTCCCTGTTTTCCTTGCTGGCTTCG
Organism: Ambystoma mexicanum; assembly: GCF_040938575.1. Classification (NCBI taxonomy): domain Eukaryota; kingdom Metazoa; phylum Chordata; class Amphibia; order Caudata; family Ambystomatidae; genus Ambystoma; species Ambystoma mexicanum. The sequence continues at coordinate 293,928,810 of NC_090926.1, read as the reverse complement.
ACACCCTAGGCCTAAATCTGTAGGTTGCCCAAATGAACAAAATGGGCAGTGGCGAAAGGCTTGCCCCCCCTGTAGGTGCACCCACACATGTGAGTTACCGTTTTCATCGGGATACGTGTGGGGACGCGGGAAGGTAGCAAGGAAAACAGGGAACCCCATGCATTTCCCAAAAGAGGACACCCGTGGGAATGCACAGAGGTCTGACTTGCGTGAAGCAGCCCAGAATTTATTACCCCAACCCCAGACAAAGTGAACATTGTGTTTTTCTTCCCACCAAATATCACACTTTGTCAGGGATTGTGGCTAATAAAAACTGGGGCAATTTGCTCAAGGCAGACCTCTGTGGATTCCCAGGGGTGTTCTCTTTTCGGAAATGCATGGGGTTCCCTGTTTTCCTTGGTGGCTTGGACACCCGAGGCCCAAATCTGTATGTTGTGCTTGTCTGGAGAAAGTGTCAAATTCAGGTGTGGAAACAGACTTGGGGTTACCTGTGTTTTAGGCTTTCCCCTTGGCGCCCAGGTAGGCCATGTGTTGTTGGCGGCATGTTTCGATGGGTGAGCCGAGTGAAATGTGCGGAAAATGCATTTCTTTTCCCACATTTCGGACTTTGCGGGGGTGTCTGGGTAATGAATTCTGGGCCGATTTGCGCAAATCATATCCCTGCGGTTCCGCACGGGTGTCCTCTTTTCGGAAATGCATGGGGTTCCCTGTTTTCCTTGGTGGCTTGGACACCCAAGGCCCATATCTGTATGTTGTGCTTGTCTAGAGAAAGTGTCAAATTCAGGTGTCGAAACAGACTTGGGGTTACCTGTGTTTTAGGCTTTCCCCTTGGCGCCCAGGTAGGTGTACCCACACATGTGAGGTACCGTTTCCATCGGGACACCTGTGGAAATGCAGGACGGTAGGCCATGTGTTGTTGGCGGCGTGTTTCGATGGGTGAGCCGAGTGAAATGTGCGAAAAATGCGTTTTTTCCCACATTTCGGACTTTGCGGGTGTGTCTGGGTAATAAATTCTGGGCCAATTTGTGCAAATCATACCACTGCGGATTCCCACGGGTGTCCTCTTTTCGGAAATACATGGGGTTCCCTGTTTTCCTTGGTTGCTTGGACACCCGAGGCCCATATCTGTATGTTGCGTTTGTCTGGAGAAAGGGCCTCATTAAGACCCAGGCGGTAAGTTACCGCCTGGGTCGTACCCTTACCACCATGGCGTAAACTATGTTTACGCCATGGTGGTTGGCGGATTTACCGCCCCATTCCAAGGTGAGTGGGGCGGTAAATCCCCATTTCCCATTTTACCCTTCCCCATTCCCATTTTTGCCCCATAGGGCATAATGGGAATGGGGAAAGGCGATAATTACGGCACCGTAAATTACAGTGCTGTAATTATCGCCAAGGTCCCTTTGCAGCATGGCTTTTAACGGCTGCAAAAAGCAGCCATTAAAAGCCATCCCGCAAAGGGAACCTTGTAATCAGGCGTTAAGGGTCGCCGCCGTTTACGGCGCCGTAAACCCCTTAACGCCTGAGTCGGAATGAGGGCCAAAGTGTCAAATTCAGGTGAGGAAACAGACTTGGGGTTACTTGTGTTTTAGGCTTTCCCCTTGGCTCCCAGGTAGGTGCACCCACACATGTGAGGTAATGTTTTCATCAGGACTCCTTTGGCAACGCGGGACGGTAGGCCATGTGTTGTTGGCGGCGTGTTTCGATGGGTGAGCCGAGTGAAATGTGCAGAAAATGCATTTTTGTTCCCACATTTCGGATTTTGCGGGAGTGTCTGGGTAATAAATTCTGGGCCGATTTGCACAAATCATACCTCTGCAGATTCCCACGGATGTCCTCTTTTTGGAAATGCATGGGGTTCCCTGTTTTCCTTGGTGGCTTGGACACCCGATGCCCATATCTGTATGTTGCGCTTGTCTGGAGAAAGTGTTAAATTCAGGTGTGGAAACAGACTTGGGGTTACCTGTATTTTAGGCTTTACCCTTGGCGCCCAGGTAGGTGCATCCACACATGTGAGGTACCGTTTTGTTTGGGACACCTGTGGGAATGTGGGACAGTAGGCCATGTGTTTTTGGCGGTGTGTTTCGATGGGTGAGCCGAGTGAAATGTGCGAAATATGCGTTTTTGTTCCCACATTTCGGACTTTGCAAATCATACCTCTGTGGATTCCCACGGGTGTCCTCTTTTCGGAAATGCATGGGGTTCCCTGTTTTCCTTGGTGGCTTGGACACCCGAGGCCCATATCTGTATGTTGTGCTTGTCTGGAGAAAGTGTCAAATTCAGGTGTCGAAGCAGACTTGGTGTTACCTGTGTTTTAGGCTTTCCCCTTGGCGCCCAGGTATGTGCACCCACACATGTGAGGTACCATTTTCATCAGGACACCTGTGGCAACGCGGGACGGTAGGCCATGTGTTGTTGGCGGCGTGTTTCGATGGGTGAGCCGAGTGAAATGTGCGGAAAATGCGTTTTTGTTCCCACATTTCGGACTTTGCGGGGGTGTCTGGGTAATAAATTCTGGGCCGATTTGCGCAAATCATACCTCTGCAGATTCCCACGGATATCCTCTTTTTGGAAATGCATGGGGTTCCCTGTTTTCCTTGGTGGCTTGGACACCCGAGGCCCATATCTGTATGTTGTGCTTGCCTGGAGAAAGTGTCAAATTCAGGTGTGGAAACAGACTTGGGGTTACCTGTGTTTTAGGTGTTCCCCTTGGCGCCCAAGTAGGTGCACCCACACATGTGAGGTATCGTTTTGATCGGGACACCTGTGGGAACGTGGGACAGTAGGCCATGTGTTGTTGACGGCGTGTTTCGATGGGTGAGGTGAGTGAAATGTGTGGAAAATGCGTTTCTTTTCCCACATTTCGGACTTTGCAGGAGTTTCTGGGTAATACATTCTGGGCCAATTTGCGCAAATCATACCTCTGTTGATTCCCACAGGTGTCCTCTTTTCGGAAATGCATGGGGTTCACTGTTTTCCTTGTTGGCTTGGGCACCTGAGGCCCATATCTGTATGTTGCGTTTGTCTGGAGAAAGTGTTAAATTCAGGTGTCGAAACAGACTTGGGGTTACCTGTGTTTTAGGCTTTCCCCTTGGCGCCCAGGTAGGTGCACCCACACATGTGAGGTACCCTTTTGATCGGGACACCTGTGGGAACGCGGGATGGTAGGCCATGTGTTGTTGGCGGCGTGTTTCGATGGGTGAGCCGATTGAAATGTGCGGAAAATGTGTTTTCTTTCCCAAATTTCGGACTTTGCGGGGGGGTCTGGGTAATAAATTCTGGGCCAATTTGCGCAAATCATACCTCTGTGGATTCCCACGAGTGTCCTCTTTTCGGAAATGCATGGGGTTCCCTGTTTTCCTTGGTGGCTTGGACACCCGAGGCCCATATCTGTATGTTGTGCTTGTCTGGAGAAAGTGTCAAATTCAGGTGTTGAAGCAGACTTGGGGTTACCTGTGTTTTAGGCTTTCCCCTTGGTGCCCAGGTAGGTGCACCCACACATGTGAGGTACTGTTTTCATCACGACACCTGTGGCAATGCGGGACGGTAGGCCATGTGTTGTTGGCAGCGTGTTTCGATGGGTGAGCTGAGTGAAATGTGCGCAAAATGCGTTTTTGTTCCCACATTTCGGACTTTGCGGGGGTGTCTGGGTAATAAATTATGGGCCGATTTGCACAAATCATACCTCTGCAAATTCCCACGGATGTCCTCTTTTCGGAAATGCATGGGGTTTCCTGTTTTGCTTGGTGGCTTGGACACCCGAGGCCCATATCTGTATGTTGCGCTTGTCTGGAGAAATTGTCAAATTCAGGTGCGAAAACAGATTTAGGGTTATCTGTGTTTTAGGCTTTCCCCTTGGCACCAGGTAGGTGCACCCACACATGTGAGGTACCGTTTTCATCGGGACACCTGTGGGAATGCGGAACGGTAGGCCATGTGTTGTTGTTGGTGTGTTTCGATGGGTGAGCCGACTGAAATGTGTGGAAAATGCGTTTGTTTCCCCACATTTCGGACTTTGCGGGTGTGTCTGGGTAATAAATTCTGGGCTGATTTGCGCAAATCATACCTCTGTGGATTCCGACGGATGTCCTCTTTTCGGAAATGCATGGGGTTCCCTGTTTTTCCTTTGTGGCTTGGACACCCGAGGCCCATATCTGTATGTTGCGCTTGTCTGGAGAAAGTATTAAATTCAGGTGTGGAAACAGACTTGGGGTTACCTGTGTTTTAGGCTTTCCCCTTGGCGCCCAGGTAGGTGCACCCACACATGTGAGGTAACGTTTTGATTGGAACACCTGTGGGAACGTGGGTCGGTAGGCCATGTGTTGTTGGCGGCGTGTTTTGATGGGTGAGGCGAGTGAAATGTGTGGAAAATGCGTTTCTTTGCCCACATTTCGGACTTTGCTGGGGTTTCTGGGTAATAAATTCTGGGCCGATTTGCGCAAATCATACCTCTGCAGATTTCCCCAGGTGTCCTCTTTTCGGAAATGCATGGGGTTCCCTGTTTTTCTTGGTGGCTTGGACACCCGAGGCCCATATCTGTATGTTGTACTTGTCTGGAGAAAGTGTCAAAATCAGGTGTCAAAACAGACATGGGGTTATCTGTGTTTTAGGTTTTCCCCTTGTCGCCCAGGTAGGTGCACCCACACATGTGAGGTACCGTTTTGATTGGGACACCTGTGTGAACGCGGGATGGTAGGCCATGTGTTGTTGGCGGCGTGTTTCGATGGGTGAGCCGATTGAAATATGCGGAAAATGCGTTTTTTTCCCCACATTTCGGACTTTGCTGGGGTGCCTGGGTAATAAATTCTGGGCTGATTTGCGCAAATCATACCTCTGCAGATTTCCCCAGGTGTCCTCTTTTCGGAAATGCATGGGGTTCCCTGTTTTTCTTGGTGGCTTGGACACCCGAGGCCCATATCTGTATGTTGTACTTGTCTGGAGAAAGTGTCAAAATCAGGTGTGGAAACAGACTTGGGGTTACCTGTGTTTTAGGCTTTTCCCTTGGCGCCGAGGTAGGTGCACCCACACATGTGAGGTACTGTTTTCATCGGGACACCTGTGGGAACGCACAAAGGTATAACATGTGTTGTGTTTGTGTGGTTTTCATAACGTTTTGACCCATTTGCTGGTGCTCTTTGTCACACAACCCTTTCATTTCCCAAATGTGACCTACATTTAGTTGCTGCTTTAGGCACCATACACTTTTGTAACCTGCACAAGTCACCTACCCATGAAAAGGTCTGCCTGTGCTCTTTCAAAAAATGGATGCTTGCTATTCCTCACCACATTGGTTTTCCCGATTTACACATGCTAAGTGCGTCTGTTCAGGCCGTGAGCATAAAACTCCTGTTTACCATGGCTGAGTATTTGGCTTGTGGTATTGCTTTTTTTGTAAAACACTACAAATATTGTGTGCTCTCTTAACTGCAAGAGGTGGGGAATGTAGCGGAGCATTGCTTTTCTAAAAATTCATAGAAGCCTTTGCCGTACCAAGCCAACCATGTCCAACACATACCTTTTTTTCAGTCATTTTCCCGCTTTCCCCCAATCTATGGCATTTTCCCCTTCCTAGTTGTTGCCTGACCTATGCAAATCACCCCTTCCTAAACTTGGAATTTTGTCTACTTTTCAGAAATATATGCCTTTCTGTCCTCCAATTCGGCTTTCCTACCCTTTTCTTCCATTCCGTCCATTCATGTTCAATTGGCAAAAATGGCCAAAATCGCCTACTTGAAAGCCAGGAAATTGGGGAATTCAGCACAGAAAACCATTAGTTCCTAGCTCTTACAAGGAAAAAACCACAGGCTTCTTTGTACTTTATTTTATTGGCATTTTTTGAAAAAAACCCAAATTTTCCCCCTTTTTGGTTATTTTCTCTCACCCCCCTACAGCAACCTAGGATTCCTGGTTGGCGTTACGACCGCCTACATGTGGGAAAAAAAGGAGCCAAATTTAGCCAAGATATCTCATGTAACAAAAAAGTTACAAGCCATTGAATGGCCACATACCAAAGTCACCAAAAAAGGCCCTGGCACTGGGGGGAAATACCCATGGCACTTAAAGGGTTAAGATGATAGAAAACGCAATTGACGAAGCAACTTCAGTACATTGTCATGATGCCTGCCCCCGGGAAACCAGACCAGGCCCAGCAGCCCCGGTAGCAGGCATCACGCCATTTGGAGCATGCCCAAAAGCCCCAGTTAGGGGCTGTTTGGGTGCAGTCCTGGTGCCTTTGGCGCCAGGCTCATAAGGACAAAGTCAGTCCTGGCGCCCTAGGCGCCAGGCTCATTAATGATAACTTACCTAAAGCAGACCATGCTGCTTACTCACCTGATGCAGACCATGCTGCATGAAGACCTAAGCCAAATGAGGCTTAGGAGGGACTATTTTAATGCAGGGACTATTTACCTGAGTGGGACAGTGGAAGAATACTTACCTGGGACTTCTTCCAAAGCTATTTAAGCCACGCCCGGACAGCCACACGTGCTTCGCGTTATTCTGCAGTAGCAGCGTAACGCTCACCGTGCCTGCAGCAGCTTCCAGTCTTCAGCCACGCCCGTCTACACTCCGGAGCTCCTGAACCCTGCAAGGAAAGCAGAAGGAAAGGTTAGAGCAAGAGTTTTATTCATACTCACCTGAATCCTGCATCTTCCCGACTTGGACCTAAAAGAAAGAATCCATTAGACGCTCTTGCCGCGCCTCCTGCAACGCCGCGCTGAACTGACCTGTTGCCATTTTCAGCATTCCATCACGCGCATCTTCAGTTCGCGGCCGCTCTTCATCACCTATGGACATAATAACAATAAGGTGAGCAACAGAGAGTTATCTAAGACAACAAAGGCAAATATTAAGACTTACTTGAGATCACCGGGGATACTCATCTAATCTCGGGTTGGCGCGACCTCCTCCGCATCTCCGCCGCACCCCAGCCCCTATGGGGAAACATTCCGCTACAGACTTACCCGGTTGCGGTAAACGCTTCAATCCACGGATCTTCCTCCGAATGGATGCCTGAAAAGGAAAAGACCACAGATTAGAGCAAGCTTCCCTCTTTATTCCGAAACAGCTTTTATAAACACTTACCTGCGCATCTCTGGTTGCCACGTGAACTCTTTCCATATCCATAAGGGCAACCTAGGGGAATTGGACAGAGTGAATTCCAGACGTTTTGAACTCTTTATAACTATTACCTCTACGGAGTCAACACCGTCTGCAACTCGCCAACTTCCCACACCAGTGAGGCAACTGGTCATCTACGCGCCCCTGCACTTGAAGCAGGATGGAGAGTTCATCTTTCCAGATTATCAGGTGAGAATCTAAAGGAGTCCCAAAGTAATTGATGGGGAGAAGGTGGGGTTAAGCTTAAACCTCACAGGTGGTTAATTCCCCCTTTCTGCATTACAGAAGAGTATTCATACGAGCCACACAGACCAAGCTGGGTGGCCCGGTCCACTCCGTCATCTCGGCGCTCCGTGTATCACTGGGAGAAGTAACATCAGGCCGGTTCAGATCAACGCCCCCGTGGACAGCAGGTGAGCGTAACAGAACGCGAAGCCTACCCACAACAAGCCACCAGGGCATTATGGAGACCTCAGAGACGGATCAATTAGCCCAATTATTAGGGGAGCTAAGGGCTGAAGTGCATGCCGCCCGCCAGAAAACTAATGCCCTTAGGAGGGAGCTGATAGTTTCGAAAGAACGAACGGATGATCTAGCCAGACAGTTATTGCAAAACCAAGCTGGGCAAACGCCACTGCCTGGCCTCGGGGCAGGTCCAGCTCCTGTGTCATCGAGCAACCCTGTTCAAATACACTTACCAGGGGCTGTTCCATTGGCTCCACCCGAACGTTTTACCATAGACCCAAAAAGGATTGCCGTATTCATGAATCAGTGCCGCTTACACTTCTTATGCAGACCTGCAGCCTTTCCGAATGATCAAGCCAAGGTAGCCTTTGTGCTGTCATACCTCAGCGGCAGCGCAGCAGACTGGTCCATTCCTCTAGTTAATCAAGATGACCCCATTCTTCGGGATTTCCAGGTATTTCAAACAAGCATGGAAAGACTATTTGCTCGACACTCCCAGGGTCAGGCCCTGGATAACAAACTCTTATCCCTACGACAGGGGAATCAGGATCTTCTTTCCTACATTGCAACCTTTAACAGATTAATAGTGGAAACTGAATGGCCAGAAGTAAAAAGAATCACATTGTTCCATCAAGGGCTTCGAGGAGAACTCAAAGATGTCTTGGCCCAGATCGTGAACCCGCCTCAAGATTGTACCGAATATATAAATTTGGTGGTCCAACTTGATCATAGACTTCAAAATAGGAATGCTGATAAAGCCAGGTTTGAAAACAGAGTCTTGGTCAGAACTCATATCAGCCCCAAGGGGGCAGAGACTTCAGAACCCATGCAAATCGGAGGGGTGAGAGGACCCTTAACTCAGAAAGAAAGAGATAGAAGGGGACAAATGCAGCTATGCCTATATTGCAGGAATTCCGGTCATTTTTTGCTGAACTGCCCCATAAAACCGCCCAAAAAGGTGGTGGGAGCTGCGGATAAAAACTCTGATTCGCGAAACGATCGTGCCCGACAAGCGTAGAGGTCCGCTTGGCGAGCTCGAAGAAGGACACTCAGACCTCGCATTTCACCATTCCAATGATCCTCGTAGATCCGGAACAGCCATCTCGGATGCACGCAGTAAAAGCGTACGTAGATAGCGGAGCCATAGTAAACTACGTGGACAGTGAACTGGCTTCCAGGATGAACCTGCCTCTCGCCCAGAAACCCACCCTAGATGTCATTACCACAGTTGATGGAACGGAAATTGCCTCTGGCCCCGTAACTCACTCCACCACAGAAATTACATTGCTGGTGCAGGATGGGCACCGAGAGACTTTGGTGTTTGATTTAATCAAGGCTCAGCAGTTTCAAGTAATACTGGGGATACCTTGGTTGGAAAAACATAATCCTAGTATCGATTGGCGAGAGAAGAGAATTACCTTCCCAGAATATGCGCACACCTGTTACCCAAGAAAATCTCAGAACACGGTCCTGGCTTCAGTAACTCCAGCTACCATACAACTACCTACAGAGTATCTAGAGTTTCAAGACGTCTTCCAAAAAGAACAGGCAAATACCTTGCCCCCACACAGATCATATGACTGTCAAATAGACCTCATACCAGGCGCACAACCTCCCTGCAGCAGGATCTATGCCCTTACGGAGCCCGAAAATCTTAATTTACGTCAATACCTGGACCAATACCTTGCTAATGGTTTTATTCGCCCATCTAAATCCCCAGCATCTTCTGCTTTGTTCTTCGTGCCAAAAAAGGAAGGCGACCTCAGAACGTGCATAGACTATCGCGCACTGAACCAAATAACCATTAAGAATCGGTATCCGTTGCCTTTAATTCTGGAATTACTTGACCAAGTAAAAGAAGCCCGCATATATACTAAACTAGACCTCCGGTGGGCGTATCATTTGGTACGTGTCAAAGAAGGCGACGAGTGGAAAACTGCTTTTCGCACGAAGTGTGGATTATTTGAGTGCCAAGTGATGCCTTTTGGATTATGCAACGCGCCGGCAGTTCTTCATGAACGATGTCCTCAGAGAACTTAGCGATGTTTGTGTCGTCGTTTATATTGATGACATCTTAGTATACTCCTCATCAGAATCTGATCATATCAAGCACGTCCGAGCAGTGTTAGAAAAGCTACGCCAGTACAAACTATATGCCAAATTGGAGAAATGCGTTTTCCACACCACTGAAGTGGAATTTATAGGATTCATTTTAACCCCGGGAGGAATCAGGATGGATACACGAAAAGTGGACGCAATTCTCAAATGGCCTTCGCCAAGCTCTGTCAAATGGGTACAGAGCATGCTTGGTTTTGCCAACTTCTACCGCAGGTTTATTCCAGACTTTTTGCAGATTGTTCATCCCATCACAGCACTCTTGAGAAAAAACAAACGCTTTATATGGACAGATGAAGCTGAAAGCGCCTTTCAAGAATTAAAGGCCAAATTCACATCTGCACCGATCCTAAGACACCCACGTCCTGAACTCCCGTACATAGTGGAGACTGATGCATCCAGTTTAGCAATGGGAGCCGTCCTTTCTCAAAATGATCCCGAAACAAACCAGATTCACCCAGTGGCCTTTTGGTCAAAAAGTTCTCGGCTCCTGAATTAAACTATGCCATTACTGATAAGGAGCTGTTAGCTATCAAGTTCGCCTTCAAAGCTTGGTGACAATATCTACTCGGAGCCAGGCACACCATCACGGTTATCACCGATCATCAAAATTTACAATATCTAAAAACAGCCAAAGCCCAGTCTTCACGTCAACTCCGTTGGGCATTGTTTTTTGCCGAATTTGATTTTGTAATAACTTATCCGCCCGGTTGTAAAAATGGTAAAGCGACGGCTTATCCCGAATAGGAATGGGGGAGACTGAAGTGACCCTGGAACCTGTACCCATAATCCCTGACCAGAGAATTCTTGGTATAACTTCAGTACAGACACTGGAAGACATTCAAGGGATTGTCCGGCAGCTCTTTGATCCTCAAGCCTTACAAGATTGGGCCAAGAAAGGCCCAGATTTCTGCATCACCAATGAACTACCATATTACCGAGGACGTCTATATCTGCCACAAAAAGAACTACAAGAACTAGTCATCTCTCATTATCACGATACGTTACTAGAGGGACACCCCGGTATTACAAAGACCAAAGCTAAAATAAAGAAACAATTCTGGTGGCCCACCTGGTGAAAAGATTTTAAGTCATTTGTCCTATATTGTGGCATCTGCGCCCAAAACAAAAGTCAAAAAAGAAAACCAGCTGGGCTATTACAGCCTATGGACATCCCACGGATTCCTTGGCACACCTTGTCATTAGACTTTATCACGGATCTACCCCCGTGTAACGGTTTCAATACTATCCTAGTAATAGTGGACCTTTTTTCTAAAATGGCCCACTTTATTCCCTTAAAAGGGATACCCTCAGCCTCAACCCTGGCCAAGGAATTCCTTGAAAACATTGTTCGTCTACACGGTTTTCAATCTGTGTTAATTTCAGACCGAGGAAGTCAATTCATCTCGCATTTCTGGAAAAAATGCTGCCAACTGGCACAAATAGATGTCAGGCTTTCCACTAGCCACCACCCCCAGACCGACGGCCAAACAGAGAGAACTAATCAGACTCTCGAACAATATTTACGTTGTATGCTACATCAGTCTGAAGGCAATTGGAAGGACATCCTATGGATCTCTGAATATGCGTACAATAATTCAGTACACTCAGGAATTGGGCACATTCCCTTTTTTACCATATACGGACATCATCCTCGAACCTCGGATTTGGATTCACCCCAGCATTTAGAGATGCCCGCAGTAGATCATCTTCACACAGTCACTACTCAAACCTTTAAGGAAGCAACAGAACATTTACGAAAAGCCAAGGAAAAATACAAGAAAAACGCTGATCAGCTTAGAAGAGAAGCACCACACTACCAGATAGGGGACCAAGTGTGGTTATCTACTAAGCACATTCCTTTTCAAAGGAAAACGGACCTTTAATCCCAGGTATTTGGGGCCTTACTCCATCAAGGCCATTATTAACCCGGTGGCTGTCGAGTTGGAACTACCTGCTCATATGCGCATCCATCCCGTCTTCCACGTGTCTCTTTTGAAACCAGTGCAACCGGGAACTAGGCTAACCGACCCACCTGAACCTATCCTCATAGACGGAGAACCCGAATACGAAATCAAGAATATTTTGGACTCAAAAAGAGTGAGATCTAAACTCTTTTACCTAATTGACTGGAAAGGTTATGGTCCGCAGGAAAGGTCTTGGGAACCTAGTGACCACGTGCATGCACCTCGTTTGGTGAAGAGGTTCCACCGGGAATTTCCAGACAAACCACGGCAAAGGAGAGGAACGACTTTGGGAGGGGCCTTGACGGGGAGTGCTGTCATGATGCCTGCCCCCGGGAAACCAGACCAGGCCCAGCAGCCCGGAAGCAGGCATCACGCCATTTGGAGCATGCCCAAAAGCCCCAGTTAGGGGCTGTTTGGGTGCAGTCCTGGCGCCTTTGGCGCCAGGCTCATGAGGACAAAATCAGTCCTGGCGCCATAGGCGCCAGGCTCATTAATGATAACTTACCTAAAGCAGACCATGCTGCTTACTCACCTGATGCAGACCATGCTGCATGAAGACCTAAGCCAAATGAGGCTTAGGAGGGACTATTTTAATGCAGGGACTATTTTCTTACCTGGGTGGGGCAGTGGAAGAATACTTACCTGGGACTTCCACCAAAGCTATTTAAGCCACGCCCGGACAGCCACACGTGCTTCGCGTTATTCTGCAGTAGCAGCGTAACGCTCACCGTGCCTGCAGCAGCTTCCAGTCTTCAGCCACGCCCGTCTACACTCCGGAGCTCCTGAACCCTGCAAGGAAAGCAGAAGGAAAGGTTAGAGCAAGAGTTTTATTCATACTCACCTGAATCCTGCATCTTCCCGACTTGGACCTGGAAGAAAGAATCCATTAGACGCTCTTGCCGCGCCTCCTGCAACGCCGCGCTGAACTGACCTGTTGCCATTTTCAGCATTCCATCATGCGCATCTTCAGTTCGCGGCCGCTCTTCATCACCTATGGACATAATAACAATAAGGTGAGCAACAGAGAGTTATCTAAGACAACAAAGGCAAATATTAAGACTTACTTGAGATCACCGGGGATACTCATCTAATCTCGGGTCGGCGCGACCTCCTCCGCATCTCTGCCGCACCCCGGCCCCTATGGGGAAACATTCCGCTACAGACTTACCCGGTTGCGGTAAACGCTTCAATCCACGGATCTTCCTCCGAATGGATGCCTGAAAAGGAAAAGACCACAGATTAGAGCAAGCTTCCCTCTTTATTCCGAAACAGCTTTTATAAACACTTACCTGCGCATCTCTGGTTGCCACGTGAACTCTTTCCAGATCCATAAGGGCAACCTAGGGGAATTGGACAGAGTGAATTCCAGACGTTTTGAACTCTTTATAACTATTACCTCTACGGAGTCAACACCGTCTGCAACTCGCCAACTTCCCACACCAGTGAGGCAACTGGTCATCTACGCGCCCCTGCACTTGAAGCAGGATGGAGAGTTCATCTTTCCAGATTATCAGGTGAGAATCTAAAGGAGTCCCAAAGTAATTGATGGGGGGAGAAGGTGGGGTTAAGCTTAAACCTCACAGGTGGTTAATTCCCCCTTTCTGCATTACAGAAGAGTATTCATACGAGCCACACAGACCAAGCTGGGTGGCCCGGTCCACTCCGTCATCTCGGCGCTCTGTGTATCACTGGGAGAAGTAACATCAGGCCGGTTCAGATCAACGCCCCCGTGGACACCAGGTGAGCGTAACATACATCTGGTTTCATCACTCCTGATTTGCAGTGACATCAACGCAACCTGTAATCAGAAAAACGTCGCCAACCATTCTGCAAACAAGACATCGGCGGCTGATTTAAGAGGAGCAGATTGGGCGAAATAAATGACATCACGGGAGTTGCATAATCTTGGCGAGGTACTACAAACTGAAAACGCCTTGCCCACATGGGAACGTGATTCATCCAGTGCAATGAATGACTACATCCATGCATCAAGTCAACTTGCCCAAATAATCACTAAGTTCAAGGTGGTCCAGACTGCCGCAAGTGATCATAACTTGTTGCGTATTACTTGGCCAACAAAATTAACCTCAACTATGAAATCCACCCCACATCTGGAAATAAACAACCAAGGATCAAGGTTAAAAATGTCAGCTGCAGCAATAACTAACCTAAGGTCCAAATATTTAGACCAAGAACATCAATCAGCTGTGAAACAAATCGACTACATTCCATTGTTGACGATCTATAAAACGACACAGGGCAAACCAAACAAAGCCGGCTCCAAAAAGCACGTGTTTGACATTACCTTGGTAGAAAAAATAAAAGAACTAAGAAAAGTGAAGAGAAAGGCAAAACTCTCAGGTCCTATAAAAACAAACCCAACAGTGATTGAGGCTACCCGGAGATATAAATCATGGTTTAAAAACCATTGGATCGCACTTTACCAGAAAGATGCAGAAGCTATCCAAACAGCCATTCGGGGAAACAAAAGCAGAGAATTTTGGTCCCTCCTAAATTAAACGATCCCAAAATAAGAAACATCATTACCAAATACCATTGTTGAAACCATATGGGTGAATTTCTTTAGCTCTTTGTTTCTACCACCAAAAACCAACAAAATCTTCAACCAAAGTTCGGAGGAGGCAGATTGGATCTGCCTGGACGACTGCGAAGAGATAACCCGGCTGATCAAGACCCTTAAGAACTCGAGAGCGCCAGGACCCGATGGAATAATGAACATGATCCTAAAGGCACACCCAGAAGAATGGGCAGCTCTTTTGAGCGAAATATTTCATAGATGCGCAAAATTAAAATCAGTCCCACAATCATGGAAGTCAGCCACGGTGGTGCCAATCTACAAAAAAGGGAAAAAGAGCGATCTAGCTAACTATCGGCCGATCGCCTTGTTGGATTGTATAGGAAAGGTGCTCGGGTCCTTGCTCCTAAACAAATTTAAAGTCTGGGCAAAGAGAACACCTTGTGAGGACTTCTTACAAACAGGATTTAAGAAAAACCTAGGAACTTCAGCCAATATCCTGACAATAAACATCTTGAAGCACAAGGTCCTAGAGGGGGGTCCCCGGATATTCATCGTCTTCGTGGACCTCACACAAGCCTTTGACCGCGTGGACAGGTCACTTCTTTGGGAGAAATTATCGAGCTGGAACTGCCTGCCCTCACTCCTGGCGCCCATCAAAGCCTTGTACTTGGATACAACTATGAGAGTGCGACTAGACCAACCAGGCACTCTCTCCGAACAAAAACAGGGATGCCCACTGACACCGGCACACTTTCTTGCATTTCTTGGTGACATTAAAAATACCAAAATGGAGCTCTGTATGTTTCCACCATAAGTCAGCAAAACTCAAATAAATAGACTTCTATACGCAGACGATATGATACTCCTAGACTATACACCGATAGGATTGCAACGCCAATTTAGCAACCTACAGTCATACATGAAAGAAAACAACTATGAGATCAATGAAAATAAAACTAAATTTATGTCTGTGTCAAAAGGTACAAAAAGGAACGTAAAAATAAACCTGGTCCTGGAGGGAAGATGGATAGAAAACGTTGGGGAATTCAAATATTTAGGAGTGACCCTAGATAATTCCAAGAACGAATCAGGCATGCAAAAAGCTTTGAAAGAAAAAACTAAAAAACTTACGGCCCAAGGATGCGCAATTGACAGGAAATTTGGTCGCTTTTCTTTAATTCCTGTATTAAACTTTTACAAGATGAAAGTTGTCCCGACATTGACCTATGGCGCAGACGCCATGCCCAATATTCCAACCTCACTTTGGTCAATAGTAGAGGGCTGATTCTGGAGGAAAGTGCTGGGACAACCGAACAGCACTGCAATAGCTTGTATCCGAAAAGAACTAACCCTACTTTCTCTAGCGGCCTCTGTGAGGTGTTCCTCCTTGATGCTCTTCCGCAAATGTCACTTGGCAGAATATCCGTTGCTATACAATCTAATTTCTTGAGAAAGTACGGACCTAAGCTGTGAAATGCTAAACAGATGGGTTCAATGGAACTTAGAAACTCTTCACAAAGCCGCCTTAGACACAGAGACACTTAAAACAAACCCTGTAAAAGTTTTGAACAAAATAAAGGAGCTGGATTGGATCAAGACAGGCGAAACAGCAGCAGCCAATAAACTGATGCGCCATCTTCCGCTAGTCCCGAGAAAACTAAACGACTTACAACCTTTCATAAAACAGTTTCCATCAAAGCAGGCAAGGAATCTGCTGCTAAGAGCAAGACTGAACCTACTTCATACTAACGAAATTTTAACCATTCGAGGTTTGGCCTTTACTAACGGCTGTCGATTTTGCGATCTACCTAATGTGGTGGAGTCTGTCCTGCATTTACTCCTCATCTGTCCAGGCTTTTCGAAGATAAGAGGACATTATTTCAGGTACTCGTTTTACGAGACAACAAACTCTGCTGGTCCAGAATGATAATGGGAGACAATAGATCTTAGTTATTGGCAACTAATAACATCATACAACATATACAAAACTCTTTCCCTACGCCAACAGACCTAATGAATGATTGATGACCGCGGTCTGATACACACAGTCAGAGTACTCTACGTCTAAAAACTCGATTGGCTAACCTCTTCTAGTGATTTCAAGATCATATTAATGAGACTACAAACCTTTTCTTTTCTTTTATCTGATGTTAATTCTGCTTTTTGTAAAAATCTATTTTGGATTAAAATACAAATATTTTTTTTTTTTTAAAAGATATCAGTTGTCATTAAATATATTCAAATGTGTGTGCTTTTGCAAATCTAAGGAAATAACAATAACATTTAAAATCAATTGTTTCCTTGTACTCCTTGAGTTTTATTTATCAATCATTAATGATTCTACATTCAAAATAATGAGTATTCAGGTACAATTGCCTTAACGTTCTTAATGTATATTCTTTAAGTGATTCTCTTACACTATAATAGCATACCTCAATAGGTTTTGTGGACTCAGCTTTTATATATACTTCATTAAAATGAATTCCTGTAAAATTGAGATATCATGAAGTTTTGGTAACTGTTACTCATGTTTCATTTTACAATTATCATCTGATGTTAAATTCAATGAAATATTAAAGATATTGGACTAAGTTTACCCTCTGCAAAGGAAGCTTAAATTGTTCATTCTTCCTTCAGTTTAATGACAAATAAAAATGTTCAAATGTGATGCTGTATCCATTTAATTCTGAAAAAATATATTTATATAATTTTTAGTTGATAATCAATGAGGATTCAATGCTTGTGAACTATAATAATAACGGGATTTACCTGACTTTTATCTGTCTTCTAAATGTTTTCATCCCCAGACGGATTTAAAATGGGAAATTCACAAACCCAAAATCCGTGTGTATTTGGTGCTTCAAATTAACTGCAAACATTAACTTCCTCATAACCCGGAATTGAGTAGCATAGAAAAGAAGTTGGAATTTGGCTGCCATTTTTTGCTGAACTAACTTGAACTTAAAAGAGAGAACTATTAATCGATTTAATCAGTTATATGTCTCGATTTAGAACTGAACACAACAGAAATTACTAAGTTTCGTCTAATTAATCTTCATGGCCGGTACTTCTGCCTTTTATCTAGTTTAGCAGAAAATTTTTGTGCAAATGCTATATCACTATGAGTTTATTGGATTACATCTACCTCATTCTACTCCTTCCTCATGACCCAAAAATAGGTCATACGAGCACATGATTGATATGTGTCAGCCATCTTCCAGCAGACTGACAGATGGTTTGGGCTGTAAATGTGGACTATTAAAGACATTTTTGTTTCATGGTTTTTGCACAAAACATTTATTCTAGTGCATCTTAAGAGTATGCGTCCGCATGATTAATGAGTGGTGTCTGTACATGTAATCAATGTTTTAAAGACTCACTTATTTAAATAAACAAACAATTAACCATTTAATTGTCACATGACATGCTATTCTTTTATATGTCTTCACTATATCCTATTAATTCTGTGATGCATTATAGACTTCTAACAAAATGTTCTGATCATATCAGTTTCCTTATATTTATTGTAATGTTAACTGAATAGTAAATTGGTACTCATGTATCCACCTCGCAAAGATAAAAGGCTGAGTTGGCCTTGCTGGGAATCAAACCTGCGATCGATCTGAAGATCACACATAGATCGCAGCAGCGAGTGCTGCTTCTGCTGAGCTATTGTCTCTATTATCTCTGGTTAGTTGGAAATTTACTGAATAACTGAATAGTAAGATTGAATTGTAAATTTTAATATTAACAACTGTCTCATAATACACTTTGTATCTCCATATTAGTAACACACCACACGTTTGGCAATTGGCTGTATTTATTTTTTTATATTGTTATTTGCTATGTTTTAATATCATTTTAGTGAATACACATGGTAGATGTTCTTAGGTGGGCATAAAAAAACACATGGTAATGGATGATACCCTAAAATGTGTCCAACGTTAAAATAAGGTGTTTTGTTGGTATGTGTTAAGACTTTGTACCAGCACATCTATGTAGAAATTATGCATTAAACAAAAAGGGGCTCATTTTCGGCATTGCATAAAAGGGACGTGGCAGGAATCAATAGCGTAAAAGCTTTGCGTGAGACTTTTATTGATTCCCGCCATATCACATTTTCGTTAATTTGTATGGCGGAGTGGAGGGCTGGAACAGAACTTGCGTTTCCATCCCTCCCTTCCTCTCTGCCATACAAATACTCCCAGCATTTGCGCCGGCATGAATATTCATGGCGGCACAAATTATGTGGATCTCTATGAGATCCGCCGGCTTTAAGCACCAGCAAAAATCAGGGGGACCCCTAGGGCTCCATTGTAAATGCCGCCTGCCATGCGTACATAGGCGGCAGCGTTGACTTCACTTGCACGGCATAGTGGAAATGACGAAAATGTGACGGCAGGGAGCCGTTTACGTTTCAGTGCTAACGTTAACAGCTCCTCGTCATGAGATTACGGGCTCTAATGAAATGCACTCCCAAGTGGGTCATTTTAAAAAGAACTGTGCAGCAAATTGAAGTGTAAGATTGCTTTTACATTTTCATTTTCCACTCAAGCTAATGTTCCTGCCGTACTGAGGCATGGGAGCATTTTCATTTTCCACTCAAGCTAATGTTCCTGCCGTACTGAGGCATGGGAGGGCAGCAAAACGATGGTAGTATCTCAGCTTTGCTCCTATGTCTCGGAGGAGCATTTGGTTGTGTGCCTGTATGAGATTTTCATGCAGCCGTAAAACCAAAAAGTCCAATGGAATACTCGTTGGTTTAGCACCTTCTAATGACCAGGGAAATTCCATTTGAATCCATTATAAAACGCTGCTTGCAAAGTGTAATTGGAAGGCAGCATGTTATTTCTCTCAAACCGGAGAGTAAAAACGAAGAGTAAAGGCGATTTTGTCTTGCTTTACTCTTTTCTTTTACACTCTGCTTTGAGATAGATGGAACAACGTTCTTTCATCGTCAGGAATATTCAAAGCCTTTAGTTTAAACGTGTTTGACAGTTCATCAAATTTTTTTGGGAGGTGGGAAAGGGCAGATAAGTGGTTGGGGGGTTGGGTATAGGTAAAAACAGGTGCAGGAAGGCGGATTGTGCCCCCCCCCCCCAAAATAAAAAATGTGATGAACTGTCAAACATGTTTAAATTGCAGGCTTTGAAATGCCTGAAGATGAAATGACTTAGAACCCAGCGTGTTGGTGGCCAACTGCATGCATTTACTGTTTTGTTTAAAATGACTACCAGAGTGACTTATTTAGAAATTGTTACACTCAATTGTTTGATATCAGAACATGTCAATTAATAAAAACATAGTTCAACAATAGGTTAATGGATGTATAAGCATAGGCATATACGTGGTGCCTTACTAGTGTTAGTAGACTTTAATACATCTTCAGTATTTACAGGTAATATATTCAGTGCCAGCAAAGCCACTGGAGAAGGTCAGGCTCCAGGTGCCAGCAGAGGACACACACTTGCAAGGACAGAACTCAAGAAACCCTGTGACTTACGAGATGGAAAAGCTGGGCCCACAGCCTTGTCTGAGAGTCCATTTCTTCTTTCATTAAAGCCACTGCTACCTAATCTCTGTCTGACCTGTCACCATATAAAGAAGGATGGGTACACGCTGGCTCAGCTCTCCCTCAGAGATTTCCTTAAAGCCCTTTTCTCATCCTGGGCCAATCTGAATCACTCTTCCCACAGGGGTCCCCGTATGTCTCTGTCTTCCCAAGTTTACAGAGAGTAACTCATGAAGAGTAAATGTCGCCTCCAACGGATCCTTTCCCTTTTTCCACTTTGGTGATTATAGATTTCAATCTCCAAAAAGAATTCCAAAAATAAATGCATACATTACAGAAAAATGACCATGTTCACCAAGTAAGGGGGGTAAGGCGGGCGAGGGTCCTGCCAGTGCAGCCTCCTCCTACCTTTTGTTGGAATATCTGACAGAAAGACAACACCTGGACAAAAAACATGTGTAAAGAGTAATTGAGTGAGGGTAAGTTGCTCTGATCTGTACAGATTCACGAGGCTCCTTGTCTGTACATTCAGAAAGATGATGACGCTGTGCACAGATATGTTATGTTGTTAGGATTTCTACTGTGCACCACTGCCATTTGCAAGTTCTCCTGGACTCTGGCAGATCTGAAAGAGAGTGGGTTGATTTGTTTAGGAGGCGAGGGAAAAGGCAAGATTGCTGTGCTTTGTGTTAATGGCGCAGATCGGAAGTGTCCTGAGCTCTGTGTGCAGGAATGCCTTCTATATGTGGTGTGTTGGCAGCTTCTAGGGCAGGGGTGCACAACTGTTTTTGGCAGAGGGCCGAATGTATGCTGGATGCGGCCTAAAGTGGGCCAAAAAGTAAATGTGTTTAGGGAGGGTCGGTAGTCGGTGGAGGAAGGGGACATGGAAGGAGACTTTTTCAACCCCAATTATTATTAAACACATTACCCTGGTCCCCATCCCCCCATCCTCCATCACTCCCCATCAATGGCATGGCCCTGATTTCCCCTATTCACCCCAACAAACTGCATGACCATGGTCCTCCTCTAACCCCCACCCCAATGGCATATCCTATGTCCCTTGAGGCTTCACCAAACTGCATGTACCCTCACTAAACAGCACGACCCATATCCCCCACGAAACTGCTTGGCCCTGGTCCCCGTATTCCCTCTCCCCGCCCACCAATGGCATAACCCTGATTCCTGAAATATACCATAGACGCTCAACCCCCACTGATGGGATTGTCCTGATCCCCTAGCCTCCCATATCCCCCAATCTCACCAAACTGCATGGCTCTGCCCCCCCCTTGTATTCCCTCCCACCCCCACCAATGGCATGGCCCTGGTCCCCACCCTATTCCCCTCACCAATGGCATGGCCCTGGACCCCTCTAAGACCCCTACCACCCACTAATGGCATGGCCCTGGTCCACCATATCCCCCCACACCCACCAAAATGCATGGCCCTGGTTCCCCCTGTTTCCTCCAACCCCCCACCACCCAGTATGGCCCGGGTTCCTCTATTCCCTCCCTCCCCCAACCAATGACATGGCCCTGGTCTCCCATATCACCCCAACCCCCACCACTGTCATGGCCCTGGTCCCCGCCCTATTCTCACCGCCAATGATATGGCCCTGGATTCCCCTAAGACTCCTGACCCCCACTAATGGCATTGCCTTGGTCCCCCATATGCCCCCACGCCCACCCATCTGCATGGCCTTGGTGTCCCTATTCCCTCCCATCCTCACCATTGGCATAGCCCTGGTCCCACTCATCCCCTGACACCCACCAAACTGCATGGCACTGGTTCCCCTTCTTTCCTCCCACCCCTAAAAATGACATGGACCCATTCCCCACCCTATTCCCTGACCAGTGGCATGGCCCTGGTCCGCCAACTACCCCCAACACCCATCAAACTGCATGGCCCAGTCCCTAATATTCCCTCCCAACCCCACCAATGGAATGGCCGGGCCCCACCCTATTTCCCCACCAGTGACATAGCCATGGACCACCCAAGACCATCACCCCCCATCAATGGCATGGCCCTGGTCGCCCATATCCCCCACACCCACCAAACTGCATGACCCTGGTCTCCCCTATTACCTCCCAACCCCCACCAATGACATGGCCCTGGTCCCCCATAACCCCCCACAACCATCAATTTGCATAGCCCTGGCCTCTCCCTCACTAATGCATGGCCCTGTTCCACACCCTATTCCCCCTACCAATGACATTACCCTGGACCCGTGTAAGACCCTCAACCCCCACCAATCAGCATGCTCCAGGATCCCCCGCCCCCAAATAAAGAGCAAACCTTGTGTCCCTCCCACCCCCACCAATGACATGGTCCCCTTAAGATGCCTAACCCTAACAATGACATGGTCCTGGTCCCCATATCGCCCACACCCACCATACTGCATGGTCCTGGTCCCTACCCTATTCCCCCCACCAATTAAATGGGCCTGGACCCCCTGAAACTCCCACACCCCATCAATGGAATGGTCCTGGTCCCCCATGTCCCACACACCCACCAAACTGCATGGCTCATGGCCCCCTTTCCCTCCCACCTCTACCAGTGGCGTGGCCCTGGCCCCTCTATCCCCCAGCCCCCACCAAACAGCATGGCCCCCTCCCCCTGTTCCCACCCACCCCCACCAATGACATAGTCCTGGTCCCCCATATCCCCCCAAGCCCCACCAATGTCATGGCTCTAGTCCCCACCCTATTCCCCCACCAATAATATGGCAATAGATCCCCCCTAATATCACACCCACCACCAATGGCATGGCCCTGGTCCCCCATGTCACCTCAAACACCACCAATGGCATGGCCCTGGTCCCCACCCTATTCCCCTCACCAATGAATTTGTCCTGGACCCCCCTAAGGCCCTCAGACCCCACCAAACAGCATGCTTCTGGACCCCCCACACCCCAACCAAAGGGCAAACCTGTGTCCCTCCACGTCCACCAAACTACATGGCCCTGGATCCCCCTATTCCCCCAACCCCTAAGCAAATGACATGCCCCATGACCCCAACGCCCCCAAGCAAACGCCATCCCCATGACCCCCTGTCATGTCGCGGATGCGACATCCAAATCCCACCACATCGTTATTTGGGGTGGCCCACGTTTGGGGCCACGTCCAAAGGGAATTGACATTGGGCTAGGGTGGCGGGCGGAGGGACAAGGGCAGTTCCGGGAGTTATGTTAAATAAAGAAGACATAGCAGCAAGCCTTGCGGTCATGACGGTGACCTCCAGTGTGTGTTGTTAGGCTGGGTGTCGGCCGGTCCCCGCACACCACAGCCCTCACATTGGCGACGAGCGGTAACGGATGTGCACAGTGCGGCATCTGCGCAGTCCCGCAGAGGTCCTGCTGGGAGGCCAGGGGAGAATGCCATCGGGCATTATCTACATGCCTTGGTATCTAAGCCCATGATAAACCCGCCCCCATTCTGCACTGCACGTGTGGCCTCCAGTCTCTGGCACCTGAAACGGAGGCAAGGGAAGCACCCTTACTCCTCGTACTACACCGAACATCTCCGGAGGCCACGCTAGGCCAGCAGTGCTGGTGGTGGAGCGCCAGCCTCATCAAAAAGGGAGGGAAGCACCCCTTTTTCCCCCACCACACACGGTGCGAGTCACACGTGGCATCCTGCGCCACCAGATTTAAGGAAAAATGTGCACTGTGCCAAGGAAATGTAGGTACTTCTCCCCACCTCTGCGCAGACCCTGTGAGGCCAGCAGCCCCGTAGGGAAAGGGTATGCACACTCTCAGCATAAGGCCATGGTTGGCCTGGGGACCACACCCTCAGCTCGGCTGCATGCAGGGTGCAACGGCACAGGGTTCAGGCACAAGGACAAGTCCTGGGAAAGTAGAAGGACGACAGAACCTGGACAGTAACCGAACAAGTGAACAGGGACAACTAGACTAACACCATAGGCCTTATAGGGGTCCCCTGCACCTCCCACCATGTCAGATCAGGAGGCTTCCTCCACGTCGGCCGGTGGTGTGACTAGAGGCATGGCTGGACAGGCAAACTCAGCTGGGGGTGCTGCGCAAGTACACTACACCTGCCTCATGCCTTTCTTTTGAGGGATACCAGCAATCTGGGGCCCAGATGGGCAATATGGCTGAGGGACTTGAAATTGTATGTCGGGCCATTGGTCTCACAGACGATACATGATTAAAGAACACTTTGTCCATGGCAGTGGGACCGGCTGTGAGGGATATCGTGGGGGAGTTACTCGACCTGGACACAGCGTCATACCACGACCTGCACAGCAAACTGTCAGAATACTTCGCCCCCCACACCAACATAGACTATGAGATGCACGTCTTTCATGCAACATGTCAGGAGAAGGGGGAGTCCCTCGACAACTATGTCATGAGACTACGCATCAAATACTGCAAATTCCACCGGTATTGAAATGAGGAGGCCGTGCGGTCTCAAGTTATTGCTGGCTGCGAGTCACAAGCATTCAGGAAGAAGCTATTGCAAAAGCAGTGCTATCTGGAAGACATCTTAGTGCTGGCTCGGATGGAAGCTGCTGTAGAGTCCCAGCTGGACAGCTTAGGGAAGATCACCATACAACACAAACCCGCAGAAACAGAAGCCATTAACAAACTGTCCACAACACTGAATCAACCTGGCAGAAGGTCGGAAGCTACATGCTTCTGGTGCGGATATGACTATTCCCCCCATAACACTGCACCCAGCAATTGGCAGTAGACCATGACAGTATCCCCAGCACACTACTCTACCATGTACAAAGATCACACATCCTCTCACTCAGTACACATGATACAAACATGTGTGCACCATGCCATGGACCACGCCATGTCCCCTATACAGCACAGCCACGACCGACATAATGCATGTATCTCTGCTTCATCAATCCACACTCTTCACTGACATCCCGCCTTTCTGACTCCCTCAGGCACATCATCTGACAATGAAGTGGCCCAGCCAAGCACCTCAAGGGGCACAAGCCGCTGCCGCCGCAGGACCCCACGGACCACCACCACCACCCAGGACACCACTTCCTCCACTGGCACAACTGCCACTGCCAGCACAGCTTTGCCCATCCTGGTTCAACCTCCCATCACAGCTGCACCCATCCCGGCTACACCTCCCATCATAGCTGTGCCCATCCCAGTTGCGCCTGCCATCACAGCTGCGCCCATCCCGGCTGCACCTACTATCACAGCTGCACCCATCCCAGCTGCACTTATCATAACAGTCAGCTCTACTGCGCCAATCCCGGCTGCACCTACCATCACAGTAAGCACCGCTGTGTCCATCGCGGCAGCCCCAGCTGCTGTAGTACCACCACCACCAGCAGAGAAGCCACATGCACATGCACATCTATCAAGTGCAGTGGACATAGCTGATGATAGTGGAGTGGGCACAGGGGAGACCAGCAACCGCAGCACCTATGAGCCATTGGTATTCAGCCCCATGGACCCAATGTGTCCACAAGGCCCACCCTTCCCTAGTGTCTGGGAAATGGATGGCAGACTCTGGGGCATCAAGGAACATCAGGATGCCTTGACTGCCCCAGTGCAGCAGCGCCTCCAGGAGGTGCAGTTTATGCGGGAGAGTATCCAGGCCAGTGGTCGTCAAAATGCACGTGCCCTTGGATGTTGCACTACTGCCATTGTACAGATGGCGAGGAGAGTATGCAAGGGCAATAGTGTCATGTCCTCCATTGCAGAGACAATGGCAATGTGCCTTCAGGCATTCCTTGACAGACGGCCCACTGAACAGGCCCACACACCATCAACAAGTTCCACGCCTGCTAGTTCTATGCACAGAAGCCCAAGGCGATGTTCAATGCGCCAGTCCATTTCAGCACACAGTTGCACGTCCGATACGAAAAGGGGATGCAAATAGGCCCACAACATACATGTGCCCTGTGTGTGACTTCTGCAGGGACTACTTGTACAACATAACAGGAGTTGTTGAGAGATAGTTGGGTAGGGGGAGTGGGGAGGTATAGTTGGGGAAGGTCGGTGGGGAGGGATAGTTTGGGAGAGAGATAGTGGGGAGGGATAGTTGCGGAGGTGGAGTGGGGAGGAATAGTTGGGGAGGTGGAGTGGGGAGGGATATTTGGGGAGAGGCAGCGGGGAGGGGCGAGTGGTGAGGGGTAGGTTTGGTAGTTGGTGTAGTTCCACATTTGTTATTCATTCCATTATATCCATTACATTTGGTGTAGTATTGAAATCATGACTGAACATTCATTTTTAGTGTGACTGAGTGATTTATTTCATGTACAGTACTGAGTGTGTTAGCTGTACTAGGCCATGTTGGTACAGCCTGTATATAGTGCACTGACCAATGCAAATTGCTGAATATGTAGCATATGTCATAGTTGAGCATGTTAACAAGTGCATTGTCAGCGGGAATCGATGTCCACGCATTGTATGGATATTTTTACGTAGAATCAGGGTGATCTTACGGATTTATGTCTGCAGTCATGAATGTCAAAGTAATGACACGTGCAAAAGGAAAGGTTGGCTTGTTCGGGTATAGGTGTGCCGGTTCCATTACCATGTAGCATCTTTCTGGGCTTGCAAAATAGAAATATGCCAGACACAGCCGGTGTGCCCGACAGGTCAGACCCTGCCGGGGCTGCAGACCTGGCAGGCAGAGCTGTCACAGGTAATAATGTTTATATATGTGAGAAAAAGATTTGCTATTAATTTGTGATTGAGTACATGCGTGAAGGCATACTTGCATGTTGATGTACATGATGTCCTGCATGGGTGTGGTTGTCGAATATCAATGATTCTGAGAAAATGATGGATGTGGATGTATACACAGAGGGGTACCATAGGAGGAATTGATTGGATAGGGAGGGCGATAACAGCCTAATGATTGCCAAGGAGCCAATATACTTTGTCAATATGCGTGGTGATTGTGTGGTTTAGAGTCACTTTTCCATGACCCATTCACACCCACCTTGACCTATGGCCCTTTCACTATTACACGCACAAATCATACTAATGTGTGTTCTTATTTTGTTTCGATTTGCATGTCCTATGATGGTTATATCACCCATCCATTGATATGTCAGACTATTTTGTTGCCTTTCTGTTCACATACATAAGTGTATGTGCACTTGAAACAGGCAGGGGACCTGCCTACATGGGCTGCGGTAAACTAGTGGTTTGCAGGTGGGGTGTTGTGCTGCATGAGAATGATTAGGCGGTGCTGCATGTGGTGTGGGTTGTGCTCAGTGTGTTGTTTTTGCAGGAATTTGGGAAATTGGCAGGATGCATTCTGGTACCTGTAGTGCATTAAATATTGCAGTCCAGCTTTGATGTTATTAGGCATGCGCATGCTCTGTCTGGCCATTTGACACGCCAATCAAGCCCCTCAAATCAGGCATGCTATTTGCGTGTAGATTTATGATGCATTATGCTACAATGCCCTATGCATTGGTGGGCATTCCAAAAAAACAACTTCCTACACTCCAAAAGGCTCAGAATGCAGCGGTCAGGCAGATTTGTGGATTAAACAAAACTTCCCCTGTTTCTTCCTCACGCGACTACTCCATTGGTTATCGGTTGAAGACTGTATAAAATGGAAGGTAGCATGTTTGGTATTCAAGTGTCTGAACAATTTAGCACCTGATTACCTGAAGGATAATCTTAAGCAATATCAGCCGTCCAGATGCCTACGTTCAAGGGACAAAGCTCTGATGGCTATCCCCACATCCACATTTGTGTCCAAATGGGACAGAGATTCTCTGTGTTTGGCCCTAGACTCTGGAACAGTATAGCTACGGAAATTAGGACCCTTGATTCTCTGGAAGTTCTGCAAGGCCGTGAAAACGTTTCTATTTAAATACATTCTCTGCTATTTTGGGCCTGTTGGAACTGCTTGGCCTCTAGGATGGACTGCAGGTATTTATACAATTCTTGTAATCTGCCCTAGCAGATGCCATCTGCGCCATTATATGGTTTAGTCCATTTCGAGCACATTACAAATTCCTCAAAATAAAATAAAATTGCTATGCGATACCTAGGAGCAAGATCCCAGCAGGAGCAGAGACTTAAATCAGATGGAAAGGATAGTTTACTTTGGACACCTGGATCCAATTTAGAAGTGGACAGGTGGGCGTGAAGGGTTTTGTCCATTGCACAGTCCTATCCAGACATCGCCACAGGGGTAGTTCGCCATGTGAACAGGTAAACAGTAGGCACTCTTAGCCTCAGCCCTTTGCCTGCTCCACTGGGGACTTCTGGTTTGAGGTAAAGAGTGGTCACATGACACATAGGAAAACCAATTTGGCCCAGAAAGGGCTGAAACAGAAGGGGAGAAGGGCATGATTGGAGCTTGGAGGGATGCGGGCGCAGTGCTGACTGGGGCAAAAGAGCACACAGACTCCCAAGTGGGGATGAATCTGCCAAAGGTATTCACCATAGACCAGGTGGCACCAAGAGACCCCAGAAGAATGACCATCATGCAAAAGAGTTAGAGGCACCAGAGACTGTGTGTCGTACTAATAATCCATAGGGGCAAAAAGCTACACAATATACTCGTGTGGGCTAAGGTCATACTACAACTTGTTTTTCTCAAAATCTAAGTGTCACAAAAACGGCTTCTTTATTTTGTTGGCCCTTATAAGAAAATGCACAGAATCAAATGTGCTCACAATGATTCAGTAAAGCACGGAGGGTTTACCTGATTGTGCACTTGATAGATGTGCCTTCCCCCCATGCAGTCCCTTTCTCCCAAATCTACTTGTCTGTTAGTTGGTGGGGAGGTATAAATGGAGCTTTGACATCCCAGCTTCCTTTGTTCAGGCACCTCACTAGGAGTCAGGGTTAATGGACAGTGTTGCCTGAAGCTGCGTGCTAAGTGACTTGGCGGTTGCCTTTTTAAGATGCATATCATACCCAATCCCTGCAAATATGTGCCTTTTTTTTTTTTTTTTTTTTGTATTTAATCCCTTCGGATTTTTACAAAACGAAGGATAAATGTCTGAAATTCCCCTTCAATATTTTTTTTTTTTTTTTTTTTTTTCCTTTTTTTTTTTTTTTTCCCTTTTTTTGATATCTGGTTTCAGGAAGGTCTCGGATCTCAAAGAGAAACTAGGCGAACAGCTGATTAAATAGATCGTCAGGAGTCTTGTTGCGTCGGCGAGAACATGCGTGGAGGGAGCTCTAGCTTGTGGTTGTTTGTGCGATCTACTGGCGGAATTTAGAGGCTAAGCTTCCTCGGCACATTTTGAGGTCATGATGTGTTGCATGATGTTTAACGTGGCCAGGGCCCAACCCTGTTTGTCGCCTGCAATCAACTTGTTCCAACAATTCTCCTCGTCGGTTGCTGTGAAGTCAGAGATGCAGTTCTTCAAGTAGATACCCCGGATCTCTCGGGTCTTAGGGCAATTCAACAGCAGGTGACGAATCATTTCTTTTGCTGTTGGCGATTTGCAGTAACGACATTGACTTGTGTTTGATCTGCCTCTTATTGCCAGGATCTCGTTTGTTTCCAAGAGATTTAAACGGATTCTCAGAAAGTAGAGCCGAGCTGCTCTGCTAGGAAAAAGTTTAAGATATCTTTGCAGTGTATCCTGTTTTTTGAAGAACGATGGAAGATGGCTGGTAAGTTTGTATTTGTTTGCTGCTTCTATGGTTTGAATCCAGTCCCACTCTTTGATTTTTTTAGAGGTTTTTACTGGGTTGATAATCAGCTCTTCCTTACAACTGTCAGCTGATTGAAGGAGGGCCAGCATGTTAGATTCCCATCTCAACAATGAATTACATGTTTTCATTTCCAATTCCTGGTTTATCAGGCGATAAACGTATGGGCTCTCTGGCATAATGCATTTCCTGTATAATAGGACACTATTCAACGCCACCGAGGTACTTAAGGATATCAGACTAAGTTCACGCCTGAGCGGCGCTATCGGTGTCGATTTCGGGAGACCCAGTATTTTCCTCCAGAATAGCGCTTCCAATTTGGGCCACAGTTCTGCCGGTAGATTAGGCATCGCGTCTGTACCATAAGTTACTGTAGGGATAGCTTTCTTTTTGTAGAAGTCCCTTACTGGAATTATGGAATAACGACCAAATTTAAGGTCAATATGTGCCTTTAGAATATGCCTTCTTCCACACATGGATTGCTCCTGGTGTGGAGGCTTTTCCCCCATTTCCCTGGAAAGCTCTAACATGCTGTGCGGAGTACAGGACTGTACCAGACACTACAGGGAAACAGCGCCCACTTTCCCTGTGCCAGTCTTCTGAGTGGCATGGTGTTCAGCTGCACCTGTGGTTGTTTTGCACTGCCATTATCCACTCTAAAACCCTTCTCAAAATCTTTCCAATTACATGGATCATTCTCAGGTAGTACTGAACCTGGGGCCCGATAGAAACAATCGGCACATAGCCGAACCCCTCCATAGCATCCAGGATTGTACCATGGTTAATAATCGTTGCCTTCCAACCCTGGTAACGCTACATTCCAATCGGCTGAGCCTCAGAGATATGCCTCGAATCAAGTAAAAAATCTAGGCATCATTAATCACACTTCCTGATCCTTACCTTTAGGAGAATTGTGCTATACTTCGAAATGGCTCAGAAGATTCAGGTGACTAGAGCCCTTGTCCTCTCCCACCGAGACTATTGTAATAGCTCTTCCTAAGACTAGTAAAAAAACAACTAAAACAACTGCAACGTATCCAAAATTATTTTAGTGCTCACGCTCTAGGGCTATATCTTACAAGTCCTGAAATACTTCCACTGGCTCCCGGTTGCAAAGAGAATAACGCACAAAATGAACTGTATTACTCTCCAAATCCTCCGTAACATTGCTCCTAAATACCTGAACTCTTACATACACAAATATGTACCTTGCAAGACCGCTAGGATCATCACAGGTTAGCAATCTAATTACACCCTGTTTCAAAAGATTCGAACTCAGAGGGAAATCCTTCACAGTATTAGGACTGAAATTCTGGAACAACCTCCCCACAATCCTGAAGACCGAATATACCCTCAAAATGTTCAAACGGAATTTGAAAACCTGGCTTCACGAACAGGAGCTCTAACTCAGATATGCCTGCGTCCATTAACCAAATAAACTTCCTGCCCCCCAATGACTCATATACCTCACTCTACTGCACTTATACGTCATGACTAGCACGTCTGCCCCCTGGGGGCATTTAGCCATTACCTGATGAACTGAAGCTTGCCAGCCTTAAACCTGCACAAGGTTACCTGACTTGTTCCTATGTCCAATTGTTTTAATATGAATGAACTGCAAGCACCAGAATTACTGTAACCATGGATGCCTTAGGAAAAGCATCAACTGCACTATCTAATCCGACTGACACCACATATCTCTGAAACCGACTGACATTAAGCAAACTACGGGGTCATGTAACCTCATTCCATGCTTCCTCTCGCTTGTATCTATGTCACACCTTAGTATTGCGTCCAATGTCCTGTTATGCTTTTCTCAGGAGCTTCAAGCAGCTGCTTTTTTGCATTAGTACATTCAATGCATTTGCACGGGTAATATAGCTCAGCAACACACTCATCTTGGAAGCAAGACGATGCAGAGCAACACATGTTCGAATCGCAGGTCCGCGCTTAGAAGACTCTTTGGAACTAAGCGTGTTATAAATAATCAATTATAATTTAAAAAATAAAACTAAGAAATACGAAGAATGGTGTTAGGGAGATATTTGGCCAACCCTCTGGTGAGGGCTGTGTAGTCATCCCAGCAAGTGATATACCAGTGTGTCACCCAAAAGGAAGAAAAAAAACTCTGTCATGGTAACCATATCAAAGCATTCAAGCTTAACTTCGGAAGGGAGGAAGGCTAGCAGGGAGTCATAATAATTCCCCAAAGTCACCACAATAGAATACACCACACTGGTACACTGAAAAATGTACCCTTTAGTTACAAGGTCACACATGCATCTATGTTTGGAAAAATAAGTACTGAGGAGAAACTTAACACAGCTGAGTATAGTGTAAATATGAAATAGTTAAGGCCTTACTCACTTTTTATGTTAAAATGCAAGACCCATACTTGGTGGCAGACACCATACGTGTAGACATTTAGAGGTGAGTAAAATAGTAGACCGCTACACAACAGACCACACAGCAATACCATCCTTATTGTGCATGTGACCTTTAATGGATGGGGCTTGGCTTGTGTTCAGGTGGAAAGCTACCCCCTAGTATGTACTGCAGACGGCAAGCCAGCCACACCTTCACGTCCCTGATCGGCTCTAAGAAGCCACAAAGAATTCAATCACAGCTTTCGTACTACACTCTAGCAAGTATTACACCTACTACATATTCATACAGCACTGTTATAAGACAAAGAGAGATAGTAAACAGGGGAGCACAATGTCCAACATATCCAGGATGTTATGTTATGTTAACAAAACTTACTGAGCACACGTACGGCCAAAGGCATCATGGCGCTCGTAGCATGAAAGGAGATTTTAATTATATGGCTGCTTCTAAAATAGTATTGTTTTCAATAGCCAACAGAAGGCAAGGTGGTCAGCTGTCCCCCGTAGTACAAGAGGAACATCGTCCCAGGCTTTGGCGGCCACAACAGAAAAGGCTCGCCCCCCTGAATGAGACAACCTAAACCGAGGGACCACTACAAGAAGAGCCGTCTGGGACCGGAGAGAGCAAGTGGGCACAAAGTGCACAAATTTGTCTTGCAAGTACTCTGCTCCGATGCCATAAAAAGCCTTATGTACAATGCACATGGACTTAAACATGATCCGATCTGCAACGGGGAGCCAGTGCAGTTTCCTCAACAACGGAGATATGTGTGCTCCGAACGGGGGGCGAAGAATAGATCTTGCAGCTGCATTCTGGAGTAGTTGTAACCGCTTGATCAAGTAGCAAGGCTGCGCCAAATAGAGCGAGTTGCAATAATCTAACACACTCAATACCAGGGTAGCGACCACCAGAGCTTGGAATGCTGTGTTGATGAAAGGGAAGACCTCCCGAAGGACACACAGCTTAAAATGGCTGGTTTTACAGACCGCTGCCACCTGCTCATCCATGGCCAGGGAAGCGGAAATCTTAAGCCCCAGATTCCTGACCAACAGGACAGGCAGGGGGAGAGGGCCCAGAGAGGAAGGCCAGAAGTCAGTGGTCCAGAACAAATAGGCAGAAGTGTTGCCTACGACCAAGACCTCAGTTTTACTACCATTTAGCTTTAGACAATTAGTCTTCAGCCATACCCCTAGCACCTCAAGACATTTCCTTAGCCGGGAAGCTGTCTCAGATTGAGTAAGGTCCGGGTGTCATCCGCATATGAATAATAGCGGAACCCATGTTACTGAAGAAGGAGCAAAAGAAGAGATCTTATATAAATATTAAAGAAAATAGGGGACAACGTCGAACCTTGGGGAACCCCACAGATGAGTGGAACAGGAGCAGAGCGAAAGGGATGAAGAGAGACTGACTGGGAGCGGCCTACCAGAAAGCCCAAAAACCAATCCAGGACCTGACCAGACAAACCAGCCGCAAAAAGACGAGAGATCATAGTGGAGTGATTGACTGCGTCGAAAGCAGCCGACAGATCTAATAACAGATCTAATAACAGGACTGCTCCGACACCACCCTGATCCACCAAGTGCACCAGATCATCAAGCACAGAATTCAAAACGGATTCCGTGCCTCTCCCAGGCCAAAAACCGGATTGAAACAGGTCAAAATACAGAGATGACTCCAAAACGTTGGACAGAAGGGGGGAGACCAGAGCTTCCAGAACTTTCATCATGGACGTCAAGAGCGAGATGGGATGATAATTGGCCAGCACTTTGGGATCCATAGAATGTTTTTTAAGCAAAGGAATAACCAAGGCATGCTTAAGTAAGGGCAGGATTGTGCTCATAGCAAATGAAGTATTGACTGCCGTGGTAATATGAGCAATCATTTCACCCGACGCTTCCTTTAGAAGGGCCAAGGGTATATCATCCGCAGGGGAAGCCGATTTCAGTCGCTGGATAGCTAGCATCTCATGGATAGATTCCACAGGTGAACATCTATCAGACCTTTCAGACTTAGCAACAGGATCTGCCTCACCACTCCCAGATTCAGGCTCACTAAGGTAGGTGGCAATAGCTTCCTGTGAAAGCTGCCAAACTCTGGAACTCTCTGCCACATCCACTCAGGGAAGATCAACCGTACCTGAATTTCAGAGGCAACTACATCAACTTGCTCAAATCCACTGACTTGTAGGCCTGGCTACTGGGCTACCTACTCCTCAGAATTATGTATGTATAGTCAATCAAATATCCTTAACCTAAAGTCTGCTGTATATAGATTTCTCTCTGTGTATAATATGCTCAATTGCCCTATTCTTGCCTGTATCCTGTAATCTTGATTAATGTGTACATGTGTTGTATCCTTGCCTATGTTTTGTAACAGATAACTTAAGCTTTGCATCTGTCGTAACCTGCTGCGCCATGATGCCACTGGGTCTGGTGCGCATTACAAATGAATAAATAAACAAACAAACATGACCGCTTAGCAGGGGGGGTTCCCGAAAAAGCCCTATCAATAGTAGATGAAACCGCCTCATTCTTTATAGTATCTCTAATGGTAGATATTTTGGCCACAAAAAATGATGAAAGAGAATCACACAGATCTTGTGAAGGCGGCACCAGGGCGCGTCCTTTCTCAGGAGTGGAAAGCGACAGGACCAGGTCAAATAGGGCCTTTGGTTTGTTAAGAGCCCCCTCTACCGTGTGGCTGAAACAAGCTTTGTTGCGTTAATAAGGATGGCTACCAAAGTCCAGGATATACTTTTGGATGACATTATGTAAGTACTTGGATGCTAATTCTTGAAAACACTGTTCTAGGAAAGCAGAACAACCCTGGTAAGTAAAAACTTCTTTTTACAGGGCGAAATGAGATATCTGATCCCTCAGGGACTTGAAACCTAAGCCAACAATTACCTCAATGGGCCAAAAATAGAACAATCATCCTTCATAGGAGCGGGGCCCACCAACCAGAAGTGGAAAAAGGAACAGAGATGGATTCAGCAGAATGAGGAACCTGAACATGGAAGACCTAGAGGCTCAGCATGCAAACACGGATGGCGTACCAAGACAAATGGCTCCTGCAGCAAGACAACAGTGGTGGTGACCAGAGATGGTCCAGAGGGGCAGATACCAACACAAATGGCTCCTGCAGCAAGACAACAGTGGTGGTGACCAGAGATGGTCCAGAGGGGCAGATACCAACACAAATGGCTCCTGCAGCAAGACAACAGTGGTGGTGACCAGAGATGGTCCAGAGGGGCAGATGTAATGGGGTGTTAGGGTCCCAAAACCCTTCCAGGTGGCACCTGCTTGCAGCACCAACATGCGAGGCCCTGTCGGGAAATAGCAATAAACTGCAGTAAAATGGGCCCAGAAAATGGCTCCAGGATGGAAGGCCTGGCCAGATGAGTGTGATCAGCAGCAGGATGAGGAAGGCCCAACAAGGACACCCAGCACCCGGAAATAGAAACCGGGGCACAGAAAAGAGACACCAGCCCCATTAGCTTGGCGAGACTGGGTCTTAAAATCTGATACAATGGTTTTCTGTGACAAATTGTCCAGCGGCAAGTTAATCTGATTACTTTCCAAATACTTGACAGAACTGAGTGTAGGAACAGGGTTTCCCCTTTATGTTGTTTCACTCACAAGGACTGGCTTCTGCCACCATACC
This sequence comes from Ambystoma mexicanum, assembly GCF_040938575.1. Lineage (NCBI taxonomy): Eukaryota > Metazoa > Chordata > Amphibia > Caudata > Ambystomatidae > Ambystoma > Ambystoma mexicanum. The sequence continues at coordinate 293,893,408 of NC_090926.1, read as the reverse complement.
AATCCCATTAGAGGATTTAATACAAACATTTTGGTGGCCAGCCAATCAGGTTGGCCCCAAACACCACCAAACACTCAAGTCCACCCCCACAGGAAGTGTTGTGACCTGCTCAGAGCCAGGAACCATTCTAGACCAGTTGAAATGGATCCACGTTGGAAGATCAAATTCTGAAAAGCTTGAGTTACAATATAGCGGAGCCGACTTGCTCTTATTTTGTAACTCAAACTTTTCTGAATGTACCTTTTTGCCTCTCACTTTACATTTTATAAAGGTGGGGGACACTGCGGCAACCCCTGCAGCCCATAATGCCGAACTAGGGGAGTAGGGGACACCCTTGCAACCCCTGCTCCCCATGTTCAGCATTATGGGCAAAACATGTTTTACTGAGCTGAATGCGCACTAAATGCACATTAAGCTTTTTATTTACCAGCTTTTGGTGTGATACTGTTCAAATCACTGAAGGGGGTCCCATCTTGGCACAATGGCCATTTTAGGCCTGCCTCATGGCTTCCTTAAATGAAAAGAGCCCCTTAAAAAAAGGGCTCAGAGAAAGACGTAAACAAAAATATGAGTACCCCAATGGGCACCGTAAAGATACATTGGGATACTAAAGCGATAAATGAGCTTTCACCATAGTGAAGCCAAAACGAAATACTGGTTAATACCAGCCTAGCTCCTAAAACCAATGCAGGGCCATGTAATCACCATAGGACACAAAGGGGACGCTTAAGAAGCACCCTTGGAACTTGTTGCCTTATGGGTGTCTCGGGACCATACACTCATAAGAAGTGGAAAAGGGATGTAGTGGCACGGGGAGTTCAGCAGAATTCCCTAAGACCTACAAGTGAAATAAGAAAAGCCAAAAGATTAAGGGAGAACATTGCAAAAAGATTAGGGATCCAATGAAATGTGACTTCTGAACCCCAAACAATGGAATTCTACCCTAACAGATGGCAATTGAGACTTTCGTGTCGAAAATGGAAATGTTTTCATCTGATGACATTTAAGCAACCAATCCCCCCCCCCCCTCTATTCACTTTTCACTGTAACTCGGATTCTGGTTCATTTTGCGCTGAATGTACTTACTCATTGCTGTGCTTTGCATCTTGCGTCAGTGCCTGACATGTTATTGGACTGTCCCCTTACTGTCTGCCACTGTGTTTTGGCTTCTCTTCCTAACCCTACCCTGCTGTTTCGACTTCCTTTGGATTACGTTGAATTATTGTTGAATCCATCTCTTTTCTGGCCGTCCCCCCCTACACTCTTCTGAAAGCTTGATTTTTCATCTGAAACCTATGAACAGTGACTTGCGAATTTTCCTGCCGACGGTGATGTGTGTGTTACCATGTGCTAGACATGTCGTCTGCTGTGAATTCCTGCAACTGTCCAGTGTCCGGTAGTCGCTGTCTACTTTCCGTGGCTGTGACCGCTGTCTACCTTGCATGGCTATAATAGGGTGAATGTCTTAGTCCTAGGATCTCGAGTTTCCCAGTGCCATGCTTGCAACATTAGATGTACAGTGTCATAACATATTGCATGGCATTTCCTCTGTGTATTCTGCATGCCTCTTCTCTGTCTCCCTTCGAACCTGAGGTGAATCCTGGTCCATCTGATGTAACCTCATCCTTTCAAGGCATGCTCTAGTTGGTGCGTATGGGGTAAGGGGAAGTGGAGCTTGTCTCAGTGAAATATGCAGGCCTGAGTCTGTGTTTCTCTTCCAGCAATGTGGCCGCCTGCCCTTAGTCAAGGAAAGCTGGGAAAAGGGACCCAGGTCATCCACAAAGGTGCATGGTGGGTACAGTGCAGCCAAGAAAGGGGCATAGGTTCATGACTAAAGGGGAGAGCAACCTTCAAGACAGATAGATTGAGGGAAATGTGAATAGAAGGCAACACACAAAGGCTAACAGGAAGGTCAGACGGTGTTGATAATGGGCACTACCAGGTGGAGAGTGTTAGATGACAAGTAGGCATATACCTCCATTATCTTGAATAGATAAAGTAAGGACAATTGCCTGAACATACTGTGATACCCATAAGGAAACCTCCGGGGAACGCAATATTAGTGGTTGAAACCATAACATCTTCAGAGGGTTTACATTAAGTAATTGACTCTGGCGGCGCAGTTTTGGGCGTACAACTTCCCCAATGCTGATATCTAGCTAGCAGAGAGAGAGAGACAGAGACAGAGAAAGGGAGACAGACAGAGCGAGGGAGAGGGAGAGAGAGCGCAACTTTCATTAGCAGAGTGAAAGACTAAAAAGTGACTGTCTGCAGAGGCGACACGCCATTGAAAATCCTGGATACCCTTTGACATCACGAAAAATGACAACTGCTGATCCTCAGCACTGTTTGATCTCTTGGCAACTTTCGAAACTCTTGACCATCAATTGCACACGGTAATTTGTAGATGGTGCAGATAAGAACCTGCAGATATTAGCAATGTTAGGCTGACTTGCAACATAACCCAAGGGTCCATCTCTGCCGTTTCCGAGAAATGGCTAACACAGCATTTCAAGGTAATCGCACATGAAAACCTGACCAACACCTTCAAACTGAAACTATCCAACCGAGAGGAAAAAGAGGAGGAGAATTCGCTGTTGCATACAAACACCACCTAAACATGACAACAGCAGCACCACTAAACATCCAAAACTGTGAATCTCTCCTCCTCCTCCTAACCTTGGACCACCAAACTAACCTGAACTGATTTACCTCAGTCCTTTAAGATAAGAAGCAATTACCCTGGAGATGAATGGGGATGCAGATTTTATTCATACATCAATAATCAAAACGTTAGTTGGCAAAAAGGTTAGCTGTTTTATTTTTAATTCTCTAAAACAGGGAGTGCAACAAACATCAACGAATTTGCTCGATCCAATGAGTTTCATAATAAACTGAGCTGATATACTGAAAACTTGTCATCATTGACATTGACCTGTGTAATTCCTAACGTCACCCAACATGACAAACTACAAAAACCTAATAGCGACTGTGATAGGCTCTTAATGAACCTCTAAGTATATGATCTATACTAGTGTGGGGTAGTGAATATGAGTGATAGGCTTCTTAACATCAGGTGAGGCAACTAAGCCCTTCCCTTAAAATGGCTACTATAGACGTCGCTAAATACACAACGTCTCATTGGCTACATAACGTATAGGACCCTTAATTACGCGGTTGCCTACAATTAGTTGGCACTCTCACCTTTGTCAGTACTTTTCCTCCTACGTTAGCAGCACGCAGGATGGCCTTCCAGGTGCTGGTGAGTGCGTCTTAATCCCAGCTTCCCACCAATTAGCATATCAATCTACCATCACCTTAGTGGTCAGTCATTCAATTAAGCTTTGAAGCTCGGCCTTGAGTTTGTTTTGTACTGTGGAGAATCAGGGGAGTGAAGGCGCGCTCTGCCCTCATGCGTAGGTGTGAGCATCTTGCTCGTCCAACTTCTTTCTTACACGTGACTGAAGACCATGATTTTGAGCTTTGCATCGTATTAAAATATTATTTTTTAATAGACCTCTGATGTCTTCTTGGTTTGACCATGTCTTCTAAACAGGAGTTTTGTTCTTTCACACGATTTGTATCCATTGTTACTTAACTTCAGCCTGATAAGACCTTGGCTCCTTGGCTTGACTTCATAACTCCTCCAACTTCGCTTTTCCGAGATCTGTTTCTGTAATTCAATTGCTTTTTCAACTGCGACACACTAAAAATCCGGCCTTTTCACTAAAGTCCAGCACTGCTATAATACGTAGAGGAAACATCCAACCTTTACTCTTTATGTAAACATGTTGGTGCATGCCGCAATCTATTCACTATAAAGCTAGCCTCACAATTATTTTGTCTGCTTGTGTTTCTGTTGCATCTGTACACGTGTAAAACAACTTGACATCTTTATCGTTTCTGTGGCATACATTTCTACACCTTGATCCCAAGATGTCACTTATGCTTGATACTTTCTTGATGCTTTATAGAATATCTGCATTCTCTAGTCTCTGCATCTTTTCAGTGCACTTCCGCTCAACTCTGCATGACGTCACCATTTGCCTTGATCATTCATTCGTTCTGCTTCTTCTTGAATTGCATTGAAACGACCATCATATTTCGTTGTATGCAGGTGTGGTTTTCTCAATGGGAATCTTGCCTCCAGGATTCTCCTAGGTATCGGTATCCCCACTGGTACTGCATGGTTTTTGCATCCGGGCTCCCAACATATAGGCACTATGGACAGAGTGGTTGACATGGGGGTACTTGGCTCCTCCTCTACAAACCTTTAATTCCTTCTCATCTACAGACCACTGACATACAACCCTCCTTTCTTTCAGTGGCACATTTATTGAGGCTATCACCAATGTAGAGGAGGTCCCAAGCCCGACCCACACTCAAATCGCCCATTTTGAAGTGCCTGGAACTTTCACACCGAAGTATGTGACGTATGATGAGCAACTAAACCAGCAGAGAGCTGCAGTGGGGCTCTGCCCGGTACCTATCAGACTGACAGCACCTATTGAAGTACCTGTACTTAGGAAACCTTGGACAGTAAGGTACCCATTGAGAAAACCATATCGACTAGTGAGACAAACTGACGATTGTTAAAAAGCAATGCCTGAAGAAGCCAAGAAAGTCCTAAAGGAAGACAAATGGTGATGTCACAAGAACCCACACTGACTCACATATAGAAGATATGACAACCTGCGATTGACGAAAAGAGACAAACACCATGGATAAGCGACATCCTGAGTTAAAGTGAAATGAGTGATGTCAAATGTAAGAAGCTTATACCATAAGCGTGATGAAGATATGCAGCCAGTTTACACAAGTACATATGCTTGGAACCACAAGAAAGCTGAGAGAATAGTGCGGCTTGCTATGCTTAGTAGTAAAATAGATTGCGGCAAGCGCCACCTATACATATCTACCTCAAAAAGGAGCATTTTATATAGGTATACTTCCAATGTGCACAAGATCAGAATCAACCAAACGTTACTAAAGGTCACAGGAGAGGAGCCCCTCAACATGAGAACCGAAAGCTAAAAGACAAGAAACGAGCTTAGACGCATGCAATCCGTACCAAGAAGCCAAGGTTGCATCAGCTGACATAGATGGACTATAGATACGATCTATTAAGCAAAGAGCGGAGTATCCTGTTCAAAGAAGTCAAGATAAGCAGCAGAAGGCAGGTTGTGGGCAGAAAGATAAATCAAATACATGAATTGCAGGGACAATGAGACGATTTCACAGTGTCTGAACCACGTAACCTGTCAAACAAGAAGAGTTGGGGCCTTCACGCCTACGCGCGGGCTTGTGCCATGCACAGATATCTGAACTCTTCCCACCAGAGATGCAGTCTCAAGGCCAACTAACAAGAAATAATAGACACATGGCCATTGGGGAGGTGATTGATGATGGCAATGGTTGGGGGAAGGCTGGGAGAGCAGGCGAGCCCCCTGCACCTGGCCGACCATTCTGCACGCTGCTAAGCCAGTGGAAAAGTACAAGGGGACTTTGTGCCAACCCAATCATAATGGACCAAGTAATCTAGGATCCTATAGATTGTATAACCAATGGGACGTCGTACTTTTAGTGACATCCACAATAGCTATTCTGAAGGAAGGGCTTAGATGCCCCACCTGACACTGATTACCCAATCCTGTCACCCCGTTACCATATACACATACAGTACCTATAGTAAAGTTACCTTCCTATAACCAATAGAATTGCATGCAACATTTTAAGCGTTACACATCGGTGTTGACAAGTTTTTAGTATTAAAGATGTGTTTTCTATGAAGTTCGTTGGAGTTTAAGCGAGAAGGAAGATCGAGCGGTTGCTGATGTTCACTGAACTCCCCGTTTTTTTGTACTTGTCATTAAACGGACTCCCTTTGCCAAACCATTGAGTTGTCATTATTGATTCAATGCTAGAGTACTAATCTGCATCCCCATCCATCTCAAGGGTGCTGCTACCTCATCTTAAAGTGCTATTGGGCAACCCCCAACTTTATGGGCCGGTTGGGGTCCTGGTGCACACTTGGTAGCAGAGAGAGGATGATTTATTGATTATCGATGAGACAAAGACCCCCATTGGCCATCGACATAAAGTAAGTCTAGGTCCTTGGCAATATCACAAGTCCTTTTGCCATCCGGCTAAGTAGACCGAGAAGCTCCCCGTAGATAGTGGTTAGTTAAGTAAAAATCCTGCAGGTCAAGGTTTGAAGGAACCTGTGTTTTGCCCACGAACCCCTTCCCACTTCTACGAGCAGCCGATCGAGTGAACAGCAGGAGAGGCGGTAACGAAGGCGGTGATCCCGAGGATCCAGAGAGGAAAAAAGCAAACAGTGAGTGAATAAGACTGAACGCTTTGGCAAAAAGTTGCATGCCTTAGAACAAGTAAGGGAAGGTAACGGTGGGAGGCGGGACAAAATATAAAGGTAGAGATAGAGTAGAATGTATATATATATATAAGGGGAAGGAAATAAAGACTCAAGGGTGACCGAGTAACACATAGAGGATACCGGGAAGATACCCAAGCATAGAAGAGGATACCAGGAAGATACCCGAGCATAAAGAAGGATACCGGGAGGATACCTGAACAGAGAGAGGATAGGAGACCAAAGCGGTTAAAGACGCTTTTGAAAGGGATGGGCTTACACTCCATGTCGGGGTAACTCATAGGGGCAGAGATCTGTGTAGCCAGCTGAAGTCTGTCTTGTCTGTCTAGTCTGTGACATTTGTCTTGTGTTTTTCTCTTTCTTTTTCTTTTTCTCTCTGATGTCATAATAAATAAGGGCATTTTTGAGGACTGAGCATGAAAATTGTGCAATTGTGTAGTCAAGACACTGTATATTATGAATCAGTGATTATTGTTTGAAAAGGAAAAAAATAATTTTGTGGAGAAAAAAGACAGGATTGGAGCTTGCGACGATTGGTGCTGGCTCATATTGTTGATATTGTTTAAGTAACTTAAAATTTGACTAAGTGTTGTGTGAGGAAGAAAAGAGATAATTTTAAGTATGGAAGATGTTACACCATTGATACACTTATGCAACCAGTTGCCAAAATAAGGGAACCGCTAACAAAATGTTTATGCCGTGGCCCCAGGGCGGGTCACTATCTAAAACGGTCCTGCAACACATGACGACATATTTGCACGCTACGTACACTGGCAAAAAGTTAGACAAACGCCTAGCGAGTTTAGAACTTTGGGCAAATGTACCAAGAGGACAATGAGGAAGAGCCGCCTTTAGGTTGGATACTTAACGTATGCACGTTGGGGGGTGAGACGCCTTCCGTGCCACCCACCCCGCCTGAAACAAAACGTGAAGTTACTAAAGACGAAGGATTGTACCTGCTAAGGGAACTTAAAGCAGCCACTGGATATAGCAACCCGGCATATGAGTCACCTACGCAAAGTAGTGACAAAAACCCAGACAAAGACAGAGATAGAGATATCACCTCCAAGGTCCTGAGGGACAAGGAGAGCCGCGAAAAGGAGAAAGGAGACCAGGCACAAGAAAGTACATCTCTAGATATCAAGAGAGAGGGCAAAAGATGGAAAGGAGATGAGTATAGAACTAATGAGATAGCATTCACACAGACCGAATGGATGGGAGGTCAGATTCTGTTAAAACTCAATGGTAAAAGCATGGAAGAAGTGAGACAAATGGGAGAGCTAGATGAGTTTTGAAGAAGTGAGAAGGAAAAGGAAAAAAGATTGAGAGACAAAAGGATCACAAGAAGAGACAGGCAGAGACGAGAACAATTGTATCGTGAGGAGCAAGAAAGGAAACTCAGTCACAAGCAGAGAGTAGCCAATGAAGAGAGTAGGCAGGAACTATGGAAGATAGAAGAAGAAGAACAAAAGATCAGGGAAAGGAGAATAAAAAGAAGAAGGGATGAGGAAACACAAAGGGGAAATGAACAGAGAGATGCAAGGAAACGGGAAGAAGATAGAGTCAGGGAGGAAACGCAGAAGCGCATAGAGTTCGATGATGACGTAGAACGCAAGCGAAGACAGAGAGCACGAGATCTTGAATATCTGGAAAGAGAGGTTAAAAAACCCGATCCAGTGGTAAGCTGGGAGGACATAGAAGAATTTGTTCCCGAGTACGATTCAGTAACAGGCACGTCTGTGGCAAATATTGAGGATGACTTCAACACCCGAAGCATCGGAGAGGCGATTCATAGAATATATGATGAAATGGGGCTAGGGCAAGTACCCCAAGGGACAGGAGAGGTCGAGCGTCTTGAGAGCACTCAGTTGTATAACGCTGAAGACGCCTCCAGAAGAAGTAGAAACAGAGAGCTGTCCCTAAATAGGTTGACACTAAATCGGAACAAGGGTGATGAGAGGAGTTGAACGAGTTGGGCACAGACAATATTAGATGCGGAAAGAGAGGAATATGAGGAAAAGGAGGATGAGAGATGGCACGAAAAATGCTTCTTAAGAGGAAGGGGAAAAGATGGTCAGATTCTAGTGAATCTGCACCTAAGGCATCAGAGTCAGCCATGCAATCAGACCGATACAAAGGAGTATCTTACGGTCAGAGAGGGGTGTCTCCACCACCCTATGTGAGCCGACTAAGGACATTGCCAGGTAGACGGCGATGTGGGACTATCACCCCTGCAGTGGATAGAAAAATGATGAGAGAGGAAAAGGGCTGTCACATATCACAATTCCCATTGCTCGAGAAAGGCCCCAGTATATCCTATGGCCACACATGGATCGAGAAAACCTGAAAAATAAGTTTCCAATGTTAACATCGGGAGCCGGTAAATGGGTATATGAGCTGGAAAAGATGACGGGAGGGAACACGCTAGCTATTAGAGATATTAAAGGTCTTTTAATCGCTATACTTGGTGATCGAGGTGACGATGTGTGGACACGTGCAGGCTACCCTGGTGTGACTACAGTCAACACTGTACACGATGGAGCTCCATTTAACAATTGCAGTGCTTTGGTATGGAAAACATTACGAGTGCTATACCCAGATGCCTCTGACATGGGAGCTATAATGACACGTAAAATGAAAGAATCGGAAGATCCACTGCTTTACATTCCGAACTTCCAAGACGCATGAGTGTTGAAAACGCTGTAATCTTGGGGGAAATCTATACCCGTGTTTTAGCATATATTATGCAAAGGGCTGCCAGATCAAGTACAGAAGCAGCTCCAGAAATTGGTAGGAATCGAGGCCAAACCGTGGTCTGAAATACAGTTGACCATAGCTCACTATTGCAGGCTACTGCGAGAAAAGAATCGCAAAAAAGAGGCTACATGGAAAGCTGAAGAGGCCAAATTAGTGCAGAAGAAATTGTCAAAATATGACATTGAAGCGGCAATGATAACTAGCACGTATGGACCGAACATGCAGCAGGTCAATAATCAACAGCAAATTAGTCAGGGCATAAATGGGTTTCACCCCAGAGGGGAAGAGGATGGCAGAGTAATCAGCGAAGTTTTCAAAACATGCAAAATGGCAATCAGGATATGCCAAATGAGCAAATAATCAGACCACCGCCACTATGTTGGACATGTGGGATGTCAGGACATCTAGCACGCACATCCAGAAGTCAAGGCATGGTGCAAAGCAACCAGGGGACAAGAATAGGAATGGTGAATCCACCTGTGTTTTTTCAGCAGGGTGGAAATGGAGTTGCACAGAATCACACAGTGCAACAGCAAGCGCCAGGAGCACAGCAAAGCTCAGAACCTCAGAACTTGATAAGTTATCCACAAGGTCAGTCTCAACATTCGCCGATACAACTGTCACAGACAACGAGTGCAGGGCAGGCATCGAACTCTGGAATGAGAGCTAACACTGGTGATCGAGGAGGTCCATTCACGCAGCATGGGACAAAGTTAAATATGGATTAGGACAGCTCACTGGGAAGCCTGATGTGTTCTATCCTATCAGTGACACCAGACCCTCATAAGGAACCGAACCATGGGTAGATGTCCTTATAAGGGATAAAGAATATTCTTTCTTAGTCGACATGGGTACAACACACTTGTGTATACGTGAAGGCAAGTTTTCCTTATCCGGCGATGCTATTAATACTCAGGTCTTCACAGGAGCAACAAGTCGTGTTCCTTTTACAAAAGAAATTCCAGTCTCTATAGGAGAATGTGACATGAATGTGCCACTGTTATATTAAGGCAAACCCCAGTAAACATGTTGGGATAAGACCTAATGACAAAGTTAAACATGACAATCTTGTTCACGAAGGAGGGCATAGTATGTTCGACTCCAGGAATTCATTATTTGAACATATGCAAAATAATTAGAGCATACGCAGGACTATCAGCTATGAGATCTGTCCCATTGGAACCATAAATGATTGCGTATGGGATACACATACTAATGGCAGGGGTACCAGGATTTGCAGACAAAACCAGGAGAACACCAGATGAATTTCTATTTAGGCCACGAATACCTATGCACGAGGAAAAGGGACACGTATTTCCCTTGGCAATATACACAGCCATAGTGTGAGGGAGAATTGCACTGATCGATGGGTGTGATGATGAAGGCAGAATATGGTGCACAGTAATCGCCACTGAAGAGGGGTACAGACTAACTGACGTCAACTGACGTTTGATGAACAAACAAATGTAGGTGAAACACCAGTTTAGGTAAATTTTGTTTTCTGGGTGAGAATGATCACAAGAGAAGTACCCCAGACAATGATGTTGGCAAAAAAACATCCTGAATATTTGATGACGACATGGCCCAGGTGCCTGTCTCGGTATGGACCACAGGCCCCTATGATGTAGGCCTATTGAAGGGAGTCTGAGAAGTAAGGATTAAACTGAAGCCAAGAGCAATTTTGCCAAGAGTACGGCAGTATCCCATGTCTAGGGGAGCAGATGAAGGGATTTTCAAGACAATTTCTGCTATGATGGAGCAGGGCATCTTAGTGATGTCAGAGTCATCATGCAATACCGCGGTTTACCCTGTCAAGAAATCAAAGGGAGGGTCCTGGAGACTAGTTCAAGATTTACGCCCGATAAATGATATTGTTGAGGCTGAGTTCCCTCTAGTCCCTAACCCGTCCACAATCCTATGTAACATACCTGTTGAGGCTCAATATTTCACGGTGATTGACTTGAAAAATGTGTTTTTCTCAATCGCATTACACAAAGACTCACAAGATTTGACGTCATTTACATTCAGACAGATGCGTCAGAAGAGCACAAGGCTACCCCAAGGATACTATGAGTCTCCTTCAATTTTCAACAGAGTCCTACGAATGGACTTAAGCAACATTGCATTAGAGAGTGTTGTCTTGCAATATGTAGATGACATTTTAATCTGCAGCACAACAGAGGAAAGATGCAGGCACAATTCTATTCAGCTATTGATTATACTGGCTGAGAAAGGATATAAAGTTGACTAAGAAAAGTTACAATATTGTCAGCAAGAAGTGTTGTATATAGGCCAGATGATCCCGCATGAGGGGAAACGGATTACCCATGAAAGGGCTGAAGCCATACTGAACACAGCCAAGCCACACATGATAAAACAGATGCAGAGTTTTCTAGGTCTTTGCAATTACGTCAGGGCATGGGTCATTGACTACAGCTCATATACCAAGTCCTTGTTACAGGCTCTGAAGAAATCACAGTTGACGAAAGAAAAAATTGAATGGTCTGAGACTATGGAAGAGGGGTTTACTGAACTCAAGAAAGCCATTTGCACCGCACCAGTTTTAGGGATTCCCAATTATGCAGAGGAATTCTACCTGTTCTCAGACACGAATGGCAGCTTTATGACAGCAGTACTCACACAGAGAACCACATTGAGGTACAAGCCCCTAGCATACTACAGTGGGAACTTGGACCCAGTGATGAGAGGCCACTTCCCTTGCGAACAGAGTTTAGCTGCCGCAGCATTTGCCATAGAGAAAGCTACAACCATTGTGATGGGATGTTCAATGACGTTGTTCATCGAGCGCGCACTATTTGCCATTCTAGAGAAACCAAAGGGCACATTGACATCGAAGAGAGCTTCTGCTTATGAAGTGATCATATTGAATCCATCAAATAAGATAGTTCGATGTACAATAGTGAACCCAGCTATATTTATAGCAGAGCCAGTCACTGAAGGAGAACCAATCCATGACTGTGCAAATTATGAGGATTTCTATGACGAAATTCCCAGGGTGAAAGAAAATGCATTGGCAGAAGGAGAACTTGTTTTAGTTGGCGGTTCGTCGAGAATCAATCAAAATGATGGGCAGAGGTACACAGGCACTGCTGTGGTAAAGCACACAGCAAATGGAGAATTTCGGGTACCTATTAGTTCACGGTTACCATCTCATTATTCAGCCCAGGCTGCAGAATTATTGGCGTTGATACTCGTCATCGAGAATCACATAGACCAGGAAGTGACGGTGTATAGTGACTCCGCCTATGTGACATCTACAGTGCGCACAGGCTTAGCATGCTGGAAAAGGAGGGGCTACCTCAGAGCGGACGGCACGCAAGTGCAGCACGCAGCCCTATTGGATAGGCTTGTTAAAGCACTACAGCTCCCAGTGTGCATAGCAGTCGTGAAATGTGCCGTCCACACAAAGGGAACAGAGTTTATCTCACAAGGAAATCAAGCGGCAGACACAGAGGCCAAGCATATGGCATTCAAGGGCGAAACCGTAATGGGCGTGGAAATAACTGATGTAAATGAAAAAATTATCATTGCACAAAGTGAACCTGAGGGTTATAGTAACATGGGGCAAACCCAGTTAATGGAACTCCAAGGGGAAGCACCACAGGAGGAAAAGAACCTCTGGAAGCGGCGAGAGTATTCTTTAAACCCCTCCGAAAGCTTGTGGGGACAAGACAGCACTGGTAAACCAGTAATGCCTATAGCCCCGTTAAAATTAGCATTGGAACAATTGCATTATCCAGCACACATGTCGAAAGAGAATTTAGCAGCAATGGTCGCTGAAGACTGGTTTGCACCAAACTTAGTGGAACACATTGCATTTTTTATGATGAACTGTATGATGTGCCAACAGTTCACGGCTGGGCACACACTAAAAGTAATTAGAAATGTCATTGCAAGGCCAAATGGACCTTTTCAGCACTTGCATGTCGATTATGTCGATATGATTCAAGTATGTAACAGGTACAGTTATTAAATTGTTGTGGTGTGTCCATTCTCTAGATGGATAGAAGCAGGTCCATGTACACACCCAGACTATACCTGTGCGGCCACATTTCTGGTGAGAGAAGTATTTCCTAGGTGGGGAGTATGTGAGGTCATGAGGTCAAATAATGGGCCTCACTTTGTTAATGCAGTCTTCGAACGGATTAGCTTGCAGGTTGGTATAAAGCACACGTTCTCATTGGCATATCACCCGCAAGGTAATGAAATATGTGAGAAGCTCAACGGCTTATTAAAGGAAAGGATAGCCAGGTTGAAGCTTACTCTAAAGAAGGGATGGTTACACTGCCTTCCATTGGCACTGTATGCACTCAGAAACTAGCCTGGTTCTGACCATCATCTTACACACCATGAGATAGCAACAGGCAGAAGGATGCACACTCCGCTGACACCCCGAGACAGAGTTAGATATGATGCCCAGCCAACAGGAGAAATCTTAGGGTCTGAAATGCTAAATTACTTGAATTGCATGACATCTTGTCTTACTGTCATTTCAGGACAGCTGCAGCAACAACAAAAAGGGTGTACGGCAGCACAGAACACAGAAGGAGATATCGGTACACACTCAGTGCCGAGTATACGTGTTCCTTCAATTTTTGCTGGAGACACGGTCCTGGTGAGAAACCACACGAGAAAGAAGTGGGACGAGCCAAAGTTCAACGGACCCTTCACAGTGGAAGACGTTACCCCATCTGCAGTCAAACTAGGAAGAAGAGCTTGGATTTTCTTGGGTGACATCAAACTGTACATCGGAAAAGATCCCCTGCCCACACCCCAACACGAAGAGACTGCAGACAATGGGGAAGAACCACAACACGTGCAGACGAGATCCATGACGAGGAAGAAGGACGCATGACCAGCAAAACAAATATAAAGAACTTATGTGCGAAATTGTGGCTTAAAATTGGACATTTCCTCTGAGCAAAAAAGGGGATAAGGACATAAAACAACGACACTCCGTGCATCCTAGTTGCAGGGTGAAGAAGAAGAATTGTGCGTATAAGCCACAAAATAGCTTGTTGACTTTGAACTTTGGACTGAGGCACACCGAAGCCTTGATAGGAAAAGAATATCCCAAATTGGAAGAAAGTACAGTATCCAGACTCATTCAAAACAGGAGCTTTGTTCGGACTCACTTATGACTCCCTACAGCAGCAGCATCACTAAAGACGTTCTGAATTACTTTGACCTAGTCTTGAGGTCATACCCGTCACTAGTGGGAAGACTCACTAGCATCACTGAATTTCTCCAAGACCCCGAAAACGAAAAGACAATAAGGAGGCTGCTCGTGATTGCCGAGCAGTTTATACAGGAGGGCAGAGTGACCTCTGATGGGCCCATGGGATCAGAGCTCACCCTCGGGTACATTTAAGACGAGATAGCTGCACTTTCTGGAGAATGGGGTGCAGGATTCTCTTACTCCAACACAAATCAATAAGGACAATTCAGTAGTTTGGCAAAGGGAAGTCTGTTTAATGACAAGTACAAAAAACGGGGAAACAAATGGAAATCATCAGTGATGCGATCGCCTGTCTCACTTCAACTCCCAACTTCTTCATTCAGACAGCAATTCTTATAGGCAAAACTTGTCATCCTTTGCCTGTAACACTTGAAAATTGTCATGCAATTCTATTGGTTGGAAAAGATAACTTTACTATAGATACTATATCTGTATATGGTAATAGAGCGTGAGGATTGGATAACTCTTATCGGGTGGGCGTCTACGCCCATCCCTCTACATCACTCGTGATAGACGTCACTACAAGTATGACGTCTAATTTGTTTTACAACTATAGGACCCCAGATTATTTGGTCCATTGTGATTGGGTGGGTTACACCCCTAGACATAAATCTCCACTTTAATTAGCAGCATGCAGAATGGACACCCAGATGCCTTGTGCCCCAGGATTCAACCTGCCTCTCTTCCATCAATCAGTACTTTAGGGCTATGTGTCAATTAGTTGGCTAGGGATGGCCTCGAACTGTAGCTTCTTATCAGGAAAAGTTATGGCATCCTCAGGTTCTGGGTGACATCAGACGTTGGAACCTCTTCGCGCTCGGCTGGTCACGTGTCTGTTCACTGTGAATCTGCTTCATTTTCCTTCTTTTCGTGTATTTGATTCTTATTAAGCCCTGCCACCTGCCTGGGTCCTCCTTATCTTGACTTTCATGGTGCAGGCTGCTATTCTTCAGAATTGCCGCTCTCCTCCCTTCCTTAGGTTGACCTCGAATTCCCAGGCATGAGCTGATTCTTATTGAGTTTTGATTCCGCTCTTTCCTTTGGCTTTGCCTGGAATATGAATCTTGGCCTTGTTATCCCCTTGCAGCCTGAGCTTAATTCTGCTTTTACAAAATGGAGTCGCACTTGTATAATGTGCTTTATTGAGGTAGATATAAAATTGGCGGTTGCCGCTCTATTCTTCTACTAAGCATTGCAAGCCGTATTGTTTCCTTAGCTTCTTGTGTTCCAAGCCTATTTACATGCATTTGGATAGTTGCATATTTTCATCCTTCTTCCATGGTTACGTCTCCTTATATTTCGATATCGTCTCTTTTTCTATGTCCATTACATTATTCTTCGAAGCATTTCGTCTTTGTGTGACATCCTTGATCAGCGTTTCGTTCGTCTGGACGTCTGTCCAGGTCCTTGTATTGTTCACCATTTTCCTTCCATTAAGGCTCTTGGGGTCTCTTCGGGGACAGTCTGTAGGTAGTCTTCATTTTGTGTCAGCTGCAGGTACGGTTGTCTCAGTGGGTTCCGAGCTGCCCATGGTTGTCTGGTTATTGGCACTTCAACAGGTATTGTTCTTCTGATAGGCACTGGGCATAGGCCCAGTGCAGCTCTCTGTTGGTTCAATTGTTCCTCATACGGCACGTACCTGTGCAAGTATGTTCCTGGCTCCTCAACCTGGGGGGCTGGGGTGCAGGCCATGTCTGGGACCTCCTCTACAAGTTCCTCCTGCTTCCGAAATACAGAGAAGAAAAAAACAAATGTCCCAAGCAGAAGGAGAAGCAAATAGGCTTGTCAGCGTGCTATTCTTTCGTTTAATTGAAGACTGCCCAAATCTTGTCAGGAGACACACTGACGTCCTGACATTTCTTCGAGATCCAGCAAACACAGAACGCTTGAGTATAATCCTGAATGGAATAATAATTCAAGTTGCTCTCCACACACACCGAGTTCACAGAAGCCACTTAAAGTGAATACCGAACGATTCCAGAATTCATCAAGGACAAGACAAATGTCCCTGTCACCAGAAGATAGTAGATTGGTTAGCAATGTATTCTTTCGCCTATTTGAGGACTTTCCAGGACTTGTTGTGAGGCCCGCCGGGGTTGACGTCCTCACTTTCATCAGAGACCTAGCAAACTGTACACCAATGAGCATGCTCCTGCAGCGTTTTGTAATGAAAATTGAACTTTCCAATCACCAACAGAATTCCAGGGGAGACTGTGAAGCATTCCGCCAAGGGTCAGATCGAGAAAGTATTGCCAGAGACTTCACTTTTATTCATACTATCAAGGACACAATATTTCTTCCAGAGTGAAACAGATAAGAGGAGTAGACTTCGGAACTTGTGATTTTTGAACACGTACATTAAAAGATAACTTGTCGAACTTATTGCATTAATTTACATTTTTAGAATACAGAAAAGAGAACTGTATCCAGAGACAATAGACAATCTGTGATCCAGGCAAAGGAGATATTGTTGCATAGAATATATTAACGTTAGTCTTTTCTTTCAATGATAGAGATGGGAAATCAAACCAGCAGCATCGTCACCCCCCAGGAGGAGAGAAGTACTTATTGTCCCAGAACTAAGTGCCATCGCCTAACCTATAGGGGCATAATGTATTTATGCATCATATTCATCATTGTTTTATTATCAATGACAATTAGAACTGCATTTTTTATAGGTGTAAAAAGTGTTCCAAGTCCAGTGCACCCACCTAATAATGTACGCATGACACCCACAACAGCACCGAAACCCTTTATAGTGATCCCAGTTCCTAGGAGGTCCGACACAGGAGTGAGTGAACTTGAAATGAATGTGATTAGCAATGACACACACGCAGTGATAATCAAGTTGAAAAGCCAGAGACATGTTCGGCAGTGTAAGAATGAAAGAGGGTTAATGACAACCACACGCATACAAGCGATAAGTGCACACACACCAGGTCTAGTGTCAATTAAAGCAGAACCTCAGGCCAAAGAAGGGGAAGTGTTTGGGCAGCCAACAATGAGAAGCTACCCTGCAAGTGAAGTGATAAGACAAATGGGAAAAGCTGAACATTTAAAGAGACAAAAGGAGTTGGAGAATGAAACAACCAAGACAGCAATGATAAACACACATGATCCAGTGAAGGGGATAAGTATGAGTTCTACAATACAGCCATATACTGGACCAATGGCAGAGTGTATAAGGACATTTGTAACCAAAAAATAAAAATGCAAGAGGAGAAGGAAAGAATTGCCAGACTTTCGCCTACTCCACTAGTACAGATGAAGAGCCCTGAACCCTGGATTGAGGTACCTGAGAAGCCTCCAGTAAGAAGAAGCCACACGGAAGTGTTCAAGGACGTAGTTATAGCGAACTACATAAAAACCTTCAGGATCAAGAGAAGCACACACGGCAATGACAATTAACTCAATGACTACTTTGACAGCGCTGCACATTTGGGAAATAACATATGGTACCAGCATATGAAAGAAGTTGGAAGACGGAATTCGAGGAGGAATGCTTTGTTTGTGCACTCCTACCTTACAGCATGGGGAAATCAAAGATATTTGTAGCTGTAGAAATTGATGTCCAGACAGCACACTGTCTGTCACACATAGCAATGTGCAAGACCAGAGGCCAGTTCATGGGAAGTGATGCCTCACTGAAATGGGCAACTGAAGCAACTGATCCAAATGAAGACGATTATGTCCAGGACATAAAGACAAGGAACAATGGAAAGACAAAGCACATTATGATCAGATACGAGAAGCCTGGAGTTAAAGGGGCAGAGATCAGAGAGAGGCAAATCAAAAACTGAACGTCCAAGGAAGAACTCCAGAGGAAGCCAGAAAATGGAAAAACAGAGGTCAAATGCAAATCTGGGTAACAGTGCTTTCACCAGACGGATGGGAGAAAGGGGTAGTGATTTGCAGAGCATGGATGATCCTTGGAGCCTGCAAAGAAGCAATTGAAAATTTGCAGAAGATATGCAGACCATTTTGGCCGAGACTTGCAAAACTACCAACATGGGTCGAAGATAGAGGAGGACCCCTACAGATAGTGCCATTGGAAAATGCCAAACTGTGCTTCAGAAACAATGGTACAAGGAACATGGGAGAAATCAGAACTGTGGACGTATCTTTGATGCCACAGGAATGGCACATGGTACCACAGTAATCATGGATCATTATTGGGCATGTGGATCCATGGCATATATCAGCTTGCCAAAGAATTGGGGAGGTACATGCACAATAGTGAATGTCCATGTTCCAGCATTGGTGATTCCAAAAAGTGATCTGAACATTGACAGTTTTCCGAAAGCCGATGCTCACCTAAGAAAAAGGAGATTTGTGGAACTGATTAATAGAATGAAGAGAGATAATTACTTTTCTGCCAAATCAGAAGAAGCTTTCCATGCAGTCCTGTATGAACACAGACTGTTCAGTCTGACCTCATCAGTGTTCACGACAATCTTCATGCCACGGGTCCAAGTTGGAGCAAATACTAAATGGTTGCAGATAACCAGATGGGAGTTACTGCAAACCATCAACACAACCATAAAGGGATTTAACGCGATCAAGGAAGAGTTAAGGGCGATTCGACTAATGACTCTCCAGAACAGATATGTCCTTGACATGATCACAGCCATGGATGGAGGTGTTTGTGCAAAAATCGGAGAATTATGTTGCACATTTACACCATGTCACGACGAAGAAAATGGAACGTTAACAGAGGCCATAGGTATGCTGACAAAAATACAGAATTAAATGATTGAATGGACAATGCCAACTGATGACATGGAACAAAGACGAACACATAAGAGCAGCAGGAAGCTTGAAGGGAGTCATACAAATATGGACCCCAAAGAAACATTTTAACAGACTGTCGTGTGTGAACCCAGAAGATGAAGGAGAAGTGAATACAGAGGATGCAGAAAAGATGGATAGCAAGGAAAAAATGAAAGTGGTTAAAGAATCGCCCAGAGCGGGGAGTGTAGAGAAGGTCCCAAGCCCGACCCGCACCCAAATCGCCCATTTTGAAGTGCCAGGAACTTTCACGCCGAAGTATGTGACGTATGATGAGCAAATAAACCAGCAGAGAGCCGCAGTGGGGCTCTGCCCGATACCTATCAGACTGACAGCACCTATTGAAGTACCTGTACTTAAGAAACCTTGGACAGTAAGGTACCCATTGAGAAAACCATATCGACAAGTGAGACAAACTGACGATTGTCAAAAAACAATGCCCGAAGAAGCCAAAAAAGTCCTAAAGGAAGATGACTGGTGATGTCACAAGAACCCAGACTGACTCACATATAGAAGATATGACAACCTGAGAATGACGAAAAGAGAAGAAACACCATGGATAAGCGACATCCTGAGTTAAAGTGAAATGAATGATGTCAAATGTGAGAAGCTTATGCCATAAGCGTGATGAAGATATGCAGCCAGTTTACACATGTACATATGCTTCGAACCGCAAGAAAGCTGAGAAAATTATGTGGCTTGCTATGCTGAGTAGTAAAATAGATTGCGGCAAGCGCCACCTATACATATCTACCTCAAAAAGGAGCATTTTCTATAAGTATACTTCCACTGTGTACAAGATTAGAATCAACCAAACGTTACTAAAGGCCACAGGAGAAGAGACCATCAACATAAGAATCAAAAGATAAATGACAAGAAACGAGACTTAGACGCATGCAACCCATGCCAAGAAGCCATGGTTGCATCGGCTGACATAGATGGACCATAGATACGATCTATTAAGCAAAGAGCGGAGTATCCTGTTCAAAGAAGTCAAGATAAGCAGCAGAAGGCAGGTGGTGGGCAGAAAGCTAAATCAAATACACAAATTGCAGGGAAAATGAGACGGTATCTGAATCACGTAACCTGCCAAACAAGAAGAGTTGGGGCCTACACGCCTACGCGCGGCCTTGTGCCATGCACAGATATCTAAACTCTTCCCATCAGAGATGCAGTCTCAAGGCCAACCAACAAGAAATAATAGACACATGGCCATTGGGAAGGTGATTGATGATGGCAATGGTTGGGGGAAGGCTGGGAGAGCAGGCGAGCACCCTGCACCTGGCCGACCATTCTGCACGCTGCTAAGCCAGTGGAAAAGTACAAGGGGACTTGGTGCCAACCCAATCATAATGGACCAAGTAATCTAGGATCCTATAGTTTGTATTTGTAGAACCAATGGGACGTCGTACTTTTAGTGACGTCCACAATAGCCATTCTGAAGGAAGGGCTTAGATGCCCCACCTGACACTGATTTCCCAATCCTGTCACCCCGTTACCATATATACATATAGTACCTATAATAAAGTTACCTTTCTATAACCAATAGAATTGCATGCAACATTTTAAGCATTACACGTCAGTGATGACGAGTTTTTAGTATAAAAGATGTGTTTTATATGAAGTTCGTTGAAGTTTAAGCGAGAAGGAAGATCGAGCAGTTGCTGATGTTCACTGAAATCCCTGTTTTTTTAACTTGTCATTAAACGGACTCCATTTGCCAAACCATTGAGTTGTTATTATTGATTCGATGCTAGAGTACGAATCTGCATCCCCATCCATCTCACGGGTGCTGCTACCTCATCTTAAAGTGCTATTGGGCAACCCCTAGCTTTATGGGCCGGTTGGGGTCCTGGTGCACACTACCATCAGCATAAAATATGACCATCTGATCATACTAGGAGACATCCACATCTGGTTTGAGGAAGACAACACCAACTCTCCTAAATCACTAACAAATCCACTCTCAACAATGCACTTACAGCAACTGGTGAAGAAAACTACACACGGGAGGACACATCGTAGATGCAATCTTTTACAAGGGAAATCTTGTTACAACTGCACCCCCAATGTAGATTCTATGGAGTGACCACCTCATAATACCCTTTGTGATCAACCCACCAACGTGAATACAAGCTAAACTCCCAAAAAATACTCAAATTTAGAGGAGAAACTGGAAATCCGTAAACAGGATGGGCCTAATGACGAACCTGGAATCCACAAAACCATTTTGAATACAACAAACATCTGGAAATAAATTGAGAAAATCCAAAAATGGATCACTAAAACACTTGATGATATCGCTCCAGAAAAAACATTCATCCCTTCACTAAAGAAAACAAGGGCGAGATGGATCACACATAACCTCAGAGCACTGAAAAAATGTAATAGGGAACTGGAAGAAAAATGGAGGGAAAACGACGATCAGCAAAAATAAAAAACGTATCCTGGACAAAACAGAAATCATGATTACTCCCAACAACCCATCGAACCTACTGCATATTCCATGATCAATCGGAACTTTTGAAAGTAGTTAAAAACATCTGAATACTAATGGACAATGAATTAACACTAGAACCACAAGTCGAAGCAGTAGTGAAGAAATGCTTTGTCCACCTGCACACAATCAAACATATGTTACCCTTCCACACCTTTCAACATAGAACACTCGCCATGTCAAGAATATACTATGGCAAAAGAATGTATCTCAGAATGCCAGACTACCTCACCATAAAACTACAGTGAATTCAGAATGCAGCAGCAAGAATACTCCTCAGAAACACATCATAGAAGCACTAAGAACCCTACACTTGTTGCCAGTCAAAAAAAGAATTTTCTTCAAGACACTCTACATAACCCACAGAGCAATCCAGGGCCAAGGAGAGGAATTCATACAGGAAAGAAATCTCCATTTACAAACCAAATTAACCAGTGCGATCCAGCAGCGACATTCGCCTCAAACCAAATCACTATTCAAAGATGAAATGTACTGGATCAGCATTGTCCTGCATCTCTGTAAAACTTTGCAACTCACTCCTGAAGGAAATACGAACAACAGAAGAATACCTAACATTCAGAAAATGACTAAGAACATGTTTCTTTAACTCACTGGACTAAACAGGAGACTGTCAAAGGGAAATAGCCATCACAACACAAGTGAAACACCCAAAATAACCGAAACCTAATTAAACGAAGACTGGAGACCCCAATGAAATAAAGCATTTTAACGCAGAACACCATAGAAGAACCTGAACCCTGTCAAACCAACATAACTCTCGAATGAGAAGGGTGCAGACCACTCTCATTACTAACCCTACTAAAAATGTTCCAATTATCGTGCATACTCACCCTCAAACACCAAAAGAAAACATACACATATCTCTACCACAGCAGAAACCTGAAACCACCACAAACTGCACACACTCTCAACACCCCACTATACCAAACGCACTACAGAAAACCAAACCACAGACACACAAAGCACCCCATAGACACTCATACAAAAAACACTGCCAAATCACTACTGACTAAAAACAAACCCAGCAAATAGTGACCGGTTCCGCCAAACTGAAGCTACCAACAGCACATCAAAGCTCTCTTGTACTTTCCCTCTCAATCCCACTAACCAACTGTCCCAGGCCCTGCACGGTATAAATCACAACCCCAAGCTCATCGAACGGTGTTAACCAAATTGAAGCTGCCAACAGCACATCACTGATCTCTTGCATCTATTATCCCGCTCGTTCCCACTAAGTTCACCCCCAACCCTTTTCCTTTTGAAATCCACCTGAGCTTCAGGGGACCACTCCGGTGGTGGCAGTGCGCGGTACAAATATCCTTTAACATTAACATTAACCTAACATAACTTTCATCCTGTATATGTACACTTGGAGTACACCTCACCAACCACGGAATCAAATAATCGTCAGCTTACCCCTAACACATGAAAGTCACCTCAACCCAACGGACACCTTGACTCAAAGGCTGCCTCGCCTTACCCCGCGCTTAGATGTCAAGCACCTCCCTAATGCTGAACCTGACAAACACAACACAGAATGCCTCCTGCTGTCCAATACCCAACTCCAACTGCACACCTTGCTATCAGACATGAACCTGGACGCAGTTCCACCCACACACTATCAAAATATAGCAACTGTTCCTGTTCAATAAAAGCAAGGGAGCACTCCTATGGATGCCAGAAAAAAAATCCGATTTACTCTCCTCGAAACACCCAAAATATCTAAAATGGTATTATTGATAGTGATCATGCTAACATACGTGCAAAATCAAGCTGAAAAGCCATTGTCTGTTGAAATTGCAACTCAGATGTCCTCATGCGAGCATTTACATTATATCTGGAGAGGAAGGATGCGACGTGCAACAGCATGTGTCAGTGTTGCCCTTATCCGCTCAGGAAGCACTTGATATATGCATCCGGCTTTCTAGGTGTCGTAATACCCCTCAGCCAGTGACATGCTTCTGTGCTTATGTATTCTGGGATATTCCCCGGGGTGTCTTGTATTTTCACTGGTCGCACTCCTGCTTTTACACGCATAGTCTAGATCCACATCTTCCGAATACTCAAAAGAAGAGCAATGAATCCCAACTCTCACAATATTCCATTGGGACAGGTAGTTGGATTTTTGGAATATGTTGGTTTCTATTAGGATTATTAATATTTGTATATTTGAGATTTTGCTTGAAATTGTCTATGTTTTATGATTCTCACTGCTGATTTGTTGAAATGTTGATTAAATTTAAATAAAGATGGGAAAAAAAAGAAGAGGAATGTATGATCGCGCTCTGAAAACACATGTGTATGAGCGCGATATAAAAAAATATCATATCATATCATACGATCCTCCATTGTGAACCACGGGTCATGTGAATCTACACTGGGTTTGAAACTTCAGGTAAAATCATGTTTCAAAAAGGACCATAATAATTGCTTCCTCTTTGGTTGCTTTTAAGATGTGAAATACGATGCGAGAGCATTGTTTTAAGCTGTGTACTTGATGTGTGTGTCGAAGATCAGAAATATAAAATCACAAATAATGATACATTCTAAAATATATGTTTCTTTAAAGAGGAATGTAAACGTGAGTTTTTTCTTTGCTGGCCTTGAAACGAGTACCACTTGCTTGGAATGAAAAGGAGCGGTGCCTTGTTTTGAGATAATGCTTCTGTCCAGCGGGTCTCTCTCTACCTTATGCAATGGAGATCCTTCTGTGGTAATGAACATCCCACCCACCCCATCACTCCACGAAGGCAAAGTCACTCCGATTCATCATTGGCAGTGACCTCCTATCCGAGGCCTACATCACCGAGAAGACCTGGACAGCCGGGTGCTGCTAAGATAGCTCAGCGTATCGAGCACTCGCAGCTGCAATCTGAGTGTGATCTGCAAGTCGCAGGTTTGAATCCCAGCCAGACCAACTCTTCCCTTCATTCTCTCGAGGTCGATCAATGAGCGCCAACTGCAGTTGGGTGATGATTGTGTGCAAATACATTCGCTTTGCAGCGCTTTGGCGAACATCCTTGTCATAACCCCCACCCTCAGGCACGTGCACTCTGTGAAACCTTCAAGCTTGCATCCTCTTCAAAGCCTGCACCATCACCTACAGGGCAGGAATCAGCCATCACACCTACAGAACCTGAAGCACTAACCATCTCAGCGGTCCAGAAGTGTCAGCATTCACAAGTTGTGTGCCCACACTTTCCAACTACCACCCTCGCCACATCAGACTTGGCCCATCTACCGTATTCTTCAGGAATGAATGAAAACCCATTGCTTCAAGGAACACCGCCCGACCCAGCCAAAGAAGCCAGCAGCCCCCAGTCCCCATAGGCCAGCAACACCTGATCTTTGCCCCTATCCACTATGTAACGATGTATAGGCTATATAATGGTCAAACCCCTTCCTACAGCGCTGTACTGGCATTCAGCTAGTGTATGCAGTACATGCATATAACATACACATGAGCAGGATCAGACACTCATCTTATGTCTGACAGGCTCACGTGTTAGTAGTGGCATGCACCTAATCCTGTGTGTTAGCAGTGTCCGACTCTTACATTCGCAGTGACGCCATCTTGCGTCCTTAGTCGTCCCTTCATCAAGTGTGAGTGGCAGACTCACATGTAGTTGTGAGAGGATTAGGTGTTTGAAGCACTTTGCTATTTTAGAGGAGGTGTCTACAGCTAATTTAATGCCGAAGTTGAGTTGTCTTTACACTGCCTAGGCTAACCAATTGAATGGTTTATGGGCGGTGAAGGAGAATTGGAGCTTTGGGAAAATTCGGCCATTATCTTTAGGCTTGAGTAGAACCAGTGGCGTAACACAAAATGTGGGGGCCCCCCTGCGAGCCATGCTGAGGGGGCCCCCCAACTCGGCAACAAATCACGGGTTGCGCCACACTCTGGGCCGGCCTAGACTGTCACGCTTGCACAATACGCATGAACGTGCTGCTGAAGGGGTATGCCGCACACTGCACTAGGAAAAAGATATAAATATGTGTTTTAATGCAATATACAGCACACTTTCTGAGATAAATTGGCTATAAAGCCAGAGTGTTTGCAATTGTTTTGTAGGGTAACACAATCCAATACATGCAAGTCACCAACAGTGCACAGGAACATTAATGCTTCCAACTGGCTGCACAATGTAGACCAGTGTAAACACGTAATAACATTATAGTACAGAATGCCAGGCCACATTTAGACATACCTAGACTGTTTTCAGCAAAATGCCAGTCAAAGCAATAACACTCATCAAGAAGAGAGCACACAATAAAGCAAGTGTCTCCATGGCCTCGAACAACACGGCCAAACTCTTTAAAATCTGCAAGGAACTGGTCAATCCTGTTGTGGTCTATACCTCTTCTGTTCCCTCCCATGCACTCTGTACAGCTCTGGCCTCTCATTTCTCTGCTAAATCTCAGGACATCCTGTCCTCTATGTCCTCTTCCTCTCTCGGCCCATTTTGGCCATCTCTTCTCTCCTCCTCCTTTTTCCTCTTTCTCTCTGACAACACCTGACGAGGTTTCTAGACAAGTCCGATCTATGAAAGTGTCGTCCAAACAGGTGCTCCGCTGCTCCTCCAGAACCATCAAAGCCCATATTGATACCCTCGCTCCAGCCTTGGCCGATTTCTGTAATCACTCTTTCGCCACTGCAATGTTCCCCTCTCCCTTTGAGCACTCCCTTGTGCACCCACTCCTCAAGAAGCAGTCTGCTGATCCTACCTGCTGGAAAACTATCGCTCAATCTCCACCTTTCCTGAGCAAACTCTTGGAAAAGCTTGCCATCTCCCAGCTTACTCTCCACACTGAATCTGTTGGTTGTCTCCATGACCATCAGTCTGGCTTCAGAGCTGCCAGAGGCATGGAAACTGCTCTCCTTAACACCTGTGCTGCTCTCTAACCTTGATTCCAGCATTCCTTCTATTCTCATCCTTCATCTTTCCTCTGCTTTCGACAGGGTCAACATCGCCATCCTGATCAATCGACTCTGTGAGAACCTGGGCATCACAGATCAGACCCTAGAGTGACTGACCTACTTCCACTTGGACCGCCACTCCGCTCCCAGGTCGATCGTGGTCCCATTCTCTCCGCCACCTCTCTCTACCTGTGCCATTCCCCAGGGCTCTATCCTCTCACGCTGGTTTTTCAACCTCTACTTGGCCACTTTGGCCTCCCTGATCTCTACCTTATCCTCTAACTTTCAGTGTTGTGCGGATGACTCAGCTTTCCTTCAGGCTCCCCTCATCCTCCTCTCCTCTCTTGCTCATTCCTGACTGTCTATCCACGATTCAGGATTGGTGCGCCTCCAACAATCTCTGCCTTAATGCCAGTAAGACAGAGATCCTTCTCATTGGGACCCTTGCCACTGTGTTTCCTCTCTCACTATAGCAGACCACCTTGGGCCCTCTTCCTTTGCCTTCCTGCGAGGCAAAAAACCTTGGTGTCATCTTCAACGCCACACTCTCTTTCTCTCCTAACATCTCGGACATCACCAAGAAGTCCCACTACCAGCTGCTCCTCCTCAAAGGGACTCTTCCCTTTCTCACTCTCCACCAGAAGCTCACTGTCTCTAAGCTGGACTACTGCAACAGCCACTTTCTCAATCTGTCTTCCTCTAGTCTCCTTCATCTGCAAATAATCCAGAACAGGACTGCAAGACTTAGCCTTGGCCTCAAGCCCTGGGATTGTATTTTTCCAGCCCTGAAATCTCTCCACTGGCTGCAAGGATCAAGTTCAAGAACCTTTGCATTGCCCACAAGGCTTTCTGGGGCCAGTGCCAACACTAAATCCAATTCTCTCTTCCAAAATACCTTCTTTCTCTAACCCTTCACTCAGCTACCTCCAACTCTCTAAGGCTTAGACATTTCTCCAGGCAGAGAGTGGGGGTAGACCTCTCTCCTCTGCTGGTGCCTCCAACTGGAATGGCCTCCCTGCCCCTCTCAAACTTGAGGCGGACAACCTGAAGTTTCGGAAGCAGCTAAAAGCTTTCCTCTTCTCTGCTGCTTTCGCTCTCTCTCCCCCCCTGCTGACCTACCTGACCTACATGTCTGCTGTACTGACTGGCTGCTTGGCTACCCTCAGAGTCTCTCTGAGTCCAGGCTCTTTCTTGATTGGTCACCCTTGCACTGCCTCCGGGCCTACCATGCACTTAGGGGCTGTAACTGTAACCCTGCAGTCCATTGTTCTCCTTGCACAACCAATAGCTGCTCTGCCCTGGCTGCACTTACTGAGAGCATTGCTGCCCTGTTTCCCCTCCCCTCTCACTTGCACTTCCCTGCTCCCTTTTCCCTTGCACTTCTCGTTCTCACAATGACACAAGGCCTAGTGAGATTGTTTGTCTTGTCCTCCCTCTATCATCCCTCCCTTGTGTACACTTGTGTACAGGCGCATTATAAATGACTTGAATCACATCATATCATTTTATCACAGATGCCCAGAAAAATATACAATGCCGCAGTAAGAAATGGCTAGACTGGCAGCACCCAAATGCCAATCTAGCCAGGTAATTAAAGTTAGCAGGACTACTTTATCAGAAATGTCCAGTTAAAAGAAAGTCATACCAAACTGAGGAATGACTAGACTGGCTAAATCAAAATGCCTCTCTAGCCACTAATACCACATATCATGCCTGCTTAGCCTGGACATGCACAACCATTATGATTTATCACACAATCCTGCCCCCCCACACATCCACTCTCCCTCCCACCCACCACCCCAACCTCCACAATCAGCTCCTTGGCCCAGAATTACCTCTGTGTCCCTCTTCCTTGTCCCAGAGCTTTCGTATGAGGCTCCTTGCCTCATAGGTAAGTACTGGGATGAGGAACAGTGGGACTAGGAGTGATGAAGATTACAGGTAGCTAAATCAGGCATTACCTCCATGTACCTCTACCTCTTCCCAGTACTTTTGTATGAGGCAGAGTGCCTCAAACACACGTACTGCCTCGTATATAAGTACTGGGACGAGGAAGAATAGGGCTAGGAGTAAGCAAGGCATTAAACACAAGTAGTAGCGCAACACCATTGAGTTGACTGGGCTTCAGCACTACCCCCCCTGACATTTTGGGCTATATTGACTCAACTTGGCTAACCTTTAGAGCAGTTGCCAGACCGAACAGGACACAGATTTTAAACAGCACCTGGTTTTTGCTGTTAACAAGAACCCAGCAATTACCAACGTAAAGCATTTCACTGTTAGTACCTGCATTCAAATTCCACATTGTTTAGGCGATTGAAATCGTGATGTGGGTTTAGTACTTGCATGCCAGGGGAGTGATTGGAACGGTAGAGAGGGAACAGGAGACTTATAGGAGAGAGTTAACTGCTTGTAACATTGAATCTGCACTAGAATAGTCTCATTAAAATGCGTAAATAATTTGGATGCGCCCACACAAATAAGTTTCCCCCTCCCCACCGCATGTGAAGTTAGCGCCTCTCCCAACATTTGAAGGGTTAGCCCCCCCGAAATGAAGGTTTTCTTGTGCCCCTGTAAACAAGCACACACACCATTCACCTTATACACACCCAGTTATCCACACATTTAAGTGTGCACCCTTTCACCATACACTCACACAGGTAGCCACCTATACATTTATGTGTGCACCCTTTCACCATGCAGGCACACCCCCACAGCCACCCATACATTTAAGTGTGCACCCTTTCACCATACACACACAGGCAGCCGGCTATACATTTGAGTGTGCACCCTTTCACCATAGACTCATACACGCACACCTCATGGAGTTGAGGGGGGGCCCTAATACTTAAAAAAGAAATTGGGGCTCATTACGGGTCCAGCGGTAACCGTGCCGGTGCTACCGGCGGGTTGCCGCCAGACCCATAAAAAATTACTGTGGCCTGACTTCCCGGTGCCACCGTGCTATTTCAAGTCCGGCGGCTGGGAAATCAGGTGCCGGTAATTTCGTTAAACCCCAGACTCCACGGGAATGGGGACACAGAAGCACCTGCACCATTGTTAACGGTGCCGGTGCTTCCGTGGCAGGTCTGCCTACCGTGGCTGCTGTGCCTGGCAGGGTCAGACCTGTCGGGCACGGCAGCCCCACCAGGCAGACCTGTAATATGCCGGTCCGGAAACAACAGTGCCTGTAAGCTTACCAGCACCGTTGTTTCCGGACCGGCATGGTCAGAATGAGCCCCATTGTATCTTTTTTAAGTCACTAAAACTTCACTAAGAAATTATTTCAGTTAAGGACCGAACCATAATCAAAATAATTTCTTTATGATGGCTGAGTGGCTTCAAAAACAAACAATTTCTTTTTGAAGGCATAGGGTTCCCCAACTCCCCCCACCCCCCACCCCATGACATGGAGGCCTCCAGCCTAGGGTCTTCCATGTCATGGGGTACGGGAGCCCTCAGACTTCAAAAAGAAAGTTTCTTTTTGTAGTCACTCTGCCTTCATAAAGAAATTATTTCTGTTACAGAAATGTTCTTTATGAATGCAGAGTGAATTTCAAAAGAAACTTTTTTTTTTTTTAGAAAAAAATATTTATTTATTTTTTTTTTTTTTTTTACTGGGGCCCCCTCCCAGCCATGTGCTGGTGGGGCCCCCCACACCGTGGGCCCCCCCGCACCGCGGGGGCTGCGGGGGCCCCTGTTACGCCAGTGAGTAGAACGTGGGGCAGGGATTACTTTAGGAGTTCAGAGTTTGTGTTCCTTCTGTCTGTGGTAGAGTCTGGCAAACATCCGGTTCATAGATAAGTTACACCACTGTCTAGTAAAGAGCATTGTGAAAGCCAGCGGTTTTGGCTTTGTGAAGGCCTCCTATTAGGTTGTGGGCAATGAGAAGGAGGTGGCAACCTGCATTGAGGAAGGTCAGTGCCACAGGAGAGAAGTGCAGAGCATCCGTGCTCCCCCAGACGCAATCACCTCAAAGTCCTGTTCCCCTCCGCAGTCCCTGTGCCTTTCATTGTGCATGGTTTGGTTCATGACACATCCCAAAATAACCATATCCATGCCTTCCTCTCTTTGCGGCTGAGGCATTCCCAGTAGTTAACACTAATGGTGGTGTTCAAGCATCACCAAGAGCCAAAACTAGACGCACTGTACCAATATGTGTGTCTCCCTGTGACTACCATCATGGATCCATATGTTATGCGTGTGGATTATATTATACAAAATGGCGACCGTGAAGCAAACAGGACACCAATATGCTGAAACTTTTCGCAGATTACATCTGATCATTTATGATTACTGTTCAGAAAAATCCAGAAAGGCCCATTGAATAAGTTAGCAAATGGTTGGATTTGCAACTATGCAGCAATACCAGTAAGTAGACTTTATATCTGAAAAAGCCAATAGGAAAAAAGGAAAAACAAAGGAAACCAGTTCCTGTTGATCACTGTGACAGGTAAGACAAGCAAGTATGGAGAGGTATATACGTATTATTACACCTTACTACCTTCTTAAAATGTGTATGGCCACTATATGAATGCAACCCTGAATGGGTGTTTAATTGCATTCCATGTATTCTTCATTGTTTTAGCTTGAATATGATAGGTGCCACTATCGGGTGTTATGCAGGTTCATGTTTCAATGAGGGAATAGCGTTGACTTAATGAATACGGTTTATGGGTTGGTGAGCTATTTTATTTTAATTCATTTGGCAATCCCAAAAATACTTATTGGGTAAGGTCTTGATTAGATTATGAATCGTATTTCCTTATTGAATTGGCGGTGGGTCAGAGCAATGCAGTAGAATATCCGACTCGCCAGCACCACACCCGGCCCCACGCTTCTACAATTCAGAAAATAACTCAAGAACCACCTCTTCAAGGAGTCTTTCCTCCTCAACACCTAGGCCTTCATGTCGCCCCTGCACCGACTCACTAGATGCCGTCCACCCTTCTCCTACCGGCCACCCTGTGCAGCTGTACCCCTCCTTGGCGCCCCTCTGTATCCTGCCCCCCACCCCACGCTGTATATCTGTACTGTAGTTACCTCTGAAAAGCACTCTGTTAAACATCTGTATTGGTGTATACCTCTGTAAAGTGCTCTGTTGCTTCTCAAAGCTGGGTCAGCGTGCATTAAATGCCATGATAATAACATTAATAACAATAGAATATTGCTATGGGGAAAGGTCAGTAGCATGTCAACCCTGCCTGCTCTTTTCTGAGCATTTTATTGCTTGGTATAATAAGATAAATTCAATGTATGTTTGGTATTTATGTAGCAATGTGTACATTGGCTATAACATATAAAGGTCTCTGCGATGTATTATCATTGTAAAACCATTGTTCTCTGAGTGTCATTATTTTTTGTCTATATGGGAGCAAAATGTATTTGAGTAATGACTATGATGGCAGTAAGACGGCCACACATGTATTTGTGCTTATCTCTCGCTCTATATATATATAAGGGACATTTGTGAATATGTCTGTGTGTGTCTGTTTGAAATGTTCAGCATACTTCGCAACATGCTACAAACCTGAAGGTTGGCATGGGGGTAGGTTTCATGGTGTAGACAATGCAAAAAGTACAAAATATACATTTTTCTAATTTTGTTTTTTTAAAGTGTTTTTTAAGCGGTCTGCAGTGCTTGGATGTGGGTGTGGGTGTCTTTTCAAAATGTTCAGCATACTTCCCAACATGCTACAAACCGCAATCTGGAATATGGGTAGGTTCCATGGCGAAGACAATCTAAAAAGTATAAAATATCAACATACCTTTGTCTAATTTTTTGTTGTTATAGGAATGACAGTGCGAATCACTGGTACAACTGCTAGAATGTATAAACATTTTACCGCAATTGTTTTCATGACAGGAGTATTTTGTGTATCATGTGTTAGTGGTGACAGCCACCTGTGTCTGTAGGGGCAAGCCTGTGTGTTATTCATGGCAGGTTCATGTACATTTAGGCACAGGCACATGTGTTAGTGGCGACAGGCTCATTTATGTGTAGGGACAGGCTTGTGTGTTAGTGGTGGCAGGTAGGTTCATGTATAAGGACAGGCTCGTGTCTTAGTGGTGGCAGGCACATGTATGTGTAGCGAGCAGAGAGAGGCTCGTGTGTTAGTGGTGGCAGGGTCATGTATGTGTAGGGACAGGCTCATGTCTTAGTGGTGACAAGCACATGTATGTGTAGTGAGTAGAGACAGGCTTGTGGGTTAGTGTTGGCAGGGTCATATGTGTAGGGACAGGCTTGTATGTTAATGGAGGCAGGTAGGTTCATGTATAAGGACTGGTTTGTGTGTTAGTGGTGGCAGGCTCATGTATGTGTAGCGAGTAGAGAGAGGCTCGTGTGTTAGTGGTGGCAGGCTCATGTATATGTAGGGACAGGCTCATGTCTTAGAGGTGACAAGCACATGTATGTGTAGCGAGTAGAGACAGGCTGGCTTGTGTGTTAGTGTTGGCAGGGTCATATGTGTAGGGACAGGCTTGTGTGTTAATGGAGGCAGGTAGGTTCATGTATAAGGACAGGCTCGTGTCTTAGTGGTGGCAGGCACATGTATGTGTAGCGAGTAGAGAGAGGCTCGTGTGTTAGTGGTGGCAGGCTCATGTATGTGTAGCGAGTAGAGAGAGGCTCGTGTGTTAGTGGTGGCAGGGTCATGTATGTGTAGGGACAGGCTCAAGTCTTAGTGGTGACAATCACATGTATGTGTAGCGAGTAGAGACAGGCTTGTGTGTTAGTGTTGGCAGGGTCATATGTGTAGGGACAGGCTTGTGTGTTAGAGGAGGCAGGTAGGTTCATGTATAAGGACAGGCTCGTGTCCTATTGGTGACAAGCACATGTATGTGTAGCGAGTAGAAAGAGGCTCGTGTGTTAGTGGTGGCAGGGTCATGTAGGGACCCTGTAGGGACAGGCTCGTGTCCTATTGGTGACAAGCACATGTATGTGTAGCGAGTAGAGACAGGCTTGTGTGTTAGTGTTGGCAGGGTCATATATGTGTAGGGACAGGCTTGTGTGTTAGTGTTAGTGTTGGCAGGGTCATATATGTGTAGGGACAGGCTCGTGTGTTAGTGTTGGCAGGGTCATATATGTGTAGGGACAGGCTCGTGTGTTAGTGTTGGCAGGGTCATATATGTGTAGGGACAGGCTCGTGTGTTAGTGGAGGCTGCCTCACATACAGGAGCGCCCGGAGACTGTCCTTGGCGGGCAGCGGTGCGCAGTACGAATCAGCATAACATAGCGTGACATGTAAGGACAGGCAGTGATTTTTGTGGCGTGTACAGCCTCGTGTTTGCCTTGTCTCGCTCTTGTGATCCTTCAACGCAGTCTGGCCGTGAGGACCTGCGCGACTGCCGCCTTCCCACCTCCCCGCTCCCATCATGTTGGCTGCCATGTTTAATTTCAGCCGATGGCCTGACACCCGCGACATCCAGCGTGCATCAGGCGCCAGAGATGTCTGCCGTGACAAATGCAATGACAGCTAACACCAGCTCCTGTGCTGCCGAGTGACGCCAGCTCACAGGCTGGGTGGACAAGGACAACTTACCTCCGCTCGAGCCATGGCCTGAAGAAAGGAGCTCATATTGTGTCTAAGATATGGGGTAAGAACCTCTTCCCCGACCTGTGACATGTGGTAACTGCAGCTTGAAAACCAAACAGTGAAGGATGAGGTTTTTTTTTAACCAACTCTTCTTGATCACTGGAAATATTCTGGGTAGAATTTCAACCCGTGTTTTTGTACTTGTCTGTTGGTGCTGTTACACTAGGAGAATAGCCACATAGTGTAAAACGCAACCATACCTCTACAGCACTAAACACCGCACGCCACTACAACAGCACATGGGGCCTACCAAATTCACACCTACGCTCAGAGATCGGTGCAAACAGAATGGAAGCTGCCAACAGCACATGACAGCTCTCCTGCTCCTTCCCTCTGCTCAGTCCCACTGACTTACACTTCCCCGTACCGTCTTGCTTTACAGATCTGCCAGGGGGCCAAGGGACCACGC
Source organism: Ambystoma mexicanum (assembly GCF_040938575.1). Taxonomy (NCBI): domain Eukaryota; kingdom Metazoa; phylum Chordata; class Amphibia; order Caudata; family Ambystomatidae; genus Ambystoma; species Ambystoma mexicanum. Next base: position 293,858,775 of record NC_090926.1, on the reverse strand, counting down.
AGGTGGTGACAGTGCGCGATATACAAACCTAGAACATAACATTACATGCAGAAGAGTCTTCACACAACCTTCAAGTCCACCCCATAATTCCAGGCTACTGCCCCTGGTATGAGAGCAGTATCAATCCCAGGCAGCCATTTTGTCAGGCGCAGATTGAGCTGCTTGGCAGAGCCACCTGGGGGCCTTGTCTTGGCATAAGGCTAAGGTGGTGCATTAGGGAGACTCGATGAAAAAAACATAAGGTAATAGATTAAGGTGCTTGACTAACCTCATCTTCAACCATCATAATTGATCTTGGCAGCACTCCACGAGGCTCATGAAGTGACCACATTTTACCCAGTCCTAGGAATGGGTAGTGCATTTTACCACATCTGTGGCTTGAGGTAAATACATGTTATCCTAATCCAGTCTCAGCAGCAGTCGCTTCCTCCCAATCTGTCTTGTTCCCTGCGGCTGTCCCGCCTTGTTCCACTGGCTGTCAACGCCGCCAGTGGATGTCCTGTCCCCATAGTCTGCGTGTCCTGCCCCAATACTGCCAGCTGCCCAGTGCCATCACTCGGTGGCTGTCCCGCTCCCTTCCCCAACACTGAGTGCCCAATCCCTTCCTAACACAGCATCCATCACACCCTCCCCAGCCAGCAGACATTGCACAACCCACATCAACCCCTAAGCCACACTCACCATACCCTACAGTGTCACCTTCTACACAGGTGCTCCAGGGGAAAGGACACAATGTTAATAGGCCAATGTGTCCCCTCCATTGCCTCCCGCCTCCTCCTACTTTGGAAGGCATTGGTTGCAGCTGGCAAGCTTTCTGGCCCTGGTCCTGGTATGGGGCTTCTTCGCCATTTTGCTGGTGGCTGGCACCTCCCCTCTTATTTTCTGAGCCCGTCATCCATGGGCTAACACCTGCTGCCTGGACGCATCACAAGGACACAAGCACTTACATATATGGACAACATTCTGGAGACTAATCAGAGTTCATGGTCAACCAAGGCCTAAGGTTGAACAGTTGAGGGTTAGAATGGATCCCAAACTAAGTTTATTCTAATTTGAATAAGTATGTCCCATAGAGCTGAATTATAGTAGTATAAAGCCAGCAGGTCTGTCTCACAGTCATGGCAAAGCAACCGCAGGCTGTGAAACCTTGTTGACTAGGTTTCAATGGCAAAGTTCACCAGAGAAAGTCTGCGGTTTGGTGGAAATGATTTCAGTGGTGAAAAAGAAGGCCTCTATGCAGGCAATTTGATTTTGGAGCCACTGGGAAAGATGCCGGTCCAGGGAAAAGGTCACCTGAAGCTGGGGTACGGTGTAGATGTCCATCGACACATGTCCAGTGGCTAGGCGGTGCAGACGGCTCCTCCACAGCGCACGTCATGCAAAACTGGGTTTCCTCAGAATCTCAAGAGTCTTTGATGAGTGCTCCTTGGCTGCAGATTGGTTTCTTTGCAACCTTGGGTTTGTGGCTCTACCTCTTTCCAGTCTTTAGATGTCCGGTGTGCCTGCTTCTTCGTGCCAGACTGCAGAGGACAGGCAGGAAGGTGTCCCCTGGGCACAGCCGGTCTTGAACGCTTTTAACTCGAGTGCCGTGATATCAGGGGAAAAGAGTGGCACTTATTGTTCACTCTGGTCTTTGAAAGATTTGGAATTTTCTCAGATCCCAGCAACGCTTTGCAAAAAGAGTGTGATCTTGGCAGGTTCTGCAGCAGAGCTTCCTCAAGGTCCTTATGCGGTTTCATTCTGCTTCTTGGTGTTTTGACAATTGTCTCAGGAATTAACAAAGTGTATATGTGTTATATTATTTGATATTTGTACAGCACCTACTACCATTGTCACGGCTTCCAAGTGCTGTGCAGTGGAGAAAGCTGTTCGAAAACCGTAGTTTGTGCAAACATCCAAATGAAAGAGCATTCCATTCCATGCGAATAGTAATTAGAATTATGTGAGTATTCAATTACTAGCAGAGATGACTAGTTTAAAATATTATAAAAATCATGCAGGGCATTGTGTCCAGGTGCAGACATCGCTGCTTTGTCAGTGACTCTGTGAGAGCTGGCCCATGATGCTTTTTTGGGGACTCAGCTGTTTTCTATGGGTTGCAGTGCAAGCAGGGAAATGGGTATTATATAGTCTATCATCCCCTAGGGCAACTGTCTACAGTTTAGGGCTCTGATATACTTTACATGCAGAACGCATTCACTCTGAATAACATGCACATAAGGCAGAGCAACCTGCAACCCTGCACTCACACCCCAATGGCCTCTTGCATACAGGCCCCATTTCTATAGGTCACACTGCCCCTGCCAATCCCCTCCCCCTCTCTATTTCTCTCTCTCTCTCTCTCTCTCTCTCTCTCTCACACACACACACACACACACACACACACACACACACACACACACATCGATGCATTGTATCCCATGTGCAGCAAAACAAGCATCTGTGGTTGCGCAGATGAGAGGGGATGGTTATGCAGTCTGTAAACTCCAGCCAATTGGCACGAGCAACCGCTAAGGGTTATGGGAGGCAGGAACCTTTGGTTCAGAGACAGTGATTTCCCTTTCTTATAAGAATATTGAAATTTTGGAAGCTGAGTGTGCACTCTGCTCCTAACCAGAATCATGCAGTCGTTCACACTTTTTGTAGACACCAAATCATTGGGGTCCCCTGATTCAACTTTACCAGGGAAAACACACAAGGTGTTCCTCTATTCAGATCTGGTCTTGAATGCCCTTGTGCCAGTCTTTCTGCGAGTAGCCAAATCCACCCAGGAAACCAAGCTAAGCTGTGGAAATCCCTCTGAGCTGATAATGCAAGAGTGCCACCTGGGGGCTCTGTGCCAGGGAACAGACTATTGATCCATGATTGTTTTAATGTTGCAATGTCTTGCAACACAGTATCGCTTCCATGATCTGAGGGATACAGGCAGGTAACAGGGCAAGGCTACTTGCTCAGGGAAAACCGAGGTTTACTTTGAGGCACCCCTTCCTCAGAGGCTTCAGGTCTCCCAGTGGGCAAAACACACAGATTTGATTAAGACTCACTAGGGAAAATGCTCAGTGAACTAGTAGATATTAAGCAAAGGTTTCGTATGGCTCGCGACAGAGCCTCAGCACAGAACCCTTTATCAAGCAATAGGGCTGCTTGCTCCTGGAGAGTTCGGGGTCATTGCAGAGATGTTAGCTGCACATTTGGTGTTGGCAGAGTTGGTGTTAGTGGCTGTGGTGGTAGTGGCAGTTGTGGTGATTGAAGCCACTGTTGTGGCACTGGTAGTCTTCACTCTCCCATCTCCTAGTCTTTAGCAGATGCTCCAGTAGCTGCAGTGGGATGCTAAGCGGTGTACATTGCGATACATGTGCCTTGGAGAACACTCACTCACTGAGATGGGTCCTGCTCATTGCATATTATGCCGTGCTTATGCAACGCAACGCTGAAGGGCCCTGAGCATGTCCTGCAGATACGCACACTAGCAGCCATACTCTATGCTCAAATGGACTGACCTCCGACTGTGGTATGCCCCTGCTCGGCAGCCTGTCTCCAAAAGCTCTCAACCACATCGAGCTATAGCATAGAGAGTAACTTATCATTCCGGGCTTCCTCGCGAGAGGAGGTACACTTCCTTTTCCGGTGCTAGCGGTCCAGCACCGATGTTCTGACAGGATCCCCCAAAACTCAGCGATTTTGTTTGTTGCACCTTATTTTATTTCAGGGCCATCACGTGTGGGGAGACCGCAGTCACGCAATCACGTGCCCAGTTTCATAGTGCCTTTCACTTGGTGGGAGCAGTTCTACCCATCAGATTTCCAGACAAACTTGTAGCCCCCGTGGACATCTCCTGGGGCTCCTTCTTAGTAAACTTGATTGAGTGCCGCAGGCCATCCAGGGGGCTTAGCCCTGCGGCTGCTATGCTACTCCGATGGCTCTTGGGTGTGGGGGATTTAGAATGGGTTTCGTTTTTTAGTTTTGGCTATTAGGTGGCCCTAACGTGTCACTTATAATTCAAAACTATTGCACCAGAGTACAACTAGGGAGAAACGACATATACAGAGGGAAAACAAAGCTTGTAGGTGTTGTTTGGTTGTTTCTCCACCCATTGACTGCTCGTGGCCATGCTAATCCTATTCCCACCCACTTCCTGCCTGTCCCAGCCCAAAACACATCCTCCTAGGATTTCTTTTACCTGTCTTTATGAAGCATTAACTTCAGACTTTGTTATCAAAGTGCCTTCCAGTTTTTTTTCTAAGCAATTTTCGCAGAGTAAATGACATAATTGGAGCTGTACACGAGCTGCTGGTGTAATAAAAACCTCAAGCAGGTCTGCCTTCAGCCACTCGATTTATAAGCATTATGTGTATCCTTCCCTGAAGTCCTGTTAGAAAGAAGTATTGGTAAAGTCAACACTTCTGGCTTGTTAATAAGTATTAGGCATTTGCCAGGCAATGCTATTAGATGTCAAGGTACTCACTCTGTTTTGCAGCTACTACTATCGATTGCCAGTCAATACCACTACAGCAGTGCCTGGCAAATACCTTTTCCATGCCTACACAAAAGCCCAAATTGTGGGCATTGCCAGGGCTTGTTTTTAAAGTTTCTGCGCATGCATTCTTGTATGGCGCGCATACAGCAACAGTAACAGCTGAATGCAATAATATTCCCTGGAATAACATTAGACCCGTCAGGATTTCAGGCGAGCACCCTAAGTGTCCCTTCAAATCTGTTAAGTATTTCAATCAGGCGATGCACCCTGGTCTCAGCCTAGTATGCAGCGCACAGCTGAAATGCTTATTTTATTAAGACTATAAATTCAATATTCTGAGAGATAGACCACTCATATCACACCCATTATCAAATACCCCGGGTCACAATGGACCAGAAATCTGGCTGGTTGGTAAAGGTAATATTTATTTGTTTATTTATAATTCAAATCAAACATATACTTTTAATAGGGAGGAACAATCACCAATGTAGTGACAATAACAGAAAAAAGGTATGTAATGCACTTAAATTCACTCTTTAGCAACACAAATATAAAACACCAGAGAAAAGAACACTTTTGGCTTGTTTGGAAAGATAGCACTTAAGTTAGGATTTCCCCCTGCAATATTCCTCAACTCACAAATAAACAATTGTAGATAGATATAAGGAAGCAGCGGGTAATCAGGAATAAGGAATGGAAGACAGAATGTGAATCCAACCTTCCCTCTCCAAACAAGAGAGAAAAACTGATTTGAAATCTTACACTTTTAAAATGACATTTCGGAAATGGCTGTGTAAAACAATGAATGTGTGCAAAAATCCTTAAATCAATACAAATCTCTATGGCAGCAACATGGGAAAGATACCAACAATCATGAGCTATAGTGTGAGCAAAGGTAAACACTTTGAATCTGAATGGAAGGTTGAAAATAATTTAGAACACAAATCACAAATGTAAAACTTAGCAAAAACCGTGAATTCCCGCCTAATATTAACCAAATGGTTTTTAAGAAATACAGGTGAAATACACTGATTTTGAGTGCAGTTGTGGGGTGTAGCTTATAGGTCTTAGGCACACTCTGGAGTTGAAATGAAGTCTCTAGCTATTAAACTGATGAAGATATGCAAGGTTGAATGAGAGGTGTTTTTAGAAAAATCGGGTAGTGAAAACAGAAAAGATACTCAGTTTGGACAAGAAAATATTTACTATAGTTTTACTCTATGACTAGAGCATTCCGGCTAGAATACCAAGGAGGGACAAAGTAAGCTCTGGATTTGATTCATGACTTCAACACCAAATCCCCAGTGCTCGCCCCAGCAGAACCAGTCGGATCACTCGAAGTTGGATGGATAGTTTAAGATTTACACAAGATAAAAATGACTAAAGAAATGGAGCTTAGCAAGATAACTCAAAGACAGGATTGAAATAAGGATTCTGACAGTGTTACAAGTTATTAAGGTAAGGATTGGATGGTCTAGAGATTGGGATGAGACCAGGCAAGGTATGCTATAGTTTTCTATGATTCCTATTAATACTTACAGTCTACTTTAATTTAGGATTTTGGACCGTCAAAGGTTCTGGTCATCACACGGATCAGGTCTAACTAAGGACAGCTGCGCAAATCTGGGACAGGATCATCTGGACTGTTCTGGGCACTGGACTGCACTGGTTACTGGAGACTGGAGATCAGTGGGATGGGGAGTTTGCAGCAGGCATGCATTTAGTAGCACCAAGCCAGCTGGATCAGGATGCTTACCTTGGGTTTTTGGGATTTTTAGAATTTGAGGGCTAGCTGAAAAGGATTAAGCAGGGTGAAGAAATCAGGAACAGGACGCCACACAGGAATTCAGGAAGAAAGTCAGGAATCAGTGTCTTTGTGTGTTGTCAGGTTCTCTTATTTATCAGGCCAAATGACATCACTAAAGTATATGGCAGGGGCAGGCTTACTGTCCACACCCATAATACTAGGATTGGGCAAGAGCATAGTTTCCGCCTTGCTCTTCGCTGATTGGATCACAGAAAAGGATGTCATGTTTATGGTGTTACTTTTACAATGTCTAGAAACCTCCCCTAGCTCCTAGAACCAAAATCTAATTTTACCACAAATACATATGTATACAGTGATAACTTCTGAGAAAATCAGATGCACAGGTTACATATTTTGTGGGTCATATTTCAATCCAAACCCCAAGTCTGTGGGACTTGGTTTAGTCTTTCTGCTACATTTTTGCAATATTAACCATGAAATATTTGGCCTAAAATTTCCCAATTTTGTACATAGATGTGCATTTACCCCTGGGATGTGTGTACAAAATGCTATGTGCGCAATATCAATACTTTCCCCACAATCTGTTATTCCTTACAACTTCTGTTCCTTATTCAGTAGTGAGTTCTACTAAGTCTTCACAGAAAAAGCATACAATTAGATTTAAAACTACCAACGTTCATATTTTTCTTCATTCTTGCTGCAAAGTCCAGTTACAAAATAGGCTTTTTAAAACCAACAGGAAGTCTATTGTCACTTAATCACAATTTTTGTTTCTTTTCCCCAACTGCAAACAAATGTCAATTCCTTTGAAGCAGGATGAGAGGGCTCTCTCTTGACTGAAGTTTACTGCCCCTATTGCCTCAGCCTGGAGTAAAGACAAATGTCTGTTGACGACTTGGGAAGTCCCATTGTCGTAGGTATTCACAGCCTCCAAGCAAGCAATTAGCCTTTCCTGTGCCAGCAGTTTATGAGGTGTCACTCTTTCTCAGGGCTAGCACTGGGAGAGCAGGTTTTAAAAACAATATATAGTTTACCAATTTATCCTGGGTTTAGCTTTTATTTTCTCATTTTAAATCTTGACTGAAACCTAGGGAATCAGAACAGTTTGTAGGAGTACTTTTACCAGTAAGAAATATTTTTACATTTCTAAATGAGCATGCCTTTACACAACAATGTACTTTTAAATAGGTGATTTTGTTATTTATTCAGGAAAAACCACATTTAACTTATTTCTTTAAATTCGGTTTTCATCTGCAGCAAATATACCCTTTGTACAGCTCTAATTCTTTCCTCGAGTGCTGGAGTGGTTTGCAGCATGGATACATGTATCAGGCATCTGTTTAGAGTCTTTCTCTTACAGCTGATTCTTTAGATACACTTGCAAAGTTTTAGCCGCGTTTCCCCATGTAAAATGAAAACACACTCCCTGGTTGCTTTTCCAAAGATACTTTTGACAGGAGCTGTCATTCAAATGAGGCCCGGTTCCTCTGAGACACAAGGAATTTTCCTGGGCATTGCAGGGCCTTTTTAATCACAGTGGTTCATGAGAAATGATCGATTTAGCGCCAAAACAGCACTTTTAAGGTTGGGAAAGTGTCATTTTAAAGAGGCATTTTGGGTCTTCAGCACAATAATGCTGCCTCTTTCACTCCACTCTATGTTAAATGGTGCAGAGCACTCTGGTACATTCCTGCAGTGACTACTCTGTTCCACCCCACCTGAAATGGTTGTTGGCAGGGCGGTGCAGCCATTTTCTGGTTCTTACAAAACGCAGTTTAGAGATCTTGAAACACACAAGAGTCAGCGTGGCCATTTTGTTCTGTTTCTTGCACCAATGCACTAAAGTGATGTAGTGAGGCGCATCTGAGTGGGTCAAAATATTCCACAGATCTATCCAGAAGGTAGGAGGACACACTTCAAGTCAGACTGAGGCAGGGCCTGCCCGACAAGTGCCTGGCACTTTGGCGCAGTACACAAAGCTACCTTGATCTCAGACCTCTTTTCCACAGCCCCTATTGTCGAACGGAAAATCATATCGTGCCTCCTATACTGTATGAATATATATATATTGGCCTACGCCAAGCTGCTTATAAGCCACTTGCGAGGAGATCCGCGAGCTTAGATCAGTGTAAGCCGCCATTTTAGGATCATCCGCCATTTTTGTTTCTCCCTCTAGAAGTCACCCTGTGTTCTAAGATGGTGGACAATGTCATCCTGAATGTAACATGGGCGTCTTGACCTCTGTGTATAAACTAATGTATAACTTGCCTGCAGGCTACATGTTGGGGTCATGAACTGAGACCTTGTCCTTCGCTGACCATTGTGTAGAGGATCACTTGCGCCAACTAAGCTAATCCACAAGTATTTGTTAAACACAATGTATTCAAATACCGAAATGTGAACACTTGTTTGACTACATTGTATAAAACTGTTTGAGAAGGTTTAACATGAAATCCTAAGATATACTGTTGCCATTGAGGCTTGTTAGTGAATATATTAAAGGTAAACCATAAATGTACAGATGGACGAACTTGGCACGAACCCTAGATCTGTAATGTATTAACTTATATTAACTTGGAAATGGGTTGAACATCATGATTTCGAGGGTATAAAGAGTGCGACTATTCTAATGTACAGTCCCACTCACTGAGCACACCGAACCGAGCTGGAGTTCGCTGTGTTGTACTGAGGGCCGATAGCTATCTGTTGCTTTGTCCTTTGAAACTGTTCTGTATAAAATAAAGATCTTTTGTATGTTCCTTTGTAACCCGTGTTTGGTGGATTTCCTTTTGGGGTACTCAGCCTCAATATCTTCTTTTTGTTTTCACACTATCTCCTTGCATAGGGCTGGCTGTGAATGATGTCCAAGATGGGTTTCATGGAAATTTGTCGAGTGATATGTTGTACTGAAGAAAATATGTTATTCTACGTCTTGGTGTATTAACATAGGCTTATCTCCCGAATGATAAAAGACCTGTCCGGGTGCCACTTTGGTTTTTTCATAATTCCTTGGAAGAGCTGCTTGCAACAGCAACTCATGGCCTCAGGAGGGTTACTTTGAAGTCCATCTCTGGTTCCTTGCAGACCAAGCTAGCAATTCCTTGTGTGCCCTCATGACCAATGGCACTTGACACTACAGGTACCAAACTTTGCTTCAAAGCTCTACGGGAGCTTCAGTCTGCCAGCAGTCAGAGGGTCTGACTCTCCTATGCTGAGTTTCTGAAAGTTACACTATGCAACCTTCCTAGATAAGGAGACAGGGTGACCTGTGTGGCACTAGAACCTTGAGTGTCCACAAAGGCCAAAGCTCTTTCTTCCAAAGGATTTGGCTGCATAGATGTTGTATGAATTTCCACAGTTTGACATTATACCCTTGTGAGGAGAAATGTTATAGACTACTGCTTCCCTGAAACATTTGGATCTTTATTTGCTCAGAAATGGCATGGTGATTCTAGCCTTTATGAGTGCAGAACAGAATGTGCTAACCTCTGAAGGCTATGAGATATAGACTACACCATACATATCTCACAATAGCTTCCTTACATTAGCAATTGATGTATTTTGTCTCTGGTGGCATTTTTAATAATATAGATCATTATTTGTACAGCATTTACTTGTACAACTTAGAACACCAGTGCAAGTGGCATGGGAGTTACAGATATCAAATACAGGGCTCGAAATTAGGATTGAATAAGCAGGAGCCAAAAGCAGCTTCTGGGTATCCAGCAGTAACCGGTCACCAGGAGCTACCACTCGGGAGCGTGGAGCTAGTACGTAGCGTCACGCAAATCTAACTTTCAAATAAAATGCAGACATATAATTGAATCCATTATTTATGACCCCTTATGCTTCAAATATCACATCGATGTATCCTAATGTTTATTTATAGATTGTCACAAAAGCACAGAGTTAAATTCACATAGTTGTGTTTTTTAGGCATCAGTTGGCGTGGGAAGCCAAAAGTAACTCCTGGTAACTGTTGAGTTTTAACCTAACCGGCTCCCATCCATTTCGAACCCTGCAAATATGTTAGCTGGCCCTATACTATGAGCAGTAAAGTAAAAGGTAGCTGGCGTTTATGACCAAGTGGTGGGTTCTGTGTGATTGCACTTGCATATAATCAGAGAAGGTATTGGATGTTTGGTATGAACCATAACCAACTATCTACTCCAAGACAGCGTGATTGTATTTTAATGATGGAACATCATTGTTCTGTGTGTGTGGTGAATCTATTCAGGTGATATGTCGGGAGAGTCCCACTGCCCAAGTTAAGGGCTTGAGTGAAGCCAGGGTCCCTTAACACGGGTGGCAGTGCTAATACTGGCGGCGGTCGGTTTGCCCTTGAGGGTTATATCGCCATTAGCACCTGCAAGAAACTATCCGTGGGTGCTAAAGGCTTCGTCAAAAAATAAAAAAATTAAAAGGTACCTTTGTTCAGTCCTGCGATGCCACATCGGGAACAGGAGTTTGTCTTCAGTGTTGATTACGAATCAACACTGAAGACGGACTCCTGTTCCGAACGCAGCTGTGAGGGCTGAAGAAAGGTGTTTAATTTTTCTTTTTTTTTTGCTTTGCCTTTAGTTAGTAGGGGGTGATAGTGACTGTAAGGGGGAGGAGTGAGGGAGCAACCAAGGCACAGGGCAAGGGGTGTGCAGCAGGGGTGAGCTCGGAATACAGGTTTATACAAGTGAAGAAAAGCCTGCGTTCTGAGCTCCCTGATTGGCTACCGTTGCCGGACAGGGTGCAAATATCCATTATTAGCTGGTGGTTGTCAGGCAATTAAACCCTATTCATGGAGACATTATTGGTTGACATGCACTTTCTGACCTTCATCCGGCTACTCTACTTTTGCCAAGTCACAGGGTGGAACAGAAGCACAGGCATCTAACATCACTCAAAAGAGAGACCGTGCACAGGCATAAAGTGTGCTGAGATAATAGACTTCTTTAAAGCAAGAGCACAGATAGGTCATTTGACTAGGAGACCATGACAGTGGCTTGTTGTTTCTCTTTATTAGCAACCATTTCTCTGATTGCGCTTCACAAAACCTTAAGCAAGGGTCTTGAACAGCCCAGTGTAGCCCATCATCATGTTGACTTAAACACATTTTGAAGGTCACTTCATATAAGCCAGGAGGGAAGCTTAAAACTTCTTTGGTTCCTCTTCTTGTCATTGGACACAGCCTCAACTGGACGGGTCAAACTGGTTGGCTCCTTAGATCCTCTGAGTATCAGCAGCAAGAGGTGTATCTGTGGTGTGCACTAAGCGACAGCTAACCAGAAACAATGTGGCCACTTACAGCAAGACAGTGGTGGAGGCCTTGGTGGGGGCATCGTCTCCCATGATGGATTCCCATAGACTATAATCATGTACAATGGTAGTGATAAGTTTATGAGCAACGTCATGCGCAGCTGTGGTACATCAGAAGCATAAATTAACCTCCCAGCCCAAGCTGCCGCCCCAAGACCAATTTTGGGAGTGGTCCATGGAAAGCTCAAGTGTAGGGTGAGGGGATTTGCTGAGAAAGAGGAGCTACAGTAGTATCTTCCCTACTTGCTCTTTGCTTACCAGTAGGTGTGGCAGGAGTCGACTATGATCAGCCACTCTGCGGTCCCCTAAGGGTGGTGGGTCAAGGGACCCCTCCAGCCATTCTGTGATGATACGCCATAGTTCCCCACTTCTTGAACATCTGGGAGCCCCCTAAAGCCTTGCTAACAAGAAAGCTGTAGGAGACCATCACCAGGCCCGTGTCCCCTTCTATGAGGAGGTGCAGGTGGTTCCACTGCTTGACCCAGAGAGGCATGACAAGATGCACGACTTCACAGGATTGTCAAGAACTTCCCCAACATCAATTACATAGGGGAGCGAGAAGACAAGTCAGGAACGCACATCACAAATTACAAGACCACGATTGTGATATGTCACCTGTGAGCCAAGGCTACCCTATTGGTCTATGGTAATTAAGATCTAGTGGTGATGGAGTACCACATCCAGCAACATACCAGATGTTGATCTGGGTTAGACAGCTGGAAGGACCTGTGTGGTAATCCACTCTATTATCACTTCACTTGATGTTAGTCTTTCACATATATTTGTATAAATGATATTCCAAGAAGATTTGTAGATTTTCACAAAATCAGTGTCTTTATTTTAAAGACCATTAAAACTTATATCCTGTGTCCAATGCATTTCGGTCAAACTTGGACCATATCTAGGACATCTTGTAAAGATGCAATAGTGGTTTATGGTTTTCCATTGTGAAACTCTTGGAAGAGTTAACCGGCATTCACATAGTTACGCTGCTGTGTGTTCTACCCACATCTGAAACCCCCTTCCCCAGCACACCTTGCATTGTTGTGAGTGTGGAGTGGAGCATGTTGTGGGCACGGGTGATACGGTACAGCTGCAATCACATCCACACAGGGCGTTCCCAGCTGCCCTTACAGATACCAAGACGAAATCTAGGAGACTATGAGTGACGACCAAATCCACCAGTAAACGGGCAGCCCCCAAGTTCTGGTGCTGGAGCCGGATGGGTGGATTCAGTTCTGAGCAGGAGATCAGCTATTGGCTACTTGGCTCGAAATAACGATTTTATGGGAAGAAGTTGAAGGCAGCTTCAGGAGCAGAGGGTGTGGCGATGGGGTTTGTGGGGAGAGGTGCAGGCCAGTAGGGAACATAGTGCCACTACTTCTTTTCATACACTTCGACCACTGTCCAGGAGTATGCAGGGGCCACCTCAGTGCAGAGAGGAGCTAGTACAAGGTGAACCACACATTTAACATCCAAAGGAGATACACCTTATACCTGTTTCCATTACACATGTACCACTGTGATTTAAATGTATCATGTGTTGTAATGCTCTTCTACTCATTCCCAAACAGAGTCAATGTCATATCAGTATGTTTGTACGGCACAGGTTTGCATGGGGAGTCAAGCATAGCTCCCAGTAGCTGTTGATGGCAAGCTAGCCATGCCCTTCCAGGATACAAGCAGGCATGAAATGTTCCTATGTTCCGCCTTCAAAAAGGCCATCAATACTCATCTTTTTAATCACAGTTCTGATTAAAATCTTTCCGTCTCTCTCTTGCTGAGTAATGGTCTGATTTGAGCCCTCTACTAGTTGTGTGTCTTGTCTTGTTTTATGTGCGCCCTGAGGCCTACGGGCATGTGGCGCGGTACAAAAATGAAAATAAATAAATAAATAAATAGCTCCCAGGAATGATTAACCCTGGCACTAGCCCTCAAGGAAGAATGCCTTTGCAATGTTCTGGAATGATGACATCCTAAACAAACTGGGATTATCCCAGTGCATCACCACCCCAAACCTGATACAGGGGGTTTGGGAGGAAAAGCATAACTTTGAGCTCAGGGCAACCTGCCTTTCACCTATCCCTTTGGGCATTTCGAGTACCAAGTCAAATCCTCTGGCATGAAGAATATTTTGACTTTCCAATGATTGGTGATTCAAGAGTGCATCCAAACTGGAGCTGCTTGCACCCGCAAATATGGACGATATTGCCATCTTCAGGACTCAGAGTTGTACTTGAAACACATCTGAATTGCACTCCGGATGATGATGGCTTGCAAGACAAGTTTCAGTAATTTGAAGGTGGCCCTGTGCTGCGTTCCCGTGCCTGCTAGTCACAGTTGTTCTAGCAAGAGCCTGTGCTGGGGTGGCAGTGGATCTCAACCATTAAGATGAGGGTGGGTCCTACGGTTCATACTTCTTCTGTCCCACGTGCTTCAGTATAGAGAGCCCAGGTGGTCAGTGGCCAAAAGGGAATGCTAACCGGACATTTTGCTTGTGCGCAAGCTGCAATCGTGCCTGTATAGCACAGCCTTCATAGTGCAGATTTCCTGCATTCCCTGGAGGATGTGAGTGGGAAATTCTACTGGAGGTCAATGGTTATCCTAGACCTTCGCTTTGGCACCAAGAGCGCCAATGCTGATAGCCTGGCCAGAATGTTGCTTGAGGAGACTGAGCAGAGACTAGATCCATTAAAGTCTGGTTTCTTATACACTGCCACCAGGCTATGGTAGGCCTCATCAAGGCAGACCTGACTTGGGGATCCTTGCTGATCCTTGTATCTTTGGCCTGCACCAATAAGTCCTTCCAGGCCCTGACCTGAAGTGGTGGATTTTATGTCTGTGCTGCCCCTTTTGTGTGTCTGAATTCAGAATACTTGTTGCATGCTTCAGGACAGGGGAAGGCTTGGTTGCCCCTGGGACCCTGTGTTTAAGTCTGGTGGGAGGAAGGCAGAAGAGACTGACAAGTATGGAAATAGTTCATGTATATTGATCGGGGCGCCAGCTGTGGCAGGCTTACACCTTCAATCCCAGGAGCCTACACAGTGATGGAACCTTCCTCTGAATGTTTGACCGTAAAACATGTTGAAAAAGCCAGCATATTTCTGTGTTCGGACTTTCTGTGCAGAACTATGAGTTTCTGGTGTCTTTGTTTGTTCTTGGCCTAGGCCCCTACATTGATAGTGGAATCCCTCTGCTCCAGCATGTGTTAACATGGTGGGCTTCTAAGATGCACGTCTGACCTCAAGGGATCAAGTTGAGGACTTCCCGTCCTGCCAAGCCTCTATAGAGGATGCTCTATCCTAAGACATGTCATGGCAAACCAGACAGAGGTATATTGATCAACGCTCCATGTACTTTAAAGCTAGAATGTTCATTTTTAGTAAACAAAATTAACTTTCTCCTGCCGAAAATATCATTTTACTCAAACCTAAGTTGGAGGACTCATTCCTGGAGCAAAATCTTCAACAGTCAGAACCTCTAAACACCATGGCTAGGTGCCCTGATTACTCTACTCTACACTGGAGTGGAGAGAGGCTGTAACATGAAGGTTGGACTTTGGGCTGTTATGGCCTACACATTGCTCTTATTTTGATTCCTAATGTGAAAAAGGGAGTCACCATTTCACTGATCTTCTCTGTGCTAAGCGATATCAGCTGGCAACCCTCGAAGAAAGACTGCTTGGTGCTGCTCTAGTGCAGGTAGCCGCCCTCTAGAGGTTTGGGGGATTATCTCATTGTAATTGTTGCTGACCTGTCGATGGTAGCCTCGTATGCTGCTGTGTGATACATAGCACTTGCACTGCCTGCTGCTTACTGCCGTTTGAACATTTATCATGGGTTATACATGCTAAGCATCTTTTTTAAAAAAAAATGTAAATATGTATTTTTTATTGAAATTTCGATGAACACAATACAAAAATGACCTTTATGAACAGCAAGGACCAGAAACATCATAACATGAACATTTCGATTTTGTAAATGTATAACTGCAATACTTAACACAGCCAATTAATCATAAATAGGGGAATATGAAAAAGGAACAGAGGAGGAAAGGAAGAGAGGGAAAAGAAGAAAAAAGAAGGAAGTAACGGATTGCGGTCTGGATGGGGCCCTGCCTTGATCTTTCTGGGGAGTTTGCCCAGGGATTCCGGCCCTTATTAGATCATGGCTTAGTGTGGTGCTTCCAAAGTAAAGGCTAGAAAATCATCTGCTCCTTGTGCGCCACATGTTCCAGGAAAGGCTCCCATATAGGTGAGAATTTAGGCATTCATACCTCAGCTAGGGCTGAGAGTTTCTCCATCCAACACAATTCCCAAACCTTCACCCACCAACAAGAAATGTATGGTCCCTCTTTCACCTTCCAGAAACGTGCTCGTGTGATTCGGACAGCCATAAGCATTTGGGAGGTGAGTTCGGCCCTGGCTCCTGACAGCAGGGTGCCTGTCATCTCTTTGATTTTGGCAGGGCACTTCCAACCAGAACGTCTGAATTACGGGGCAGTGCCACCACATATGAGCTAGATCACCTAGCTGCCCGCATCCATGCCAGCATCTGTCAGAGTAGGAGGTGTTCATAGCATGTAAGCACTGCAGGGACAGATACCAGCGGAAGCACAATTTAAGCGCCCCTTCCTTCACGAGGGTGCAGCGCGACCTTTTTTGAGCTCTGGTCCATATCCACACCCAGGACTCATTTGAAATTTCCAGGCCCAATTCCTTTTCCCACACTGCCATGTAAGGGAGCTTCTCCTCCGACGTATCACTTTCCAGGAGCCTATAACATGCTTAAATTCTATGTGTTTTTTGACATTCTAGTACTTTAAGTTCTATGGGCCTCATTACAACTCAGGCGTTAAGGGTTAACGCCACCGTTAACCCTTAACGCCTGATTCTGATTTTAACGCCTGCTTTTAGCAGGCGTTAAAATCCATGGCGCTAACCTGCCATGGTGCTAATTACGCCGCCGTAATTTACGGCGGCGTAATTAGCGCCTTCCCCACTCCCATTATGCCCTATGGGGCAAAAATGGGAATGGGGAAGGGAAAATGGGAAATGGGGATTTACCGCCCCACTCACCTTGGAATGGGGCGGTAAATCCGCCATCCACCATGGTGTAAACAGAGTTTACACCATGGTGGTAAAGTTGGTGCACTTAGCACCAAGGTTGTAATGAGGCCCTATGTCTGATGGGGGACGTGATCCTGCCTGCTGTAATGCAGCATTAGTCGGTCAGTGGCGCAATTCGGCATAACGAAATAGTTCTGATTCTGGCAGGTTGAACTTCTTCTTACACTCAATGAAGGTAAGTGGCCCCATGTCGCTATAGAGGTCTCTCAATCTCTGGAGTTCCCTGGAGGTCCAGAGCTGAAAGGCTCTAGCTAGTAGACCCGGGGTGAATGCAGGGTTTTGGGTAATAGGTGAGAGTGGACACAGGCCCGGTTTAAATCCCTTTGCACGCAAGCTTTATCCCAGCTCTGGAGCGTTGCCAGGGTGGTAGCAAGCATGGTTTCCCACTGTCGACAGGCCTCCTTGGGGAGTAATGGCAAATTTCCCAGGGGGAAGGGGGGTGCAAATTGTTCTATAACCTTCCATTTGGGGACTTGCCTGCTCCTGTGCAGCTCAGCATAGCGGTCACTTGGGCGGTCCGGTAGTACCGTGGGATCGATGGCAAGCCTAGGCCTCCCAGCATTTGCTCTCTTGTGAGTAGCTTGCGGGTAATACGTGGGAGTTGTCAAATGAATTGCCCCACTGCCTTCTGTAGATCGAGTAATTCCTGTTATGGGATGAAAACCGGCAGCGCCTGAAAAATATACAGCAATTTTGGGAGGAGAGTCGTTTTGACAGCGCAAATTCGCCCTAGCCATGAGATTTCCTGAGAGTCCCACCTTTGAAGCAATTCCTTGGCTTCTTTCCATAGGTCCAGGACGTTCGCCTTCAGCAAACCAGAGTAAGTGGGGATTAGTCATACCCCCAGGTAGGAGATATCTGTGTCAGACCATCGGAATGGGAATCTTTCCCTGAGGGCTGCTAGGGCTGCCTGTGTTTCTGTCAGGCCCATGCCTATACATTTCCCATGATTTATTGTGAAGCCAGAGACTGCGTGAACTGGGCCAACAGATCTGTAAGAGCTGGGAGGGAGGTAAGGGAGTCCTTTAGAAAGCATAGCACGTTGTCTGCCTATAATACCAGTTTGTGGCATTCCCCTCCATAGCTAAAGCCCTGGATGTGGCGGTGAAGGCGGACCCTTTGGGCCAGGGGTTCCATAGCTAGGGCGAATACTATTGGAGACAAAGGGCATCCCTGTCTAGTCCCCTTATCTAGGGTAATCAGGGAGCACCACCGAGCATTAACCCTGACTTGAGTGGTTGGAAACTGAAAGTTTGCAAATACTAGTTTGGTGAAACGCGGGCCGAAGTCAAATCCCTGAAGAGGCAGTTACAGGTAGTCTCAGGACATACTGTTGAATGCTCTATGGGCATCCAGAGATAATAATAGCCGGTCAAGTGGCACAGCGAGTAGAGCACTCGCTTTGACATCAGTGCAGAGCCTGCTAACGCAGGTTCGAATCCCGGCAGGGCCAAACTCAGCCTGTCATCCTTCCGAGGTCGATAAATGAGCACCACACACCGTGGGTAATAATAAGCAGCGCTCAGATACCTGAGGGTTCGTAGCGCTATATAAATGCCAAATTATTATTATTTATTATTATTATAATGATAGCTTTTCTGGGATTTGAGTAGCCAGGGCAATAAGATGGATCACTCGGCGGATGTTGTCATGAGCCGAGCAATTTTGTATGAAGCCCGTCTGGTCATTATTAATTAGTAGCGAGAGCACTTCCCCAAGTCATCGCGCCATAATGTTACTGAAGAGCTTCACGTCAGTGTTATGCAGGGCAGTTGGGAGGTAGGATGTGCACTCCG
Source organism: Ambystoma mexicanum (assembly GCF_040938575.1). NCBI lineage: Eukaryota > Metazoa > Chordata > Amphibia > Caudata > Ambystomatidae > Ambystoma > Ambystoma mexicanum. The sequence goes on along the minus strand of NC_090926.1, from coordinate 293,840,296 downwards.
TCGGGTTCCTCCCCCGGTTTCAAGATTAGCATAGTGGCTGATTCCGCCATGGTATGCGTGACAGCTCCGGAGGAGAAAAAAGAGTAAAACAATTTAGTCAGCTGTGGGATCAATTCGGTGCAACATTTTCTATACAATTTGTTAGTGTAGCCGTTGGGGCCTGGGACTTTCCCTGGGGAAGATAAAGGATTGCCAATAAAACCTCTTGGTCAGTGATGGGACCTTCTAAGAGGTCTCGTAGGGGCTGAGAAAGTTGGGGAAGGTGTGAGTTATGTATGAAATCCTGCATAAACTGCGGTTCACCCTTGTGTGCAGCCGAGTGAACCCTGTAAAAGTCTTCCATAATTCGGAGTTTACTCTCCTCTGATGTCTTGCGCTTCCCAATAACATCCCGCATAACTTCTAAGTAGTTGCGCCTGGCTCTCTTTTTCAGTTTTGCTGCTAGCAACTTGTTGGCCTTATTTCCATTCGTATAAAAATTTAGTTTTTTGAGCAGCAAGGAATGCACTGCGTGCCCCATATGGTGTGCCTCCAAGGCCTTCCGTGCTACTCAGAAGTCCTAAAGTTAGCACCAGGACCCCTTCTCCCTCTGTATTATCTCTTTATCTCGGAGTTCCCCCTCCAACTGGGCTTGCAGTAGTTTCCTAACTTTCCCCCACGCAGTGGCTTGGTCTATAATGTGGCCCCGAATAACCGCCTTCCTGGCGTCCCACACCGTGTCATCTCCCACCTCTCTGGTGACATTTTCCAAGAAGTAATTCTTTATTGCTTCAGAGACGTGGGAACATACTACAGGGTCATCCAGTAGGAAATCATTTTGGTCACCATGAGGGCTTGGGGAGAGGGTTGGGGTAGGGTGGGGTCATGGTGAGCATTAATGGGGTATGATCTGATAAAGCTTTTGGGAGAATCTCTATGTCAGTTACCTGTGGGATTAGGATGTTGGAGAGGAAGAACATATCTAGCCTGGAGAACCCCTTATGGACTGTGCTGAGGTGAAAATATAGTCAGTCTCCTCGTGGTGGAAGAAGCGCAAGGCTTCGATTAGTGAGTGCTTCCGTAATAATATGGTGAGGGCAATGAAGTTTTTCTTATCTTTGGCAGTGGGGAGGGGTAGAGATTTATCGACTAGGGGGTTATCCACAGCATTAAAATCTCCATCCAAAATAAACTCCCCTTTAACAAACTCCCCCAGGGTCTTTGAAAAAGAGCCATAAAATGCTTCTTGTTGGTCATTGGGGCAGTAAATCGATATCAGGGTAATTTTCCTTCCATAAAACATTGCCACCACCATAATATACCTCCCCTCCCCGTCTCACAAGATTCCCAGCATTTTCAACAGGGTACCTTTGCGAATCAAGGTGGCGACTCTGTGTTTCTTCGAGCCGCTAAAGGCACAGAACATAGTGGTGTATTGTTGAGGCGGAATTCATCTGAGGGCAAGAGGTGGGTCTCCTGCAGGAACAGGAGCGAGGAATTAAGGGTCACCATTCTGTGGAAGAGTGCCTTGCATTTCAGCAGAGAAGTTAGACTCTGTACGCTCAGGGTAAGACAGTTGAGGTCAGGAGTCACCATCGTGAGCCCGCTCAGGCATGCCCATAGTGCATTGAGTAATTGCTCCCCCCGTGGGGGCGGGCAGGAAGCTGTGATTGTCACCGAAATCATTTTGCCAGGCAGTATGTTACAGTACAAATAAGGGTTCATCTCAAACAATGATATACAGTCAACCATAGAGGGCGTCATCCACTCAGGGCACCCGATCGTTTGCCTTGTTCCACTTCTTCCACTTTTAATGGCGAGGAGAGTGCAAAAAGAGGAACAAGGCTCTTAGATTTGGTAGCCCTCCTTGAACTACACAGAACCAATGTTGAAGTGACTTCCCACTGAGCAGTCCCCGGTGGCCATCTTCCCTGCTTCTTATGTTATTATTGCCAGTGAAGAGTGCTAGGTGTAGAAGAGTCAATCAGGGGCTCACAGGGATCCTGGCTCGGTGCCAATTGTAGAGATGCTGATGTGTGCCGACCTCTGGGTTTCCTCCTCTTATCTCTAGGGGTGGGTTTGAATTGGGGAACCTCTGACTCGCCGACTTCCATAAGTGTTACCTTTGTTCGTCTCTTCCATCAATTCTGTGGCTTCTTCTTCCAAGCCAATAATGTAGTGCTGATTGCGGTAGTCAAAGACCAGTTTACAGGGGAACCCCCATCAATAGCAAATTATTTGGGCTTGTAACCATGAGGTGATCTTTTGCAGGCGCCGGCGACTGGCCAAGGTTTAGGGCGAGAGATCCTGGAATAGAGTGAGAGAAGCCCCCTGGAAAACTACTGGCTCTGACCGTCGAGCCGCAGACATAATCGCCTCCTTTTGATGAAAAAAGTGCACTCGAGAGAGTATGTCCGGCAGTAGATTGCCTTGCTGCTGAGCTGAGGAATATACCCTATGGGTCCTATCTAAGACTAAATCCTCTGATTCTGGGAGATCAAGCAGAGACTTGAAGAGGGCCCTTCCATATGCCACAAGTTCTTGATCTTAAATGTGGTACGGTACCCCTCGTAGGTGGAAATTGTTCCTTCTAGATCGATTTTCTAAGTCAACCTGTTTCCCTCTAATGTCCTCCAGGTGCTCTTCGATTCCCTGCACTCGCTTTGCCAAATCCGCGTGGTCGTGTATCTGTTCACAAGCTGGCGTTTTCTAGGTCATTTACCCAGGATTCAAGGCCCAGTAGGTGAGTGTTCAGGTCTGCAATAGATCTGGCCAGGGAGTCCTTAGAGGTTTTTATCTCATGCTTGATCCCCTGCGTGATGTCCTGCTTGAGAGTCTTCAACATATCTTCAAGGTCCCACCTGGAGAGTGCAGCGTCAGGGGGGTGGGTCAGCCCCGGAGGGGGCGAATGAACCTCAGCCCTTACCGCCTGCATCGCAGGTTTCCCAGTGTCTTGTGGGGTTAAAACTGCAGTAATATCCAATGGCTTCACTTTTCCACCTCCTTTGGGCATTTCCAATGGAGCCGGATGAGTTGCGAGAAAATTGGGTGTTATCCCTGCGGGTCAGTATCGAGCTGAAACATAGCGCGGCTCCCAAGGGTCCCCCAATGCAGCGAAAGCTCCACATGTGCAGGGAGAGAGGTGTATTATTGATTCAGTGTGGGGTATTTGTCCCCAAGGATGTTGCTATGATGAGGGAAGCCCCCACCTGCTCAGCCAAAATGTGTCTTCAAAGGGACTGCCACCCCATCCACTGTTGAGAGCCCCCTGGGCCAGCGCATATGTGCTGGGGGAGGAGAATGAGTGGCTCAAGCCCGAATGGGTAAGGCTTGTTGCTGGAGAATTGAGCGGGGAGAGAAGGTCCGTGCCCGGGGGAGGGGGTGGAAGGTGAAGATATTGTAGTTCCCGTAAGAAGTGTATGGGTGAGAAGAGTCTGTTCCCCCAGGCCCTTATCCGTGTTCAGTGGCTCGGCTGCTTAGCCTTTCAGGCTTGACTCTGATGGAGCCTTCAGTGTCCCCCTGACTCGTGTGCTAGAGTCTCCTCCTAAGACTACAGTGCACTATAAGACAAAAGTAATAATCTTTCCAATATTCCATATTTTGTATAGACAACATATCCTTCTAACTTACTTGGCATTCTCCAAGTTCTCACACTCCTTCTCACATCTGATCCATTAACCTTTAACGATAACTGGTTCTCTCTCTCTCTCCAAACTTTCCCCAGCACCATTGGCATGTCTTTCAACTCTGCCATTATCATTCTCGACACTCTCCAACATAGGGTCATCCCAATGATCCCAAAGTCTCCTTTCAGCCCTTTGCATGCTTCCAGACGCACACTTCTCAATTCTATTTAAATTCCACACGGTTCCATCTTCCACCCTCACAGCACTTTTAAAACACTTTATCACCCTCATTGGGCCAGAGAATGTTGACATCCCCTTCTTGCTTCTTCTTCCCCATTTCACTTGCACCACTTTTCCTACTCCAATTCTGTCCATTCCCCCTTTTATGCTACCCATGAATTTATTTTCATGGTATTCCTTATTCTTCTTTTTGGTTTCCAACATCCTATTAGCAACAAACCTTCACTCACATTATTGATCCCCAACCTCTCATTTATCCACGCAGGGGAAAATGTACTGTTAGACTCTCTACACTTCATGAAACGAAAAGGTAAAACCTCAGTACCACTATGAGGCATTATACAAAAGCTCCATAATAAATCCCACAAAGCTTATTTCCAGTCCATTTCATTGGCCACAGCTAATTACACACATTCCCCAATAACTCTATTCAATCTCTCGACCATGCCAGTCGGGTGCTATACAGATGAAAATTTCCACCCAAAACCCAATTTGTCAGAAAATTACTTAATCTCCTTCACCTTAAATTGAGGACCATTATTGCTAACCATCACTTCTGGATTGTCTTGTTGCATAAAGATGTGTTCCAAAAACACAATAATGGGCCTCATTATAAGTTTGCCGGTCAGGAAACAACAGTACCGGTAAGCTTGTTGGTACCGTTGTTTCCGGACTAGCAAACTACGAGTTCTGCGAGCGGGAGCCTTTCGGCCTGCCAGGTCTGACGGCACCCGCTCGTAGACCTCGACAGATGCACCCAACGGGACTCAAATGGGAATGGGGAGTAATATTTGCGCCCGGGAAATGGGCAATTACAGTGTCCGCCGGGGCTGTAATGCCCCGGTAATTGCCCATTCCCAGACGGCGGAAAATTCATGACTCCGGCGGCAGCCATGCCGGTATTTACAGGCACGGCTACCTCCGGGGTCATAATGACCCCCAATGACTTTCCTTGATGTGACCTTATCAACCACTGCCACTTCTGGCCACTACCCAATAGTCCCCATAGGGGTGGTTTAATGCAGGACGACCTCCCTCTGGGAATAAGGACAAACACCTGGGTTATAGCCCAATGAATGTTGCCACTACCCAACATTCTTTAGCCCTCCGTAATATCCAGAGCCACTATATTGAGAACAAACCTATGTATTGTTGCAACATAGGGCCTAAGACCACAAGTACAAGGACGAGGAAGAACACAGGCGACATGAACATCATGAACTCTGATAACACTGGTATCAGGTGGCCCCAAGGAGGTATAAGGATTGAACCGATAACAAAGAAGGACTAATCTGCATAGGAGGAAGGAACTGGATACAAAGTATGAAAATGAACGAAGGACTGTTAGATCAGAGATGCCCGGCCTCGGAGCCAAACGCAGCCACAATGAGTAGCACAGTGGTGGCAGGAACAGTGATATCCAGTCCTGTTGGGGAAAGCAGCTGACACCCAAAGTCTACAGCGTGGCATATTTGAATGCCGACTGAAAGATGTGAAGAAGCGGAGAGCAGCAAGAGGACGCCAAGGAAGTTCTCCACCCATCGGGTGAAGGTGGACCGCATCCTGAAGCCAGGAATACGCTTCAAAGCCACGAGTGCAGGGGAGAGAGTCCACAGAGCCAGAGAAGTGTGCCTAGTCCCAAGTCGGGTCTCGGACCCCAAGAGTGAAAACATCAGAGGAAATCTTCCTTGGCACTATGGTAATGAGGAAATAACTGGCCTTGAGAGAAGGGTTCAGAACCTCAACAGTGAGAAAGAACTGTATCAAAGAATACCAGGAAAAAGGAGTTACCCTCCTGGTATCTGGCAAAGAGCAGTGATAAAGATGCCAGGGGAAGGGAGTCATTCCCCCTGGCCATACTGTGAAGTGAACCAAGCACCACCATTCTCCTGGGGAAAGCCCAGAACATGTGTTAAAGACACCAAAACTGTACAAATTAACTCCAGGAGAAAGCCGATATTCTCTTGGTACTGGGCTGAAAGTCGTGGATTGGGAACTGCATAATCTCTGATCAGGAGAAGGGAGTCATTCTTGTGGGAATCGGATAAAGACTGGCTAAAGCCCATAAATCAGGGGAAGGGATAGTCATTCCCCCTGGTATTTTCTGTGAAACTTGGACACTGTTGAAGATGGAAGAGAAGGGAGCCAATCTCCTGGAAGAAGAACTTCTGTTAGTTTATTCTTTAGTTATAGTGTGAGGGTTCGAGAAGGATTTGACACAGGATGGTGGAACTTTGATTTGACGGACATTCTGACAATTCCTTTAGTTTTAGTTTGAGGCAGGAAAACCCTATTAGAGATAGGGAGAGTGAGTATTTTTACTTAAGAAATAAACGTTTATAACCAAAACCATGCCACCTTTGTGTCCGAATCCTTCTTCGACACCCTTGTAGGACCCAGAATATCAATTCCTTACTCCAACTATGGTCCCTTTGGCACAGGAATGGGAGTCAATGGCCTAGTGTTAGTTACCATAGTTTTGTCAAAATTCGGTGTTGTGAAGGGTTTTGACCCATGCTGAATCAATAGACTGGGTAGATGTGGGGATGAGCTGCCACCGCCCATCATTCCATCCCAGAGTCCAGGAGAACCGCGCAGTTGTGCGCATATCAAAAGCGCCAGGGGTGAAAGGTGGTGCCAAAGGAAAAATAGCAGCACCTGTCAGAGCAAAAGCGTTTTTAAATCACCTCTGTTTCTTTGAAGGCAAGCTCCAAATGTCAAGTTCAAACATTGCAAGATAGCTAATACCGGAGACCTTTGTTCAAAAATCCGTTTTACTGATGTCAAAAAGTTGCTGAAATCATGGGCACAAGACCACTCTAAAGATTCAACTTTCTTGTGGGGGGGTTCCACATAACCACTCTAATGTAAGGATGCCTATCAAAACAATAGCAAAAATCTCCTGTCAAATTCAAGACAACTCCTAAATGGATGCAGTACCGACAAATTCCACAAGGCGGCGCTAGCGGTCTAAACTCTGACAGGAGAACTGATTTCAATAGCTGACAAAGGGACCTGAGCTAACTGGACTTCAAAGCCTGTTGGTTAATTAAAAAAATCTTAGCCATCTGCTGTTCCCAGGAGGCAGGCTGATTTCATTAACAGCTTCAAGAGGCTGGGAAACCTCTCACCTCAGAGATTCACACCAGGAGGCAGGATATCACATGACCCTGTTGATTGATTAAGGAGAGACTTCCAGGCAGCCTGCTGGAGCCCACACAAAAGACTCTTTCCCTTGAATGGGGTTTGTTAATTTTGAGTATTGACTGTCAACAAAGATCTGCCTGTGAGCAGAGACATGTGTTCCCTGGCCCACCCAAGCTTCTGGGGGCGGACCCAAACACTTTGGGGAGTTGAATTGAAGGCAAATATATGTTTCATAAAAAGACTGATAACTCTTTGTAACCAGATGACAGAAATGTGCAATTTGGAGACCCTTAATCTAAAAAATGTACCTTCAATTTAAGACTAGATTCAACTTTGTACCATGTTCTGGGGCAAAACCCCGCTATTTATCAATATTACAGACACTGTGTTTAAGCTAGAGACATGGAAAGTTACTGGGATATATGTGGAAGGGGGGTGTACCTTTGTATAATTTTTGAGGAAAATCCCATATTGCAAAACCAACCAAAAAGTGAAAAATGTTGTCATTTCTGAATCCCAGCTCGCAGGAACATGGGGCTTGAACAGAGACCTGTCTTAATTCATCTGCAATGTGTACATGTAATTTCAACAAATTGTGTATCTGGGAAACATGTATTTGGATCAGAAATAGATTTGTGTGTAAAGATGACAGGGGAGTGTTCTTTCTGGAGGCCATACAAATGACATCACTCTGACACACTATCCCTTCCCAAATCAGGGACCAAAGAATCTATTGACCTATCAAATCAACAGAGGGGCAGGCTTAGTGATGCTACGCACACACCCACTTTCAAAACACATAAAAGGAACATTGAAACCCAGGTAGAGACATTCAATTCCATTTTCTGCGGGACACTCTGCCGGGAGACTCCAGACTTCACATTCATCAATCTCCAGAGACCAGAACTTTACTTCAGAACTTAAAGCAAGGGCCTAAACCTACAAACTGAGAACTCTTCTCAGCAGGCCTCAGCATCCTTAAAATCATTTGCAAACTATTCCACAGCCGGGCGAGCTGTCTGAATTCTTTGCCAAGAACTTTTGCCAGTACCCAGAAAGCAGTGTTACATCCGGAATCCACTTGATCCGGACCGGAAAGCAGAGCAGTATCCAGAACCAGAGGCCACTGTATCCAGAGAGGCTAGACCAGCAGAGCAGAGCTGACCCAGACGCTGTGAGCAGAACCGCCCGAAGTCCAGTCCAGTTGACCAGATCCGTGACGAGGCCCATTCATTTCAAAATTTGGAGTGAGTATCCGCCAGAACTGTGCAGAACCCAATCTCTTAGTTAAAATAATCTAATCCAAACTATTTTAACCTAAGTAGAACTGCCTCCTAGAAATCGTGTCATCTGTCATTCTAAAGCTCCTTATACTTTTGCCGTAATCACGATTCACGCACTCGCGAATTTTACCGCGAATTGCGATTTGGCCTGATTTCTTCTCCAGTAAAAAAGTCAGCAGCTCCTTGCTTTCCTTTGCTAAAATTTGTTTTACCTGCTAGTTACTCATAGAGCATTGCTAAAGTGAGCCTGAACTAATATAAAGTAGCCATCACCTACCCTGAACCTCTAGAGGGAATTAAAAGCAAATTTAGCACCTTTTCACTTCCTTGCAAACCACATTAAAGTAATTCGCCTGTGTTTCAAACTTCTACCTGTTTTCCTCTAAGCTTGCTGGGGGGGAACTGAATTTCGTATTGTATTTGATTGCATTCCTGAGAACTGTGTGCTCCACCTTCCATTTCTTACATTGCATAGGGGGGGGGGGGGTGAATTGCCAGAGAAAAAGTGATTATATTATCTTTTGCTAAAATCATATCAAGTTATTTCTGTACTGCATTTCATTCCTCATTGCTTTTCCCTTGAAACCATAAAAGCATTTTCGCTGCCTTATCCATCCTACACCAACTCCTCATTGATTGTAAAGAGGTGTGCTAGTGTCAGATTACCCATTGTTGATCAACATTATATTCATAGGTGTGATATCAATTATTAATTTATTATAAAAGTGTGATATATATATTGTTTAATTTTTCAAATAAACCGTTTAAATTTGCAAAACAAATCTACTTCCTGGCTCAGTGGGGTCAGGGGGGATTCTAAGAGAGGGGTGTTATACAAGGGTTCATCATCCAGATTATACCTTGCCATAAAAATATATAAATAAGGGCTTCCCTTGGGCATCCCAGACAAGGCACCGACTTAGTGGGATTGCTTGATTGGAGTCACTTAAAAAGTGGGGGCTCGTAGCCGGGATCTTCTGGGTTAGATTTAGCACTTGTGCAGCTTAATACAGTGTGCTAACTGACGGGATACATACATCCAGTCGGATCACCACGCTGTGGTACGCTGTAAAGCACTCCTCAAAGGAACGCTCTAAGGAAACGGTCTGTTTTGCAAAATAAAATACAAACTTCTGTAAGTCAGGAAGGAACTCAAATTCCAGAATGACGACCTTGGTAGATATGAAGATAGCTAGGGAGCACCTCTTACATAAACTGTTTGCGAGAGGTGAATGGTCTGAGCAGGACCAAAATGTATGGTTGCAGGCGATCACACAACAGGTCACTACAACTGGGTCAGATATGTGGAGAGATCAGGGTCCCTTACATGTGGCCCTGAGTGAACTATATATGGCTTCTAAGTTCAAAGATGAACACAATAAGATTGCCAGGATAGCGGCATATTTGTATCTATATATGGGAGCCATGCAGGACAAATGTGCTGAAGGCCAAGATCTGGCAAATAGGCAACAGATGGCATTAGAAAAGGCCCAATCTGACCTGGACTCTTCTGAGCAGAGGCTGCACAGGAGCCAGGATCAGAAAATGATAGTAGACAGTACATCATTAAAATAAAGGAGGATATGGATATCCTGCAACAGGAAAAGGCTGACCAGGATACCAGAATTCTGGCCTTGCAGAAGGAGCACCAAGACAGTTTGGACTCCCTACTGCAGAGCCAGAAAAAGCTGGAGCAACAATTAGATTTCAATAGGGCATGTGCTGAGCAGGTAGTCACCCTGCAAAGCCACCTAGATAGGGAAAAGGCAGAGAGCAATAAACTGATCCTGAAAGACCTGGATACCCAGGCAGAGTTTGATCAAGAGCGCCAGAAAGCTGGCGCCCTTCAAAGGCAAATGGACGACCTGGCGGCACAGATGCAGACTCTTAGTCAGGAAAGGGACACCTTAGGCCAGGAAGTCTGCCAATTAAAAGAAAAAATTGAAGAAAATCACCTGGCCCTCCAGGGGCTGGGTGACCTCTAAAAAGAGCATCACGACTTGCTAGAGCACACCAGGAGGGTGGAGGAGGCTCTGGCAAGAAAGGGGCAGGCCAGTAGGGATGGGACTCAGGAGGTAACCCTCCTGCAGCAGAGACTGGCCCAATACTCCAGGACCAATCAGGAGGCACAGAGAGAAAATGAGGTTCTCTGTCAGCACAATGATAGGCTCCAGCAACAGGTAGCCATGCAGGAGAGACTGATAGAGTCTAGTAAGGCCTTAACTGAGGAACTGAAAGCACAGGCTCTTGCATTGCAACAGGGAGCAGGGGCTGACAGAGATGAGGTTCGCTGGGAAAGGGAAACGCCTGAGCATAACCTCAGGAGCCCTGGTACCAGAGGCCTTCATCTCTCCCAGTCCCTGGACTCTGCCACCCCCATGTGCCCTGGCGCGCATGAGCACAGGGCCACAGGAATGGCAGATTACTATCCAGCCAAAAGTATGGGGCTCATAGGCCAGTACCACCCAGGAAAGGAGGGGCGGGCATCCGGGTATGGGCACCCAAGCACAGTGCAATTTAGTGGGGAACCCCAGGAGAGTAGGCCCATCAAGGGCATCCTGAAAACCTCTGCCCAGTTAGGTCAGTGGGGGGGTGCCCATCAAATCCTGGCAGCAAGGAGGGATCTGAAGACTCCTCTGAGCGTTACAGGACACAGGAGACCAGGTCCCCACATTCTGCCAGCCATTCCCAGGCTCGCAGAATCCGGGAAAACCTGGAAGATCAGACGGGCACCTCTGGGAGCAGTGCTTCGGAGTCAGAGGATGAATGGACCAGGGTTGCCCGAACCAAAAAGGCCAATAAGGCAAAAAGGGACTTGCTTAAGGACCCATTGAAACAAATAAAGGGAATAAGGAGTGTCATCACGCCTTATCATAAGAACGCCAAGTATTCTGTTTGGGAACACTTGGAGCTCTATGAGCAAATGATGGAGACTTTCAATTTGAAGGACAGCAGTAGCTGCATCCAGTACGTCAAATAGACATTCTCCCCAGAATACTCCAGTTTCTTTGCAGGGCTGGAGGACCAAAACCATTCAAGATGGTCCGCATATAGGGCGGCCATCTTGAAACATTTTTCTGTTCAAAGAAATCCTCAAGAGGCTCGCAAGGCAGCCTACAATTTGCAATGTGGGGACGATCAGGCCCCACAAGAATTCGTACAAGAATTGAAGCGTGCCTTTGCGCAGACCACCAGAAGGGTGCGCACGGACAGCAGAGAATTTGTCAATACTTTTTTCCATGCCTTGCCCAAATACATCATGACCCAGCTAGTGAGAGATTTTCACGAGAAGAGGTCACTAGATTGGGTCATTGAACAGGCTACCCGGATCTATGAGGTGCAGAAGCCCATAGAAAATAAAAGTAATGCGCAGAAAAACCACAAAACCAACAGCACCCCTGCTGCTGCTAAGGTGGCAGAGGTAAAGGTTGCCCCCGTTTTAGATTTGGAGATGGGGGGGCCTAAAAACCTGCCTGCACCAAATAATTCACAGTCCAGAAAGCCCTTGGGCCAGTCACAGACAGGGAGTCGAGGAGGTAGTCCCACAAATGGGGTCCCTCGCTCCCCTGATTATGTAAGTCCCTGCTACAAGGGAAACCGACCCATCCTGGGTTATGTGTGGACTCATCCAGCCCAAGGGGGGGGATCCAGCAAAGCACCTGACCCAGGGAACTTCCCTCCTAACTTCCCCCAGGAGGGCAGAAATTCACCAAATCCTGGGCAGAACTTTTTTCCCAGGTATGCACCCAATTTCCAACCTCAAAATCATCCATCCTTCTTTCCCCAATTCCCTGAGCCCAGACAACCTAATCCGGGAGAGGGGAGGCCAAGGGTGGAGGGGTACCCAAATCTTCCCAATCCGGGGTATTACCAGAGAAGGGATAGCTACCCTTCCCGGGATCAGCCCAGGGGAGAAAATAGAGCCCCGTATCAGCCTGAGCGGGTTTCACAACTTGAGCGCCAGGTCCAAAATATGGCACGGGATCTGGGTCACATACTGAGGGCTCAACAGAACCCTCAGATGAGTATGCCACCGCAGAATGCCCCAAACTCTGGACCTGGTACTCCAGAACAATGACGGGGGCAGCACCCCGATAACCCACCGGTTCCCAGGGAGGAGGCACAAGGGGAAGGGGGGTATAAAGCCTTGGAGGAAGCTTCCTTCCCAACTTGTAAACAGTCCCTGGAAAACCAGGAACCGGAAACAAAATCTCCTGCCCCTGAAAGCCTGCCTCCCAAGGAGCAGAGAGGGGGTAGGAGAAACAAAGGACCCAAACAGACCCACTTTGTGGAGGAGGTACAGGTCTTCCAATTTGAGGGAGAGGGATCCTCAGAAGATCCTGGGAAAAGGATCTTCTCCTTCAGAGATGGGGGAACTCCTCCCAAGGAAAAATGGGTCCCAAGGGATGCCAATTCAGACTGGGGAGATGTGGAGACTGAGCTACCGCCGCCCATCATCTCATCCCAGAACCGACAATACCAAAATCCCATGGGTCAAACCCATCCTGATGACTGCCTCCAAAAAGGGGGGGGGGCTGCCCAGAACCCGAAACCATTTCCAGTTGCCAACTTTTTCTTTCAGATTCCCCAGGCTCTTCATAGAATTCTGCCCAAATCTCTTCTCCCGCCATGTCCAAAACCAGAAAGTTAGACCACCAGTTGTCCAAATATGTGCATTATCTGTGCCCCCTTGAGGAGAAGGAGGGAAGATACTATGCCCCGGTACAAGTACAGGGGCAGGGTACAATTTTGGCACTGGTGGACACTGTATCCCAAGCTACCCTTCTGTCCAAAAGGGCCTTTGATGAACTAAATGCAGAAAGGGGGGAGAATTACCGTATTCCTCTCACCTCTCTTCCTGGACAACTGCAGAACTTTGACGGGAAGGAAATTCCTGTCGAGGGGACTGCAGATTTGGACATCAAAATTGGGCGACACAAGATGAAACACCCGGTCATAGTAGTGACTCCAGAGGGCACCCCTTGTTTACTAGGGAATGACCTCCTGAGAAGGTTGTCACCCCTAATAGATTGCGTAAACAAGGTCCTCTGGACCCAGACTAGCAGACCAATAAAATTAAAACAGAGACCAATAAAATTAAAACAGAGTGTCGGGACCTGCCACATGGTTGAACAAAAATCTGACCAAGTAGAATTTCACTTCCAGAACAACCAAATTCCAGACGTGACAGTAATAGCAGTAGGACAACAGACTGGTGATGGGGGGTCCTCTCTATTTCTGAAAATCAACCTTCCTTCCAGTTTAAGGTGGTATTCCACACTGGAAGGAAACACTCTGAAATTCTTTACCAATCCACAATCAGACACTCCCACTCCTATAGTCCAGAAAGAGGTGAAATCAGCTCAGAGCCTGGCTGATATTCAGCAAATTGGAGAGCAGTTGTTCATCCCTGTTCAGTTAAATGATGGGAAGGACTCTGTTCTCGCCCGAGTGTGTGTGAACAACGGTAAGAGCTTCATCAGTGAAGCCATGTTCCGCCAACTCCCAAAAGATCCAGCCATTCCCACATTCAAACTGATCGACAAATGGGAAATGGACCTGGAAGCACCCAATTCGAAACATCTCCTACCAAGCAGGTGTATGCTCAAAATCTCCATTGGCAACAAGAGCATAGTCCATAATTGTTGGGTCGTGCAAGACGTCACTGCCGCCTTTTACTTAGGCAGTGACATTCTCAATCGCTTCGCCATTAGTTTGGACCTAATAAACTTCAAAGCTTGGTCCCGATTAGCAGATTATCCTATGGGCTTTGATGATCAAGAAAAAGCATTTAGGTCAGCTCAATTGCTACCTTATGCAGTTGAAATTCAGCTTAAAGAGGAAGTCACCATCCCAGAAAGGACCCGACAATTCTCCCTGGAAGTGAAAGTTAAAAGAGGACAAAAATTGAAAAACCCTGATGCTTATATTCATCTAAATGCTCCTCTTCAACAGCAAGGGTTAGGGGTAAACCCAACACCATCAGTCAACATAGAACATGACACCATTCCAATAGAGGTGGATAACAGTGACTTAAAGAGTATTACTCTAGCCGCAGGCACCATTATTGAAATGGCGGTTGATGATCGACATTTCTCCATTGATTTAGGAAATTAACTGTTAGGACCAATCCCCAAGGACTGTTTTGACAGTGACAGTCATGACAATACAACACCAGACAGGATTTCCACCCGGCATGGGGGGAACCTCCTGGTGTACACTTCTTGCCCTTATGGTAAGGAAGATGTGACTTGTGACTTCAGAGGGGATGAGGTGATTTTCCAGGTCCATGAGGGCGGCCTTTCCCACCTGAAGCCTCCAGTACAAATCAGCACTCTAACCAGGGACATCTCCACCCAGCTGGAGGAGGCCGCTGAGACAGCCAAACCAGAAGTCTTTCCAGGCTTCAGGCAGATGGTGGAAGAGAGAGTCAACCTAGCTGATGCCTGTGTGACTCTGGAACAGAAGCAAAAGTTGAAACAAGTTTTCTTGGATTTATTTTCTTTGCATATGACTGTGGTCGCACCGACATCCACACGACAACAATTCCCACGGACCATGGCATGACTCCAGTGTTTGTGAAGCAATATCGCTTGCCTCTCGCATCCATGGAGTCCCTTACTGAAATAATTAAGAACCTTGAGTCCCGGGGAATAATCCGTCCGGTCCACAGCACTTTCACTAATCCGGTGCTGGGAATATTGAAGCCAAACGGCCAGTGGAGGCTCTGCGCCGACCTTAGGGAGCTCAACAAACGGGTCCATACTTCCCGATGGCCTCTGCCCTACATTGACCAAGGGCTGGCCCAGATCCAGGGGTCACAGGTATTCACTGCAATAGACCTGACCAATGGATACTGGACCGTGCCTGTCAGTAGGGAGGACCAATACAAACTGGTTTTTACCTTTGGGGGCCAGCAGTACACATGGACCCGGACTCCCTTCGGATACCTCAACTCCGGCAATGAATTCAACATTTTCCTACACAAGGCCATGCCCGACCTGGGTTCAAGGGGTCACCTGGCTTATGTAGATGATGTCCTCATCAAAAGTTCATCTGTGGAAGAACACATAGCGAGATCTGTTATGTTCTGACACAGTTGAGGGCCGCCGGAGCAAAACTTTCCTTCCAGAAAGCACAGTGGTGTAGAACCTGTGTTAATTTCTTGGGGCATGAGATTACTCCTCAGGGTCTCTGTCCCAAGAAAAGAAAGTGGAAGCACTTCAGAAACTGAAAGACCCCACAACTCTGTGGGAACTAAGGAGCCTCCTTGGACTGACTAATTACAGCAGAAAGTTCATTGAAGGCTACGCAGAGATCACTAGACCCCTGATTCATCTCTTGAAGGGGGGGTCAAGTGGGAATGGGGTCCAGAACAATCTGAGGCAGTAAGACAACTCAAAAGAAGCCTCTCACAAGCGCCTTGCCTAGCTTACCCTGTCAGAAACAAGGAGTTCTTCCTGGAGACAGGGTTCTCTAATACGTGCTTCACGGCAGTATTATACCAAAAGCATGACAAGGTCAATAATGTAATCTCCTATGCGAGCAAAACTTTATCCTCTGTGGAGGAAAAATTCAACGATTGTGAGAAGGCAATCCTGGCAACGGTGTGGGCATTGAAGAATTACCGCCCGTTTATCCAGGGGGAACACATCATAGTGGAGACTCCACACCAGCCTCTGCAATATCTCCAAAGTGACAGAATCCGGGCCGGAAATGTGAGTAATTCCCGAATTACTTCCTGGATTCTGTCAATGCAAGGCTTTCCTGTAGAGGTCAGATATGGCCAAAATAAGAAGAGTCCCCTCGCGCAAGGTCTGGCTGACTTGCATGATTGTGCCAGAGAAAACTGTCTCGAGGACGAAAGTCTAAAAATCAAGGACAACATGGAGGCATACCTTAAGTACCCACACAAAGTCTTTGAAGAAGACAAGTGTGAGGGAATGCCCAATGTCTATGTGGATGGATGCTCGTACCATGTTGACAACAACGGGGAGAAAGAACTGGTGGCCGGCGTAGGGAATGCATGGGTGAATGAGTCCCCAGAACCCTCCGCTGGATACAAAATTGGTCCCCGAAGTAGTCAGGTGGCAGAATTGATGGCTGTGCATCAGGCCATCCTCACTGCTGTCCAACATCAACTCCACGAACTGGTCATAATCACAGATTCGGATTATCTACGGAACGGGTTTGTGGAGCACCTGGTTAATTGGAAAACCAGAGGCATTTTATGTGCTAATAACAAACCCTTGAAACATGGGAAGTTAATTCAAAACATTGATGATCTGGTCACCTCAAATGGGATGACCATCTACTGGAAGAAGATCAAGGGTCATTCCAAAGTAGAGGGACCAGACAAAACTGGAAATGACTTAGCTGATCAGCTGGCCAAATCCGGGGCCATCCAAGGGGATCTAATAGAAATAGAGTCCCTGTTGGGGGAAATCCAGGTCACTGCTATCACTAGGTCCCAGACAAATGTCACAATGATCTTTCAACTGCACAATGGAGTAAGGAGACCCCTGATGCTGATTTAATTACGGCTCAAAAGGGGGATCCAATCATTGGTAGGTTTTACCATTGAGGACCCTGAGAACTTTCCCCTGACGGATACCGATTACATTGGGAAAGAGGACCTAAGAGTGTTGATGAAATGTCCAAAAATGTTCCGAATCCAAGACGGTTTGTTGGTGAGGAAATCCCAAGCTGGCCATGATCAGTGGGTGGTCCCTACCTCATTCCGAAGCCTGATGTTAAGTCACACCCATGATGCGGCCACCGCCGGTCATAGGGGGTTTCATACAACACTTGAAATCTTAAGAGAGGTTGCATACTGGCCACACATGGGGCAGGACCTCGACCAATACTTGAAGGGGTATCTTGTGTGTGCACGATTTCAGCCATCATCCCTCACGCACCGTGCAGCTCTCCAATAGAGGGGGATGACACTGCCGTAGTCAGATTTGCAAATCGACTTTGTAGGCCCTGTAATTCGCTCGTCTAGAGGAAACAAGTACATGTTGACCATTACATGCTTGTTTACCAAGTGGGTGGAATGTCTCCCGGCCCCAAACTGCAAGGCAGAAACAGCAGCTGCCCTGATGATTAACCACATCTTTTCCCGTTTTGGTCTACCTCAAAGGATTGAGTCAGACAGGGGTAGCCACTTCAACAGTGAAGTAATGACAAAGATGTGGGAGATACTGGGGGTCAAAAGGAAGCTACATATTGCTTACAGGCCAGCTTCTTCTGGAGCAGTGGAGAGATACAACCGAACCATTGTAAGCATCTTAAAAAAGTTTGTGGCAGATTCTGGGCCAAGTTGGGATATCCGACTACCTCTGGTCCTAATGGCCATCAGATCTACCCCTTCATCTGCAACTAAAATGTCACCATTTGAGTTGATGATCAGACGCAAGATGGTGCTTCCCCAGCATTTGCTCTACAGGACCCAAGAGTAGACACTGACAAATGCCTCCACAGCTCATGAGTATGTGGAGAATTTAGGGAAACACCTTCAACATGCTTTTGCCTATGCTCAGCGGAATCTAGAAAGATCAGCTGATAGCATGAAAACCCACTACGACCTGAAAACCACCAGGAAAGTATACAAGGTGGGGGACCGGGTCTATCTATACAATTTCCAAAGGAACCAGGCCAAACAGCGAAAATGTTTGCCTACATGGAAGGGACCATTTGAAATTATAGACAAGATCTTCCCTGTAGCGTATAAGATCCGCATCCCCAAAGGTAGTCTGGCGGAAGGGGAAGACAAGTGGGTACATATAAATCAGCTAAAGTGTTGCCATCCCAGGCACACTCTGCAGCAACTGGAGGAGTCCTCTGCAATACCAGAAGGGACAGCTCCAGATTAATTCAGTTCCAACCCTAAAATATCCCACATATAGTCTCTAAAATATTATGACGCTTGTAAGCCACTGTCTCTGAATTATATCTTGTTTTTCAAAATTGGAATGCTATGTCTATTAAAGTATAAAATGTATATGTCGCCCCACTATATAAATAGTGGGGGAGAAATGTCTATGAATAGGTATTGCCGCTTTCCTTTGTCGTCCTAAGAGAAAGAAAACCTGGAGACTGGCCAAGGAGGACGCCCAGGGACCGGGAGCAAAGATCCGAGGGGCCCGGGGTACCGCCCAATATTCCCATCAGGATCGGTGAGGAGGACTGATCGATCCAACTGGGTGGAGGAAAAGATGCTGAACTGTGCCATCTACTGAATTGGAAGAAGATAATGTGGGCATACCACTCAAAACCTCCTTTGCACCCGACTTCCCCTCGACTTGAATCAAAGCGTAGTCGGGCCAGGGGTTTGTGAAGGGTTTTGACCCATGCTGAATCAATAGACTGGGTAGATGTGGGGATGAGCTGTCGTCGCCCATCATTCCATCCCAGAGTCCAGGAGAACCACGCAGTTGTGCACATACCAAAAGCGCCAGGGGTGAAAGGGGGTGCCAAAGGAAAAATAGCAGCACCTATCAGAGCAAAAGCGTTTTTAAATCACCTCTGTTTCTTTGAGGGCAAGCTCCAAATGTCAAGTTCAAACATTGCAAGATAGCTAATACCGGAGACCTTTGTTCAAAAATCTGTTTTACTGATGTCAAAAAGTTGCTGAAATCATGGGCACAAGACCACTCTAAAGATTCAACCTTCTTGTGGGGGGGTTCCACATAACCACTGTAATGTAAGGATGCCTATCAAAACAATAGCAAAAATCTCCTGTCAAATTCAAGACAACTCCTAAATGGATGCAGTACCGACAAATTCCACAAGGCGGCGCTAGCGGTCTAAACTCTGACAGGAGAACTGAGTTCAATAGCTGACAAAGGGACCTGAGCTAACTGGACTTCAAAGCCTGTTGGTTAATTAAAAAATCTTAGCCACCTGCTGTTCCCAGGAGGCAGGCTGATTTCATTAACAGCTTTAAGAGGCTGGGAAACCTCTCACCTCAGAGATTCACACCAGGAGACAGGATATCACATGACCCTGTTGATTGATTAAGGAGAGACTTCCAGGCAGCCTGCTGGAGCCCACACAAAAGACTCTTTCCCTTGAATGGGGTTTGTTAATTTTGAGTATTGACTGTCAACAAAGATCTGCCTGTGAGCAGAGACATGTGTTCCCTGGCCCACCCAAGCTTCTGGGGGCGGACCCAAACACTTTAGGGAGTTGAATTGAAGGCAAATATATGTTTCATAAAAAGACTGATAACTCTTTGTAACCAGATGACAGAAATGTGCAATTTGGAGACCCTTAATCTAAGAAATGTACCTTCAATTTAAGACTAGATTCAACTTTGTACCATGTTCTGGGGCAAAACCCCACTATTTATCAATATTACAGACACTGTGTTTAAGCTAGAGACATGGAAAGTTACTGGTATATATGTGGAAGGGGGGTGTAACTTTGTATAATTTTTTATGAAAATCCCATATTGCAAAACCAACCAAAAAGCGAAAAATGTTGTCATTTCTGAATCCCAGCTCGCAGGAACATGGGGCTTGAACAGAGACCTGTCTTAATTCATCTGCAATGTGTACATGTAATTTCAACAAATTGTGTATCTGGGAAATATGTATTTGGATCAGAAATAGATTTGTGTGTAAAGATGACAGGGGAGTGTTCTTTCTGGAGGCCATAAAAATGACATCACTCTGACACACTATCCCTTCCCAAATCAGGGACCAAAGAATCTATTGACCTATCAAATCAACAGAGGGGCAGGCTTAGTGATGCTACGCACACACCCACTTTCAAAACACATAAAAGGAACATTGAAACCCAGGTAGAGACATTCATTCCAGTTTCTGCAGGACGCTCTGCCGGGAGACTCCAGACTTCACATCCATCAATCTCCAGAGACCAGAACTTTACTTCAGAACTTAAAGCAAGGGCCTAAACCTACAAACTGAGAACTCTTCTCAGCAGGCCTCATCATCCTTAAAATCATTTGCAAACTATTCCAGAGCTGTCTGAATTCTTTGCCAAGAACTTTTGCCAGTACCCAGAAAGCAGTGTTACATCTGGAATCCACTTGATCCGGACCGGAAAGCAGAGCAGTATCCAGAACCAGAGGCCGCTGTATCGAGGAGGCTAGACCAGCAGAGCAGAGCTGACCCAGACGCTGTGAGCAGAACCGCCCGAAGTCCAGTCCAGTTGACCAGATCCGTGACGAGGCCCATTCATTTCAAAATTAGGAGTGAGTATCCGCCAGAACTGTGCAGAACCCAATCTCTTAGTTAAAATAATCTAATCCAAACTATTTTAACCTGAGTAGAACTGCCTCCTAGAAATCGTGTCATCTGTCATTCTAAAGCTCCTTATACTTTTGCCGTAATCACGATTAACACACTCGCAAATTTTACCGCGATTTGCGATTTGGCCTGATTTCTTCTCCAGTAAAAAAGTCAGCAGCTCCTTGCTTTCTTTTGCTAAAATTCGTTTAACCTGCTAGTTACTCATAGAGCATTGCTAAAGTGAGCCTGAACTAATATAAAGTAGCCATCACCTACCCTGAACATCTAGAGGGAATTAAAAGCAATTTTAGCACCTTTTCACTTCCTTGCAAACCACATTAAAGTAATTTGCCTGTGTTTCAAACTTCTACCTGTTTTCCTCTAAGCTTGCTGGGGGGGAACTGAATTTCGTATTGTATTTGATTGCATTCCTGAGAACTGTGTGCTCCTCCTTCCATTTCTTACATTGCATAGGGGTGGGGGTGAATTGCCAGAGAAAAAGTGATTACATTATCTTTTGCTAAAATCAAATCAAGTTATTTCTGTACTGCATTTCATTCCTCATTGCTTTTCCCTTGAAACCATAAAAGTATTTTCGCTGCCTTATCCATCCTATACCAACTCCTCATTGATTGTAAAGAGGTGTGCTAGTGTCAGATTACCCATTGTTGATCAACATTATATTCATAGGTGTGATATCAATTATTAATTTATTATAAAAGTGTGATATATATATATTGTTTAATTTTTCAAATAAACCTTTTAAATTTGCAAAACAAATCTACTTCTTGGCTCAGTGGGGTCAGGGGGATTCTAAGAGAGGGGTGTTATACAAGGGTTCATCATCCAGATTATAACTTGCCATAAAAATGTATAAATAAGGGCTTCCCTTGGGCATCCCAGACAAGGCACCGACTTAGTGGGATTGCTTGATTGGAGTCACTTACAGTGTGCTCATAGGAAATATCCGCTCTACCGGTGCATTCATCACCGGCCACCAATATCGCTCCCTTACCTTCCTTTTTGGTATCGTAATACCAGGGTGCCATCTTGGATTATCTGTCCTATCAATTTTTCAAGCGGTATCACTTTATACTCCCTCATAATCCAACCATTTTCAATGGAGATCTTCTCCTTGACAATAAGGTACCCTTTATATTTTTCCACAAATGTGTCCCTTTCTGGCCCACACTCAACAATCCATTCTCTCACCTTTTCAAGAAATTAATCTTCCCTATTACATTCTTCCCACTCATCTCTTCCCAATGCCTCCACAACTCCACATACTTTTTCCTCTATATCCTCTCCAGGAACGGTACTACTCATCGGTAACGGCATCCTTGATAAGAAATCTGCCATACAATTCATTTTCCCTGGCAAAAGTTCCACTTCCCGATTGTATTTCATCAAACTCAGCCATAAATTGGCAATTCTTGGTGTCGTCTTGGACATTCCTTACACTGTTTAAATTTCCACTAAAGGTTTATGATCTGTCCTCATAACAAACTCCTCTCCTTAAACATACTGCTTGAAATGCTCTTCTCCCCAACAACATGCTAATAGTTCTCTTTCAATCACCAAGTAAAACGGTTCAGTATCTGTCACCACTCTAGATGCAAATATTATTATTCTTTCTCGATCCCCATCCTTCTGGGATAACACTGCACCCAAACATTTGCAACACAGTAATTATGATTTCCTTCCTGGAACAAAACCACCTAACCATGGTGCTTCTATTCGTTTTTTTTAATCTGCTTTACCATTAGTTCATAACTCACCATCCACTCAGATTTCACATTCTTCTTCATATATTCTCTTAATGCTTGAGTAATTTCCCTGAAATCAACGAATTGTAATACTCTGCCAAACCTAAAATATTAGTCAACTCTTCCTTATTACTGGGACAAGGTGCCCCCCCCCATTGCTCTCATGGCCTTTAATCTTAATTTGTTTCCCTCCTTGAATAACATATGACCCAAGTAATCCACTTCTGGCATGCCAAGTTTGCATTCGCTCTGCTCCACTGTTAGTCACTTAAGTTCTTATTTTCTCAACACCATGCACAGCCTTCCATTATGTTATCTTTTTCCTTGTCCACACACTAGAAATGTCATCCTGAAAAACTTGCACTCCCACCATCTCTCCAAACATGTGTCTCATTACCCTTTGAAATACAACGCCCGCTGACGCCAACCCAAATGACATTCGCACATAATGATACATTTCAAAAGTTGCAATAAATGTAGTATGTTTCTTAGATTCTTGATGTTATTGGATCTGATGGTATGCTGCAGACAAATTGATTGTGGAAAATGTATCCACATTTCCTATCAAATTCAACATCTCTGATATCACTGGCAACGGATAGTTGTCTACCACGATCACCTTGTTCAATTCTCTTAAATCCAAACAAATCCTCATCTTACTATTGGGTTTTCTGGCCACCACAATTGGAAAAACCCATTCCCATGCCTCTACTTCTTCTATTACTCCTTCGCTTTTTAGTATGTTAAGTTCTTCCTTAACATCATCTCAAAACGCAATAGGTATATGCCTCACAGCATGGGAGATTGGCTTAACACCTGCCTTGAGCTCAATTTTATGGCAATATCCCTTAAGCTTCGACTCCACCCTCTCCTTCTCTCCTCACATTTCTGACATCTCTAAGAAGTCACACTAAAAAGCTACATATCCTCAGAGGCATTCTTCATTTTCTCACATTCCTCCAGAAGTTCACTGTCTCCAGAGCCCTGGTTCTCTCTAAGCTGGACTACTGCAACAGCCTCTTTCTAAATCTGCCTGTCTCTACTCTTCGCCCTTTGCAACTAATCCAGGACAGGACTGCAAGACTTGTCCTTGGCCTCAAGCGCAGGGATCATATCTCTCCATCCCCAAAATCTCCCCACTGGCTCCCGGTGGCCGCAAGGAACAAGTTCAAGGCCCTCTGCATCGTCCACAAGGCTTTCTGGGGCTACGGATCACACTACATCCACTTCCTCTTCCTAAGCACCTTCCTTCTTGAGCCCCCCCGCTCATCCACCTCCAACTCTCTGAGGGTCAGATGCTTCTCCATGCATAGATTGGGGGGTAGATCTCTGTCCTCGGCTGGTGCCTCCCTCTTTAACAGCCTCTCTGCCTCTCTCAAACTTAAATAGGACCACCTAAGGTTCCGGAAGCAACTCAAGACCGTCCTCTTCGATTTTGCTTTCTCTCTCTCTCTCCCCTTCTGATGCTCCTGTCTGCTGCACTAACTGGTTACCTGGCCACCCACTGAACCTTACAGGCACCAGGCTCCTGCGTGACGAGTGGCCTTTTGCAAAGTCTCCAGGCCTCCCACCCACTTAGGGACTGTATCTGCAACCCTACAGTCCCCTGCCTCCCTGCACTTACTTGAGCCACCACAATGGCAGCAATTACTGCGTTTTGCCACTGCACTCTCCCCACGCCCCCTGGAACTTCTTCTCTTCCTTCGCCTTTGCACTTGCACGATCTGAATGACACAAGGCCTAGTAAGATTTTTTCTTTTGTCCTCCCTCTGTCTACCCTTCCTTGTCTTGTTGCACCTAGAAACACTTGTGTACAGGCGCGTTATAAATGACTTATCATATCATATCATATTCCATATTTAAATACACCTGGAAATAATTATTATTCTTTAACCTTAGTGTATTTACCAATTTCTTTTTCACTTGCCATCACAATCGGCACAGGCTCTTTGCTTCCTGGAATGAGCTTAATTTTGAGTTTGGCCTAATACTCCCAGACTAGAGCATACACTCCCTTCTTACCCATATAGACATTAACTTCAGCTAACTACCCTTTAAACTCAATTAAGGCTGTTCTACATCCTATCATTTTAATTACTGAACCCTCAAAGGCTTCAGGATCTCTTATGTCAGATGTCTTCAATTTTGGGCCATAACCCTTTCTACATAACTCTTCCCATGTACCCTTCAAAATAATGGTGTACAGTGATCCTGAATCCACCATTAACTCAGAATTCACTCCATCAATTTTAAATATACATTTTGGAGCCCCATTTTTATTGACCCACACTATCATGACTGCTTACACCCCTTGCTCCTCCTCTTCTTCCTCCCCACCTCCCTGCACCCATTTTACTTTATTGCCCTGTTTTTTATTTCTACACTATGAATGAATCAGGAAGTAGACACAGACAACAGAGTAAAGCTTGGGCTGCAAACCTTTATTAAAATCACAAAGAGGTTGGGATAATGCCTACCTTACCCTATGCTAAGGAGGGATTTTCCCTACTTAACTAATACTAATGATAGTCTGCGTCAAGAAGTCCAAAGTAAATATCTGTCTGTATCAAAAACCTATAGTTGCCCTCAGATCCATTTGTTCAAACTGTGTAGGGATGTCAGCATCAACTGAAAAAGTGTTCTAACAAAAAATCAGAGCTTCTTCCAGCTCTTGGTCGGAAAGGGGCTCTTCCTTCCCCAGGATTCCAAACAGTTCCCTTTCAATCACTAAGGGGTTCCCTTCCCAGCGCTTTAAAGTCTCCATCTGTTATCACAACAACACAATTCTTCAAATTCATTACCAATGCTTGCTTTCTTTAGTTTCCATGATTCACAATTTCTTTGTATCAGGGAATTATTTTCTCTGCTTTCCAGTCATGTGGCATTCACTCATTATTACTTTCCTTTGGTTCGTATTCAAAATTGCAGCTCATTCATATCCAAAACAACGTAACTGCAAAGTACCAGTTAACCCCCTGATGGGAATTAGCAATCTGTTCACAGGCTTCTCATTCAATTTCAAGCCTTCACACTTACTGCTTTTCTGGCCCTCTCCGCGGCCTTCCCAATTTTGGTTCCGTTCGGTATTCACACACCTCACCATCCATCAACCTTCACATTATCATAGCCGTTAAACATCAGTGTTTTACATTTCCAGTACCGGAAAATACATTGCCTCTGCTGTCGCTCTTTCACTCGCGAGCACTCTGACCTTCCTCCACCATGCGGCATGCACCACCGCGTACCAGAGTCATTCAGCCACACTTGACTCACCGGGTAGGCTGTTTTCATGAGCCCTTCTCCGATTTGTTCGGTCCTTCATTGCTGCAGCTTTCCCTGGTTCGGCAGGCCCCTCTTCCTGGGACTCCGACACCTTGTGCTACTGTATAGGGAGGCCTCTTGACTCCAGGAGGTTGGCAGCATGACCCTGTCAACGGAGACCTTACGACAATGCTAGCCACAATTTGCTTCCTCTGCAACGACGCTGCAGCACCTCGGCAGTTCGGACACACATCTCCCTACATTCACCTCTGGCTTCTCCGTCTGCAAGCAGCTTCTCTCCTTCACTCGTCTGTCCTGTCTCTCTCTTAGCGTCACCTAAGCGGGTCATTTATATCGCCCCTTTGACGCCAGGTGCAGGCCATTCACATTGAGTTCAAAACCGTCTTGGTGCTCGGCATCCCTCTTCCTCATCCCAGTACCAGAATGGTGTTTGTGCATGGCTGAGTTAATAAAGGATCAATGCAAGTTCCTATGTGGTCTCTTCTTCGTCTCAGTACCAGAGTGGTGTTTGTGTATGTCTGAGTTAATAAAGGATGAATGTAAGTTCCTAGGTGGTCTCTTCCTTGTCTCTGTAGCATAGTGGTATACATTGGGGGATTGTTTTCTTACACAATAGGGAAGGAATTGGAAACATCCCTTCAAAGCCTTGGAGACATTTGCTTTGCTTCCTGATTAAAGGGACATGGGGATACTGTGTCTCACCCAAAGGTGCCTCATCCCCACTCCCCAAGTCTCCTCCCTCGCATATCGACCCCCAGGGTCAGGATCCAAGAGCAATGCCCTTTCCCTGGCCACCTGCGGAGAGGATATTTTGGGGAAAGAAGTGAGGACACCCTCAGATTCCTCACATACCCTTCCCCTATGAAAATGGCCTCCCGCACAAGCATCAAAGGTTAATGGTTTTCGGGGGGGGGTTGCAATGGGTCTTCTTGCCAATTATTAAATGGAGAGAATTGTGAAGGCTGTGGGTTGACTTCCTGGATCAGTGATAGAAAACTCGGGAAGTCAGTCCCAATGATAGTCTCCTCTGGTAGACCTGGAATAATACCTGAGGGGAAAGATGGTAGTGGGTCCTTGCACATCGATGGGAATGTCACCCTTAGAGTACATTTATTGGTCCCCATTGACACATGTTATTCTCACCAAAGGGGCCTTTTTCAATTTGTCTGCGAAACTAAATTGGCCCATGCAGCCGTTTGCCTACAGCTGGCCTGAGTCTTCTAGAGGTTGGACATGAATCCCATTCCCTAATGCTGTTTCATGAGTGGACTTAGTCGATGTACCACAAAAGTAATTACTCTGAGTTTCAATCCCTTTGTAAAGTCATGGACTTTCCCATTCATCACCCACCATGCATCTGATCCCCATACGTTCTTCTATTTTATTCTGTTGACAATTTCTTACTAGGTGTCCTGATTCTCAACATGAGAAACATATAGGCACCATAGGTTTACACTGTCTACTTTCTTCCTTTCTCATTTCTTCCCTCATTTTAGGATCTAGTTTTCTCTCTGGCTTTTCCCTCTCCCCACTATGGAACTCTTTAGGTCTATTGATATTTGTTTGGGCTGGACATTATGACGAGGGGGCCCTCGATTGTCTCTCCTCTCCTCCACTCTATGCAACAGATTAA
Organism: Ambystoma mexicanum; assembly: GCF_040938575.1. Classification (NCBI taxonomy): domain Eukaryota; kingdom Metazoa; phylum Chordata; class Amphibia; order Caudata; family Ambystomatidae; genus Ambystoma; species Ambystoma mexicanum. The sequence continues at coordinate 293,813,083 of NC_090926.1, read as the reverse complement.
AGTGTGGATTGGCATCTGCAAAATTTTGAGCAGTTTCTGTTGCTAAGCATAATGCGGGTTTGTTAAGTTGCAACACAGCTCTTTGAAGGGAGTGTAGTAAGGAATGAATACCTTGCTCTATGTTTAGAGCTTATATTACCTCTGGTAAACTTTCCTCCCTATCCAAAAAGACATTGGAACTCATTCCAAGGTCGGTGGTAACCCGCTGGTGTTACCAGCGGGTTGCCGCCGACCCAGAAACACTGAATCAGCAGTCTGACTTCCAGGTGCCACCGGGTCATTACAAGTTTCGGCGGTGCAGGAAGTCAGGCATCAGATTCGGTAACCGGTATGCCAGAGGTCTGGGGATGGCTAAGAGCTGGCCTGTCAAGCTGTCAAGAGCCCAACAACCCAAGAGCCCAACAACCCTTTCCCAAAATAAACGGAGGACTCAGCCGGGGGTAAGTTAGAATTGTCGTTTATTAAATAAAACAACAAGCATCATACAGGACAATCAAAGTTCTCCAGAAATTCCATTTGCACAAGACGTGTTTCCCAGTTTTGATACCAGATGGCGTCATCACCTGGGCCCTCCTCCAAAAACATATCCCATTTCTGTTTGGGTGCTCGGAGTGGTATACCGCATAGATCACCTATAGGCACCTCAGTTGATTAGCCCTCTCATGTCAGGTGGGTAGTCTACCCCTTCCCCATGAAACTATCTATTATATTGTTGCAGGGTCGCAGACTTACCATTGGCCCTTGCCTCTGCCGTCCACCCCATGATTTCTGTCTCTTGATTGGTTAGATCTGGTCTCCCCAGGCCTGGGACCCGGTTTGGTTCTCAGCCCTCTGTGCGCCTCTTCAAGGTGATGTGAAATGATTATGTGTCCCAAATGTATCTGGTAGCAATACCACATTTGCCTGAGAGTGCGCTCCACGTTGCAACATTTGTTTCAATTCTCATCTGAGTTTCTGAGAACTGATCGTCTTCACACTGTGGGTGAAAACCCATTGTCTTGCTCGGCCGAATCACGTGGTTGTGGACCACAAAATCGAGCTCTCCTGGTCTGCATTTATGAGGAATTATTTTGTTTTTTGTTTTTCTGCAGCTGACCCCTTGTTGTTTGAAGTCTGGAATGCGCTTGTTTATCTCTGACCTTGGCTGTGAGCTCAGCTTTCCAACTTTGTGCAGTTAGGTTCTGCTTCATTCGTCTTGTGTCCTGTAGCTTGAGGCCTTCTTTGATTTTCATTATACTTACAACATGATTTCTACACACTTATATTGTGCTGTTTCCTATAGGTTAGTTGCATTTGGTCCTACCAGGTTCTTTATATACTCCTGTAGTTACATTGAGTTAATTGCCATAAGCACCTGTAAGCTTGCTCGGGATGTCTGTGTTGCCTTGCGTTTAGCGTTACTGCACTTGGCTAATGAGGAAAATAATAAAAGCTTTGACAGCATGTATATGTATCTGTCCTCTTTCTACAGAACGGTGTAAGCATGTTCTTCGTGTATAGGAGTGAATGTTTGTGTAAACTGTGCATGGTTGCCAGTGTACTTCGAATGGCTGTCTGAAAGAATATCTTTCTGCATACGTGTCAGTCAGTGGTGCACTGGAGGGTTGTCTGAATAATGAGTGACTTTGTGTGTTCTTGACCCTTTGGGCTGTCATGTTCATAAGGGTGAGGAGAGGCATTCCCAGGACCCTCTCTTCACCGGCACTGTTGCTAAAGGTGACGGTGCTTCAGGGAAAAGTCTACCTCCCGGGTCCATTGCACCCGGCAGGTCTGACCCTGTCGGGAAAACAGCCCCTGCAGGCAGACTCATGGTGTGGCGGTCCAGAAACCAGACCACCACACTTGGAATGAAGCCAATGGTGTTCTTAATTTCCTCTCCCAATTCCACATGGGTTTCCCCTGGATTCAATCTGATACTTCTTAGTCTTTCCCTATAAAAATGACTAGTCTGTCCTACTCTTTGTAAGAGACCTTCCTTGATTTCTGCTTACGTGGCTGTTCCTGGGAGGTTCAATAATTGGTAGGATGTTGTAACTCTCCCTTCAACAAAGGGCCTAGACAAGAAAGTTTCAGATCCTCTCCCCATCGGAATTGGGTGGCTAGCCCCATCTAAAGTGTCAGTCAATGACTTTCTTATTGTGAGTCACTGACTGGCACTTAACATCACACCGCTGTGGGGTGAAATATAGCCCCTGAAAGCCACATATAAAGAGGCCAGAGTCACTTGTGCATGCCCACCGAAATACACAGGCCAGCACAGAAATAAGTTCGGACATAAGGCCTAGTGAACCTAAATCGCAAAGGAAAGAAAGTGGGCATCAATTTCAAAATGCAAAGATATGTGAAATGCCTTTCTTGAAGGAAGAGAAAGACACGTGGCAATGATATTTTGACAAATCCATGGAGAGCTGCATTGATATTTCAAGAAACTGCAGTGGACAGTATTCTCAATGAAATACCTGATTATGTTCTCAGCAGCAGCTGCAGTGAAACGAAGCATTTTACATGTAAAATTTTTAAAAGAATGTCATGTTTGTTTTTCCCTCATCTAGATGAACAATATGCTCAGCAAAATGCTGGCCAAACTTTCAAAGTGTGAATATGGTTTCTGCCTATTTCAAGCTCGTCCACATGGACAATTTCAATGCAACACGCAAGTATTTTTGGAAACGTTGTGCCTTATAAGATGTCATTTAAAATGCATTTATGTACGAGTTTACATGTTTGCTGCAGGGTACATGGACGGTCATTTATTCAGATGTGAAACTAAACTCCGGGACCTCCCTCTGTTGTCCTGGAGATTCAGACCTGGCTGTCTCTATCCATCAGTGCCCTTCCTTAAAAATACAAACAGGAATACTTTTTAGATCAGAAATGCGGTGAAGACCAGATAAAGTCAGGTCTGTTCTGCAGCACTTACAACCTCCAAGTCCCATAAAAAAATCCATTAATGGCCATTAGGCAGCTCTGCTGATATCATGTGCCTAAAGAAAAGAAGTGAAACTTTAAAAAAGTTGGGGGCCCAGCAAATGAGGAGTGAAACTGCACCTTGATTTAAAATAGGAGAAACACATTTTATCTCATAAAATGGACAGCGTGCATCGCACAACAGTCATTCTGGGCTTGTTTTAAAGGTGACAGTCAACCACTTGTAACCATGCTAAAATGTTAATGTTTTTTTTGGGATAAACACAACTAAAGTTACTATTGAAAATGTGATTTGGGCCTCCCCATGATTCCCAGAGATGCAAAAGTTGATAAAAGCATGCCAATAATAAATAATATGACGCCCATAAAATGGCATATTTTTCACTGATATGGTTCCTGAGTAAATGAAGAAAACTGTATCTCTGCACAGGCAGGACGTGCAGACTCCAAACTAGTCTCATCTAATTCACTTTAACATGTAATTCTTATAAATATGTTCATACATGTAAAGATTTGGAAATTAAAGGTACTTGCCATGTTGTGAGATTATTATGCCCTAAAGCATGGTGATCCCACCTGTCAAAGTGAGATGATGAAGCTCTCTCCTCCCACAGCCAACCCAAGGCACTCCCCCATTCCCTTGTTCTATCAGCACACAGGTGGCAAGGGGTTAGTGATAATCAACCAATCCCTTTTGCGAGAATCATGACACATTAGTGATGTAATTTGCCCTATAAATAAGCCAGTTTGCCTGAGAGCTGGAGTTCTTCCAATAATTCCGAGAGGCGACATGCTGTTGAAACCTGGCGAATAACCTCCCTGCAGAGAGGCCTAAGTCTTGCATTGGAGACAGGAGCCAGGAGACATAGAAGCCGATTGGGACCCTTTGGAGGAAAGAGAATAGACCCTTCACTGACCTTTTGCTGTCCCCGCGGTGTGTTCTGAAGCTCCCTGATGTCCAGCCCAGACCTCTCCTGTAAGTAGAACTACCCCAAAGCCAAGATTGTGTAGGCCCAGTATTCTTCCACCACTGTTTTAGTTATTTCCCCATTGAAAATATCCTGTTTGTGTAGATCCCTAGCATATTTATCAAGTAAATCAATTAATTCCCCTACTGAATTCACAGGATCTGCATTGTTGGCATTCCAAACCAATAGTCTTTTCCCAATGTGTTTTAAACTGGTATAGACATAAAGAATTGCCAAAAGAATGAATCCCAAACCCTGCTTCCATGTGTGGGCACAGAGGGTAAAAATAAATTCACAGTTGATCTCCTTCATGTTAAATCAGAGGTTGGAAGCCCAGTAGTGCCTGTGCATATGCAGGGTGCAACAACGAAATTGCCCCAGTGTACCTATTGTGCTCTGCAAAACAAATGTTCTGTTTGCATTGTCTTTCTCACATTGTAACTGTGCTAAACATCCCAAAATCGATTTTCCCATTGTGCTCTGAAAAACTAATTTTTCCATTTGCTTTTTCTGTCTTACATTGCATCTGTGATTCCAACCCAAAACCGATTTTCCCATTCTGTTCTGATTTTAAAAAAAACTGTGTTAATGTTAGGTGTAGCAAAACACATTTTTCCCATTCCCTTTCTGTCTCCCCTATTGGTACTATAATCAAATATTCCAAAATCTGATTTTCCCATTGTGTGCTGACTAAAACCCCAAAGCCCTGCCTGTACTATTTAAGTGTGGCAAAACAAATTTACATTGCTTTTCTTCCTTTCTTATTGTTTCTATGAGTCAGACCCCAAATCCGATTTTCCCATTGTATTCCCACTCCCTGTCACTGCCTTCCATTCAAAGGAATCAAGTCTAATTGATGTTTGGAGGGTGAGGGTTGCTGGGAGAAAGCTTAACAAAATATGCTATCACTGAGTGTGTTGAATTGCTCTTTTCTTGTATTAGTGGGTGATTTCAAAGGAAACAATTGTGACTGCATATCTCTGTGTGGGCGCTATACGGAAGTCATTTTGTTCTTGTGTTGCTACAACATTGGTGGCTGATGTAATCTATTTCTGATATTTGGCTAAATAAATTAATGAATAAATATATTCTTTATACATAACGGCCTGGTTCCTAGTCCATTGTGGCACTGGGTATTTGTTGGGGTTATTAAACTGACTTGGGTCTGGGAGTGTAATAGATTGTGACACTGCACCTTTGCATTAAGAGTGATTGTGCCTCTGCCTCTGACTCACATATTGTATGGGGGGGGGCAAAAATCTGCACAGGGTGTTGGTAGACCTGGGGCCAGCAATGTGTACCGGTAGTGTGTTTTAGTTTTGAGAAGTCACGGTCCTCCCTCTCAGTAAAAATATGAAGTGCAGGTACTAATCTTTACCCAAAACCTTTTGATGTCACCCTCTGCAAATCCTAGGGTGACTAGATTTTTTAATAAAACGGGACAGGCAACAGACTTTGAAGTAGGACTATAAATCCCAGTACAATACAATACTACAGTAAACAGAAGCAGGACTCCACTAAAACTGTAGCCCTACTTCTATATCGGTGGCCTCTTTCGGGGTCGGTGGGTGTGCACTGGCACACAACTCTCATTAGAGGAGAGCGGCCAGGGAGGGGACGGGGGAGGACGTGGGGGCATGAAAAACATTCATGCTAGAAGGAAGAGGTGCGCCAAACCCAATATCAAGATTTTTTCATCGGTTTCTGACAAAAACCGGGACCGTAGCCACCCATCCCTCCAATCCCGGGACGGGGTTTTAAAACTCCAAAAACTCTTGGGACAAAGGGTAAATACCGGGACAGTCCTGGCAAAATCAGGATGGCTGGTCACCCTAGTAAAGCCTCAACCTGTAGTGAGGAATGTTACTGTCTGCTGACCAGAGCCGGCCTTAGGGCAGGGCGTGCCGGGTGACCACCCCGGGACGCCGTGCCCCCCCAGGGTGCCATTAGCCCCCACCACGCCAGCTCGGGGGAGTCTTTAAAGGGCTCCCTTGAGCTGGCTTAGTGGGAGAAGGCCTGGCAGGCGCCCTTATTTTATTAAATGAGCCTGGGACGGTGGGGCGCATTTAATAACAATAGGATAGCACCCTATTCACATGATGATTACCTCCCTGTTCTGACTCTGTGATTAACCCCCTGCGAGGTGCCGGAGCAGGTAGGAACAAAACAAATGTGGCGTTTCTGACCCTGCACCCAACCTGCCATGCCCCCCTGTCGACCGGGGGTTCACGGGGAGGCGGGGGTGCCAATTCGCCCAGGGCACTGCTGCCAATAAGGCCGGCCCTTCTGCTGACACTCATTACAGACAGGTAGTTCAGCTTTTCATTTCACTGGGATGCTGGGCCACTACTCTAACTGTGGCGCTGCCCGTAGACCGCCCCCCAACACTAACTACTTGGGGCCAAGTCTATGTTTGGATCCAGTATGTGCTCTGAAGTGGTACTCTTTGACAATGTGCGGCGAGGGGAGACTGGGATATGAGCGGGTGGACAAGATGCAGGAGGAATGCCAATCGGGTGTCTGTATAACCTTTTGGTGCCTGTTAATCCCTGCAATGACCGCTTCCCTTTAAACAGTGAGGCTAAGCGAGTAAAGCCCCCATATTGATATGCTGGTTGTGGAAAGCTATGGCCAGGCGCCGAGGGTATTTCCGGGGGTAGTTCCGAGAAAAGGGAATATTGGCGGCGACTCGGAGCCCGCCCCGGGCGCAGGCGCCCTTTCCCAGCTGCGCGCCTCTTTAGCGCCGCAGCCGCCACGGGCTCTGACAGGGTTGGGGCGTCCACGGCGGGCGGTGACGGACGGCTCGGCGCGCTCCCCACGCGCCCATGGAAAGAAATCAATAATTCTGACCTTTAACTGGCTGCGGCGCTTCCATGCGCAACGTGTTCGGCTCAAAGTGAGAGAAAAAAAAAATTACCCGGCCTGATTAATTTGAATCTTCTTGACAGGGCGGCCGTCGAGGACCCAAGAAAAATGGTACTGGGGCCGTGAATTATCCTTGCTCGCTGGGCTGGCTCCAGCCGCCCCCCGGGGCCCGCGCCAATACATATTCCGAGCCCATCGCTGGGCCTACAGAACGAACAGGGGAAGTGCCGCGAGAACTCCCCAGCAGCCCAAGGAATGGCGCGTAGTTAGCCCTTGGTGGCTCAAGGAAATTCGTTGTGTATGGCACCCGCACCACTTGGTTCCCATCGCACCAACCTCTCGCTCTCCGGCATGTCACCCTCCCATCCCTCCCTCATCCATCCCATCCCTCGCCACCGCTCTCCACCTGCCTGACAGCTCATAAGCCCGACGTCGGATTGGCTGTCAGGTACCTGTCTTTCCATGGCGCCGCAATCAGCAGGAAATGCCAGCCGCCTGTTTCTGTGACAAGTCCGCAAACAGGGGGCTCGGAGAGGAGGGGGCTCGGGCACTCCCGCCCCTCCTGACGGACCCCCGCGTGCCAATCATCCTGTGCCTTCCCAAAGGTTGGCAAACACCTGCCGGCCCTGCCTTTTAAGTCTCCCTGCGTTGTTGGGAGTCTCCCCCTAAGGGGCAGGTCACAAGGAAGCTGCCATGACCAAACTGGAAACACGGTGGAGGGGGGAATGGTGGAACTCGAAAGCCATTTACTCAGGTATGTATTCATGAAGAGCGTGCCACGGAGGATGGGGAAACAAAGATTAATTAAAAACAGTCTGGGACCATTGGAGGAGGATTGACAGCACTGAACACACTCGCTCTTAGCATTAACAATACTTCACATAGCGGTTCATGCAACAGTGTGCACTTCCCATCACTTTAGGTTCACACAATCATTACTACTCAAAGAAAATGAAACTCATATCACCTACAAAAGGATGATAGGCTGGCTTGATCGCAGCTGGGGGCTCAATTCTTGCTCGAGGTGGTAAAACTTCGGTGGAAGGTGAGCAAAACGTCACTGTTCATTGAGAAATTGTTGAATGTCTACTGGCTCTAGAAGTCTAGGTGGGAGGTAAGGGATTACGGCACCGGTAAGGGCACCGGTGCCTCTAACCCTTTACCTCCCTACTACAAGTTCCCTTTGCGGGTCCTTCCTTAACGCCTGGTTTTTGCAGGCGTTAAGGACGGGACCCACATAGGGACTCTAGAGCTAATAACGGTTGTGCAATTTCGGTACCGTTATTAGCGCCTTCCAAATTCCAATTGAGCTATATGGGGGCTCAAATGGGAATGGGGAGTGGCCCTGGTGAATGGGGAATTACCGGTCCCTCCGACCTCGGAATGGACAGGTAATTGCTCCATTCACCAGGGCGGGGTCGGAAGGGTTTTTGAGGCAGCCATGGAGCTAACAGCTCCATGGCTACCTCCAACCTCGTAATGAGGCCCAATGTATGCATTTAGATGTATAATCCCAAAACGGAAGCACAGCGCTACATAAACAAATAAGAAGCGAAATAGACAAACTGGATTGGTGTGAACAGTTCCCATCATGTGCACAAAGGACCGTGTGCAGATACGCCTGCACCCGCGCGTGCACTCTTGTGCGTATCACAGCTGTATAATAACCATGCCACTTTATTTACATAATCCCTAATGTTGCATTTCTCCCATCGACTCTTCCAAGCACGGAATTAATCGGTGTTAATACTACCTAATTGAAAGTGTTTCAATGGATAAAACATTGAACAAGGAAGTGTGGGTCGACGCTGTCGGGATTCGAACTCGTGGCTGCAAAAGGAACGCAGGTACAGTATTTGAGTCAGGAATTTAACAGGCGTGTGCATCTTACTGGCTTTCAACAAGGGGACATGATATGATATGGCCTTTGTAACGCGCCTATACACAAGTGTTTCAAGGCATGAGATATGTGATCTAATCTAGGAATATATAAATTATAAAAGTAAACACTCAAAGAATAAGGGCAACAGTGAGATCCAGAGGGACCGTCTAGATTTTATGGAAGGAAGGCCTTGAACGAACTGGTCTGATTATGGGCCTCACAATTCCCAGACAACCGATACCATGTTTCTGGGCCTGATCCCAAAATCATTGAATATATCTGATGTGAAAAAAAATGGCTTTACAGGGCCCTTATAGTGGCAAAAAAAACAAATACTGTTTTGTGGAAGGACAAAGGTAAACAAACACACCTTCATGTGAAAACTGGCCACATAGATTAGTGATCTTTTCGGCAAAGGAGAAAGACTCACATCAAAGTTGTGATAAAATTTAGGACTATGAAGAAATATGGGGTAACTTTAACAAACTTTACGGGTAATTGATTGGAATTTGGTGGTGATCTAGACTATAGTATTTGGTCCCCCTGTTTTTTCTTATTCCTTCCTTTGCCCCCCCTCTTCTTACCCCAACTATTTCAAACACCTCCTTTTTAATGTATGCTTCATAATCTTTGGTCATATAAAACTGTTCTTATAAATATATATGTTAAAATCAAATAAAATTTGTTTGAAAAAAATGATAAAATAACTATTCCTCCTACGGGGGCATTGAACCCCCTGACACCTGTCCTTTGTGTGGGCATGTCTGGGGCAGGAGTTGAGGCAGCAGCAAGCACTATTTCAATATGGCTTTGGGCTACCCATAGATGCGTAGTTATTCCATACATGTAAGGCTGTGAGGCGGGTGGGGCGGGCCATGTACAGATGGGGCATGGATCCAGACAGGGTAGTGATTCTATTTATGGAGTCATGCTGTGATTGGGGTCACAGAAGTTGATACATGCATTGCAGGCTTGGATGAGGAGGGAGTCCCCCTGCACAGTGCGGCAGTCCTGAATGCACAACATGGTAGTCGGCTTGCAGGGGGCCCAATGCCATACATTGGTTCAGGTTGGCACGCTTGAATGTGATCTGAATGATGCAGGCAGTGCATCGGTGGGCAACAGTTCCATAAGTGGCTGTTGGTGGTTCCCACTTGGGATGCCAGCACTGGCTGAAGTTAGAAGCTGAGGGTCATGCATGGTTGTGTGCCAATTCCAGAGGATGGGTGCTGAGTTACCCAGCCTAAATGTAGAGCATTGCATACATGGAAGGTGCCGGGGTCGTGCTTGGCGGAGGAGCAAGTGTATACACAGGAGACTGGGTGACTTTCTTGGATATGGGACTATATACATTTGGGGCAGTCGAGCTATTATAAACCACTTCCGCCATGCTTGATTGGGGAGCAATTCCTTACATGGCAGGCTGGGTGGAGAATGATTCCCCACATGGTGGCATGGGTAGGGAAAGATTCCTTAAATAGTGTGTTGGGTGGGGAATGACTGCACAGCATGCTAGGACGCCTTGAGGGCACAGTGGGATGGGTAGTAGTTCCTCACTTGGGGCTGGGACAGAATGTCACTTGGTGAGCTATGTTGACTTTTAATAATAAAATGGTTCAGGGAATTATTTTTCTGAAAGTGAGATCTGTTGATCAGACTCTACTTTCATAATTCTCCATGCCATAAAGCACATGTATCTTACTGTGACAGTCACCTAACATCCCCAGCAGCTGCCCTACAGAGGCAGCAGGGTAGCTTCAAATGTCACATGTGCCTTCCTGAACACAATGTTCCAGCGGACAGAGGTGGCTTTTTTACTGCATGCATCTCTACTTCAAAATATCATAATTGTGCACTCCAGCAGTGGCAGTTGTTAATAGCTAAATGTAAACCATATCTAGTTTTCAGATGGTGGCTACTGAGATGATATTCTATAGGAGCAGCTGCATGCCTGTGCAGGAAATCCCACCCCTCACCTCCTGTAGGTTGGAAGCCTGAGATTGTGTCATGCTTGACTCCAGCTTTTGTGACTATACCACGACAAGTTTTTGAAAGAAGATATCCACTGAGAAACCCATATTAAATGTATACCTGAAGAGATGACAATCTGAGGGAGTAGCTCCCAGAAGGAATATGAAAAACAGTGAAAGAGGAGCCGGTGACGTAACAAGAGATGAGCAGTATGCCCTGAATATACTGTCTGAAAAGAATGCATGCATCTTACAGAAACTGATGACGAAGTTAAGAATCGAGTAACCCTTCATATGCGAAAAGAAGATTTCATGTGTGTGATGTACTGCATAAAATGCAAGCTGTTTAATAACTGTACAGATGCTGTAACGCAAGTAGAGTAAGTGATCATAGAAGCTGGCTACACACAATGAATAGACTGCCGGCGAAGCCGCCATTGTATAGAAGCTGGACATCGGTGTCATGAATTTTAGTAAGCCCGGACCCATGGAGACAAATGTCTGAGGACTGTGTTGCAGCAAGAATTAGCTGAGGATCGCAGACAAAAACAGCAAAGCTGTCTGGCCTGGTATCAAAACTGAAGCAGTCAAGTTCTGTTATCTATTCCCGAAGGCGGTGAACGTGGGAAGCTGAATCTTCACTTGTTAAGGTGCAAAGAAAGAACACCAAACGTACCAAGTTTTATTCAATGAAGACATTTAAATGCTGCAAAATAGATCACATTGTGATCTCCGGTTATGTGAGCCAAGGATCGAAACAGAGTTGGGCTTGGCGTTCTAGAACAATGATAGCATGTGCTTGCACTCCCTTATATTCCCAGAGAAAAGAATACATTGCAAGGCCAAATTCAAAGACAATCTTCATGGCAGAAGGCATGGGTGATGAGAGACGTTGGGCTAATTGGGTGAGGGGGTGAAGTAAAGTCCACCTCCTGGCACCTGGGTCTGAGGCTACATGCTGATAAGTGAACTGAATGTTCCAGACATGGCACTAGCATGCCAGCCAATTGTAGACTTACCGCCTGGGTCGTAATGAGGGCCATTGTGTACTTAATAATGTTGAAGATTACACCTTTTAGAGGTAGGTATAAGTTGACCACCTGATCGTAGATATCCAACCACAATCCCACCCCTTATAGAAAGTATACTTAGATGTTCCCCTTGAGCGAATCACAATCCCACTTAGGTTTTTCTCATTGGTCACTTCTGACACATTTTTAGTATATAAATGTGTTACATGAAATGTGCTGAGTGCTCGAGCGAACGTCTGTTGATGTCCGTTGTAACCTCCCTGTTTTAGATAATTGTTAATAAAACAGCAAACTTTGCCATCTTCCTGAGTTGGTTCAGTTGTTTGGACTCAGATTTATTCTGCATCCCATCCATTGCATGCACATTACCCAAAGGGCTCTAAGCTCAATACAATCATACACCCACAAGCGTTTATTGTCAGCCTGTTGAACAGGGACTCATTCTTGACAGGGCTTGGTGTGTATTAAGCTGCCTGGGTGTACCTACTAGAACGATGTTGGGTTTATCCCATGAAGCTCTCTCTTTCATCCACCTAAGAAGGGTTGACAGCTTCCTCCATGTAACATGAAACTCTCAGCAAGGTCATCTGTGAAACATTGCTTCAAAGACAGTCCTTTGATTAGAATGGCCATACCAGGGTGCTGTTTGTTGTAGACCTTTTCATATAGGTAGACAGAGGAAGTGGGCAGAGTTAGAGTGCTCCAAAGGAGAGCTTCAGTACACAGAGCGGCCTCACCATCTTGAATGTTGCTATGAATCCCATTCTCCACATACCCTGCAGACAAGGCACTCTGAGTATGACCTCAGCAGGCAAGGGACACTTGTTACAGCATCCAGAATTGGACCCTTAGCAACAGGCTTGCTGTAGACTAATTCACTATCACATTTTGCCTATCTAAAGGGGGGGCTGTGTTCCCTTAGTTGACAAATCTGTGGAACACTTGAAGAAGGATTTACTTGAATCTGATTGGGAGTAAATTCTGCTCCAAAGTGCTCTGCTAGAGAGGTTAGGCCAGGAGCTCCAATGACGAGAACATATATTCTCCCTAACCTCCCAAAAGGCCTACATGGGATGACTCTGGTTGGACAAGGCTTACTGCAAGTGCTCTCTACAAACCTCCTGTTTGGCAAGGGCAGATGAAAGGACTCACCTTGACCCTGGGACCCAGGACTGGATTTCCCAGCAATCACAGAACCAAGGAAGAGACTTCAGGCTCTCCCTGCATCTCCAAACCACTTAGATTTTGCTAGTTTGCGCACCTTCAACGCCATGCATGCTGCTGCAACGGAAGTGACAAAGTAATCTCTGACCTCTGCTTGTGCCCACCTCCACATCTTTGAGTTTTGCTCAATGCAGAAACTCTGCTGTCCCTACATCTGCAACCCGCGGAGTCTTTCAGTGCTCCCAACTCAACACTGCTTGCCTGGCTACCAGTTTCTTCGAACTCCAAGCCATTGCAGCTGTAGTACATTGACGCTGTGTCGAGCCAGTCGAGCCCACCCACTGATGAGGGAAAGCCCCTGCTCCTCCTAACCCCAGGCCTCCAGGACACCACAAACCCGTCATTTCAAAGTGTCTTTGACCCACAAGAAGGCATCACTGCCTAACTGAGCCGCGTCATTGGAATCCACGCTGCAGTGCCCACGACCTGACCCCAGCTTGCGCTCAAAGTGGACAGACTCCGGGTTCAGTCGAGCCAAAAATCCTGGATGACACGTACTAAAGGCATTTGGCATAGCCTTGCCCTCCTGGTCTTCCTTAAAGGATATTATTGATTTTTAATCCCACTTCTCTTCCTTTTGAAAGACATTCAATAGCTTTGATATTTTGCTGCTGAAATCCTTGCTTGAGCACTTTTTCTACAAACCCAGAGTGCCCCTTTATTTTAAAGTCTGCTTTCTCTGTGTTTTTCCTTTCAAGGGTGTGCCGGTAATGTTTTTATTAGTTGTGTATATTTTTGCTAGTTTAATTAAAGGACCTATTTTAATAGAGTATTGGGTGAACATTCTTTTGTTTTGGTACCACAGTAGTATTGTTGTTTGGGTTGCTTCTGCAGAGGTCTGGCTAAAGAAGTGTGGGGACCCACTTCAACATGATGATTGAGGCCCCTCTTGCTCAGAGCAAGAAACTGTTAGGGCACCCGTGCACTGATACATTATAATGGAGAGAAATACAGCCAGGGGTTAGCAGCTGCCACTTATCATGACCAACCAGCAGGGAGCTGAAACACGAAATGCCCTCTGATTATCACATTTGTCTATTAACTAACCTAGGTTCTTCCACATCAGCCCCTTGCTGACGAAGAAGAATGTATAGCTTTTCAGTAGGCATTTAGTGTTTCAGCTCCCTGCTGGGCTGTCCATCTCAGGATAATCGGTGGCTATTAACAAAAAGTGTTTTTCTTAGTTTTAAATGTGTACTTAGCAGCGCTCGCATTCCAAAATTCATTTGCTGAAGTCCTTCAGGTTGTCACTTCCAAGTGTCAGCCGGAAGGTCTTCAGCAAACACAGCTAGTACGGCAAACGCTGCAAAGCATACATTTAAAACCCTAAAACAAAAATAATAGGGAAAGGAATCTTTTGCCATATTAAAAGACTACTGACTGGCAACATGGGACCAGTTGCTGGGAGCTCAATGATGCTTAAGGCCCCTTTCATTTGAAAAGGTTGAAAGGCCCTGATGCTGTTGCTGCGTCTGTATCAGCTCACATCTCTCCTGAAGAGTATAGTCTGGATATGGCCTACACTACCACAAATTGTGGAAGAAGGTTATCTGCCAGGCTGTGCCCGTTCCAACGTCATGATTGGGATAATTGCTGGTTTTGTAGTAGTGTGGGACGGGTAGGTGCTTTAGCTGTCACTCATGCCTGTACCCCTGCAGAGCAGCAGTCATTTTATCACAGGGGTATGGTGGCAGTCAGGCTTGGATGTGGCCAGATTCCATAATTGGAGTGTTACAATGTGTTCATGTGTGGAACTATTGGAGGGCGAGTGTTTATATTAATGGAGCCGTTAGGGCACAGTGAGATTATCAGGGACTCCATGCATGGGAGGCGAGGAGTAAAATGGTGGAAGAAGTTGCAATTCCATGTAAAGCGTATTGGGAGGTACGGGGGGTTCTGCGTAGATGTGTGCCAATCCCAGACAGCTGCCTCTGGGCCTGCCGGTCAAAAGTTAGGCATTTCTTTGTTTCTAATAAAGGAATCATAAAGGAATGCATATTCGCAACTCAGCTCCGGAGTTGCTCTGGAAACACCCTCTCCAGCTTTGTGCTGACAGAGCCTTAAAGTGGGGGAAATTTATAAGTGATGGCTCATTTAACAGGCCATTGTTTTTACACCACAGTGATAAGAACTGAATATGGGGCATTTTAATTCTGAAGGCCAGCACACAGCATCAGTTAGCAGACGAGATCTATGCATTCTTAGAAGAGAATTAATGTGCCACACAGAAAATGTTTTAAACTATTTTCTATATTTTCATGTCTTTGCACACCAAAATGTTTATTTTTTGTATATTACTTCTTAGTTATAAATGGTGCACGCCAGAGACAGTTAACTGTCACTTTCCTGCTCAAGTGGTCTAGTGGCTGCTTTGGGACATGGTCTAAATGCATCCGCTCAGCATCAAAGAACTTTTCATTTCTCATCAGCCAATGGCAGATGGCTTCTCAATGTGACTTGGCACCTTGACTAGGAAAGCAGGGTACATTGTGTCACTGTGCAGAATGTAGTCCGTGGCAAATCAATGCAGTGATATGTGTGCAGCAATGATTTGTGCACTGCCCAAGTCACCACTCTTTTTGTTAAGTCATCTATGTGCTGCTCCTCTATGTAAGAACATACATGACTGTTTTTGTCTGATGTGTCCCATGTCCATACAATAGCACACTGGAATTGTTTGTGTATGTAACTCTAACAAGTGTGCCATACTGTCTCCACATTTAAACACATAAAGCAATCAAGGAAGTTGTCTGAAATTGTACACCCACTAGGCCAAACACCCTTTCTACACTGCCACACCATGATTTTCACCAGCTGCAGGACATAACTAATAAGAGCTGCTAATGCCAGCTCTGTTAGATAAAGCACGGGCCTGCACTTTTGTGCAGAAATAACCCCTGAGGCCTTTCTATTGGTGAGGGTGTAGTGGCTGAGAAACTGTGGGCCCTATACCACGTATAAGAAGCCGGTTTTGTTTAAAACGCTTCATCAGCTTATTACTGGTCAGGCTAACGTTTGTAAAGAGTACAATCCTTTCTGTACATTTTTCCCTTTCTATTGGGTGTTTCTTGGAGGGTATCCATTCCGGTCTATAGATATAATTCCCTAAAGATGTTTCTGAATTGGATACTGGCCATGCTCAGACTGAGACCCAGCCCCTCCTCATCTAAAATTCTCCAGAAACAAGAAGCAAACGAGCCCTTATACCCCATTTGAGTGACTGATGTTGCAGCCATTTTATCCTCACATCCTTAAGATGTCCAAATGAGTTTGTATGGTTCATGGTTTCAAATATTTGAATGTTAGTGTAAGTGTTGTGAACAGTGATGTGAGCACCAAGCCATGTGTCTGTTATGTATTTACTGATTGACACATACAACCCTTTTAACACAGACTTGTTTATCAAATATAGAGATCTCTGATCATTGTTATATTCCCAAAATACTCTGTGATTTAATGCAAAGCAGACATGAACACTCATTGGTGCTATTTGCCCCCTTTCACTCTCTCATAGGGGTATTTTGAAAGAGTACAATAGGAGTGTACCAGACTGTCCACCTTGGAATGATAACCTTCTATCAGAAAAGAATTAATTTGATTAGTCTAGTGTTACCCCTTGTGAAATACAAGTGAGGTGGTTCGAACAGAATTCCTGCAACACAGGACCAGTGGTCAGTGGGCCCCCAGGCCTTGGCAAGCTGATCACACCACAGTGTGCCAGTACGGGCAGTTTGAAACTGCATTCACGCAATGCCTTCGTTAACAGTGAGTGACAGAAGAATCGTTTACTTGGGCAGCAACAACTGTGTTTTCAAATTAGATTTCTTCTGTAAAGTACTTGAATTCAGGGATGCCATTTGGGAGTCGCTAGGGTTCACAGCTGCGACCCCTGCTGTCTCCCCTGCTATCCGGGTTATCTCCCTTGCTACCCCTGGACAAAAAAAATAATAATAACAAAAATATATTTTTTAAACTGGCTGCAGGCGGCCCTCAGGTCCTTCAAACCTTTCGCCACCCCCTCGTTGGAGAGAGGAAATTGCTTGTATTGGGAGAGAACGGTAGTTGGAACTTGTGTGATCGCAGGTAGTCTCATGGAAGGACACACATACTGCATTTGGTCATTAGGCTCTACAGCCTCGAAGGATTACCAAAATTAGTTTTCATTAAACTAAAACTACTTTAGTCTCCTCTTGCAGAAAGCATGTTGTACATAGAGCCAAACCTAAAACTGGCAATACTGTAACCTTATTGGAACTTATTTCCCTCAAATGCATTCAATTTCACAGAATTGAGAATAACCTTTCAAGGGACTTCTGGACACTTCATGGCTTTCCTCTGACTCCATTACGGAGCAAAACATACTGTTAATGTTAATGTTAAAGGATATTTATACTGCACACTATCACCACCGTAGTGGTCCCCTGGTGCTCTGGCGGGTCTGAAAGAAAGGGGCGGTAGGTCAGGGAGCATTAGTAGGATAAAGTTTGGAGAAAGAGCAAGAGAGCTGTGATGTGATGTTGGCAGCTTCAGTTCGGTTAACACCATGCGCTGAGCTTTTTGGTGTGGTATCGGTCGGAGTCCGTTGTGTGCTGTTGTGTTTGTTGTTGCGGTGCTGCTCATCATATTTCTAGAACTCTAATCAGGGCACAAGACCAACCCTCCAGTCTAGCACCCACTATTCTTTCGCTACTATAAAGAGACTAAATTGTGCTCAGACGTCCACCACGCCACAGATGCATAATTTGGCTCAATTTACAATCAGATACCAAAAGACTAACTTTGAGAGCTGAAGGGATAGCTGTTAATTCAGCAGTTTATTTTATGGCGGTGGTTTTTCTGCATGTTCCTCTGCTAAAACCCAGCTTGGTTAATACCCAACTCATGCTACACCAGCAATGGCCTGCTCCGACAGGAATCGGTAGTAGATATGGTCTGTGAGTTTGGCTTTCAACTTGCAGTGATAAAACTGATGTGCCATGCATTGGGCAAGCCGTTAGCCCACACATTCTACAATACAGGTTTCTCGATGCAAGGTTACAAATGCGTGTATTGGACCAAAATGTATAAAGATGTCATAGTACATTAGCTTTCGAGTCTCTTCGGCTGCAAATGTATTTTTGGTAGAGGATGCATGTTTAAATATGCAAAGTGCTGCATCACTTTACTTGTAAAAAAAATGTGCATGTACTCCGACAACCTGGAACTCGGGCCTTTAGATGCAAGACAAGGTTCTGCACGCTCATCGACATATAGGACAACACATTAGCTCTTCCCCAGGGCAGGCCCCACCCAAACCCTCACTAGGAGTGATCACATAATGCACCTTCCTGGAAAATCTCAACATTGTCCCAAAACAGCAGTAGGGCATGAAGGCAAAAGGTAGGGCAACCCTAGACATATAAGGAGTGAGGGTGTGGTGTGTACCGATACCACCCCCAATTAGAATAAAAAAGAAAAAGGAAAAATCACAATTCCACACACTGATTATGCAGGTCGATGAACCCCCATAAATCCTACCATTAACCAAAAAGTAGAATAATAATTATAATAATAAATAATATCAAAGCCTGCATGAAATCACTCTTTGAACGCCAAACACTCTGCTGTGGGCATTTGCTAATAGCGAGAGAGGGAACTGGAGAGATGCCATTGTTGCGTCAAAGGAAATAACTGCAGTTTACTGGTGTGCACTTCAGCAGGATAAGAATTTTAAATGTTCCCCTTCACCGTTGGGCAGTGCATGGCTGTTTAGTGTCAAGGCTAACCCATTGTAACGCCACCCTTCCTTGCAGTACTAGGTACACCAGTGTTATTCCCGAAGCACGAAAAAAGTGCAAAGAGTGGGCATTTGGAGGTAGCCAACGGGTGGTGGTGCTGTCAGGCCAGTTGCCCGGAGAAGCAGAAGCAGAAAGAGATTGGTTATAGGTGCTGCAGATGGCTCTGTTGTCAGACACTAGTGCAATGTTTATCCAGAGTCTCTCAAACGCGGTCCAGTTTTACATTCCTCATTCTGGAAACGGGTTACCATGCTCATCACAGGTCTCAAAATGTACATTGGTTCCTAGTGATCATTTGACTGTTGGCAAGTAAGGGTGCGAGGTGGACATGCAGAGAATTGAGAGGTAAGTGAATGTGTTTGCTTGGCTTAGAACTTGAAACCTGTACCGCGTTTTATCAGAACAGAGAACCCTAGATTGTTTAGGAACCGTGAAGCTTGTGTTTGTGTAAATCTTACAAAGTTCAAGTTGCAAAAGCTGAGCAACCCTTTTGGGCCAGGGAAATTCCTTGGCAATAGTAAGGTAAGCACTGAGTCCAAGGAATACCTACAGAGACGTAAGAAAGCTACTCATAAAAGTGAAGTACTCGTGATGTTGCATGGTGTGGGGTCAAATGACATCACTTCCTGTGATGTCATCAGAGGTCAAAGGCAGTGCGATGTCACTTTTGCTACACCTGGCATTTTGATGAAATGACTCATAAATGAAACCAGCTTCATTTGTTTAGCAACGACTTATTGATATTGAGGAGGGTTTTCAGGAGTGACGTGTGCCAGTTGGGGGGAGGGGGGGCGCATTCAAGTATTTCGCCCTGGGTACCAAGTGGGCTAGAAACTGCCCTGGTAGCAATTCTGTACTTGCGCTGAGTGGGGAACCACGGCATGGGCAGCGTTTATACATGCGGCCTTCGGGGCATGGTGGGATGGCCAGCGGTTCCGCGCATTGGTGTGCGCGCCACGCTTGGCTGCGCGGCGATTCGTTGCAAGCCGCTCGCCAGCCACCTTCTCATTCTTGGCACGAAGGCCACGGGGGAATTGCCAAGGGGGCCGTGATTGGCCCATTTGTATTTCAGACTGAAGGCTCCCGATCCAGGCGCGGGTGGAAAAGGCAAATTTGACATTTTTAAATCCAGATACTTAAAAAAAAATCAATGTGGCCGTGAGAGGCGGCGGCAGAAATCGATGCTGTGATGCCGGGGTTAGCCGAGCCTGGGGTGGCCTGTAAATCATCCCAGGATCCGATCGCCAACCTCCGCCATCGGTTAATATTTAACCGTGCTGCGGGCTGTGACTGTTTCTCCACCTTAAGCCCTCCACTGAAAAGCAAACCGTTTTGTGAATGCTCTTCTGTGGCGCTCCGACAGAGGGAGCCATTCGCTATTCAGACTCTAGCGATAGAGAGCCTGTTATCTTTGGCACTATAGTAAACGATCCTAGAGCCTTTTTCTTTGGCAACGGGCAGTGCCAGGAGTTCATTTGTTCACGGCGAGTGGGGTGAGCTCGATTGCACTAAAGGTTGTGCTACCACCCCCCATGGTGTCACCGTATGAGACAGCATGTTTGAGCTGAGCTCCCACAGTGCACTTTCAGCCAGGGTGAAACATTTCACGATGCATCCTACTAGCCAGGCATACAATTCAACTGCCTCCTGGGGTGAATGGCAGGTCGTGTCATGCACAGAGCCCCCCCCTCTTCTTACTCTCCAAGAGTGACTTGTAACTCGCAAATGGCGAGGGTACCCTGTAGTGTCTCAAGGTTCTAGGACGGAAGTAAATCAAATCAAATAATCTCCTTGAAGTACCCTTTGGCTCACCCTGGCAGCAAAGTCTGAGTTCAGAAGCTTAGTGTTGCCAAGCAAGCTGGGATGCAGAAATCAACAGGCATCGTGTACCCATCAGACACAGAGTTAAAGCTGCCAAGGTACAATCAACTGTGCTTACAATAATTCTAAGGTTTTTATTCACATTCACAATAAAAAAGGACCACGGATAAATAGAACAGACGAGAAAAATAGTCTTCACGGTATGTGCCTGTTGACATCACACTCTGGGGTAGCATGAGTTTCCTGACTGGAGCCGAGGTGCGGCGCAGACCGAACTTATGTACATCTATTTGCAAAACGCTCACTTGCAATCCAATCACTTTTTGCAGGCCTCACGCTTGAAGTGATTGGGTGGGCAGCCCAGTCCAAGACCAATAATCTACGCTTGTTATGCCTCATGTTTTATATGACACCCCACTGTCTCAAAACTAACAAGTGTTGGATAGGATTGTTTCAAATTAATGTCTTTGACCCCAAAAGTTCTGGCCTCCCAGAATCCCTAGCACTTCTCTCAAGGTAATTAGTGGAGGACCTCCTGTCCTAATTTGCCATTTCCCATACGAGTTGCACATGTTGTACCATGCACCTTTTTGATAGAGAGACAGAGAGAGAGAGAGAGAGAGAGGGGGAGAGAGAGAGAGAGAGAAGTAGAGAGAGAGGAGAGAGAGAAGCAGAGAGAGAGAGAGAGGAGAGAGAAAGAGAGAGAGAGAGAGAAGCAGAGGGAGAGAGAGAGAGGAGAGAGAGAGAGAGAGAGGGAAAGAGAGAGAGAGAGAGAGAGAAGTAGAGAGAGAGAGGAGAGAGAGAGAGAGAGAGAAGCAGAGAGAGAGAGAGAGGAGAGAGAAAGAAAGAGAGAGAGAAGCAGAGAGAGAGAGAGAGAGAGAGAAGTAGAGAGAGAGAGAGAAGAGAGAGAGAGAGGAGAGAGAGAGAGATAAGCAGAGAGAGAGAGGAGAGAGAAAGAGAGAGAGAGAGAGAGAAGGAGAGAGAGAGAGAGAAGAGAGAAAGAGAGAGAGAAAGAGAAGTAGAGAGAGAGAGAGAGAGAGAGAGAGAAAGAAGGAGAGAGAGAGAGAGAGAGATTTGGGGTAGCAAACTGAGAAAGAGACAATGGAAGCTATCTGTGGAGACCAGCGCGAGGCGTGCGGGGAGGAGGCCATGTTATTCCTTTTCATACCTTGCAATGCGTTCGTTCACCTGCCACGCATCTGCCCGCTCACACACTGCACGTGAAGACCTACTGGCGATCCCCTCCCGCGCGCACACTGAACCTTCCAACAGTACACGTCTGCCACCAGCTTGTCACTCAAAGCCCTGCAAAATAGTTAATGGAGCCACTATGTACGGCAACTGTGCCATATGTTGGAAAATGACTTGAAAGCCTGCTCGTCAAATGAATTGAGTTCTCACAATTATATGGGGAAGAAGAAACAATCCAGTCAACAGGAAATCGATGCAATCTTATTTAGTGCTGCACACAGATTTGAAGTTAGTTTTACATCGCATGCAAATCATTATTCACATCATACGCACAATATGTCGTTTTCTGTTTAGATTTCATAAAGTGTTTTGATAACACACAGTGATTGTTCTCATATATCCTCAAAATAATATTAACACACAACAGTTCATCATAAACACGCTCAGGGGTGCTGCCTATTGTCCTAAACAGAATGTATACTTTTTTACAGGTATTATCCGTGATAGTTGCTTGTGTCACACAAAAGTATTGTTAGCCGCTAGTGTAGCCCTCAGTGCAGGGACGGACTGGGATAAGAAATAGGCCCGGACACCCAAGAAAAAGTGGCCGACCCCTCGCCTCAAAAAGTGGCCCACTCCTTGCCTCACGACCCTTGACCTCTGGCGACATTACCGGAAGTGATGTCATTTGACCCCACCCGAAAGTGATATCCTGAGAAACGATGAAACACAACCTTTCACCCCTTGACAAAACAGCAAGTGGCATCAAATAGCATTTTCCTAAGTACACTATGAAAAATATGGTTATGATTTAATTGATGTGATATACATTTCATACAAGAATGGATCACCGTATCATTAATAACTGTGTGTATAGATACATATTGTCAAATTACTGTGAATGCACGTCCAAGGCCAAATGATGATATGTTACTGTATAGCACTTACACTTAAGCTCTTTTTTATAGAACAAATATTCATACAATAACACCCAACCTGTGTTGGTACTCATTTATCACCCTCAGAAGGATGGAAGGCTGAGATGGTGTTGCTGGGATTCGAATGCGCAACTTGCAGATCACACACAGACCACAGCAGCGCTCAACCCACTCAGCTATGTTATCGGCTATAGTAAAATGAGCAATTATTCTGTAGTGGATACCATTAAACTAATGACTGAGATTTAACAGCAGACCAGTTAAGTTAATCTGTAGGTCTGGTGCAAGGTTGTCGCGTGCTGCAGGAGCACGTGAATTATGCCTGCATCATAATTTATAATGCACACATCATGCATGCAAATCAATCATCAAAGCAAGGTAACATGTGTTACCTTGCTTTGATGAATTATTCCATTGCGGGTGCATTTTGTTAAAAAAAAATATTTCTAACTTTTCTTTTTTCAAACGGCTCAGGCGTGGGCAGAAACCGGCGGACTACACATGATTTCAACCCAGCCATGGTACGAGCGGCAGATGGGCCAATCCGACCCTGCCTCAGCGTCTTTCTCAGGGTGATAGTGTTTGTGCATGAAGATGGAATACAGTATGGATTGGTGCAACTGTTATTCCGTTTTCAGATATTACCTCTGTTTTGTGTAGGGAGATACACATCACAGGCCGTGCAAGCATGCCCGGATTCAAGTGAGGTGCAGATACATGGCCTCACCAGGGTTTTGGAGACACAATAGATGTGTAGCACCTGTAAGCTCAATCGGGTCAGCCGCATCCGAGTGTGGCGTACTGTAGTGTACCAAAGGCTTCAGAGACGGCACCCTGGCAACCATCGACCAATGCTCACTCTCAGGCCAGACCTTGTTAACAGCAAACTGAGAAGGACACCTACAACTGGCGCTCCCTTCTGAATACACATACCCCATGCATGCTCACCACAATTCACCAACAAATGTACCAGCACACCAGTGACAGAAGAAGCTTTTGGTGCCAGGGAGGGGAAGTAGGGCAAATAGTTCCTGAATTGTGTAACAGTTTATTGAGAAGCCATCCTCAATACAGGGAGTCTCTTCCCTCCCCACTCAAGTGGTTGTTGAACAAACTGTTTAACAGATTCTTTTTTAGCACTATCTCAGACACATATCATGCCACTTGGATCCCTCGTCCCTGAGCTAACAATGAGCCAAGAACCAGGAATGGGAAAATGGGAAATATATTGGTATTTATTTAAATTAAAAATAATAGAAATTAGCATGAAAATGTAAAAAACACAACTTTATCCATGGCACACACAACCAACTTGTCTCAGCACAAATAAATCACAAAAGTGAGTTAAACACAACACAGACACAATTCTTTCAATAAATTTCACTTCACAAAATAAGGAACCTGATCAATAAAGAAGGCTCTTCTGTAATGTTGTGCGATTTTGATTTTCATGCAGGCTTAAAAGGCTAGCAGTAGAATTTCAAGATTGGTAAAAATATATATGGCAATTATAATTTCGCCCACATTTTTGGTTTAAAATAAACACAGATTACTTCTCCCTTTGTTTTTCAGGCTTCCCCTGCCCCCACCCTTTGCTTTGGTCTAGGTTGGCAAGTCAGACAGAAAAATTGGAATGCTTTGGGGAATTTGGGATTTCAGACCCCCCTTACTGAAAGGTCTGTGTTGGGGAAGCTGGAGAAAAAGGGTTGGGCTGATTTAAGAACTAAGACACCCCTCTTCCTTAAAGAAGTCTCGGTCAGCTGGACAACAAGGATTACCTAATTAAATTATAGGCTATAGTTTTCAGAGTACACTGGGAAGTGAGATTTGTTCGTTTCAAATTTTAACACAATTCACCCTGCACTGTTCTGCCAAATGGGGAATTAATTACATTAATATTTTTAGTTATATAGGCTAAGGATCTACACAGTTTTGCCACCCACCCACTAAAAAGGCAAAGGATCCGGGGCAAGCAGACTCCCCACGCCTTTTATTTTCCAGGGGTTAGTTCTTCTTACATAGCAAGCCTGTGTTTAAGGTTCAGGAAAGCCAGCGGCATCTCAAGACACTCTGGAAAGATAGGGCAGGGGTCTGGTCACTCCACTCTCAAAGATGGCCTCCCGCTCTCCACCACAGGACCCAGTCTGCTTTGAGACCTTCCAAGAAATAGACAGCTACACCCAGATGCACTCACATGAATCCCCTCTGGTGTCTCCTTACAACTGTCAGATGGTAAGTTTCAGCAGCCTTCCTGTCTTTCTCCCTTTTCTGTCTCCCCATGTTTGTGTGTGTCCTCTGTCCTAGTGCAGTCCCCCTTATATAGCAGAAATGACATCACCAATTTTACAATCTTGGGGACGTACCCTGCAATAATCCCTGCCACTAGGATTGGACAGTTACCCTCTCCCTGTCTGCCCCCAGTCAGGAGTGGTTGAGGGGTTTGGAACAACATCTGTCCATTCCCATTTGCCATCATCCTTTGTTCTCCTTTCAACTTTTTGGCAAAAATTAGTTATGTATCACAACTTCATAATTGCACTAGCAACTGCCATACTAAACATATTTTCTGTTTTAGCTATTCATTGAGAATTGGATAAACAGACTACCAAATCCGTACGATGTAGCATGGCCATGTGGCACATTTCTGTCATTTCCATAAAATGCACAACAGTTATGAAGATGTAAGTTATTAGGCATATCCCTAATTTCATTTACACCTTTTCACCAACTCTCATATTTGGAATATGTTCAGATCAACCAGAAACCTAGTTTAACTGTACATTACAGTTCCCAGAGTGACAGCCAGATGCATTTTATACCCCCATAATCGCCTGAAAATGACATAAAAATATGGTACCTAAATGAAATCAGTCCACAGCAAAATACCTAAATGATAATAGTCTTTTAAATTAATTGGGAGTGTTCCTATTCAGCAAATTATTATTATTATTGTTGAAATTTAATTAAGTGTGAAAGCCCAAATGCATCTAGGCGCTAAGCGGAGGAGGGCAGATTTGACTACAGAATACCTAAAAAACGATGGAGCAAAAAAAAGCCAAACAGGTGGGTTTTAAGTGCTTTCCTAAAAGGAAAGTATTCAGGTTGCACACTCAAATGGAATGGAAGGGCATTCCACAAACTGGGGGCATGCACTGAAAAAGAGCGGCCACCCAGCTGCTTACAACGGAACCTAGGAATCTTCAGAAGAGCCTGTGATTCTGAACGAAGACTTCTAGCAGGGACATACCTAACCAGCTTCTTCCTCAGGTACTGAGGATCAGTGTTATAAAGAGCTCTGTGTACCACACACAGAGTCTTGAATTCGATCCACGCTTCAACAGGCAGGCAGGGTAGTCGGCAAAGAAGAGCAGCAGAAGGAGTCAGATGGGGAACATTAAGTGCTAAATGCGCTGCTGCATTCTGTAGCACCTGCAATCTTCGAATCTGGTTCTTTGGCTGTCCCAGATAAATGCAATTGCAGTAATCTATTTACCCCATTATCGAAGATGTAAGCAGTGTGGTACAATTTTCCTGGAGGAGCAGAGGAATAATTTATCTCAAAGTTTTCAATTTCCAGAAACTGGACCCGCGGATGGCAGACATCTGAGCTTCATGAGAGCCATGAGGGAGGGGTTTAACACCCAGACTCTTAACTGAGGCATAAGGAACAGGACTAGGGCCAAGGGATTCAGGCCAGTATTGCGAATTCCAAAGTTGGTCACTTCTCCTTGGGTCCGACTACTAAAACCTCTGTTTTATTCCCATTGAGCTGAAGCCAGTTGGACGCCATCCAGGCACACATTTTTTCCAAACAGTCCCGCAACCGATTGGGAGAAGATGGCTGCGGTGAATCCAATCTAAAAATCAGCTGTGTATCATCCGCATATGAATAAAAGAGTACGCCGCACTCAGTTATGAGATCCGTCAACATGTTCACATACAAGTTAAACAAAAGCGGAGATAGAGCCGTCCCCTGGGGAACTCTGCAGGATAGCTCAACAAAAGAAGAAAAGCACGCTTGGAAAGAAACCACTGGCCAAATGAATTTGGTGGTCCACTGCATCAAAGGCAGAGGAGAGATCCAGGAGAATAAAAACTCTTGTCTCTCTGCGGTCCTGTAACATCGCCAGGTTGTCCAGCAATGAAATCATAACGGACTCCGTCCACATCTTGGGACGAAAGCCCGATTGGTACGGGTGGAGACAGTCATTCTTTTCCAGAAAGTGTGAGATCTGAGGTGTTATCACTTCCTCCAGCACCTTCATTATTGCTGGCAGCAGGGAGATCAGCCTAAAATTAGCAGGAACTCAAGAATCAAGGTTGGCGTTTTTTAGGAGTGGAAGGACCACGGCACGTTTAAGAACTGCTGACACAGTGCCCATAGAAAAATAATATTGCAAAGCATTGGTCAGCATCTCAATGGCCCTTTGAGCAAGGGCCCTTAGGATGTGAAGAGGAACCACATCCAAAGGTGAGGCCGATCTAAGGCCAGAAAGAGCAGTCCAAAGAGTGTCTGCCTCATCCAGCACAGCCATCTGTCTCCCTGGGCCAGCCTTGGACCAGAGGTTTTTTTATGAGTCTCATTGAAGTTGGTGCCCTCATTCTTCACACCTGTTAGTCATGGTCCAGCAAGGATGGCTTTCTTTTGAAGTCCCCGCATTAACTGCCTTCAGCGCCAGCCAGTCTGTTGAACAGTGGGCTTTCCACACCTTCAGCCCAAAATTCTATTGCGTTGGGTCATTAGATGGGAGATGTGACATCCAGGGCTGGAAGTGGGAGTTTTCCTTGTGATGTTTTGCCCTCAGCCGGAAACAGGTTTTTCCTGAAGACTGTCTCTTCAAATGTCACTGGAGTTTTGTGGGTGAAATATAATATACATAGCTTTTGTCAACCCACACATCATGGTTTGTTTTCCTGACTTTTTTCTGTGAGCAGTGATATTTATTTCCCATTTTGGGATTTTAAAACCATTTTTTTTTTCATACACATGTGCAGGCCGTTTTTGCTTTCAATGTTTACAAATCCTGTTTTCCATGTCACAGGGATCTTTGATTCCTTCTTCTTTGTAAATTGAACTGCTGATTTCCATTGGTAATGACAGGTAGGCCCCTTTCCACATGGCTCTTTAACTTTACGTGAAAAACAAAAGCAAAAGCCAGGCCGTTTTTGTTGCAGTGTTTAAATGCCTGCCATTCATGTGAAAGGGACTTCTGCTTGGGGCCTTTAAATGCACCCCGCAAGGGGCATCAGGATTCTGAATGATTCATGGGTGAGCCCTCACAGGGTGGTGAAAGTTTTCAGTGGAGGGTTGTAAATGTGTCCTCAAATTAGCACAAATGAGCATAGCAAGGGAGACCAAAGAAATTAAGTGGAATTCAGAGAGGACCACCCCCCTCAGAACATTTTTTAAAACAGTGTGCTGAAATGAGGCATTTTGCAGCAATATTTTAAAGAAAAATGGGATAAAAGCCTTACAATTTATAATTATGTCTTTAATAAAACATGATAAAAATCCAGTGACTTTCATGATTCGTGGACAGTCATACCTGGTGAATATTTTGAGTCGATGGGCCTAAATATTTCGCAATGCATTACATTCAAACAAACATGCAACCATATATACATAACACAATCACAAAACATACACACACACTTACCTTAGGTCTTCTTTTCAGGGGGACAGAGGCACAGGCCGGCCAGGTGGCACACTTGACAGATTCAGGTGCATAGTGCCAGTGCAACCTGGAATGACTTGATTGACCAGGGCACGCCATGTCACGCAGCAACGCAAACGTGGTTGACAAGCAACCATGTGAGTGGGGTGCTGCACTCCACACATCAGCGTGCAACTCACAGGTTTTGTTTTTTTAAATATCAAGGCTGGTGCTCAGTCAATGCCATCTCTGATTGAGTGTCAGCTCTATGGGGGCATTGGGCAGCGCTCTGGGTGCCAAGGAGTAACCAGGAGAGACCACCAACCTCCCTGCCCTTCTCTAGCTCTGCCCCAGCAGCACACAGCAGATTTTTTTTTCTGTTAAGCACTCATCAATTCTTCTGGTTTTAAATGTTGCCACCACCTCTTCTATCAATTACTCCCTTACTCTCTTACAGGATCTAGCTCGAAGAGGCCACCAAAATGACAGAAATTGCTCTATACATGCACATTACATACTCCTGGCCTTGCTCTGGGCTGCCTTCCATACCACTGTTTTCTTAGCCCTGTCTGCACCATTACAGGAGGGAACCAGCCATATTCAAATATATCTACATAAGAGCACATGGTGCCCTAGAAATGATTCTGCCCTGCGGCAAAACAGTTCTGGCCGAGCTTCCTCGTATAGTGGCAGTACCAAGACTGATTTGCAGACTGGTTTTTGTTTCCATGCAGAGGTGACCACCTTGTGATAGAGTAATGTTCTCTGGATCTATGTCCTATCAGGCAATGAGCAAAACTCTCCTAAAAACCGGAAACGTTTATTTTAGTAACATAAACGAAATTTGAAAAAAACACAGAGGAACAGGGTCAGTGTAGATGTGATTGGTTGGGGCAGACAGCATGCATTTGAGAACAAAACACATACACCCAGGGTCCACAGGTGATTGTTTGATATGGTTTATGCTTCCTGGTGTTATGCATGATGTAAATGCAAGATTCACTCTCACAACAAAACGAAACAAAACTAAGCATAGCTTATGGAAGTTAATTGGTACGATTCAGTGTAAGAAAAAGTTATAGAAAATGGTTTGCCTCTTTTTTTGTTTAAATTTGTGAGCCTCCAGCTTGAGCAAACATTATGCTATATCTTGTGGGGATTTTACTTTGAGATTTAAAGGACCCCGTCTAGCCTCTGTCCAACACCTAATAAGTCAAGAATTATCTGCATTCTCTACTCAAACCCTCTAGGATATAGTAGCATCAAATTGAAAATTGTGTTGCACACAAAAAAACAAATTATGTGGCACAAAATTGTATTTATTGTAGCATTTCTGCAGCATGTTCTTTATTGACTGGAGGGAGCTAGGGTGTAAGAGTACCATGGTCCTCTAAAGAGCAGTGTGTGACAGGCTGCAAGAGAGCCAGTTTGTTATTATTTGCGCCGTTTGTATGTGGTCTCTGCTTTCAAATTGATAGAGTCCCAGATGTCCCTGGCTTGACAGAAGAGTGTTTGTTTTGCTTTACTTTTTTGGTTCAATGTGCATGTCTTTTTTATATCATTAACATTATTGTTCATCATCAATTGTAACTGTGCAAATATTTCCCTTCTATCTTCTCCAGTCCCACCTTCACATGTGCACTCATCAGCACTCCTCACACTCACCTAGTCTCAATCACAATTTACCCTCCCAAACCTCTTTCTCTGCAAGTCATTCACATGCTCACATGCTCTGTCACACGGCCACATCATAACTCACACTCCCCAGTCCCTGCGACACTCCCACCCATGCTCCCAACTCACATCTTATTCTCTCTAGTTCCTACTTCAGTCTACACTCGTTTATTCTTTTTCTCCTTCTGGATCCCTCTTCCTTTTCTCCAGTCTATTGCTCTCTTCCCCCATCCTTTCTCCCACTTTGCCGCTTGCTCACTCTTTTTGGCCTGCCACTCCCTCTCTGTGCTCCTCCACTGCTTCCTTGTCCATCACTCCATGTGTGCAGCATGCCCCGCCCCCCCCCGCTACTCACCTTCTCCTTTCCCCTCTTATATTGTGCCTATTTTGAATTTTATTATAAATGCAGACTTTGGGCAGGCTTTTCAAAAAATGGGGTGGAAGGTGAGACATTTTTGAACATGTGCAGGTCACCTTATTCTCAAAGGTCACCTGCACATTTTTAGGGGTCTGAGCTGTAGCGCAAATGATGTGCGGGCCAGCCCCCTTGAATACATTATTGTCGGGAGCGCTCTCCCACCTGGGTACTGAGAGTGCATTTAACTGTGACTAGACCTTAAAGGGCTTGTTCCTGTAAAAAGTTATTAAAAAAGATTTCTATCCCTGTTTGAGGGATAGAAAAGCAAGTGAGAAAGCAGAGGTTTCGACCTCTGTTGTCATACTTAAAATAAATTGCATGACAGGTTTAAGAAAGGCCCTGTAATGCAATGCACCCCCGTACCTATTCCAAACAGGCTCAGGGGGCTACCTTAGTTTCCTGTGCATTAAGGGCCTGTTTCACAGAAACATTTTAGAATGGCGCAATCCCTGTGGAAACGGCTCTGTGAATCTGATTTGCGCACAGGGGTGAAAAAGGCCATCAAAATGGGCACATATAACATGCACCCATTCAGATGGCTGCTCCTCTTTGGGTGGAAATGATTATATACCCTAGCACCCAAAGAAAACATGAGGCCTGCCTCAAAATATTCCGATCCTGGCCACCTGTAATGCTGGTAGTGCCCAAATCATATCCTGCAGCCTGGCAATATATGCCAGGAAAAAAAACAGTTCTGCATAGTCGCACTCTATGTCCACACGCTGTGCCTTTGTGATTGACACCCACATGCATGCATACACATATGTGTACACACACACACAGATTCACACAAACACACCTGTTGTTGTTCTAGGGAGCTCAGCTACTCCCAAAGGTAGGTGTCTCTCACTGAAGCCAACATCTTTCATCTGGTGTATGATTCTAATTGCAATTCCCAAATCCGGTAATGCAGTAATGAAGAGTCCGTCTAGATCCCTGTATCTGGGAGCCCTGGATCAGATGGCGCCAGCCAGCGCCCACCCTCACCGCCTCTCCCATCCCTTCACAGGCTGCCCCCACCTCAGGCTGCTTTCGTGTCTGCTCTGCGGAGCCTGGCGCTCTGGGCAGCCAGCCGTTCACAGGCCTACTGAAGCCCCACCACTCGGGTCTCATGGGGGAATAACCAACGCACTGGCCCCGTCACCGAGGAAGACGAGCTGCGGCCTGCGAGGCCACGTCACCCTCCAGACCCCATCTCTCTCCGCGCTTTTCACGCTCTACTCTCGTCTTCCTTATCTCCCTCTCCGTTCTCCCTTTTCCTTCATAAATCGCTCTTCACTCCTTCCCACCCTTATTCATCCTTCCTCTTCCTTCTCTTCCATGCTTCTCCTCACTCCAATTAATGCCTTCCTCCTCTCTTTTGTTTCAACGTGTACTTCCTCATTCCTGGTTTATCCGTATTTCCCTGGTTTGTGGTCTGTGCATCAAGCCCCAAATAAATTACCTGAACTTTTCAAAAACCCAATTGATAGCTAGAGTCTCCCTTTCACTGATTGAATATGACAACTCTGTCCCTGGGATTCAAAGGCAATTATACATTCTAGTTACCTTCTGAATTATTACAGCACCAAGACCTTTGTTATTGGCATTGGTGTATATGACTGTCCTCCCAGATTTACAATTCCTCAGTGATAGGTCTGGATCAAGGGCTTCTTTAACTTGAACTCCCACTTGCACATCTTATCTCCTTCAAAGGCTTGACCCTTCTTTAGTAGTCATCTCATATGGATTGTCCATTCGGCAAAGCTGGCAAACAACCGGGAGTACTATCCTGATATCTCCATCGTCATCTTGACTTGCCGTAGTTTTGTATTGTGATGTAATTACATGGAGTATGTCATCCTGAACCTATAATGATTTCAAAGTAAACAATGCACATGTCATAATGTAAGGAGATTTGCCCAGTCCGAAATGGCTCCATGTACAGCGTAATGACGTCAGTGCGTTCCGTCGCATAAATAGGGTGCAAATCCAAAATTGCGGTTTACATGCATTGCTGAGTGGGAAAAAAACAGACAAATACTGGTGAGTAATGGAAAATTAACGTACAAGTCCATTTAAAATATGGACCAGTTTCCTTTATTTCATTTTAGTCATTTTTAAAATCTTCCTGTAAAACATAGGGACATTATTAAATCTGAGCATTGTATGCTCTTTTCTAGAAAACAACTTTAAATATGCTAGGCAGAACCACCTCAATACCTTGAAAAAACAGAGAGGATGGGGCCACTATAAAAAGATTGAACAATATGGCCAAATAATCAGGTAAATACTTCAATAAATATATTTTCCGCTTTGACATGAAATACTAAAGGAAATAATTCTGTATCTAATTGTTTGGTTTTTAACGTTACAACACTTTCTTACAATAGCTATGTGAAAATATGGATACTGATATTAACTACATGGCGCATACATATCATATTAACATGCTTAAGGGTGAGTTGGTCTAAAGTATAAATCAGCAAGATGTTTTCAAAGTTTTAAGTTTCTAATTAAGTTACAAATAAATTAAAAATGGCCTTACCTTACCCAACTTAGAAAATACAATGCTCTCTCTTGACACTGTTCAGGAAATGTAAAGATTAATGTATGATCCCACGTCTTTTGCTCTGCAGAGAAACTGGATTAGTCAAAATAAATATGAGTTCCTCATTGTGTCTAACCCTAGGATACTTAATTTCTATGCAGTGCTAAAAATCCACAGAAAATATGAAGTACCCCCAGGCAGGCCAATAGTAGTGTTTTGTGGCTCAGTATTGGAGACGATCTGTACATTTGTGGACTACTTTCTAAAAGTGATCAGTCAAAAAACTAGAACATGCTTTCGTGACAGCACGACTGTTATAAAAAGTTTTGAAAACATGGCATTTGATGAGCACCAAGACTTTCTTGTCACTATGGACATGCAGTCTCTATATACCAGTAATCCACAAACAAAAATAGACATAGTCAGACACTCTGTCCCATATCCTTCAGAGAATACAACTAATAAGTTAGTTATTGAACTTATGTTTATTGTATTAGAAAATAATTATTTTCAGTTTAAGGACAAATATTATCATCAGGTCAGTGGGACCACCAAGGGTGCAGCATTATCTCCAAGTCTCGCAAAACAATATTCATTGCAGACTTTGAAGAAAAATACATCTTTTCATTAGATAATCCCTACAAAAATAAGATTAAAATATGGAAAAGGTACATCAATGATGTCATGCTGATCTGGCATGGAGAGGAAAGCGAGCTATTACTACTCTTAAACTGTGTTATATTTTGTAATAGAAACATTAAATTCACCAAAGAATATGACAATGTCAAAATACATTTCTTAGACCTAGAAATCAAAGTAGTAGGTGGTATTGTGACATGTTCATTATATAGAAAACAATCCATCGTAATACCTTTCTCAACTATTGAAGTTACCATCCAAGTAATTTAAGGGATCATTTACTATACGGCCAATGCCTAGGATTAGGCCGGAATTATTCTTCCATTGAAGACTTTTATGTCCAAGCAGATTTGTTGGGTAAGCAACTACCAAAGAGAAGAAAAATCTTCAAAGAAACAAATAATTACTTGTGTTACAACATTCTGCCCCAATACCCAAAATATCCAATGCATTGTTAAGAAATATTGGTCATTCATTCAATTAAAATCTCTTAAGTGGATCCACCTTTATTTGCATTAAGGAGAGTGAACAATATAATATAAAAGATCAACTAGTTCATTTGGTTCCATGTGTTAATATCCCCACAAAAATATTGCAATACAAAAATATTGCCATATTTTTGCAGCAATATTGAGGCATGGACCCTACGAGGGACACCCCCTAAACACCTGCATTATTTTTAAATGTGCGGGGGACACCCCCGCACTCCCCGCTCCCACAAATTATCCCCCCAAAAAATAGCGCCTATGGTGTTCCAGACGACCATATATACGGCAATATTTTTGGTGGGGATAATATGTAGGGATTCCGTTCATTCTAGTCACACAACAATGATCAAGATTCAAGCACTATGGAACCTGGGCCCACTGGTAGGCCATTTCCCATGTTGCAGATGTACAGCTTGTAGTAGATTCCCAGGTAAAGTTGCTGCATTCAAAGTATCAGGATTGGAACATTAAAACTATGACCAATTGCAAAAGAACAAAAGTAATCTATTGCATTAAATGTCCGTGTAGCCTCCTTATGTAGGCCAAACCATGAAAGCTGTTTGAACTAGAATAGCTGAACATAGATCACGAATTATATGTCATCACAATACCTCCCTTATCGTTCAACATTTTATAGAACGTAATCATACTGAGGATAAAATCTATTGGTGGATCTTAGACACAGACACTAGCAGTAACAATGTGGAGAATTCATTATTGTTTAAGGAGGCTTAATGGATTCATAGACTGGGCACACATATTAAGGAACTTAATGGCCAGTTTAGGTTCCCCAATTAAGAACATACTTCTTGGTATCCAGCTGCATGTCATCTGATTTGAAATGGGTATGTCAAATGTGTTTTTTATTTTGTATTGAATATGGAAAAATAATAAGGTGAACACTCCAATCAATATTGTTTCTGTTTCGATATGAAATACAAAAGTTAATAGTTGTGAATCCAATTGTTGGTTTTTTTAAGGTTACAACACTTTCTTACAATAGCTATGTGAAAGTATGGACGTTGACGGGGCATACCATATTGACATTGCCAGGGTGAGTTGGCCTAAAGTATAATGCAGCAAGACGTTTTTAAACTTTTAAGTTTCTAATTAAGTTACAAATACATTAAAACTTGCCTTATCTTTCCCCAATTTAGCTTATAACAAAAACCTTAATTTATTTACTGATTTGATGAAGACAACTAAACAAGATACGTTTCCCCATAAATAATTCCCACAAAAGGTGCCTGTAAAATAGCACAAAGATGAGAAGAAGCGTTGAGCCAGTTTATGAGGGTGTAAACAACTGGGACAAATACCAGGGACCAGACAAAACAAACTGAAGAAAAAATATATCGGAAAACAGGTGACTTTCAAAGGTGACAGTAATTTCAATGGACAAGTGCTTCAAACTAAAGAGGAGGACTAGATAAAAATGCAAAGTGACATTAGTAAGCATTACTGGAGGGAGTGATGGGGTCAGGTAGGGAGGATGGGGAGAGGGCAGGAGGAGTTCCCTCTTTAGCAAGTAACTGAAGTTTAAGCCAAGCTTTTAAGAGATGCCGAGTTGGGATAGCTTTGATTGTGATGAGAATCAGGGTTCAGTGGAGCGAGTCGAGTATGGAGAAAGAGCGGAAGTGAGAGGAGACACAGGGAGGGCATGGGACAGTGAGGTTGAATACAGTGGAGGATCGGAAAGAACAAGATGGTGAGTAAACCAATATACAATCAGACAGGTACTGAGGAGCAAGACCATTGGCAGCTTTGTAGAATAGAAGAAGGAACATGAACAGGGATTGGTTGTGCATGACTAGCCAACCAGCATGTTGTTGGTAGGTAGAAGAGGGGAGGATCTTGGTAGGTTGTAGAGAGTGTGGGTAGCAAAGTTGAGGACTTTATCTATTAGAAGGAAGGAGTAGAGAGGAAGGCCAAGGAGTAGGCTTGAGCAATAGTGACGTGTTCTGAGCACGAGCGTGGAGGCAGTGTGAATGTGTGAGCAGGATAATGTTGGTCAAATGGTGTCATAAGTGCCTAGTGAAAGTCAGAAAAAAAACAGTCAGTGGAAGAGAGACAGGAGAGATGCTACTCACAACATCAACGGAAGGGGTAGATAGTTCTGCCTAAATCTCCTCTTAGTCATTGAAGAGGGGAGATGAGGAGCAGACGTGGGAGGGACTGAGATGTTAAAGTGAACAAAGGAGTGATTAGACGAAGAGCGGCCAATGGAGAGGTCAGATGAAGCAAATGAATTAGAGAGACAGACAAGGTGAAAAGAGTTCCTACGAGAGTGGGTAGGCGGTTCATGGAGGGAGTGGTCTGATACAAGGGAGTTGTTTAATGAACGTGGGTGCAGAGGGCTTGGGAAGGTTAAAATCCCCAGCATGACAATGGGGATGTCAGCAGGAAGTGCCTCAACGAGGAGGTTCAGATCAGGGAAGAAGGCGTTGAGAGGACCACGGGTCGATAGAGAGCCATAATAGTGACAGAAGATGGAGTGAAGAGTTGAATAGTGGCATATTCAAAAGAGGAAGATGCAATGTCAGACTGGGGCAGAGGGGCACTGTTGATTGTCCTATTGATAATGAACCCCACACCACCACCCTTCTCAACTGGTTGGGGGGAGTGGGAGAAGGTAGCAGAGTGAGTGTGGAGAGCTGGTAGTGTAGCAGGGTCATAAAGGGGAGATCTCGGTTTCTGTAATAGCAGGAAGTGAAAGTTGAGGGTTATATGAGTTGAAGCGGTCAATGATATAGGAAGGCTTGTTGCAAAGGGATTGTGCCTTCCAGAGGCCAAGTGAAAGAGTGATGTGAGGTGGGGAATAGGCGCAGGTGAAAGTATGATAGATGAGGTTGGAGATTTCTGGGAGAACATGGGGGAGGCAGATGGGGAGGCTGCAGTGTGAGCCAGAGGTATGACTGAGTTGAGGCTGAAGGCTATGAGAGAAGGGAAGTAGAATAGTGAGTAATAGGAGGAATGGAGTGAAGTCAAGGTTCGTGGTGAAGGGTAGAAGAAATAGGCAAGTGAAGTCAATGTGGTAAGGTTGAAGTCCAAGAGAGAGAAGGTAGGAGGGTCAGTGAAAAGGAAAGGGGTCGATGGTTAGCTGAAAAGATGCAGGTGTACGTTCTGAGTTGAGCTAGAATGGAGCTATACTTTGCCAACAGCCAAAGTTCAGACACAAACCAGGAATTTTCCTTGGGCCTATGAGGTCTAGTGTAGAGAGTATCTATATGTCCTGGTCAGTAATTCCCCCATATTTAGTGGAGGGTGGCAGTCTGGCACAACACTCCTGTTCATGGACCTTAGCTGCCAGGCTATTATGCAAGGCTATGCAAAAAGAACAAGCAAACTCGTCCTTGGCACTTATGGGGTTACATCTATGCGTAGTCTCAGCTTTCCTGTGGGATTATGAACTACTACTTAATGGGGTACCCACTCTGCTGCCTCAAATCTCTTTTTAATTCCCTGCTCTCCCAGGTTTGCCAGTACCATCTTTACCTCTTCCCTCGTGGTAGCCGGAATGCTGAATAGGTTTTTTTACTAGTGGCTGCGCTCCTGCTGTGAGTCTGATATGATGTGTGGATCATTTGAGACATCCCAGAACTTCTCTAAATACTTTGCTGTCCTCCACATGCCATAACCACATAGTTCACCTTGAGACCACGTTTCATAGATAGGTTTTGTTAATGGGCCCAACTCAGGAAGGGAGTGATTATTTTACAGTAATCATGCCTGTCTTTGAATACCAGCTCAGCATGAACCTACCCCAGTAGGTCTGAGCATTTGCCCCCACGTGCCACAGGACTGATGTCACTGTGCCTCGGTGGCCTTACTCGACACATCTGGTCACATGCCCTCTTGCATAGTAGGGTGTACTTGGCACCATAGTCTATCATCATTTCTATTGTACTTCCTTCCGCCAGAATATCGGCATGGGGGCTTTTGACGTTTCCTTGGCCATCATCTGTAGCTTGCGCTGCTTCTTCTAATCCCCCACACAGCTCTTTCACAAGGTTACTGCTGTTATTGACTTTAAAATATTTCCCCGTGTGGCCTCTCCGTTTACACTTCCTACACACCATCCTAACCGCTGGGCACACACTATGGTGTTGACTGTCACTCCTGAAGCTCCTTCTGCTGTCACTGCATTTGAGTTTTTTGCCACTGCTTTGGGGAACTCGCCTTTTACGTGTTGGTTTCACTGTGGTCGCACCATGCAACCCTCAGTGCTGCTGAGCTCTGTCGGTGGATGTTCGAGAGACTTCCTTTCCCGAGTTTTTAGTTCCAACACTTTGACGCACGTGGATGTTTGTTCCACTTCCTTAGACTGGCTGGAGAGCCGGACCTTCCTCGGATCCTATCTCATTGGGGACTTTGCCACCTGTGCATCCCAACATGAAGCTGGGCTTGCCACCTGTCATCCATTGAGCCCCGAAGTGACATGTGGAATGTAGGCCTGCGACTGGAGTTAGGTATTTTTCTAAGGTCCCCCCTTCCTTGTGTACTATTTTGCCAAGATTGTGTCTTTCTTAGATTATGTTCTACTTGGCCTCATGTTTGTCCAGCATGTGTAGACATTTTTCATACTCTTTTACACCACGTGCTTCTCCTGGCGGTAGTGGGGGCAGGTTCGCAAACTGGTCCTGCCCAACAGTGCCTAAGCGACGTATCAGAAGGACTTCCCTCCTCTCGATGCCATAGTTCACTCTACACACCACTTGCACGTAGGGTTCAAATCCTTTTTCCTATCGCTTTTGGTGAGGGTAGAAATACAGTTGTTGCATAGACCTTCTGCACGATGTGTTCTTCAGTTTGTATAATGCAGGATTATGGTGCACCTGGAGCCTAATGTTGTTGCGCTGGCCATCACTGGGACAGCTGTGTTGCAGACATCTGTGCATGGACTGGGACAGCTGTGTTGCAGACATCTGTGCATGGATTCTCACGCACCTAATCATTGGACTTCTCTGTGCAGTGTATGCCTTGCTCTCATATCATTGCGGGGTTGGTTTGCTTTGGTGTCTTTGTTTACCCATCTAGCCCTTCTTCACACGTTTGAGTGCATTGTGCCATGTTTGTAATAGCAGCGCTGCTGGTTGTCCTCATCATAGACTCGTCTCTGGCCATCCTCCTGTTTCCACGCTGATGCAGCCGTGAGCTGATCTAATGGCATCTGTGGTGCATGTAAATAGTGTCTTGTGCTATACTGCATGTGTTTGCATGCTCCCCACTTGCCCAGCAGGCCGCCTGCTGGAATTTGGTGCACTTGAAGTGGGGCCTGTTTGCGCCACCGGTGCACAGGTTGCATGTGGAAGGCGGAGTCTGCTCATTCATCGCGGCTGGTTGCCTTTTGTTTCCGCCTCGAACTCGCCGTGTTTCCCGCCACCAGTTCTCTCCAGGGCCATTCCAGCGCATGGGCCAAGCCTATCCAATGCAGCCCTCTAGCCTGCTCAGGAAAGAAGGCCTCTCTAGTGGTGCTTGCAACACGGAGTCCAGGGATTTCCTCCCTCCGCCCGGAGATGGAATCTACAGAGCCATTAGCATTAGAGGAGCTGCACTCCAGTAGGCCCCGCCAGGGGTTCTTTGCTATGTTATGCCCCACAGTCCCCAAGGAACAAATGAACAGTGAGATGGGGCGCCTTACACCTCTAAGCAAGATAGTAGCACTGTTGCTCAAGCAGGCGTCGACACATATCTAGCAAGGACCTGTGCTTTCTGCTATTCCTTTACTCACAAACTCCAATGTTCGTCTTGCTTACAATTCCAACCTCTTAGTTACACAGCAGAACTATTGTCTCAAACTTAGCATCACTAGTTGATGTCTGTAACTGCATGTTTAGTGAGTGCGGGAATGGGATTTGCATTCACACCATATTTGCATATGATGTTTAACTGTATCAAGCAAGCAGGCGATATTGGCGCTGATGTATGATTTAGGAGAGAGATTAAAGGCACCTCAAGCTGGCCCTTGTCCATGATATGCTCAGTCAGTCCTAGCTTATAGGCTCCCATCACATTGCATTCTGGG
Organism: Ambystoma mexicanum; assembly: GCF_040938575.1. Taxonomy (NCBI): domain Eukaryota; kingdom Metazoa; phylum Chordata; class Amphibia; order Caudata; family Ambystomatidae; genus Ambystoma; species Ambystoma mexicanum. Next base: position 293,773,060 of record NC_090926.1, on the reverse strand, counting down.
ATGCCTGTGTTTATAGTGCGAAAATGAAACTAAACATAATGTACAAGAATACAACATGACCTGACCTAAAAAAAGCTATTTATGTGCAATACATTCCAACCCTTACCCAGGACAACCTGAGAGCTTTAGTTCTGAATGCGTTTCAAAAACTTAAGGTAACTATGCAGCACGTTCAGTGGGTTGGACCTTCGTTTCCATAAATATTTGGGAAGGAACCAAGGAACGATGGAGAGCCATAGAACATTTTATGTCAACTTTTGAAATCCAAGCACACACTGTCCTGCCCCCTTTATGCCCACTATTAAATGTTTGGGGTTCTTGCCAGACTACTATGCAAACTTGATTGTATGTTGGTGCAAAACTACAGATACAGCAGGAAAATATGAATGTGAAGTGAAGCCCACAAAACTGCAAAATCTGCAGTCAAAAAACCTGGATGTTAGTGATGGCCGTCCCGTGGTTGCACTCATGGTTCAGTGAGCAACCACGGAACTTGGAATCCTAGGAAGAGAGTGGCCTGTGGTGGGGTTCCAGGTTCTTCTAGTGAACAGTTGGAGGAGGATGGCGAACTGCGAGGTTGCTGTTATGCAGAAGACTTAATAAAGAAGTCTGGGTGAAGTCACAGTGTGTGAGGCGTTTTACCCTCACAACAGCTGCCGACGAGTGGTTTGGGGCAGCGGCTTCTGGCAGGTGCGTGTGCTGCCCTGGAGCTCGAGGTCTGAGGCGGCCGAGTTGCTGGTTGTTTGGCACCTCGGAGCAGCATTGCATAATGGCTGGAAGGTTGTCCGCCATTTCCATACTCTGCGCACATCATCCTGGCGCTGCGTAGTGGAGTAGTGTACTGTTGGAAGATCCCAGCATTTTTCGAGTAGTGAGTTTGGTTGCTGCTGCGACCCAGTGACGCGAGTGAGAGAGTGAATGTAGGCTTCTGGTGCTGCCGTCACATTAAAGAAGTGAATATCACGGCATGGAAGGGCATGTGGCAAGCTTGTAAGGTGGCTAATACAGACAGTGCTGCATAGAAAGAAGTATCACTCGGCTGTCCTCTTCTTCGTCACAGTAGTTGGTTAGTGTTAGGCAGAATTTCACTTACTGCTGTTTTACCTCTATTTTTGTGGACCTCCCAACTTTTTGCTCTTGTTTTAGCCTCCTGTCCTGACTTTCTGCTAGTGTAATTCATCCTTCAGCTCTGCTCCACTGGGCTTTTGCTCATCATTCTGGGGAAACTGACTAGTCCTTCTGACAGTCAGTACTGGGAAACATTGTATTTCAGTGTGAAAAGTACATTACAGTACCGTGCACTGGGGTCCCTGCGTTCGCGGGCCCTAGACATCCCTTAAGGATTTTTTGGTAACTGGACAATGTGCCTAGGAGTAGACTGGTGGCAGCAGAAGCTTTTACATGTATTTTGATTAACTTTTACCAAGCCATACCACGCTTACCACATTTGGCTCATGACTGTGGCTAATGTCCATCCTGGCCATGCCACAAGGTCTTTTGTTTTCTCTTTTGGTTATTTTTTCTGTTGGCCTCCCCCTTGCTCTTTGTAACCCAGGGAGGCCTTATTTGGGCATGCATTCACCTGCGAAAGCTGGCGCTTTTCACAGGCTCCCGCATGTCACATGTGTGGGTACCCAGAAAGTGAGCTGGGGCTGTCTGGTCCCAATCCACACTACTGGTGCCAGGATGCCTGGTGTGCACAACAGAATGAGAGCTGCAGTGGTCCCTGATTGGACCACTGTTAGCGTGCATGAGTGGGGCAGATCTTCTTATTTGGCCTTCTATGGTGCGAGCACTTACTGGACTTAAAGATATGAGGAGGGGCTCTGAGTGCAGACCCGCAGATCAGCCTGAGATCCAAATCGACCTCTATATGGAGCCAAGTATCCTGATAAGCGAAGGAGATCCAAGGACTCTCTGGAACTGGGCAGAGAAGGTTTGGCAGCCTGAGCCTACTGCTGTCCTGGTAGAGCGCTCGATCTCCAAAGACCTGCAAAGTTGCTTCAACCCTTTTGAGTGGTGGGACCAATCACTCTCAACATCTCCTTGGTGCCCTGGAAATGGGCCTTCTAAGAAGTGCCCCTGGACACCCCAGTGGACTGACCAGCTTGTACCTTGGCACCCGTGCTGGAGTGTTGCTACAATGAGTTTTGGCTCGAGCTTTGAGAGAACCCTAGTTCGCACTGCCAGGTACCTTCTTGCCAAATCTTGTTTTTCCTACTGCTGTGAGCCACGAGAGAGAAGCGTGCATCAGTCAGCGAGACTTGGGTACTCCAGCGTCACTGTGCGGCAGTGGCGGTCACTGCTGGTGTCTTTCCCACCTTTCTTCAAGTGTCCTGAGACCAGCTGCATTGGTGCTTTCTTTGTCCTGCTTTCATTACGAGAGATCCAACTCCTGATGTAAATCAACCTGCATCCGCACCTGCAGCGCCTGGGCACTTTGAAGTGTAACCAAGGAGCGGATTGTGTAGTCCAGGCGAACTTTGAACTCGGAGTGAGCAAAGGGCAGTGAGTAAGTATACCACTTACCGGTGGCCCCTAGTTCATCCATACTGTTGTTACGCACAAAGGATCCCTTGTGTTCCTTGTCTTGACTTGGGTGGCTCTTTCTTCCTATAGTCATCCAAAGGTTGGGGACAGCTTTGTTCTCCAAATCAGACCCGCCTCTGACTCTTTGAACCAAATTCTTCACGCTACAGTTTCCTCTTCTAACTTGTCCTTCCCATTGTAGTTTGTCACTTGTGTGCTTTACACATATTCACAAACATAACATTGAGCACAAGGCTCCAATCTTCACTGGGCTGGACTTCTTAAGGTCTGGATATCCATTTCTGGAGTTGGCCATTGTGTTAAATCTTGAATGTTTTCCCTCCTCACAGGTTTAGGCGGGAATCTGCACTTTACAGCATTGACTGAAAAGTGACTGTACATATATTTTGCATAGTGTTTGTTTAAGTAGTGATAGTACTGTGTTGCTCATTACTCATGTTTGTGTGTTAAAGGCCTAATAAATTGTATATTTTTAATATACTACTGTCTAAGAATAATTCTTGTGTCCCACTGTGTGTGCTCATCCAAGACATCAGATCAACCCCCACTACTCCTGAGACTTAGCCTTGACTGCTCTCCAAGCTACCTTGAATTGTCCTGGTTATTTTGCAGAAGTGTTCCCTGTTTCACTATACTAGGGTGGCCTCCCGAACATTTGTTCATCAGAGCAGGGTTCGGAAATCCATTCGAACGGTTAGGGTTTTCCTTTGATTATCAAACTCATCGGAGACGCATCTGGGAAGCAGGGTCATGGCAAATGTACTGGTACCTGCATTGGTTTTACCATCGCCTGGAGAGCCCAAGGTAAGATGGGCAAATTGGAAGGATGGATTCATGAAATATGTTCTTGCAGTTTTTGGTACAAACTATTCTAATGAGAGAAAAGACACCCTCTTGTTTCATTGTTTATGGGCCGCTGGTCACAAAGTGTTTAAGAGACTGTCTGAGCCAATGGGCTTGGGGGTGGTCAGACAGCTAGATGTGAGCATAGCAAAACTGGACAAACACTATGAAGTTCATGAAAATAAAATACTGGTTCGCTACCACTTCGCCACAAGGGAGCACAAGAGTGGCAAATTCATTGAAGAATGTGTTACAGTGCTGAGAGGTTTGGCAAGAAGTGTCGATTCAGTCATGGCCAGGATGAACACATAAGGGACCAGTTTATGATTAAATATATCAACAATAAGATCAGAGAAGATATGTGGATGGAGAGAGCCCTGACTTTTGATAGGGCCATAGAAATTGCATAGAACATTGAGCAGACTGATTTGTGCATGAAGGAACTCCACTTAGAAAAGAGTGGTGAAGGGCACAAGACGGCGGTGGAAGATGGTGTGGGTAATAAAGCAACCAAACCTGCGAACAGACAATGGTCTGGCAGTGTAAAAAGAATGTGCAGAGCAGCAAGCACAACTTCAAAAAAGGTGGTGAAATACCTCGTAGTGCTGGGGTAACATGCATGCATGGGTCCACCCAGGTCTGAGGCTAGGTATCTGCAAGGAAGGAAGTGCTACCGCTGTGGGAGTGGTAGTCATTTTTCAAATGACAAGGAATGTGATCCCATACACATAATGTGCCATGAATGTGGCTGTAAAGGGAATCTTTTGGACAAATACGAGAGGTGTATGCAGAGGAGGATCTGGAAGAGAAGGAGGATCTGGGAAGAGAAGTTGTCTCATCTGTTCAGCTGGTATCAGCAAAGTTGAAGAGGAAGAAACTACCTGTGGTGGTGTCAGGGAATTAAATTTAATTACCCATGTTAATTGATAGTGGGGCAGATTATACCTTAATAGGCGTATATGTTTGGAGGGACACATTTGACTGTTTTACCCTGAAGGAACCGAAGAACAAGGCCAATCCTTACAGAGATATCCCAATTGAAATTGTAGGTCAATTTGAGGCTGATTTGCAATGCAAGGGGAGGAGAGCAAGTGGCATTGTGTATGTCACACAGAGAGGGGGAGTTCTACTCTCATGGGATGATCAAGCAGAACTTGCCATCAGGTTGGAGCCATGTCATCCGAATCTAGTGTTAACAGTACAGGACAGCAGTGAGGAACCTGAAGATAAGACAACATGACATGTGTCATCTTGGTTTCCTGAGGTGTTTGAGAGAAGGGCAGGATGCTTCAATGGTTTTCTTCACTGGATAAGATTAAAGCATGGGGCATTATCAGTGTCTGCCAAGGTGAGAAGGAAGTGGAATTGGAATTTAAGAAAATGGATGTGGAAGGGATTATTGAAAAAAATAGAAACTTCTAAATGACAAGGTTCGAAATTGGCAGGAGCTGGGAGCTATTTAGCTCCTGGTTATAGCCAAGGGGGACCCGGTTAGTTTGAACCCAACAGCTACCAGGAGCTACCTTTGACTCCGTAGGCAAGTGGTGCCATTCAAACATAGCAATGTTATAGTAACTGTGTAGATGTTGGAATATGTTTAAAGGTGAATAATGAACGCACTTATGGGACATTTAAAGGATATTCTATAATATTTAATGGACAAATAGTTAAGAATTTGCATCTTGCACACAAGGTAGATTTGCTGTGTGCTATGGACTGTTTCCTGGTTCCCCAGAGGTAGCTCCTGTCTAACAGGTTATGCCAGATACCCAGGAGCTGCTTCTTACACCTGGTCAACATATCTGAATGTTGATCCCTGGAATGGCTTAGCCCAATTGTAGTAGTAAGGAAACCCAATGGTGCTGTGAGATTATTCATTAACTTCAGGAATCTGAACGGCAATGCGGTTGCTGAGAAATTCCTGCTTCCCGGGATCAATGACTTATTATCGGGAGCACAATTATTCTCCATTTTAGACTTGGGAGCAGCACATTATCAAATTGAACTTCAAGAAGACTCAATGGATTTGACGGCCTTTATCACACACATTGGCCTGTTCAGATGCAAGAGAATGCCTTTTCGACTTGTGTCAGCAGCCAGTGTCTTCCAGAAAGTAATGCATACATTTTTAGATGAAGTTGGAGTGATGTTTTATCAGGATGATGTGCTGGTGTGTGGGGCATCATTGTTGGTACAGTGTTGGAACATGATGTAAGGTTGAGGAGAGTGCTGTAAGCCTTAAAGGAAGCTGGTTTGAAGATTGCTATGAAGAAATGTATGTTTAGAGCTGACAAGTTTACAGGGCACGGCATCAAACCGAAACATGATATGGTTAAGACAATTAGGAAACTGCCTGAGCCAAAGAGTAAGAATGATGTGGCAGCTCATCTATGTTTGGTAAAGTTCTACAGCAAGCATGAGAGGTCCTGCGTCGAAGACAAAGAGCATGCAGAAGCTCAAAAGGAAAGGTGTGGTGTTTGTTGGGGATGAAGAGTGTGCCATGGAATTTGAATGTGTTAAAAGATGTGCAGTTCAAGCATGACTCTTGGTTGGTTTTGTTGAAGGACCGAGGACAGTATCGTATATGGATGCACATCATTGTGGCTTAGAGCAGTATTTATGCAAGAAGAAGGAGGAGAGTTACATACAATTGTGTTTGCCACAAGAATGCTTAAAGAGACTGAAAAGAGGTACTCTGTGGTGGAGCGGGAGGCACTTGCCTGTGTATGGGCAGTCAACAAGTTCAGGATGTATCTATGGGGGAGAGAGTTTAAGGTCAGGACAGATCATAAAACTTTAGTGAGCATTTTCAATAAAGGAAGCTTGGAAGGTGTCTCACGGAGGATCATGAAATGGGTGAGTAGTCTGCAGGGCTTGCAATTCACGGTGGAGCACACCCAAGGGAAAAACAATGTGTAAGATGATGGACTGTCACGGACAGCGGTGTCATCCTTGATGGATAATGAGGAAGAAGAAGAAGTTGATAAGGAGGTTGAGGGCATTTTCCTGGTTCATGGGCGCACGAAGAAAGTGGAATGGGATGAAGCGCGCTCCTGCGATGAGGTTTATCAGTCAGTGTTGAAGTTGGTATGAGTAACTTGGAGTGGAAGTGTGGGAAATCCAAAGGTTGAAGCCTATAAGAAGGTTTATGATGAGGTGTGTGTCTATGATGGTTATTTATGCAGGGGAAACCGGCTGGTGCTCCCATAGGACATGAGAGAGCCGATGATGTGTTTAGGACACTATGGACATTTAGGTGATAGTAGGACTAAAGCACTGATTAGGGTTGACTTTTGGTCACCCGGTCTGGACCGTGAAGCAGAAAACATGGTGAAGGAGTGTACGAGTGTGTTGAAAGTGACATGGTGCTGGCAGTGTGCAAACCACCCATGAAGGTTCAGGAGGTGCCCACGGTTCCGTGGGATGAGATAGCACTGGATTTATTGGGTTCATTCAATATTAAAGGGATGAAAGATACCTATCTGTTGGTTGTGATGGACATGTTATCTAAATGGCCAGAGGCGTGTGTGTTGAGAGAAGTACGCTCCAGCAGTATAACAAGGTTTCTAGAGCCATTCTTCTGTATAGAGGGCTTTCCACTGCGATGTTTGTCAGATAATGGCCCACAGTTAGTGTTCAGGGAGTTTAATGCATTCCTGGGGAAGTATGGAATAGAGTAGGTTACTTTATATCAACCACAAGGAAATGGGTGTGTAGAAGGATTCAATAGCACTCTTATGGATGTTATCAGAATTGCAGTGGCCACTTGTGATGATTGGATTTGCCTGGTAATGGAAAGGATTTTTCAGTACAGGCTGGCACCACACACAGTGAAGGGTGTATCACCGTTTAAATTGTTGAGGTGCATGAAGCCCAACTCTCATTTATACCCAAGCTGGATGAGATGGTCAAGGTATGAGAGTGCCAAGTTGAGCAAGGTGCAAGAGAAAATTATTGAGAGCGAGGAGAAGTCCAAAGGAGATCTGATGTTAAAAATTGTTGTCGAAGTGTGAGTGTGAGGCCAGGTGAGGCCAGGGGATGTAATACAGCTTAAACTGACAGGAAAGGTGGGGAAAGGAGAGTCGAAATTCACCAGGCAGGTGAAGGTGGTGAATGACCTGGGTGTGCCACTGATGGTCAAAGGTGGAGGCCTCTGGAACAAGGAAAGAATGGCTGTTGTCAGGAAAGGGAGCGTTGGATGTGTGTGGTGGAAGGAAGAGAGCTGTTAGTGATGGCCCTCCCTTGGTTGCTCTCATGGTTCAGTGAGCAACCACAGAACTTGGAATCCCTGGAAGAGTGTGGTGGGGTTCCTGGTTCTCCTGGTGATCAGTTGGATATCTCTGCAGTGGGTGCAAATAGCATTACAGCACCACCTAAGTCAAAATAACCAGTAAAGCATAGCAAATGCAGAAGAGATCCGGGAAGAAGCAAAGATGGGAACATTTAGGAGCAAATCACAGTGAAGAGAAAGTCAGTGAGAACTAAGTGTGGTACTACAATGTTTCTTAGGCAGGGGCTTACGTGGGGCATGAATTAAGACTGTGTTGGGACTATGCCATAAATGTCGTAAAATATAAGGTTGATAAAGGAACATTTTTATTTTGGTGGGGAGTGTGGAGCAAAATAATAGATGCAATTAATCATTGCTGCTATCATTGCTATGAGAAGTCTTCCATTCCCTAACTCTTTAGCATGTCTGTGCAGAAACAGGAAGTAACAAGCCATAGGCAAATTAGTCTTGTTCCTGCCACCAAAAGATGTGGTTCAGTGTCATCTCCTTGGCTATTTTCCCAATGTACTTGAGCACAAGTCACCCCGACATTTTTATGCCTTGTGGTCTAGCATTTTGGGCTGGCCTGGCAAATGCATTTCCTTGCCTGCATACAAGCAAAAGTGTTGGCTGTGCCAATGCTTGTTGGGGATAGTTTGTCCCCCTATGTGACATCCTATATGCTCAGAGGTAGACGCGTAATGACCTCTTAGCCATAGTAAGGCTTAATAATTACAGTGAAGTAAAAAAGGATTTTATGATGTGCAGTGTTTGGCGTAGTTCATGATGTTGCAAGTTAGAATTACTTTGCACAGAGCGAGGATTTACCAGAGATGAAACATTGAAGGAAAGGAAGTTTATATCTTGCGTAACAAGGTCCATTGTACTGAATGGAGTGATCGAACAGACATCATGACATCACGAGATCGGGAAACGTTGTATTGATGGGCAAGTAAATATAGCAACTCTGAATTCAGTATAACGAATAGAGAAAAGCCTGATGTGCTGAGAAAAAAGAAAAAGGGAAGAGAAATAGAAGAAGGCAGAGCGAATTGGTCTGGAGGTGGGAGACTCAGAGGGGCCATTAGCCAGGTGGTGCAGAAGCTACATGTGTTCCAAGAAAGGAGGCCTATGCTGCCATGGAGAATTTACAAGCCCTCTAAGTGAGAGAGAAGCAGCCCAGGACTCGGAAAACACATATAGGCTGGCGGAGGAACAGAACAAAAGACACGTGGAATCAAGTCTCTTTGAAACTGCAGAGGTTCTTTAAAAATAGAACTACTCATTCTGATAAGAAGACAGTTCTGAGTCATGTCAGAGGGTCAGTCAGCACAGTCAGATGTAAGTAAATCGCATTTAAAAAGAGACATACAATGATCAAAACATTGCTGGCTGTCTAAACAGTGAGCACAGATTGTGCATTTTAAATACTGTCACTTTAATGTTTTGAGGAATTGGATCTAAAGAACAAGTTTGGACAATTGACAAGTAAGAAATCACAGATATTGTTGTGATGTATTGTAGGCCAAGAACCGCTAATGGGATTAGTGAATATGTTTTAACCAGTTGCAATGTGAATATATAATGCATAATTTCAATGATATTTAATCTTGTGAATTAATAAATTAATTTAAACTCGTAAGAACCAATACAAGGTTAACTTTCAATAGAGTTGACTTGTGTTTATTTTGACATTTAGAATTAGTCATGAGATAACAGAAGACATTCTGGGGAAGTGTAAGATCTTTATTTCTCGACTGGAAAGAGCCTAAAAATGAAATATGAATTGAATGCAAATTAACAATAGGGGGTTTGGAACTAAGCACAAACCATTAAATTGAAACCCCTTACAGCTGTATTGATGACTGGGGTACGGGAAGTTCAACCAAGAGAAATACAGGTTTGAGTATTGTGATTAATCAGCAATGATTCACACAGAAAAACTGGCCTGGGACCAATGTTCCCTCTAATTTTTTGGGGCTGTGTGCGCCAAAGAATAGTTGTGTGCGGACTGTTTTCAGTCATGTGCGGAACTGAGTGATGCGCTGCCAGACCGGGGGTGGTCGGCGGTGGCAGCACGGTGGCGGCACGGCAGCGGCGGCGCAGTGCCCCACCAGTGAGCAAGGCTTAGTGATCAGATTCCACAGCGTGCAAGCGAGGAATGCGAATTTGCGACACAACTTCTAGCTCTACTTCAAGGGACATTTGGGTGCTCTATTCTCCTCCCAAGACTTTAACTCATCTTAAATTGTGTCCTTTTACATCTCTAAACATTAGCAAGATCTTTCATTTTATGATGGGTTGGTACAAGAACAGAGGGGTTCTTGTAGTGGAACACAGATTACACTTTGCGTTTCCCACTCTCTTGCTCCTTCATGCAATTCCTTTTATCTTGATCTGTTTATCACATACAGAGATTTCTGAAGACTGCCATAGTCCTGTTGTGGGGATTTTTAATCGTTGTTATGGGCCTGAGATAATTTCTACTTTCTGCTCCAAGCATCCATGCATCCTCATTGGTGCCATTTGTCGACGCTCACTCTGCCTGTGCCAGTACGGCTGTTTTGAGACTTCTTTCAGTCAAGAGTCAAACCCTTCCCTAAAGCAGATGTCAAAATGCCTTTGCAGACCAGCAGGCCTGCATAACTTAGCACGAACTTCAGAAGTGCCTCTCACCCCCCCCCCCCTTCCTGCCACATCAGTGGGGAAGGAAACCACAAGGTATAGCTGGTCTCACCTGGTCCATTCACACTTGCGTTACTCGCCCTCTGAGGCGCACATACCCCTCTTGTACTACTTCCTGCCGTAATGCTGCTCTTGAATTCGGGTTATTGGCGTTGATAAAGTATGCATTGCTTCAATGCCATTCCATGTAAACGGTGACAATTTGAGCACATATATGGCTAACTGAGGGCCAACCTCCCATGAACATTGTGCGTATTATGATAACACTTTTCTAAATTTAAGCGAGGCGATAATATTATATTACCACATGGTCCCTGACTTCTAATGAGCGCCTTAACAAACCAACCTTTATATCTTGTAATACCGCTCCTTCTTGCCTTGTGGTCACTTTACCATGAACAGCATCTTTATAAAGCAGCCACAAGCAACCCCCCCTTGCGTACCACTTACCCCACACCCTACACATCTATCTCCCTGGAGCTCTGTGCCCCTATGCACTTGCGCGTTCTCAATGTCTCTGGGCCTAGGAAGATCGTTGTTTTTGTTCTCCCCTGTTCCCCTCCCTTTACCTTGTCGCGCTCCGAAACGCTTATGTACGAGCGCGATACAAATAAAATATCATATGATTTAGTGCTGCTGCTACTTAACTGAGCGTGCGGACATGTCGCTCACTCCTTCTGGGAGCAGCATATACTTCAATTAATTACCAATGCATGTCGTATATATGATTTGCATTCGGCTTCCTGCCATAGTCCTTAATCAATTCATATTTTCCACTACCTCTACCTACCAAGCCCCTCAGCGCATTACGGCGCCCTTTAGCTGCTGACTAACAGCTGCCCATACAAGGATTGGCCTCTTGGCTGTGCGTGTGTCCTGTCTCCTGTGCTTTCCTTAATGCTGTATGGCGCCCCATTAGAAATTATACCTTTACACTAACACGTATGTGCTGGGCATCCCTTTCAGCGACCTGAGAGCTATCGCTGCTGCAAGCGTACATTAAACTAAAAGGCTCTAGCATCAACCACTTCTCCCCCGCAGCCAACTTTGGTGGTTCCCCACCTCCCGCTTCTGAATCTCTGGCGCCAGCAAGCATCTGGCAGCTGACTTGGTTGGTCATAAAAGAATTCGCAACGGATCGCCATACCCCTCATCTTCCTACCACCCCACCCAACCACCCTGCTAATGGCCACAAAGATTTCTTTGCGCAATTTTGAAAACAAACAACATTGAAACATCTGGTTAAATGCCCCGAGAACGGCACCCGCTCACCACAAGGACAAGAGTTGCTAAATTGCAGCTTTGGCTGGCTGACGTTCCCAACATTTCCCTATATGTCAAAAGGTAAAGGCGTACGGGGGCCTACATACCAAGCACGTGGCACGGACAGTTTACAAATGTCCACCCTGAGGCCATACATTCATGAAACTAAACCTTTGATTGGGCTGATACATGCCTTGCAGACATAGCAGTTTGACGACTGCCCATTAGGATGAAGACCGCCATCAATAGACCGCAAACGGCCTGAGGTCTCCTGGGTGCGACAAGCTGCACGCCCCCCACAACTGCCATGTGTCCCGCACCTCTGGCAGGATTGCTGCAACGCACCTCTCCCTACCGTAACCCCGATGACAGCGCTGCTTCTGGTGCCTAAATTGGGGGTCATATAAGTTCGCCTGCAGACTCCACTCCCCTTGATTGACGACACTGTCCAATGCAACCTCCCTAGATGACAATAAATGCCTCCACCATCCCTCGGTGCCCTCTGGAATGGCGATTGGCGTGTGCGTGAAATGCCTGGAGAGAGAACGCCCTACTCGAATGTACTAATGACCCCTCCACAGAGAGGCCAAGCAACGCATGGGTACTGCGACTGAACTTCATTTAGGAATAACAAACCGTTTTTACATAGCGCCTCTTGCCGTTTTTCTCCCTCCTCCAAGCACTGTATAATGCAATCCTCATACTGAACCCCGAACTGAAAAGACCCAGTCCCCCCACGCAGCCATCATTAATTACAATTCGCACAAGACCTTTTATTACATTTTTTACCAATACAATGTTACACACAATAACGACGCAGGGCCATACCTTTGGGACTGGCAAATTCATTAGACAGCGCAGCATAACTTGCTGTGTTTTTTTTCTTTTTTTCTTTTTTGAATGGCAGGCTGCATATCACTGTAGCACTTTGCAAGACCCCGAAAAACGACTTTATCGTATTACTATTGTATATCACATCTTATGGCTCGAGGGCATGATAGCTAACACTGCATACTAACCAAGCATGGACAATGAGCCATAATGTAAGCACAAGCAATCCCACCTCAACATACATTGTGCGAACCTCAGAAAGCTGTGAGGAAATAAAATAACATTCCGCGCCCATGTCTGCACTGTGGGACAACCGTCCATCTACTTTTTTTTTTTTAAACACAGAGTCTCGCCACAGGGGCAACGGCCACCATTAGCCACGAGGCTGTACCTCCTCCCCCCCGTACCATATTTCCCCTGCGAGTTGCTTTCCAGTTACTGTGTTGTGAAACTCGCCACATCCACTTTAAATTTCCCGAAAACCTTAACGCCGCAAACTGCGTTTGCCATCGACCCTACCCAGCATTCATGACCCTCGCCCCCCGAAAAACCTCTCCTTATCACCTCCTACCGAACACCCAAACATCAATGCAACCAACTCCTGAGTCCTCGGTACATGCACCGATTCTTACAATGGAGGCACTAAACCATCAGCTAATACAATGCTGGCCTGAACACTATATATGATCCCCCCTTACCGTCAAGCGCACAAACAAACACACTTGTTTTCGAACTGGCATGCCCGTGAGCGCATAGGCCAAACCACATGCCTAACACAATATAGGGTTTCCCACGAGTTAACCCCCACTTCTCTTCTGCTTCCCACAAGCGCCATGCTCTGCCCCCACCACACATCACTGATTAGAAAAAACCTGTGAATTAACTGGTGCCGTGACTGCATTCTAGTCAATGCGAGCAGCTCTGAAGACCACGCCTGCCCACTTCAAATTATACTTAAAGATCGTGTAAACACAACATATAATAAATGCGACCAGCACGTGATTCTCAATCATCTGTCTTGGCTGCACATCATTTAAAGCCTCACTTCATTACTTCGCGGATAGTCGTATGTTACCAGTGCCTATACAACCTGGTTGCCCATTATCTACAGCCTCATTCCATTTCATGGGGAGGTTAACTTTACTACCGACAGACAACCCGAGCATAAACATAGGTGGACGTACACTAGACATTTATTTATGTATCGTTTTTTGTTTTGTTTTGTTTTTTATAACCCTGTGCTGGAGCACTGCCCGCACTGCCCTGCAGTATTTTGCTCCCCGGTGTGATCTCTCCTGCATGTACGTGGGGCATTAACCCTTCAATACGCCATTCGACCCGACTGAGACCGCTTCCTTTTTTCCATCAGACACATGCGAGCAATGAAGCACATGCCGGCACTGTCCACCCCCTGATGCAGATTCTAGCATATCACGCGCACACCAAGGGCAACAAATAAAGCGGACGTGCAACCTCACCATATGAAGTGCAAATATGGAGCCACACAAAATACCTTGTTCTTAGCCACCCGTTGCCCAAGCCCCCACCTTGCACGCCTCCCTACGTACGATATTCACCTTGTTTCTGTTTGCTCTGCGAAACACGACGATCACTCTTAGCTGGAACTGAAAGCTTCCATCCCTGGAACGCTTCGACGCTGGAAACCTTTCCCCTACTGGACATCACGATCAAATGAGCAGGATACATCACGAACAAGGAACAGGAACTAGCAGTATTGTTTCTTCCTTCTAAGGGCACAAGTGGAAGTTGCTTTCAACTTTGCAAAGAAGTGCAACAACAAATTTGTTGTTACTTCCTGCAAAGTTGAAGCAACTAGTCTGAAATGTGTCACTGGGCCCCAGCTCAGCCCTGCAGGCAGGCTGCCCCCCCAGGGTCAGGACTCGGAGGGAGGCGGCAGGTGTTACGATTGCTTTAGTGTTTGCAATTGCTTCAGCCGCCTCCCTCCACAGACCAAAGTAACGTTCAACTCGGCCGCCGCCGGCTCGAGCAGAGCGCGAGCCAAGCACTACACGGCACCGGCCCCCTGCACTGGCGGCACGGCCGCTGGTGGACGCCCCCCATGATGAATGATGCTGCTTGCTACACATGAATCTGCATGCATCATAAATTATGATGCATGCATGATGCAATCATCAAAGCAAGGTAACAACATCTAGTGTTACCTTGCTATGATGATGAATTGTGTGCGGAGTGCAGTCTGCAGACAGTGCCGCCGGCGCCTCCTGGCTCCTGCCCTGCCCAGCCCAGCACAGCCGCAGGCGGCCCAGTCCCCATGAGTCTGACTTGACTTCCCGGCCGCGGGCGGCCTACTGTGACTGTGAGCCTGTGATGACTCGGGTGAGCTGCTCCACGTGGGCCGCAGCGCCGGCACACCGCACACACACTGTTACTGTGGGCAGGGCAGGCCGGGCCTGTCAGTGCCAATAAACAAATTACATTGTAATTTTTTTTTAAAAACGGCCCAAAGGTGGCTGCCGAAAAACCAGCCCCAGGGGACCCCAAAGCCATTCGGCCACGTATTTACATTTGGTGGCTAGCCTTAAATTATGTTTTATTTAAAAAAAAAAAAAAATCACAAAATGATGATTGGAGCAAGTGCGTGGCAAAATAAGCCCTATGCGCGGCTCACAATCGAAAGGTGCGCGGCCGCACAGGCGCGCACCTTACAGGGAACATTGCCTGGGACCCTTCTCATGTGGCCAGGGAAAGGCAGACACGTTCTGATCCCGACCCTGGGGGTAGTGTTCTGCGGGAGGATAACATAAGTGGAGAAGCAGGCCAGGAGGGATGGGAAACCCCTTTGCTTAACTTTCCCAGAGGCCCCACTCTTCTAATGGCTTATTATAAAATAACTGAAATGAAGAAAACTAACTTTGTTATAAGGGACTTCAAATCCCATAATTCCCTACGTACTGGGAGGAGGAAGAGGGCTTGAGGATGTGCACAGTTGTAGGAGTAGTCTCATTAATCCCAGTGACCCACACCTGAGTGAGACTGGCTTAAAAAGCTCCCTCAGGTGCAGGCCAAGAGAGCAGGAGAGAAAGAGCAGCAGTTGGAAGCAGCAGCGTGACACGTGCAGACTGCCCGTAAAGAAGCTTGAGGAGAGTGCGGATGCTTGGACCCCTGTGTGGCAAATTGCAGCTGCCAGTCCTGAGTGGGATCATGCCTCCCAGAGTTGGAAGGGCAGAGGTTGCATAGCGGGAAGCGTCCAGGAAAGACGCTTACCCGTTAGAGATCTGTGCTGCGGAGGCTGCGCAGTGGGACGCGAAGGCAAGGGAAGCTTTCCTTCCCCAGAGGCCGTCTCAGGTGGCTGACGTGCACCAGAGGGCCTCTGGGAGATTTCTTGTGACTGGCGTGCATCAGAAGATCTCTGGAGCAGAGAAGCTCCAAATACTGGTGGCACGGGCGAAGGCAGACCGAAGGAAGCAGCCTGCCAAGAAGCCAACAAAGCAGAAGTCCTGCGAGCGTTGAAGGGAATGGAGGCGCGTGTCTGATCCCATGAGTTCAAAGGTTTGTAGTGACCCCGGAGAGCTCCATTCCCCTTCGTGCAGCCAAGGCAAGCATTCTGCAAGTGAGCACTGCTCGCATGAAAGTGACAGACGCTCAGAGTGCAATTTTGAATACCAAACTATTAAGCAGCAGCAGACGCAGCACTCACGTAGAAGGGAAAGTGGTTCCCAAGGCGATTTTGAACATCTAACTAGTGAAAGGCAACAGTTTGTAACCAATTCGAAGGACTGTTAAATGTGTGAGTCTGAGGCAAACCCAGCAAACCAAGGGGGTGATATTAAAAGCTAAGACCTACAAGCATTGCCTAAACCAGGAGAGACTATTGATAAAAGATAAGACCTACAAGCTTTGCCCAAGGCAAAAGAGTTTAAATCTTAGGTAAGCGCAATTTAGTCCAGATTGCCAAAAACAGAAGGGGGCTAATGCAAGGTTTACAGGCTGGGAGACTAATTGCCCATATTTTGTCCAACATTTGGTGAACGCTGGTATAAACTCACATTGCCAAAGCCAAGGGAGAAGCAGAAATAAACCCTATCCTTGGCAATCAGTAGTCACTGGTGTGTTGGGGAAATAAGAGTGGTAAAAAGGCTACCCTTCTGCAGAAGTGATACTCAGAGGGAGAGGAGCATCATTTGTAAAGGAATAACAAAGAGCACCAATGTGAATCCTGTTTCCTCTGAAGAGGTTTCACAGTTGCTGAAGCTACCATTTGTTGAACACTTTTAAATGTTATCAACCTATTGTCAGTTGATCTAAACCACCAAAGCATTGTTGATGTAAATCATTATTCGGTCAGGGGAGTATACCCACAAAGGCAAACCTTTGGAGAAGTAGGCCTGGTATCGGAGTAAACCAAGTAGCAGTTGGAGAAGTGCTACAGAGTGGGTCTGGCAGAGACAATTTATGTTGTTTGTGGTACTAAAGAAAAGCAGAGGAAAAGCTGTTGCAAAGGAATCGTATGTCTTTGGAATTCATCTTTTTCTTGTGGCAAAAATCATCCTCACCAAGACAATCATTGCGGCTATTTATGAACTGAGAACTTGCTTAAGGAGGAAGAAAAGCCTTGTACTTTTTGTGTTGGAACTTGCCACTGCGCAGTTTAAGCGGCATAAAACAGTGTTGGAACCTGTGCTGAAATCCAGGATTTCCTTGTGTTCTTTTTTAACTGTGGCACAGAATCACGTTTAAACTTGGGGAAGAGGAATTCGCATAGGTTGTGAAGAGAGACTGTGATTGCATTGTAAATTCAATTGCGTGTTATTTTGGACTGCCATGCATTTCCTTATTCGTTTATAAAGTGTATAAGTGTGAGGGACAGTTATCCTTTGTTAGAGTGTTTCCTTTAGTTTATTTTAGCAGGGAATCCTTGTCAGGGTAGGGATAGTGAGCCGCTCATCCAACCTTTAAATCAAATAAAATGGCATTTGTTGAGATAAATTTACAACGCGGTCCGCCTCACATTTCGGACCCCTCACAGTATTCAAAAGTACACGCCTAGAACTCTTTATAAAAGATTTACCATCAGTCGGTAGTTAATTAAATAATTAATGAAGAAGTGTACAATTGATTATTGCTTCTCAGGAAGCTGCAGATGTTGAATGTGTGAGATGTTCGCATGTTTTTAGAATGCTTTTCAGCAAGTACTGACAACAAACATTTTAAACATTTGGTGTATTTTATTTCTCTTCTTCCTTGCTGTGAGTGCCATCTTGTTGCTCTGTAGTAGGTTCAAGAAATTAAGTACGTTTAAAACACGTGAATAAGGTTGACAAATGCATACAAGCATTCGCTTTTGCCCTAAGTAGCATAATTGAATTAATTATTTTGAATAGATTTGGGACCTATAAATATACATTTTTAGAGGTTTTGGACAGTTTAAATGGACCAGACGAGGGCAAGAAAAATACTAAATACATTTTAGAACGGCAATTAACATAATTGGGCAACAGAGAATTAATAAAAATATATTCTTTTATTTTATTTGTATTCTCTGTCCTAAAACATGTGCATATACCAAATTAGGCGATACAATCACAATTTTAATTTCCGAAAATGTAATTATTTTAATTAAACTTTAGGTAATCAAATAATGAAAAATCATTAATACTTAAACTTAATAATAATTACTCTGTACATATTCTACGTGTACACATTTTGGCATGGCTATGTCGTATTCGTTATATGTAGAACTCATGTAGCATCTCAGTCCAGTCCATTCTAGTGGTGGCAGTCGGAGGCTGGTGAGAGAGCTGTGGGGTGCAAAACTAACAGGCCGATTCATGGAATCAACGTGCGCCGAAAAAACGGCGCACGCGTGCGAAAACATGCGATTCGCAGTGAAATAGCGAAAATCGCAGTGCAAGTGCGATTATCGCACAGAAAACACCGCACATCAATTCATGGAAGTCCGTGCACGCGCAAAATGTGGGATGTGCGCTGAAAAAGTGCGCGGCGCACGCTGGCGCACGCTGGCGCACAGGTCATTGAACGCTGTGCGATAAGGCCACATCGAATTCGCACATAGCGCGGCGCACATAACAAAAGTAGGCGTAACACGGGGCGTCACACGCAGAATGGGGAACAACTCGTGAAAATGTGGGCGTCACGGGGGAAGTACAGGAGGCAAGTGCGCAGAACGCCCACACGCTTGCCTACAACACGTATTCATGGAAACGAATAGGGAAAAACAGCGCACGGCCAAAGACGCGCACAGGCCCATACATGTCCGCCACACGAAATCAGGCGGTAGCGTCCCTGCGCAGGAAAAAAATGTGCGCCAAAGTCCTACACGCGCGAGAAGGCCCACACGCGATCGGGCCTGGGGGAGCATGTGCGTGTATTCCAGAGGTGCGCGAGAAGTTTCACACGCGATCGGGCCTGGGGGAGCGTGTGCGTATATTCCAGAGGTGCGCGAGAAGTTCCACATGCGATTGGCCTGGGCGCGTGTATTCCAGAGGTGCGCGAGAAGTTTCACACGCGATTGGCCTGTGCGCATGTATTTCAGGGGTGCGCGAGAAGTTCCACACGCGATCGGGCCTGGGGGAGCGTGTGCGTGTATTTCAGAGGTGCGCGAGAAGTTCCACACGCGATTGGCCTGGGCGCGTGTATTTCAGGGGTGCGCGAGAAGTTCCACACGCGATTGGCCTGGGCGCGTGTATTCCAGAGGTGCGCGAGAAGTTTCACACGCGATTGGCCTGTGCGCGTGTATTTCAGGGGTGCGCGAGAAGTTCCACACGCGATTGGCCTGGGCGCGTGTATTTCAGAGGTGCGCGAGAAGTTCCACACGCGATTGGCCTGGGCGCGTGTATTTCAGAGGTGCGCGAGAAGTTCCACACGCGATTGGCCTGGGCGCCTGTATTTCAGAGGTGCGCGAGAAGTTCCACACGCGATTGGCCTGGGCGCGTGTATTTCAGGAGTGCGCGAGAAGTTCCACACGCGATCGGTCCTGGGGGAGCGTGTGCGTGTATTTCAGGGGCTCGCGGGTGTTTTCACATGCGATCGGGCCTGGGGGAGCGGGGTACGTGTATTTCAGGGGCTCGCGGGTGTTTCCACACGCGATCGGGCCTGGTGGAGCGGGGTACGTGTATTTCAGGGGCTCGCGAGTGGTTTTACACGCGATTGGGCCTTGGGGAGCAGGGTACCACTCACCGTCTGCCTTGCGTGTAGAAGAACGCGTAGCCAACACCCACCCGCTGTGAAGTAATAGCGTGTGAACCCCAACGCCTGCAAAACACACACACCGCACCCCACGAAAAGCAACGCCTGTGCGCGATACGTCACAGACACGCATACGCGCTAAGGGCCTTTGGTCCAATGGAATCGCGTATGCGTGCAGACGCGCTTACGCGCTAAGGGCCTTTCCTCGATTCACATGCTGACGTGCAGAATTTTCACGTGCCAAATCACTCTGTATCAAGCTGGCCACGCGTAAGCACACGGAAGACCACGCTCCTGCCCAAAAGGCCGAATTACTGCCCCCGAGAGCCCCGAGCAGCCTCCCACGAGCCATCTGCTGCTGCCTGCCTGCCTGCTGCCACTGTGCCCTGCCATTTGGTGCCTGCACATCAGCCATCTGCAGGGGTCCAGTTGCTGTGTCCACCCCTGCTGGAACAGAACACTCCCGACTGGGATACCATCGCTCCACAGCCCAGCCCCAGGACCCAGTTGCCCACCCACGCCTGCCTCGGGGGTCGCCATGTCGGGGCAAACACCATCCGAGACCACTGGCGACCCCCAGCCAGAGGGGCAGAGGGCCACCAGCTTCAGTCAGAAGGAAGTTGGTGTCCTGGTGGAGCTTGTCCTGGGGCATTATGATGCCCTTTTTGGATCACCACACGCCGACAAGGAAGGACGGGACAGGATCTGGGACGACTTTGTGGTTGCCATCAACGCGGAGGGGGTGGCAACCCACAACATCAAGCAAGTCAAGAAGCGCTGGGAGGACTTCAGGTCCAGGACCCTCATAAAGGCCCGGCGCCTCGTGGAGGCGGGCTGGGGCAGCATGAGTACCATCCAGCTGAGGGTCCTGGAACGCGTACGCCCAGCGCTCCATGCCCAGATCCTTGAGAGGCAGACCCGTCTGGAGTCGAGCGGTAGGTGGCCAAGCATTGCTGTGTGAGACAGGGCATGTTGCAGTGTGCTGGTTGTCTGATACTTGCCTGTATGTGTGACATAGGCCATGTACGCGTGTGTGTGTGCAGGGACATCATGGTCATGCATGTGAGACCAGTAATGTGTGAAGCACACGGTTGGTGTATGTGTTGAAATGTAACATGGGGAGCCCTATGCGGAATGGACACATGAGAGCATGCCAGTCTCTGTTCCTGGACATGGGTGTGGGTGAGGGATCGGTGCTGATGCCATGTACATGTATGGTGTCCATGTCTGTGTTTCTGACCTGTGTGTCTGTGACTTGTGCATGCCATGGATGCATGACACATGTCTGTGAAAATGTTCAGATTCACTGATGCAGCCTAGTTATCCTTGCATCCACTGTGTCTGGGGTGTACGAGTCCAGATGGATGAAAGTACGTTGAAGTGTGTGCATGTGATAGGCATGACCCATGATGCATGTGAGTCCAAAAACAACATTGTATGCTTCAAGAGTCCCTTGGACATGTTTGCTTATGTCCATAGCATGCGCCATGCCTGTTACTGCATGTGTTTTGCCTGCACTGACCCATGTGTTGTGGAGGGACATGATGGAAGTGATCTTTGACCCTGCCACTCATCTGCTATTGCTTCCTGTCTAGGGGACCATTGTACAGTACCCTGATGCTTGTGTTCTATGTCTCCCTCTAAACAGCGCAAAGTGAAGAAGAGGGCGGAGACGGCGCTGTGGAGCTAAGCGGGGGGGATGCCCCCACGGCTGCAGCAGAAGGGGTGGGTGATCCCCCACAGGGGCTTGCAACGGCGGAAGACGGTGTGGAACCATCCAGATTGGTGGTTTCCACAGAGGAGGAGGAGGCCGCTACTGAGCCGCACATGGGGCCTGGTGGGGGCATCCTTGCTGGTGCAAGTGGTGCATTCCAGGGCAGGGGCAGGAGGCAGCACAGGTCGCCGTGGAGGTGCCTGTGCATGTCACTGTCCCTGACACTGTGACTGCACCACCATGCACCAGCAGGGATGCCCCATCCCAGGCCCGTCCGCAGGTAGGGGGGATGTCCATGTCATCTGACTCCCCTCCACCTGCGGACGAGGGGACCCCTGGCCGTATGGAGAAGGTCCTGATTGGTGTCGCGTTGCGCGCGGCTGTCATTCGTGATGAGGTGCGTGCTTCCCGGGGGGAGCACGCACGTCATCACGAAGAGCACCGTGCCAACGTGGTCCAGTTGGGAGCGGTCATGGTCGGGGGTCTCGTACATGTGTCGGGCACTCTGGCGACCCTCTCCTCCTCTGTGGAGGCTATGCGCCAGTCGTACTCCATGCCGTCTTCCGGCCCAGATGCCACCAGGGCCCCCTGTGGACCTGCCCCGACCAATGCAGCCACCTCGGTGGGGATCCCATCCCTGCCACAGTCGGGAGTCGGAGGTCCAGCAGGGGTGGACACACCAGCAACTGGACCCCAGCAGATGGAGGATGTGACGGCATCATCAGGCAGGGCACGTGCACGACGGCGTCAGTGGTTTCCATCAGCCTGGATGCCGTCGTGCTGGCACAGGCAGTTGCGTCAGAGGCAGCGGCAGGCTCGACGTGGGAGGCATCATGGCTCGGGGCCATCAACATCAGGGGTGCAGGCATCGGCCGGAGGGCAGGAGAACCCTTTAATGGGAGTGGCTTCCATGTGGGAGCGGTTGGGCCAGCAGATAGGTGCAGAGCGGCAGCGGGCAGAGGAGGAACGGCTCACAATGGTCAGGGCGGAGAACTCCATGCAGAGGGTCCTGAGGCGGGCCGAGTGCCTAGAGGCAATCCGCAGGGGGTTGGAGGTGGACACGTCGACGGCCCTGCGGACCCTCGGGACATTGAGCAGGAGTTTGATGATGCCCTGGCCCGGGACATCCAGAAGTGAGCCGTCAGACTAGCCCGCTGCCCTTGTACATAGTTATGTAGGTAGTGTTAGGTTTCCTTTTTTTTAAATTTATTTTGGACCTTTTGGACATTGGCCACATTTTTGTATATAGTTTATTTTATTAGTTAGTGTTGTTAGATAGGTTTCATTTCTTTTGTTGGGATAATGGACCCTGGCTTGTTCGTCTGTACATAGTTCACTGTAGGATTTAATTTTTCTTTCACTATTTACCCGTGGAGCAATGGCTTTCAATTATTATTTCCCATTGGATTTACTTTTGTGGACAGTGACTTTGGACACCATTACTTTGGGTTATGATTTTTGGTTTTGCTTTTTTTCACGGACATGCTTCTTTTCATTTTTGTACATTCCCATTTCAGTTTATTTATTTTTGAATCTATTTATGTTTCCTAAAATACATATTTTTTTATCGAACTTCAATGTGTAGTATCATCTCATTGGTTTCATGCATATCATGATATGGGTTTTGAGATTCACTGACACCCATTGGGTGCATGTGAGGGACATGTGTTTGTTTCGAAACTTGCAATTGGTGTTCTGTCATGTAATTGCCATTTCTGAGTGGGTGGATGCAATACTCGGGTGGGTGTTTTGCATTTGGAGGCTGACCATAGGGACCAGGGATCTAGATTGTGATGACATGTTGGCTGGGGAACATGAGTTGGACATGGGTGGGGGCCTGCTGGCAGGTGCCCCACAGTGCTGGGGGGTGGGGGTGGTGGGGACATGAGTGGGACATGAGTGGGGGCTTGCTGGCAGGTGCCCCACAGTGCTGGGGGGTGGGGGTGGTGGGGACATGAGTGGGACATGAGTGGGGGCCTGCTGGCAGGTGCCCCACAGTGCTGGGGGGTGGGGGTGGTGGGGACATGAGTGGGACATGAGTGGGGGCCTGCTGGCAGGTGCCCCACAGTGCTGGGTTGTGGGGGTGGTGGGGACATGAGTGGGGGCCTGCTGGCAGGTGCCCCGCAATGTTGGGGGTGGGGGTGCAAGAGGACATGAGTGGGACATGAGTGGGGGCCTGCTGGCAGGTGCCCCGCAATGCTGGGGGTGGGGGTGCAAGGGGACATGAGTGGGACATGAGTGGGGGCCTGCTGGCAGGTGCCCCGCAATGCTGGGGGTGGGGGTGCAAGGGGACATGAGTGGGACATGAGGGGGGCCTGCTGGCAGGTGCCCCGCAATTCTGGCGGTGGGGGTGCAAGGGGACATGAGTTGGTGATCATTAGTGCAAGGAGACATGTGCCTTTGCTGGGGGGCATGCCCATGTTGGGTGGGCTGCCTGCGGGACATGACCAGGGATGCAGGGTAGTCCCCTGTGGTGTGGGCTGCCTGCAGGGGCCGTGGAGGGTGTACAGGGTACACCTGGGAGGACCCACACTGCCAAATCACATGTAGGACTCCCCGGCACCCCTGAAATACACGTACCCTGCTGAAATCGCGTGTAAAACTTTCTGCGCACCCCTGGAATACACGCACACGCCCCCCCAGGCCACATCGCGTGTGGAACTTCACGCGCACCTCTGATATACACGCACACGCTCCCCCAGGCCAGATCGCGTGTAAAACTTTGCGCGCACCCCTGAAATACCCGCACGCAGCCCAATCGCGTGTAAAACTTCGCGCGCACCCCTGAAATACACGCGCCCAGGCAAATCGCGTGTGAAACTTCTTGCGCACCCCTGAAATACACGCGCCCAGGTCAATCGCGTGTGGAACTTCTCGCGCACCTCTGAAATACACGCGCCCAGGTCAATCGCGTGTGGAACTTCTCGCGCACCCCTGAAATAAACACGCCCAGGCCAATCGCGTGTGCAACTTCTCGCGCACCTCTGAAATACACGCGCCCAGGCCAATCGTGTGTGGAACTTCTCGCGCACCTCTGAAATACACGCGCCCAGGTCAATCGCGTGTGGAACTTCCCGCGCACCCCTGAAATACACACGTCCAGGGCAATCGCGTGTGGAACTTCCCGCGCACCCCTGAAATACATGCACCCAGGCCAATCACGTGTGGGACTTCTCGCGCACCCCTGAGATACACGCGCCCAGGCCAATCGCGTGTGGAACTTCGCGCGCACCTCTGAAATACACGCGCCCAGGCCATTTGCGTGTGGAACTTCTCGCGCACCCCTGAAATACACGCACCCAGGCCATTCGCGCGTAATACTTCTCGCACAACCCTGAAATACATGCACACGCTCCCCCAGGCCAGATCGCGTGTGAAACTTCTCGCGCACGCGTGTTCCCGACACCCGTAATACGCGTTCCCCGCTTTGCGTTTGCTGTTTGCCAGTCCGGTAAACTGGTACAGGGTTGGCGCAGCCCTTTGTGATGGTTTTGCGATCTTGATGGCTTTTCCTTGCGCAAGGGCATTCTTGGGGGCGTAAATGGCGCTGCTGCAGGGTCGCTGCGCCACTCTGCGCCACATCTGCTTTTGGAGGTGAGAATCCATGAATACGCTGTGCGCGGAAATTGATTTTATCGCACGCGGCTGGCGCAGACATTCGCACAGGCACGCTGTGCGCCAGCCGCGTGCGACACTTTTGAGAGGAATTACATGAATCGGCCTGTAAACTTCTCCCCCATACTAGAGCGTATCAGTTCAAAAAACATAGAACCACAGATAATCCAAGAGAGACCTCCTGGTACTGCGTGCGCCCCCTTGGATCATCAAAATCCTATTTACATAATGATGAAGGATCTAGGTACAATTTTAAAGAAAACTACATCAAAGAAATGTTTTGTGTGATTTAATGATTTAATATAAAAACACATAAGGGCATAGGGAGGAATACAGATTTGCATACAAATGAGCCAATGCATTTCGGACTTAAGTCTGTCGCCAGGGCCGAATCTGTGATGTATTGCATTTGGGGTCAAGATCTCCAAAAACAGTCAATATAGCAAATCAACCTGTTGTACTAATGTGTATTAGTATGGTCCTTTCAGGATATTATCTACCAACAAGCTTCACATGGAGAAAAGATGAGTACAGAAAAAAAGACAGAAAATAACATCAGTATCACAAAATGTGAGGCTAATGCCAAACATACACTCAGTATATGTGCAATCAACGCTTACCAAGGGATCATAGAGAGCCACATCCATAGCATGTGCGCCATTTAAATATGAAAAAGACCTGCGAAATCGGGTACAGGACATCCAAGATGACATCATGCCAATATCATGACATCATCACTATGTTGTGTTTATCGAAATGCACGTATATTGCTATAAAAAAGGACAACATTGTATGTGTTATGTTAAAAAGAATAATACAGATGACAAAGAAAACAACGAATGGAGAGACTTATGTGTAGTTGATGATATAGATGACAGATAAAATAAGGGCAAATAGTATATAGATGTGTCACATGACATCCTCACGTGTTTGGTGTCATAGTAACATTTCAATTATAAAAAATCCAAAACAGATTAATATTGTGTGGTACTGACAAAAGTCATGTGTACGTAATGGGTGAAATAATGCTGAGAAATGATATGTGTATTACATAATACAGACACCATAAAGAAATCAATATCTTAAGAAACTGAGCGAGGAGAGATGGGGAAAGAGTTTAGATCAAACAATGCCATACATCAATAAACCACATCAATGTTCATTTCGAATATCTCTGTTAACCGTTAACTGGTGAACAATACAAATCTATTGCAGGAAACAAGATGTTATGTTAAGTTATCTTGTACTATGCACCGTTACCAATGGCATAGTCTCCAGGCACTAACGTGGTTTTGTAAGAGAGGGGGTTGCTGCTGTGTTTTGTAAGCGTTGGAGTTTTTTGGTGAGCCGTTCTGGCATTCCGATGTAGAGGCTGTTCTTGATAATACTGGGGAGATGATTGCAAGGGCTCTATGTGGGAATGAGAGGTAGGGGAGCCTCCCTCTGGGTAGTCTCAGTAGGTAGAAGCATTTCTTTGTAATAGAGTTGACTTGTGGTTCCAGTGAGAGTGCACTGTCCATGATTATTCCTAGGTTTTTTTACGATGTTCGATGTCTGCAGTTGGGTTCCCATGCCGAAATGCCGTTGATATGTCCAGAAGTACGAGGGCAGATTGAGTGCTGTTGTCTGCATTTATTTTTAAGTCGTCCAATAGGGATAGGAGTGCCAATTCCGTTCCTCTCATGGGTCTGAAGCCGACTTGCGAGTGGTCAAGTATTCTGTTAGTTTCTACGTAGCTAAGTAGAATTATGTATACATGGTTCTCCAGTATTTTCGCTGGTTAGGGCAGGTTGGATATCAGTCTAATTGATGAGGTCTTCCATGCTTTTCGTTTTGTTTTTTATCAGTGGCTTGATGTAAGCTGATTTGAATGATTTAGGTACTATTCCTGTGTTTAGGGATAGGTTCATCAAAAGTCAGAAATGTCATGCTGGGGTGCTGCGGTTGAGGACTTATTTGTAGATGCCTGGGGGGTACGGGCTGCTTGGAGATCATCGAGGATGGTGTCCTTTATTGGTGTGGAGAAAATGTCTTTGTCTATTGGTTCGAATCGGACAAGTCTTGCTGTAGTTGGTAGATCGCCGGTTGTCAGTGGTTCCATGGTTGTGTTTATAGTTGCGTCAACTTGCTTCAATTGTCCGTTGGATTGTTTTCATTTTTGTTCTAAGGTAGTTGGTGATGTTTCCACAAAGTGCTTGCGATGGGATTATGCCTTTGATGCAGGATGTAGGGGTTTTGATCTGTTTGATGGTACTCAAGAGTTCTTTTTGCAGATTTGTTGCCGATTGGGTTCTTGTGGCTTTGAGAACTGCTGATTTGTCTATTCTGAGTTGTGTTTGGTATTGTATTTGTCTGGCTGGTTGTAATGGTTTCTCCATATGGTTTGTATGTTTGTGTTCTTTCAGCTCTTCAGTGAACCACCTTGCTGCCATCTTTTATTTGCTCTGACTTTGAAAGGTTTTGCTGGTGCTAGTTGGTATAGGATGTCGGTGATCCAAATGTTAAGTATTTATTTCCACTGAGTCCAGGGTCATTCTGTTCTGCTCAGCGGAGTTCAGTTGAGTCAATCCAGCATATCTGTTAAGGATTCCATGTCACGACTATTTCAGTTTGTCATTCAATTCATTATTTCAGCGCGTAATATTGAGTTTGCTGGAAGCATGCAGGTTTGAAGTTTGATGGAGAATGGTATCAGGTAGTAATAACTCCATACCATTGGTATCGATGGGGCGGATGCACAGAGTCCTTCTCTGCAGAAGATTGCGTCCAAGGTGTGCCAGGCATTGGGGGTGGATCTGCTTACTGTTTGCTTTGAAGTGGAGTGTTTCCAGGAGGGCACAGAGTGAGTCAGCTAAGGTTTCGTTCTCTCTTTCAAACCAGATGTTGAATTCTCCAAGGACGAGTAAGTTATCATGGTAGGTGGAAAGGTTGCCGATGGAGTCAGTGAGTTTAGTTGCATAGTTCGGGTTGTAGTATGGGGGCCTGTAAATTAGAAGGAACTCTATGTTGGCTTGGTTGTTGAATTTGATCCTGACCAGGAGAGATTCACAGTCTTTTATCTCAGTGGAGGGGAGTGCTGTGGTGCAGATGTGACCTTTGTGTACCAATGTGATTCTGCCTCCTCTTCGGTTTTCTCTGTTGGTGTGTATCAGTTTGAAAGTGAAAGTGTCCGGTATGGCTTTGTGCGCAATGGTCTTGTAGTCTGCTAGCCAAGTCTCTATGAGGACAAGTGCATCTATTTCTGTTTTGTGGTAGCCATAAATCTTAGGATTAGTAAGCTGCAGTGCAGTTTGTCTATTTTCCCTTGTGGGTTGTTGTCTATTCTTTCTTGAGTCCCAGCCAGTGTGGTGTTTGTTGGGATTCTCCCCCAACAGGGGCTGTTGTTGATATTTTTCTTGGGTCTTTTGTCTCCTCGTTGAGTAGTCCAATTAGGTTGATGGAAGGGTTGCATAGTTTTGGTTTGTGCCGGTTGGTTGGTTGTTTGTGAGTGGGAGCTTTGTTCCAGTCTTTGGTAATGTAGGGTGTGTTAATGGTTATTGATTCGAGTTTGCCCCTCATTCTTATTGGTTTTTTTAAGGTCTTTTTCCAAGTAGCTGTGTTTAGGTGTGTTTGATTTGGTGTCCTGGTGGGATCCAAGTTTGTTTGGGTTCTTGCTTGTGGGGTATTAGCCAGAGGTCTGTTATCCATTTAGTTTGAGTCGTGATTGGAGAGGTAGCATGAGATATACTCTGTGTTTGCTCTATTCTTGGTCTGTGTTCTTAGTCCATTTAGTGGTGTCCGTAGGAAGTGTGAATTCTGGTGCGTAGGTTCCATCCTGTTGGGGTGTGGTTTCCCTCTTGTTTCTGTTTTCCTTTTCTTCTTGCTTCTTTGTCTTTGTTATATCGTGGCATCCCGGGGATATGTGCTTTTTGTTTGGGTTGAGCTTGTGATGTAGGTTTCCTGGTGGCGGGTGTTATCTTGGGTTGGCAGCTTCCTGGTCTGCAGTTATGTTTCCTAGCTTTCACAGTTTCCTTTTAAGTTTTTGGTGTATGTTTGTTGTTTTGCAGGGGCGTGTCCCCTCTTGGGTAGTTTATTTTCTGGTCTCCAGTTGTATTTGCATGCTTTCCCAGTTTCCTTTTAGGTTGGTGTGGTTCAACCGTGCAGTGCTGTGAAGAAGTCTGCTTCACTGTGGTGTAGGCCTCTCTCTATTTGTTGTGTTTTCTGCTTGAGTTGGGTTCACAGTGGAGAAGACCTCCCTGTTGCGTCCCAGTATTGCTTCACAGTGCCGAAAGCCTCTCTGTGGTAGTTGGTTTATGTGCTGGTGTCCTGTTCTCAGATGCAGAGGTTCCTTGTGGTTGCCCCGAGCTGGCTTACAGTGATTAAAGTCTATCTAAAGTAGTTGGGTTTTGTGCCAGAGTTGGGTGCCCACGAGTTGAGGAACGGTCAATGATAATCCAGTGATAGGTCGATTTTTTTTGTTCATATCCCCAGGGGTTATTGAGTCAAATCTATCAATGCAGAGGGATTCTCTTAGTTCTCGGCAATTCTTCATGTCTCAATGTCTCCTTGTGGTGACCACTTCTACAATTTGGAAAATGTTCTCGCCATTCTGGTGATGGAATTTATTGAAGTTCCATGCTACTTGTTTTTTTTTCTGGTCTGATGGAGTGTCCGGTGTAATAAATACAACATGGGCATCTTATAGCTTATACAATGTTAGCTGTATCACAGGTTCCAAAACAATTCCATTTGATTCTTTCTCCAAAACATGGGTAAAATAGTGTATCACCTTTTACCATGTAACAGATATTAGAGACTTGCAGGCATGGAAAAGTTCCTGTCCTTTTAGGTTTCTTCCCTCAACATTGCGCGTAATCTGTTGTAGCCAGAGTGGGCCATTCCAACCTGGCCCCAGTGCCTGCACTTCATATTTTTACTGAGACAGAGGACCAGCACTTTTGTGAGCTAAAAACAGTATTGGTACTCAACTATGTGGCAATGAGCCGGATGTTTACACTTTATACAATCTTTTGCCGAATGCAGTGTAAAGCTCCCGCAGCCTTTTTGGAAGCCCTGATTTCTCACCTGTTCCCATTTATCCCATGATGTGTCCCAAAAGGTATCCTACTCCTCCTAATACTGCATAACAAAACACAGCCACAATCTGTGCCTGTTTTATCTTCTGACATAACATCAACCACCTCCCACTTCACACCTCCTATGAATGAAGAGGGCTGGGGGTAGGTTTTTACAATATTTTCTCAGTAGATTTTCTATGAAGGAAAATCTCCATAGCTAGAATAAAGAACAGGGTTACAACCAAAATATATATGTCTCTTTAACAGCCTATATTGCTTTTTTGTGTGTACATACTTCACCTCGAATAACAAGAAGGACTTGCAGAGAGAGAGCATGATTGGAGAAAGAGGGTGTGGAAGTATCTGGGACGAGAAGGTGGAAAATAATGAAAATGCGCAGCGACTGACAGACAATTCCAATATATAGAGAGACAACAGAAAGGTTGGGACACACAGCGAGAGACAGAGCGGGTCAAGTAGAGGGGGACTCAAATGAAGAGGGAAGCAAATATGGAGTGAGCCATGTTAATTACAACGAGAGTTGGCCAGAGTTAGACAAGTGGAAGGAGAGGAGAGAGAGGTGCAGAGGTTCACAGACAGAGTGGAAACCAAATACAGACACAGATAGAGAATGTGAGCATTTAAAAAAAGAGAGGAAGGGAAACAGGAGAGAATATGAGAGATAATAAAATGGCAAACTTCCTACCTAATCCTTGCAATGGTATGTTGTCCTCCGGGAAATGTTTAGAGGAACTGGTTAGGATGAGCTGGCTTGAAGCTAAGTAATGCCCCTGTCTTCATTGATGCAGTCGCCCTGTGCCCCTCAGCCAGTTTCAATGGGTATTGTGAAATTATATAGGTGACCTCTCTCTTTCAGGACCTTCTTCACTCATAGATTATAATGATTCATGAATTATGAGTTCTCTTTCTGGCAATCCCTTCTCTCCAGGCCTGCCAGCTGTTGGACATCACAATACTGGTGGCAAAACAGGGCAAAACCATTCTGTGATTGATTTACGTTTTTGAGAGATGACGGCTGATGGGACTTAAACAGAGAGTGAAAGAGACAGTGGAGACAGTTTAGAACCTCGTGTGTATGAGAACAGTGGAGGTTCTGGAAATAGATCTTCAACTCAGTTGTTACTCTTAATTATTTCCCACCTTGAGGACTCAGGTGCCAGGAGGTCTCTCTTGGTTTATCCGTGGTTCCATGTCTTTCCACTCTAGTGCATAGGGCAGTTATTTTTACTGCCGTGCTCTCTACGTAGTTGTTAATATACTCTAACTTACACAACCTATGTTAGAAACATTACTGGTGCTCGCTTCGGTACCTCTTTCTCAGTTCAAATGACATGCCAGACTGGCGATAGGGCAATAAGGCAATGCCCGAACCAAAAACTCAAAATGCTGGTGTGGGCCTGTTTTTTTGGGACAAAGTCGGCCACTTTTTTGGCCCAAGTGGGCTAGTTTGATAAGTTACTTCACCATGTGGCTAGTAGTTTTGACCATTGTTACTGAATCAATATTCTTTAAAATGCACAATTTGTATCACGTTTTATCAAAAACCTCCCCCTTGGGTACTACTCAAACAGTCTGTCACAAACAGAATGAATTGCCATTTGCAAATCTGAGACACTTTTTCATAAGTGCCCGAGACAATGTTTTGCCTCAGTCCGACCCTGGCCTCTGGCTTGTCCTTTCTCGCTCTTTTGTAGATTCTGAATGCAGGATGGTTCCAGAACTACAAGTACCATAATCCCATTTTCTTTCCTTTCTCTGCTTTGTTCCAGAGCCCCAGCAGCACACCTGAATTCGCTATTTTCGGCGCTTATTCACCTTCTTCCAGTTTCCCCTAGTTTGGTTCGTGTTGTTCTAATTTGTCCTCTTTGTGATGCTTATCTGTGATCCCTTGCTGCGGCTGGTACCTGCATCTGTTTCCCTAGCTTGCTTCTTGTTCTTCTCATGTGCCCGCAGTGTGTTCCTAACCTGTGATCCCTCGCTGCTGATGGTACCTGCATCTGTTTTCCTAGCTTGCTTCTTGTTCTTCTCATGTGCCCGCAGTGTGTTCCTAACCTGTGATCACTCGCTGCGGCTGGTACCTGCCTCTGCTTCATGACGGTCTTATCTGTCCCGTGTGTGTTCCTGCCCTGTGATCCCTGGCTGCTGCTGGTACCTGAATTGTGTTTGCTTCCTGTTGGTCTCATGTGTCCATGTGTGTTTTTACTGGACTGTGTGTTTTTACTGGACTTGCTTCTTGTTCTTCTCATGTGCCCGCAGTGTGTTCCTAACCTGTGATCCCTCGCTGCTGATGGTACCTGCATCTGTTTCCCTAGCTTGCTTCTTGTTCTTCTCATGTGCCGCAGTGTGTTCCTAACCTGTGATCCCTCGCTGCTGATGGTACCTGCATCTGTTTCCCTAGCTTGCTTCTTGTTCTTCTCATGTGCCCGCAGTGTGTTCCTAACCTGTGATCCCTCGCTGCTGATGGTACCTGCATCTGTTTCCCTAGCTTGCTTCTTGTTCTTCTCACGTGCCGCAGTGTGTTCCTAACCTGTGATCCCTCGCTGCTGATGGTACCTGCATCTGTTTCCCTAGCTTGCTGCTTGTTCTTCTCACGTGCCGCAGTGTGTTCCTAACCTGTGATCCCTCGCTGCTGATGGTACCTGCATCTGTTTCCCTAGCTTGCTTCTTGTTCTTCTCACGTGCCGCAGTGTGTTCCTAACCTGTGATCCCTCGCTGCTGATGGTACCTGCATCTGTTTCCCTAGCTTGCTGCTTGTTCTTCTCACGTGCCGCAGTGTGTTCCTAACCTGTGATCCCTCGCTGCTGATGGTACCTGCATCTGTTTCCCTAGCTTGCTTCTTGTTCTTCTCATGTGCCCGCAGTGTGTTCCTAACCTGTGATCCCTCGCTGCTGATGGTACCTGCATCTGTTTCCCTAGCTTGCTTCTTGTTCTTCTCATGTGCCCGCAGTGTGTTCCTAACCTGTGATCCCTCGCTGCTGATGGTACCTGCATCTGTTTCCCTAGCTTGCTGCTTGTTCTTCTCACGTGTCGCAGTGTGTTCCTAACCTGTGATCCCTCGCTGCTGATGGTACCTGCATCTGTTTCCCTAGCTTGCTTCTTGTTCTTCTCACGTGCCGCAGTGTGTTCCTAACCTGTGATCCCTCGCTGCTGATGGTACCTGCATCTGTTTCCCTAGCTTGCTTCTTGTTCTTCTCATGTGCCCGCAGTGTGTTCCTAACCTGTGATCCCTCGCTGCTGATGGTACCTGCATCTGTTTCCCTAGCTTGCTTCTTGTTCTTCTCACGTGCCGCAGTGTGTTCCTAACCTGTGATCCCTCGCTGCTGATGGTACCTGCATCTGTTTCCCTAGCTTGCTTCTTGTTCTTCTCACGTGCCGCAGTGTGTTCCTAACCTGTGATCCCTCGCTGCTGATGGTACCTGCATCTGTTTCCCTAGCTTGCTTCTTGTTCTTCTCATGTGCCCGCAGTGTGTTCCTAACCTGTGATCCCTCGCTGCTGATGGTACCTGCCTCTGATTTGCCCATTTTGCTTCTTGTTCTTCTCATGTGCCCGCAGTGTGTTCCTAACCTGTGATCCCTCGCTGCTGATGGTACCTGCATCTGTTTCCCTAGCTTGCTTCTTGTTCTTCTCATGTGCCGCAGTGTGTTCCTAACCTGTGATCCCTCGCTGCTGATGGTACCTGCATCTGTTTCCCTAGCTTGCTTCTTGTTCTTCTCACGTGCCGCAGTGTGTTCCTAACCTGTGATCCCTCGCTGCTGATGCTACCTGCCTCTGATTTCCCTAGCTTGCTTCTTGTTCTTCTCATGTGCCGCAGTGTGTTCCTAACCTGTGATCCCTCGCTGCTGATGGTACCTGCATCTGTTTCCCTAGCTTGCTTCTTGTTCTTCTCACGTGCCGCAGTGTGTTCCTAACCTGTGATCCCTCGCTGCTGATGCTACCTGCCTCTGATTTCCCCATTTTGCTTCATAATGTTCTCATGTGTCACCTGTGTGCTCCCGTCCTGAGAGACCGTTCTGCCTTTGTGGGGCCACCTCCCTCTACTCCCCCCTTTATCAAGGGCGTAAGAGATCTATGCAATGGTTACATTCTTCATAATAATCACAAGGACAATTGTTATATATTTGGAAACACGAGATCACATTTATTAGAGTCATACACAATTTGGGGGTGGTCCCAGCCACATTAGTAAAGCAAGGTCTCCTTAAACTTCTAAGGTAGCCCTTTTGGTTTGTCAGGCTATCATAATTTCATTGTTCCCGGGGACACTTGTCACTTCCGGTTTTGCAGGCTAGCTGACGTCCGCTTCTGATTATGAACTGCCAAGCAGTCATTTCCCGGGCCCTCTGAATCTCGTTGATGAGGCGTCTCAAATGTCCATAAGGGACTCAGAGCCCGTCGTCCAAAATTGGTTTGAGTTTGGCCATCGGGAACTGCCCACGGCCGAAACCGCAGTGTGAATCTCCTCCCTGGCTAGCATCGCCCCGTAACTCCACCATGCTTTGGGGGTAGCTCCTCTACTGCTTCCAATGCCCCCAAAACATCAGACATTATCTACATGCCTCTACCATCCCAATGTGTACTTAGCATATCCTAACCGTTTTAGAGCTGTGAACCACAACCCCAGGGAAAACCTTTTGCTGCATGTTAACACAAATCCCTTCCTTTAGGGCCTCTGGTAGCAGGCTACCAGGCCAGTCACTCCCATAACCTTTGTATAGATCCCTTCTGGATCTGTTCTTGCGAGAACGGGCCACCTCTGGTATCTGACTTGTAGGTGTCACATTGCACCCTGTTTTTCCATTGCTTAATTCAATACACTATCTCACATGTCCCCACTGACATCCAATAATTTCTCTTTTGTGACTGCATAGCCAATTACTTCCTCAAGGCTTAATTTGTCCTACTATATTTATAATAGCACTGTATTCTTCCCAACTTCTGGTTGTTCTTCTGTTGCATCTTTCTATTACTTAACCATTCTTTGTATCTCCCTTCCCTTCAATATCATTGTGCTGTCTCAATTATATGGTTTTATTGAGCCCCTAGTTGGACTTTAGAGAAATTGCCCTAGCACTGAAAATACCATAATATCCTGCAAGTGTCGCAAGCATCCCTCATATCTTGTCCACTGAAGGCCTCTTTCGCCAACTGGGCACCTGGTAACCATGAGCATGCTTTACATGTTTGTATCACTGACTTGCACATTATAACCATCATTTCAAACTGTCAGTGCACCTACGATATTGATCCCGTCTTACCGCTGAACCTGTATTCACCTTACCAAAATTCTGGGACCTTCTGCAGTGCTCATGGCCATACTCTTGAGACAAAACTGAGGGGAGTCCTCCTCATCCTCTGATCTCACCATTTCTTAAATGCCATATCATATCATACGACAGTACATAAACATAAGTCTGTTAGTATTGACACCGCAAGTATACAGAATACTAAAGCCCTTCCGTAGTAACTCACACTCCTTGTCCTTTTGATAATAATTAAACTATCCTTGAAGCACCACTTTTTCTATTGGGGAGGGTCCTTTTCCCAAAGGATCTATTGAGCAATTTGCCTTTTCCTTCCCCTCAACCCCTCGAATTTGAAACATTTCGCACTGGGTGACTAGCCCCACATTTTGAGCAAGGGTGTGGAAATCGTCTCCTTGCGCCCCAATTGCATGACAAGTTGTTAAATGATCTGCAGGCATATACAGAACAAAAACCCCTGTGTGCCTGATCATTTCCCCTCGGTGCAGAGGGGCCTTGATGGAAGGGGTGCCAGTCTGTTTTAAGGTTGGTCTCCTTCTTACCGTACCATGGCTTCTGTGTACCTTTTGACACCTCAGCAGTTGGCTTACTGGCCCTGTCCTTACCACCCATGAATGAAACACAGCCTTCCATGTCCTTCTGATCCCATGTCATATCCGGCACCATTACCATCTTGGATCTAAAATCCCTGTCAAAATCTATCCAACTGTGGAGCCATACTTCCTTTGCTCGTTGACAATAGTGTCCAGGTACTTCCATAAGGCTGGCACCTACCCTGTATATTTTTCCATCAAAATTGCTACTAATAAAGAGAAAGCCTTGTTCCAGTATAATATGTTCTCTTCAGCCCTATTTCTTTTCTGCCTCTTCTTGTCTTCTTTTTTGCTAACCGCAATGTCAGGTCCTGCTGTCTCTACTGCTCATAATGAGAATGTGACAAAATATTCCCTTTCCCAAATCCGCTCTTTCACAAGCCTGGGATTATGCCATGCGAGGTGGACCTGCCAGACAATAAAGGTGAAATAGTTAATAAGGGGGTACCAACCACCATTGGGCCACATCCCTTAAACATGG
Source organism: Ambystoma mexicanum (assembly GCF_040938575.1). Lineage (NCBI taxonomy): Eukaryota > Metazoa > Chordata > Amphibia > Caudata > Ambystomatidae > Ambystoma > Ambystoma mexicanum. The sequence goes on along the minus strand of NC_090926.1, from coordinate 293,736,687 downwards.
TAGGACCTTCCATCCCTGATAGTCCCTCTGGCTGCTGCGGTGTGAGTACCCCCAAAGCCAATGCTGGGGCTGCTACCCCTTTTCACCTTGAGCCTGTGCAATCAAGTCCCCCAGGCCTGAATGCCCCTGTTGGTGTACTCATGCTGCAAACCCTGGTATGACCACCCCTCCTGAAACAAGAGCGGTCCGGGGCCCCACAATCACAGCAGGCTCTGAGGGACCCTCCCCAACTCTTCTTGTGGTCTCACTGATTTATTTATACATTTATAACAGTGCACAAAGGCCCCGGGCATATAGGTGCTAAAACCAGTGAGATGGGGGGGGGGAGAAAGAAGTGTCAGTTGAAAATATGGGTCTTAAGCTATTTTCTGAATGTGTTGTAGGACAGTTTGTTTGGAAGATGGGTGGGTAGCTTGGCCCAGAGTGTAGGAGCGTGGACTATGAAGCTGGCTCCACCTGCTCTAGACCGTTTGAACCTGGGTTTGGTAAGGCGGTGAGTATAGTGAAATCTGATAGGTCTTGAAGATGAGGTTTTGGATTTCTTTTCAACCAGTAGCGGGGGGCGTTGTTCAATAGGCAACTATGAGTGAGGGATAGAATTTTGAAGTTGATTCTATCTTTGACTGGTAACCAATGGGCGGTTTTCCTGGTCTCAGAGATATGGTCCTGTTTTCTCAAGTCAAGTGAGGCCCTGAGTGCATTGTTTTGGATTGTTCTGAGTTTGTGTAGGTTCTTTTCAGAAGTGCCACAGAGTAGGGAGATTCAATAGTCTATTTTTGAGCCAACAAGGGCCCTAGCGACCTCAAGATGGTTTGAGGTGGCAAGAAAGGGTTTGATGGCGTGGATGAGCTTGGTGGCATATGCAGAATTTGATGCGATGTGGTTGATCTGACGGGGCATAGTCAGGTAGGAGTCAAGGTCGACACATAGAGTTTTGATGGAGGAGGCAACAGCAATGTGGCTGTTAATGATGAAAGAGGTAAAGTCTAATGGTAGTTTTGCAAGACGGGCCCGGTCCCTATGAGGAGAGGTTCTGTTTTGTCATTTTTCAGGCAGAGACTGTGTGTGGCCATCCAGGATTCAATAGATTTGTAGATAGAGTTGATTTTGAGGTTGTCTTTGGGGTAGTCACCAGTGAGGGGTGTGAGAATTTGGGTGTCGTCCATGTAGTATGTGTACAAGATACCCATGGCGTTGAGGTGGTCAAACAGGGGCTTCATGTATACGTTGTGTAGGGTGGGCGAGACACAAGAGCCTTGGGGTACTCTGCAGGCTGTAGGTGTTGGTGTAGCCGAGGCTTATCTGGTGAACAATCCTGACGACTGATGGATAGGAATGAGGCAATCCAACTGGTGGCTTCTATGGAGAAGTGAGTGGAGGATGTGAGGGCATGACAAAGGATCTTGTGATCAACGAGTTTGAAGGCCGCTCAGGGGTCCAGAAGCAGGAGCAAGGAGAGTATTTCCTGGTTGTTTGCATGGTCAATCTGGTTTTTTAAGTCTGGGAGGGATATTTCAGTCCCGGTCTTGGGGCGAAAGCCTGATTGACAGATCCCCAGTATATGATGGTGTTCTAGGAAGGACTGGATTTGTAGGTAGGCCAATCCGTCCATAATTTTCAGGAGGAATGGTACCTTGGTCATGGGCCGATAGTTGGTGGGGGTGGCTGGGTAGAGTGAGGGTTTTTCAATAGTGGGGTGATCCAAGATTCTTTCATGGTGGTGGGAACAATGCAGGGGTGAAGGAGGCATTAATGATGGTGGCAATGAGGGGGAGGAGAGGGTCAGCGCATTCTTTGAGCAGGGCGGGTAGGCATATACCCCCTTGCAGTGGGAAGGTTTGAAGTCAGCGATAATGGTTGCAAGTGAGAAGATGCTGATGGGCTGAAACTTGAAAGGAGGGAATTCCCTGTGAACAGGTGGCAGTGATGGGCAAGCAGCTGGGATCGAGGCACGTGTGTCTTTGATTTTAGTTTGCAATTGTGTCATTTTGCCTATGAGGGTGTCTTGGATTTTGTTACAGCAGGCAGAGTCTTTTAGCACTGTGGGTGGAGGGGAGATAGGAGTTTCCAATTCTCTGAGATTGGTGAAGAGTTCCCATGAGCGGGAGGACGCATTGGAGATGCTGTCATTCTAGCTGGCAACTTTGGAGCTCAGTGTAAGTAGTTTGGTATCAGGTAATATTATCCCCACCAATAATATCGCCATATATATATGGTAGTGGGGTAAGCCGATAGGCGATAGTATTAGTGGGGATAATTTATGGGGTAAATGAGACAGGGGGTTGCAGGGGTGTCCCTCGCTCCCCTTAATAAAATATGGGGGTTGCAAGGGTGGCCCCCCCGCAGGTTTCATGGGTTAATATTGCCGCAGAAATATGGCAATAGTCTTGTATGGCAATATTTTTGCAGGTATATTAACACATGGGAAAAGTTCTTTGTAATGGAGCAACAATTTGGAGAGGTTTGTTTTGTTGGTGGGGTTGGGACTTTAAGACAGGTGGCTTCAGCTGCTCTTTTTGAAGCTCACATGGCACGAAGGTCTGGTGTGAACCAGGAATTGAGATGTGTGGGATTCTTGAATTTTGTGGATTTCAGGGGTTCCAGGAGGTTGATGGCCTTGTGAAGTAAGGCATTGTAATGATGAACCAAGGCTGCACGATCCTGGTTGGGGAGCGGTAGGTTGATGTGGGGGATGAGGTTGTTACTGATTAGGCTGCATGAGCTGTGAGACATGATGTTGAGTCGGGTAGGCTCTGATCTCTGTTGGTTGCGATATGTGGTATGGTGCAGGGGACGGTATGGTGGTCTGACCAAGGGCCATGACACATGCCTAAAAGGAACTTTGGATAAGTAGTGATGAGTCTTTGTCAGTTTATGTAGGGTTTTTCTTAAAACCATTTGTGGAACAAATGCCATCCTATGTAAAAGACTCAGGGGATATGATTCGAATTACACAGAATCTGGAGATGGGTGCCCATGATATTTTGGCAACGATGGACGTGGAGTCCCTTTACACCTCCATTCCACAGATGCAAGGTTTAGAGGTGTTAGGAAATTATTTGGACAAAAGGACAGTGCCCCACTTACCACCGACATGCTTTATTTTAGAATGTGGAGGGAGAACTTTTTTATGTTCATACAATCCCTACATAAACAAAGAAGAGGGGTGAGTATGGGAGCTACTTTTGCCCCCGGTGTAGCCAATTTGTTTATGGCAAATTATGAGGAGAAGTTCCTCTGGTAGAAACCACCTACTAAAACAGCCTGGTGACCTGTACCAAGGCCTGAGGGCCTGGTACAGATACATAGATGATGTCTTCATTGTCTGGAGGGGTACGAGTGATTCGCTAATACGGTTTCACAATTGGCTTAATACCTGTGACAGGAGCATAAGGTTCATGATGGAATGGCATTCCATAGAATTTAGCTTTCTAGATTTGATTATTAAAAGAACAGGAGACAAGCTGATCACCACACTTATCGGAAACCCACTGATAAAAATACATTACTTAATTTTTCAAGTTTCCATCCAATGGGCTTAAGGCAGAACTTACCCTGCGTATTTGCAGAAACTGTACCGAGAAAGATGAATTTGTGAAACATGCAGGACAATTGAAGGAGAGATTATCAGGAAGGGGTTATCTGAAAAAACGAATCAAAGACATTTTCAAGAGAGCTTTGTATACTAACAGAGATGCCTGGTTCCCCGGGAAAAATGAAAGCAAGATAGACTGGTATGTGTTACCACTTTTAACCTGGTGAGCAAAGACATTAAGAGGAGCATCAATCGCAATGGGGACTTAGTTAAACAGCCAGGAAGCCTATGTCAGAAACCAATGTTTGCGTTAAAAAAATATCAAAACCTCAAGCAAAAGTTAGTGCATACATATCCTGAGAAGAAACAAGATCAAACGTTATTAAATCAATGGGGATTACCACCGATTGTTGGCCACCACAAATGTGGTAACTGTTTATTGTGTCCCTTGACAGAGACTAAACTAGAGTTTAATCATTGCACAGTTAAATGGCAACTAAGGAGTCATACTAACTGTAGAACAAAAAACGTGATTTAAATAATCACCTGTGCTTGCGAGTTGTTGTACATGGGTAAAACCACCAGAGAAATGAGGCAACAAATAGGAGAACATCAGAGTTGCATCCGCAATAAAGTGGCTGATAAATCGCTGGTCGACCACTTCGTGCAACATAAACATACAGACACAGATTTTAAATGGTTCGTCCTGCAAAGTATTAGACCACAGAGTAGAGAAGGCGATATGGCCACTGTGTTACATAGAATAGAGCAGCAATGGATCTATACATTGGACACAGTGAAACACATGCTCAATGTGTCATTTGAATGGAATGCACTCATAACACATTGAATGATAACCCTAAGATAATAAGGCTATGTTTTTTTCCTGACTTCTGGACGTGTCAAATCTGGCACAACAAAGAAAAAGGGTAATCTGGGAAATAATAGCTCAGTGAGTGATGCATGAATGTGACATCACCCACGTTACCCTGGATACATAGTGTTGCACACACAACTTAAAATACAGCCACCTTATACCTTTTGTGAGGAGGTGAGATTTACTGTTAGGATAATACCAGTGACTGTTCCAGAGAAACACACAAGACTGGGGGCTAATAAGGAGTGCCAGCCACTGATACAGCATGGGATTATTCTGCAAGTGAAAACAAGAGTGAGTATTGAATGAGAAAGAACTATGATATGTACCAAAAGATATATGTAATAATATACACAATAGCTAGTCGAACTAGTTAACAGTCTTTGACATTTTGTCCCAGGAACTATTTCCTGATATGTATCAGAGGTGAATCTTTTACCAGATGGTAACAGGGCAGGTAATTGTGACAACCTATACCTTGAGTGTAAATATGCAAATTAATGAAATTAATGAGGGAAGAGGTGTTTTTTCAGAATTTGCATAATTTTATGCAAAATATCCAAACTAACACGGAGCATTAGGGTGAAGGCTTGGAGTAACATAAAAGACTCCAAGCATGCACCTAGACTATGACTATGTTACCCTGACCGGATGTCACGGTAGAAAGAGACAGACATGCTGTCCTCTTTCTATTGCCATGATATTCAGTCATAAAAGGAAGGATACGCGACGCAGTGCCTTTGTAATGCTTGTGCAACTGCCCGCGACTGAGGGCGTAAAGAAAGTATTCCCAGAAAAAGGTTACATGATTGTAATATGTGAGGCCATAAAAGGAATTGCTGGGTTAATGTCGAAGAACTTATGGAGATTGTTGATACTTTGTCACAATAATGTAAACAGAGAGAATAGTTTGGGAATGTTTAACAGGGAGAACAACAGATAGTGTTTACAAAAGTGATATTGTAGTAGTATAAAAAGAATAGAAAGCAACTTGTAGCGCGTACCATGAAAAGAATAGAACAAAAAGGATGTAGATTGCACTAAGTAGGGGAATATCGAGCAGCAGAACACGTACAACTATTGGATGCTCCTCTCATAGTGGAAGAAATAGAGACAGTAATTACCGAACTCCCTTTGGGCAAATCCCCAGGCCCAGATGGGCTCCCATGTGAGTTTTATAAGACGTATAAGGGCAGCATTGCCCTGAAATTGCTAGAAACATATCAAGAGGCTTACGAGAAAATACAACTGCCAGGTAGCATGTCGGAATCGATAATTGTACCAATCCTTAAACCGGGGAAGTCGCTGATAAAGTGTGCTTCCTATAGGCCGATTTCCCTCATTAATCAAGATGCCAAAATACTCATGGCGGTCCTAGCTAACTGCTTAAAACAAGTACTACCCACACTGATCCACCCGGACCAGACGGGCTATGTCCCAGGGCGGAACACGTCATGGAATCTCTGCAGGCTACACCATGTGATAGACCGGACAAATCTTAAACAGGGCGAATGCGCAATAGTGTCTTTAGATGCTGTTAAAGCATTTGACTCTGTGAACTGGGGGTGGGTGCTGAGTTTCCTCCCCACTTTGGAATAGGGGAAGGGTTCCTCAGGTGGATTAGGCTGCTGTATAAAGACCCTAGGGCCAGAGTGAAAACGGGACGACATATTTCGGAAGCCTGGATAATATAAAGAGGTACCAAGCAGGGTTGCCCACTCACGCCAATGTTATATATACTGGCTGTGGAACCGCTGGCGGTCTTTCTCAGAGCGGAGTATGGGGACACAGGGATAGATATAGACGTAATGGTGCATCAAATTTCGCTGTTTGCAGATGACATGCTCCTCTTTGCAGAGAACCCATGCATCAACCTGCCCTGCCTCTTAGAAGCGATTGATGCGTACACCAGACTCTAGGGGATAGCCATCAATAAGGAGAAGTCCTTGCTATTCCTCTTAGCAAACTTAAAGCAGGTCCCCCCGGCCAGACTTCCAGATTTGGCCCTAACATGGGCACCGCGCTCTTTCCGATGTTTGGGAATAGAGATATACCAAGACACCACAGATTCACACAAATCCAACACACAGGCAGCCCTCAATAGAACACAAAAGGCCATGGATTTTTGAGAGACACTTCCGCTGAGGATGATGGGGAGGGTGGCCCTCCTGAAGATGGTGGTGCTCCCACATTTGCTATACTATTTCACGAACATCCTGCATGCCATACCCAGATCCTTCTTCACAAAACTGAACACAATAGAACGAAAGTTCCTATGGGGAGGGGGGAGGTGCAGGATCCCTATGACGACTCTGCAAAGAGATTATGAAGAGGGAGGCATCAGACTGCCGGACTTTGAAAAGTATTACCTGGTAGGGCAACTGCAATTTGTAGTCAAATGGCTAGAGGAAGAAAAAACACTAGACACAATACTTTTCCAGCCAGCGCTGAAACTATAATACCTAAAGGAACTACCATGGGTCGATAAATCCCTGATCAGGACCCTACCATGCTCAAACCCGCAGTAGATTTATGGACCAGGGTGTGGAGAATCCAGGGGACGAAGGATCCCTCCTCGGCACAGATCCCACTAGCAGGATTTGTAGGCATGAACACAGGAACACTTGCAATATACCGTTCTCAGCGGGAAGCCAAAAGCGTAGCACAAATAGGAGATCTGAGGAAGGAGGGACAATGGGCGGGTTTCCAAGACATGGTGGAAGATTATGAGATACATGAAGGCCAATTCATTCTACATGCCAGCATGACATTGACGATCAAGAAAAGATGGCCAGAATGGCCAGAGCAAGAGGACATGAGAGGAGGACTGGATGCATGGTACGATACATCAGGAGGGGTACATATAACTTCTACGCTATATGAACAATTGCTGAGATCCAACAATTTGCAAGAGCTACTCATAAGAGAATGGTGGCAAGAGGAACTTCAGAGGCCCTTTAGCACCAGGAATTTGACCAGGGTGCTGAGATATTCAAAAAAGTATCCAGGAATGCAAGGTTCAGACAAGCACAGTTATACACCACACACAGGGCATAACTCACGCCCAAGAAGATGACTATGATGAAGCTGGGAGACTGCTGTAGATGCCCCCGCTGTTCTAACGATGAAGCAGACATGGTACATATGTTTTGAGCCTGTCCAGTGATACAGATCTTCTGGGACAAAATCAGAGTCAAAGTGGTGGGGCGTGGACTCCAAATACAGTCAGGGAACCCTGAGCTGTACTTGATGGGCTTCTTCCCAAGCGGAAGTAGACATAAGTCGCACCTTGCGAAAATGAAGGACCTAATATGCATATTGGCCAAACGGCGGATAGCAATGGCGTGGAATTCCAGGGAAGGCCCAACAATAGATTCACGGTGGTCTGATCTCCAGAAGTGGGCACTGGCGGAAACTGCGGTGTGGATAAGGGCGATGCAGAGGGGGGGAAGGGGAAACAGGGCAAAAAATAACAGCATTGGAACTCCCTGATGCAAGACCTATTTGGACAAAGAAAGGAGAGTGACACAGAAGATCCCAGGAGAGCAGAGGAACAATGAATAAAGAATGTACAGATGCACTTGAGGTCCCCAAGTGAACGAAGGCGCAAGCGAGAGACTCCGAGAATGCCCACATGGACAGCAGTAGACTAAGGTAGCATGGTCGCCTGATCACTCCAGGATGGAAGATGCAGAGTGAAAACCATGCAAAGTGGCAGAATGCCGGTTATGTTATGTGTGGTTTTGTTTGTTATTGTTGTTGATTTAAACATGAAAATAATAAAGAGTTTAAAAAAACTAAAAAGTAAGGGAATATCGAGTTAGTCCCACACATGGAGAGAAAAGATAACAACATTGACCGTAAGGCTAGGGTAGCATCCACAGAAAGAAACAAGAGGAAATGTGAGTGTTGATTTGAGTATGGTACTAATGGGAAGCCCATACCTAGGGGTGAATCAGTGTATAACAGAATGGAGGCATCTAGTTTCAACAACCTAATAGAGATGTACGTTCTGTTTCTGAAGGGATTTGACGTCAGTATGGCAAAATTGAAACAACTAGTCTGAAGGTGATCTGAGACTGAATACAAAAGGAAAAGAAGGGATACTATGAAGAGTGACCCTATACTTACTAAATAGAAGTGAGTAATGTGGTACACATTTAGTGGCTATTCCCAGAAAAGGATTAGAATGCATATAGAGTCTAACAAAAGCTGTTTTGCTTTGTAGGATTTGTATCAGATAAGAGTCCAAAGGTGATCCTATCTAAAGTGACACACGAGTGGTGGAGACGGAACAGACAAGTGATTATACAGACGGTGCTTGTTTTGAACTTGTGGATTCCTTTGTCATCAGTAAGGATACGTGTTTTCAAACTAGAAGGTGACAAAAGGCACCCTGTGCCATCACAGAAGTGAGTATGTGAGGCAAACAGGGAATCCAAGTCTACATTTTGTAAGAATAGACACTATAATAATAAGACCTGATTGAATGGGGTCATTTACATTGCATCCTTGTGGGTGGGTCCATATGTTAATGCAATACACACACAGGTGTGATGAGGATCTATCCAATGGATTGGCATTTTCAGTGTAATGAATAAAACAATGAAACATTTCGACAAGATGATTACTTTTGAGAATCACTTGCGCTCACATTAAGAGTGATATATAAATGAGAGAGGATGACAGTTTGATACATTTTCTAATCGTTTTATTGTTTTTTAGGTGTTGTGGCTCACCCTACATTGTTAAATGGGAACCTTTGATTTTCCTGTTTTTGTCCTGAGGAAGGTTGTGTCAGCAAGTGGACATTATCTTTGAAGTCCTAATAGACAACCAAAACATGTGTCGACGATTACGTCTGTGGAAATAATAACATACAGATTAAATCATCTGACAACAAGAGAAGGGAATTTAACAGTGTTAAAATTGGATATTGGTTATGGTGACCAAGTGGGTCACAGAGATTAGTATGAAGTAAACTGTTGTAAGAAAGAGTGAGATAGAGTGTGTGGTAGGAATGAAACTGTGTGAGTCGAACGTTAAAAGATTGAATTTTATTGTGAAAAGCAAATAATTTGTGATGAATGTTTTTATGATTGTAATAATAAAATGAAACCAATGAAAAGTTGTATCTAGACTGAGGAATTTATTGGTACATGTAAAAAGATAAATGCACATGATCTGTCATCCTCTATCCTATTGGTCCATTATTTTTGTTGTTCGAACTATTTAGCCTGAGGGACCTAGGATTATAATCAGGCACCCCTGGATTTATAGACGAATGAAACCTGGGACAGAAGGGCGAGGGAGCAAGAGAGGCCGAAGGGATGAGAGGATAGATTGGGGTACCTAGGGCGGGTGATAGAGTCACGTGGTCTGGTTGATGTTTAGATGAGGCAGCACCCGCGGGAGGAAGGATACACCTTTTTCTCAGCCCCGCACAAAACATACACTAGGATTGACTACCTACTTCTGATGGAATGTAAAATCAGGTCGGTGGGAGGGACCGACCATGACATGGTGCGCATGAACTTAGATGTAAAAGGGTTGTACAGGCCGGATAGCAGCTGGCACTGTAACGAAACGCTCTGAAGGGACCCCATCTTTGCAGACCACCTGGCCAAAACTATAACTGAATACTTTGAATTAAATTACACCAGGGAAGTATGCACAGGAGTGGTCTGGGATGCTGGGAAAGCAACCTGGAGAGGGCTGCTGATTAGTGAGGGGCGAGGCATATAAGGGAAAGAAATTTGAGGGAGGAAAGGTTGAGGAAAGAGATAGTGGAGGGAGAGGAAAGGATGCATGTTACAGAGGGGAACTTAGATGAGCTGAGGGAGGAGCTGCTCATAAAAAGGGCAGAGTTGAAAGCGTTGGGGATGGAGGAGACCCTGTGGAAACTGAGGTATCTCAAACAGAAATATTACGAAAAAGGGGACAAGCCAGACGCACTGCTGGCCGCAAGGCTTCGGGCGCCGAAAGCAGAAAGATGGGTATTCAACCTAGGGGATGCCGAAGAGGACAATTAGGTTGCGCCAAAAGATAAGCAGAAGGATTTGCCCAATATTATGAAAAGCTTTATACATCTGAAGCCCCCAGTGGGGAAGCCACAGTGGGAGAATACCTAAGGGAGGTGGACATGATTAAGCCCATGGGCCCGGAGGTAGAGCACTTAGAGAGCCCCATAACACCTGAAGAAGTACAGGAGACGATATCGCGCCTACCAAATGGAAAGGCGCCGGGGGAGGATGGATATACTATTGGGTTCTATAAGAGATACGCTGGGGTCCCGTCACAACACATGGTGAAGCTATATAACCATATCCTCGAAACGGGGGAGGCACCGGCTACCTTTAGTAAGGCATTAATATCTGTGATCCCAAAGGAAGGAAGGGACCCTGCCCAATTCTCATCATATCGTCCCATTTTGTTCCTGAATGTGGACGAGAAAATATTTATGTAGATCTTAGCAACGCACTTTGAAGAGAAATTAGCCCAAATAGCCCACCCAGATTAGATGGGGTTTATAGTGGGCAGGCAGGGCCCAGATGTAATTAGAAAGACTCTGGACCTTATGGAACACGTGGGAGGAGACTTGAGGGATCACTCACTACTAAGCTTAGACGCTGAAAAAGCTTTCGACAGAGTCGAATGGGGGTTCTTATTTGCTCTTCTACGGAAGATAGGGTCGGGGGATAGACTGTGTAGAGCTATCAAGGCAATATATTTGGGGCCCACGGCGATGGTGGTGGTAACCGGGATAAGGTCTACAGAATTTTGCCGCAGTAGGGGCAGTAGGCAGGGATGTCCCCTGTGACCCCTGCTCTTGGCCCTGACTATGGAACCACTGGGAGAGAATATATATAGGAATGATCAGGTAAGAGGTATTAGGGTGGGGGATGATAGCCATAAATTAAGCATGTACGCGGATGATATATTGTTATATCTCTCAGAGATAAGGGGGACAGTGCCGAAGGTGCTATGGATATTGGATGAGTATGGAAGTGTATCAGGGTTCAAGGTAAACGTGAACATGTCAGTGCTCCTCCCCTGAGAAAGAGGAGAATGGGAAGAGCTAGGGATAACAGTGGAGGGGGACAGTATAAAGTACCTAGGGGTGAGAATACCCAGGGACCTAGATAACTTATACGAGAGGAACTTCCCCCATTATTGCACCAGCTCTTTGGCGAGCTGTACACTTTGGTCAAAACTCACTATTTCGTGTTTAGCACCGCTGAACGCGTTAAAGATAGTGCTTCTCCCTAGGGTGTTATATTTATACCAGGCATTGCCAATAGGGTTGCTGGACCTGCATTTTGCGGAATTAAAAGGGAGTATTGTGTGGTTTCTGTGGCAAAGGAAGAAACAAAGAGTAGCCTACAGAGTATTAGTACAGCCCATAGAAAAGGGAGGAGAGGGCCTGCCCGACATGCACACTTACTATAGGGCAGCTCAATTCAGAGCCTTGGTCCCTCACTTGCGGGGGGACAAGCAGAAGCCATGGGTGTGCATTGAGAATTACGTATTTAGGCCAGGCACGCTGGGAGAGTGGCTCTGGGTGCCGCGGGAAGCAGCTCAAAGAAGGGTAAAGACACATAAGATTCTGGGCCCACTCTGGAGCCTGTGGAGGGTCAAAAGGGAAATGGCGGGGGTCACAACGTGGCCCTCGCCTCTGAGTCACACATAGGCCCACGGATAAGAGACCACATCCCAGACCATGAGAGGCTCCAAGATTGGTTTGTGGCACGGGTGGAGAGAGTGGGGCAGGTCCTGAAGAAAGATGCAGTCATAGGGCCTCATTACACGGTAGTCGGAGAACCATTAGCGCCATGGTTCATGCCGGTAAAATACCGGCACCGCCTTGGCGGAAAGGGGAATTAACGCCCCATTCCAAGGTTGGCAGGGCGGTAATTCCCCCTTCCACCATTGCCCTTCCCCATTCCCATTTTTGCCCCATAGGGAATAATGGGAATGGGGAAGGTGCTAATTACGGTACCGCAAATTGCGGTACCATAATTAGCTCCCTGGGTCCCTTTGCGGGTTGGTTTTTAACGCCTGCAAAAAGCAGGCGTTAAATTCCCCAACCCGCAAAGGGACCTCGTAGTAAGGCGGTAAGGATTTACCGGTACCGGTAAACCCTTACCGCCTACAGTGTAATGCGGCCCATAGACTTGAAAGAGCTGGAAGAGATTTGGGTGGAGGTACAGTCTCTGCATTTAAATACCTGCAGCTGAAAGGGGTGCTGATGTCGGATGATTGGAAGGAAGAGTTGCAAAGAGAGTTGACAGGTACGGAGAAGATACTGAACACGGAGAATGGGATGAGAGGGCTAATATCTAAACTGTACCAAGCTCTACTAGAGGCGCAGGGAGGGGAGATTCAAGTATTTAAGAAGAGATGGCAAAGGGGCATGGGAATAGAGCAGTGGCGAAGGTTATGCTTGAATGCACACTGCAATTCAGTGGCCTGTCAGTACAAATTGCACAGGCTCAAACTTCTTTTTAGGTGGCAATGGTATGCAGTAAGTTTATCAAAGATGTATCCGGGAGCTGACCCCCATTGCTGGAGGAGGTGTGGGCAAATGGCAGACTACTGGCACATGTGGGGTGTGCGAGAAGGTACAGAAATATTGGAAGGAGATTCTGGGATGGATAAGGAGCCCAAATGGGATAGACAGGCATATCGACCCCCTTATTATATTGGTTGGGGTGGAGATAGTGGAGGGGGACTGGCTCAAACTCACACATATGACACACTACTTGCTGCTAGCAGCCAGGGCCTGCCTGACAGGGGGATGGAAGAAAGGGGAACTTCCAAGTGAAAGACAGTGGGCCTCAAATGCTCTGGACATGTATAGAATGGAACAGCTGACCAGACAACTGCATGACCTGACCCCGTCAAGGGAAATTGAGGGGCAGCCTTCCTAGAGAAGTACAACCCGGAAAAACCAAACTTAGAGGCCAGAGACAGGAGCCCAGAGCCCTGGGTGACCCTGCGGGGGGAGTATGAACCAGTGCAAGGAACAAGAACAAAGACAGAAGCAAAGGGGAGAGGCGACTTGAGCCGGAAATGGGGGTAGGGGGAAAGAGACAAAGACGATGGTCCTCAGAGACATGTGTTTGAAACTACCAGTGAATACGGAAGAAAGACTTGAACCTAAAGATGGGGCAAACGATGGAAGGAACATGGCAAAATCAGGCTCCATTGAGACAGCCGCTGTTGCCACACTAGGGCCAAGTTAGAAGGGGGGGGGGGCTCAGTGGTGGTAGTAGGGAGGCAAGTTGGGGTAGAATTTAATAAAGTTGTTGTTGGGAGGGGGGAAATAAAAAAACGTGCACAGTGAATTTTGAGATATGTATATAAGAACATGCACTGTTTAAGTTCTATTTGTGCCAATTCACTAATAAAACTTATTTGAAAAAGAAAAGAAAGTATAGTTAGATGTTCCCCTTGAGCATATCACTACCCCCCATAGGTTTCTCTTATTTGCCACGTAGTATGATGGCACGTATGACACATTTTTACTATATAAGTGTCATTATTTGTATGATGCGCCCAGAGTTTATGCAACGTCCGTTGATGTCCATTGTAACTCCTTGTTTTAGACAATTGATATTAAAACAGAAAAACCTTTACCATCTTCCTCAGTTGGTTCGATTATTTGGTGTAAGAGATACTCTGCTTCCTATCCACTGCATGGCGCGCTACCCAAAGGGCCTTACGTTCAATCTTATGAGCCCCCAAAGTGTCCCTGACCTGTGATCCCTCTGCACTGCTGGTACATGACTGTGTTTTCACGCCTCTATTTCCTGCTGGTTTTATGTGTTCCTTGTGTGTACCTGACCTTTGGTCGTACCTGCCTCTGGTTTCCATAGTTTGCTTTCTGTTGTTTCTATGTGTCCCCTGTGTTTCCTGTTGGTTTTATGTGTTCTTTATGTGTTCTTAGCCTGTGATCCCTCGCTAGTGCTGGTACCTGCCTCTTTTTTCGCTGGTTTACTTTCTGTTGGTTATATGTGTCCCCTGTGTGTTCCTGGCCTGTAATACCTCGCTGCTGCTGTCACTGCCTCTGTTTGCCCTAGTTTGCTTTTAATTGGCCTTATGTGTCCCTGTTGTGCTCCTGACCTGTGATCTCTCGGTACTACTAGTACCTAACTCTGTGTTTTCACTCCTTTATTTTCTGGTGGTCCTGTCATTTGATTCCTCGCTGCTGCTGGTACTGGCCTTTGTTTCTCCTAGTTTGCTTCCTATTGGTCTCATGTGCTTTCCTGGCCTTTGGTCCCTCGATGCTACTTGTACCTGCTTCGGTTTTCCCAAGCTTGCATCATGTTGTGCTCATATGTTCCCTGTGTGTTCCTGACCTGTGATCCCTCACTTCTGTTGGTACCTGAGTCTGTTTTCTCTTGTTTGTTGTTGTTCACATGTGTTCACTCTGTTTTCCTGAACTGTGATCCCTCCTTCCTGGTGCTACCTGCCTCATTTGTCCCTAGTTTGCTTTCTATTGGTCGTGTGTGCTTTCCTGGCCTTTGGTGCTTTGCTGCTGCTGTTAGCCGCCTCTGTGTTGTCCCTGGATTGCTTCCTGTTAGACTCATATGTTCCCTGTGCGTTACTGACCTTTGACCACTCGCTGCTGCTGATACTGTTGCCTCTTACAAGGCCTGAAAGGAGGACGCGCACACAGAGGGATTTCTCAACACGTCTTTACTTCGCTTACACAACTAGTAACTGGTGCTTCTCGTGCCTTACCCAGAACTCCCTTCGTTCCCCAACTCCCTGTCATAAACTCTGCCTCTCCAACGGCGGGGGCAAAACAAGTTAACCCATTGGTGCCCGGCAACACCACCCCCGAACAATATGTCCAAACATCAACTCAACATTCTTCAACAAGCCTCATAGGTCTCCTGATGGTTCGCCATGGTCTGTCGTCTTGGGCATCTGGCCCTGACGTTCCCTGAGTTCCTGCTTCATGGCTTGTCCCTCCAGGATCTCCTACCGAAGGGGTCCACAGGTTATCTTGCGGCTCTCGCGGTTCTGGGGAACACGGTCTCTGAGGTAGCTCCGTTCCCTCTCGTCTGACATAATGTCTGAATTGCTGGCAGTTCCTGGTGACAGCTCTGTTTTGGTCTTCGGCTGTCACCATTGTACCTTTCACTGCGGTTACCCTCATGGGACTTGGGGCAAACCGCGGATCTGTCTTTCTGGGCATTGGCTGTTGGACGAGAACTTCATCTCCTACGTGGAAGTCTTTTGTCACCGCGTGGCGGCGAGTGTCGGTGTCTTGTCTCGCTCTGTCTTTGGCTTCTGCATCCCTTTGGAGTATGTCCATGTCTGGCGGTTCATCGCTTGATGGGTTGCGTGGTATGCGGGTTCGCACTTCGTAGCAGAGCATGAGCTCGGCAGGTGTCTTGTTCTTGGCTTCATGGGATGTGTTTCTATAGTCTCGTAGGAGTCGACACAGTGCCTGGTGGGGATTGACTGCTTCGACCCTGGCCCTCTGTATCGTCTTTTTAATTGACGCCATGAAGCGTTCTGCCATTCTGTTCGCTTGCGGGTGGCGGGGGGTTATCTTCATGTGTGTGAAGCCCAGATGCTTCGCCAGTGCCCCAAAGTCGTGGCCACAGAACGGTGGTCCATTGTCGGACTTGACTGTTTTGGGGATTCCCCACTCGCTGAATACTTCCTCCAGTGCCGCTGCTACTTGGGGGAACGCTGTGGTATTAGCAGCAGGAGATAATCACCCGCTTCCTTGGGCCCATAAAAGTCCATGGCTACTCGCTTCCACGGGAGATCGGGTATCTGCGTGTGCTGTAGTGGTGGTGGGTTTTCAGCCGGGGCTGTGCACTGGCAGGCATGGCAGTTCTTCACCCATTCCTCTACTGCTGCATCTAAGAAAGGGAACCAGACATGGCACCTCAGCTGTTTTTTGGTGTTTTCGGCCCCTCTGTGTCCCTCATGGGCCGTTCGGACAACCTCGCTCCTTAGTGTGGCAGGGATGACAATCCTACACCCTCTGAGAAGAATGTTGTTGTCCTTGACAGCCAGTTCCTTGTGCACCCTAGCCAGTCTTTCGATCTCCTGCCTGCTCACTCCCGGGTGTGCCAGCATTGCTCTGTGATGGTCTTTCCACTTGTTGGTCAACGTGAGCCTGATAGCAAGGGCTGTCGTAGGGTCAGCAGCTGATGCGGTGGCGACCATCTCAAGGGTTAGGGCCGGAGGTAGCGAGTTGGATGCTACATACTGCACATAGGCGACATCACCTTTCCGGGTCAATGGAGATCCGACTGGATGTCGCGATAGTCAGCGGGGTTGAGGTCACCCCCGGGACGATGTATAATGTCATAGTCGTATTCCTGTAGACGGATGCCCCATCACTCAATCCTCGGGGGCATCTTGGTGTGCGGGTTCCCGAACAACTACAACAACGCCTGGTGGTCAGTGATCAACGTGAAACGTTTCCCAATGAGGAAGTTGTGAAAATGCTCACATGCCCAGCCCGCTGCCAAACTCTCCTTCTCTACTTGGGAATAGGCCAGTTACAGGGTTGACAATGCCCTCCTTGCATAAGCAATCACGTGTCTGGGGTTGATATCTTCGCCGCTGGTTTGGGCTAAAATGGCACCAAGGCCAACCGGTCTCGCGTCAACCACCACTTCCGTGTGCCATGAGGGATTGAAGTAGGCAAGGCGGTGGGCTTCTGTTAGGGCGTGTTTAATGCTGGTAAAAGCCTGGCGGCATGCGGGAGTCCACACAAAGGTCGAGTCTTTTTGCAGTAGCTTCATCAACGGGTCGGTGAGAGAGGCGTACTGGGGTATGTACCTCGCACAGTATCCCGCCATGCCGAGGAAGGAGCGAACATCTGCAACCTGCTGTGGTTCGCCGAGGTTGGTGATTGTGTCGACCTTGTCGGGACCCGGCATCATCCCTTCACTGGAGAAGATGTGTCCAATGAATTTTAGTTTTGTCTTGTTGAATCGGCATTTGGTGATGTTGAGTGTGAGGCCTGCCTCCTGAAGCGCTGCACAAGTGGCGTGTAGTGCTTTGTCGTGGGACTCTTTTGAAGACCCAAAAAACGAGGACGTCGTCGCTGTAGTTCAGCGTGCCTCTAATGGGCCTGATGACCTGGCATATGGCTTCCTGGAAAAGCTCTGCGGCGGACGAGATGCCAAAATTCAGTCTCCGGTATCTGAAGAGTCAGTCGTGTGTCGTGAACATTGTGATAGGCCTGGAATCAGGATGCAGCTCCAGCTGGTGGTAGCCTTGGATTAGGTCGAGCTTGGAGAACATCCGGGCATTGTTAAGTTGCACAATCATGTCCTCAATGCACGGGCCCGGATGCCTCGCCCGTCCAATGGCGGTGTTCGCTACCCTCATGTCCACACACAATCGGATTTTGCCTCCTTCCTTGGGCACGACCACAAGAGGGGATACCCATGGCGTTGGCCCGGTTGCCGGTTCGATGATACCATCGGAAAGCAGTTGTTGGAGGGCTTCTGACACTGCCGCTTGCACGTGAAAACCAACTCTTCTGGGGTGTTGTGCCACCAGTCTCACCGAGGGGCCAATGTGGAGTCTGATGGGAGGGGCATTGAGTTTACCCAGCCCTGTGCATAGGTTGGGGAATGTTCTTGTGATGTCGCCTTGTGTGATGAGGTTCTGGGATTGGTAGTATGCCATAGTGTCGACAGAGTCTCTCGGATTCAGTCTGTTCGAGGTTGCGGTAATGGTGTCTCCCGCCTTCACGTGTATCTCAATCAGTCCCAGGCGAGATGCCGTGTGATAGCTGAGTAGGCATCGGCTTCTGGCAAGCGAGCGGATGATGTGGATGGTTGTGTCCACTTGCCGACCATTCAAGAGGAGCTGTTGTTTGAAACACCCCACGGTGGCAGCTCCCCATTGAAAGATTCTCGAGTGTGATGGTTCGAGTATCGGCGGGTTTGGTATTTTAGCATAGTCCTGCTCGCCCATGATATTAACAGTAGCGCCTGAGTCAACCATGAATTGGAATTGGCAGTTCCCCATTTTGATCGGGATTTCGGGGGCTTCTCTGGCCTCTTCATTGTCAAGTATAAGATTGACGTATTCGTCCTAGTCGAATTGATCATATGGCGTGTTGTATGCTGCTTCCGGCTCGTCGTGGTAGAATGTTTCAGGCCTATATTCTGCTGGTGGGTAGTCATACTCCTCCGTGAAATATCTGGTTTGGTCTGCCTTGTCTAGCTGTGGTGGGTACCCTTGTGCTTGGTACTCGTCAATGGCTCTGACGTATCGCCTCTGTCCTTGTCCTTGCTGGTAGTATCTGGGTTGATTGTATTGTGGGGGGGACGAGCGGAGCGGCGTCCTGGCGGGCACATGGGGGCGCATTGGAGGAAATGGTATGCCTTCTCTACATACAGAGTGAAAATGTCCCTCTCTTCCGCAGTTTGTGCATCGTTGGGATAGAGCTGGGCATGACCCGCAGTGTGGGAAAGACATACCACAGTGGTAGCATTGTCTCTGTTGGCGTGGAACCTGCGTAGCCTGTGCTCTGTATGGTTGCGACCCTCTGTCGACTTGCCGAGGGGGTGAATGGCTGAGACGAGTTCATTGCTGTCTTGTTTGTGGTTGCCTGTGTTGTTCATGGATGAGGCTTGGGCATCAACCCTCTCATGTATGCGAGCAAGCTCACTGACTTCTGGGATAGTGAGGAGTTTTTTCAGTAGCTGTTTCTTGAGTGCGGGGGACAGGCACCCTTCTATGACCCTCAGCCTTATCGCTTCTTCTAGGGAAAATGCATCAAACTGGCAGTTTGCTCCCTTCACTCTCAAGCGGGTTATGAATTTGTTGACTGTCTCATGTGGCAATTGAGTGCATTTGTTAAATAGATACCACTCGTAGTCGCGGTTGACTTCGATGATAAGGAGTTTGTCTAGAGCTCCAATCAGGTTTGTGAATGTGGTTTGTTGAGCTGCAGGGATCGTTTTCACAACTGTCTTTATCTCCCCCCCCACCAGATTGAGGAAGATGTCCCTGATATTGGGGGAGTCACCATCACCAGACCCCCGCAAGTAGTGCTGAAAATCTTCCATCCAGTCAGTCCATCTCGGCCCCTTGGTGGCTTGGGGCGCCATGGTGAATGGCAGGGGTAACTGCAGCTGTATTGGTTTCGTCTCACGGGCCAGTTGGGGGGATCCAGGATTGAACACAGGGTGGCTCATGTTGCTGGGCGGTGGGAGCCTGCGGGCGTACAGTCAGTCCAAATGCTGCCTCAAATTCTCTGGGCCAGAGTGGCGACCGCGCAGCAGATGATGGCGTACGCTGGTGTAGGCCTAACACGCAGGTGAGCATGGACTTGCACTCACTTGAGAGACCGGTGACAAGGATGGGCCCTTGGGAGAAAGGAGGCCGTAGGCGCAGCCGAAGGGCGTGGGTAAGAATCACTGACACGCGTTGCTGGAGCGAACCTGGTGGACTGCCAGGACCAAATGCGCACTTCCCAGTGCTCGCACAGCTGTCTGGCACGCCGTGCCAGGCATGACGATGGAGGAGGAGAGGAGTTCGGCGTGTAAGCAGACACCCACGTGCTCGCGGCGGATTGCGGTTACTCGTACTGGAGGAGGAGGAGTAGGAGGAGACTCGGCGGACATCCAAGAGAGGATAAAGCGGATTGCCAAGGAGGACTCCGTTGTGCACACGGACAGCCTTCGTCGCCAGTGTTGCCTCTTACAAGGCCTGAAAGGAGGACGCGCACACGGAGGGATTTCTCAACACGTCTTTATTTCACTTACACAACTAGTAACTGGCGCTTCTCGTGCCTTACCCAGAACTCCCTTTGTTCCCCAACTCCCCATCATAAACTCCACCTCTCCAACGGCGGGGGCTAAACAGGTTAACCCACTGGTGCCCGGCAACAGATACCTGCTTCCGTTTTCCCTGGATTGCTCCCTTTGGTGCAATACATGCTGCTGTTAGCCGTCTCTGTGTTGTCCCTGAGTTGCTTCCTGTTGTTCTTACGTGCCCCATGTGTTCCTTGCCTGTGATCTCTCTCTAATGCTTGTATCTGCTTCTGTTTTCCTAGTTTGCTTTCAGTTGGTAATGCGTGTACCCCAGTGTGCCTGACCTATGAACCATGCACTGCTGGAATCTGCCTCTCTGTGTTTTCACTCGTTTATTTCCTGTTGGTTTATGTGTCCATTGTGTGTTCCTGGTTTGTGATCCCTCGCTGCTGTCAGTACCTGCATGTTGTTGCCCTCGCTGTGGCTGGTACCTGCCTCTGTCTTTTCCCTGGTTTGCTTTCTGTTGGTCTCTTGTATCTCTTGTATCCTCATTGTGGCATTTCAGCAAACAGATGCTGCACTTTCTGCTGATTCACCAGTGACAGGTATGTCCTTGTGTGCATTGCATTGTTTTGTCTTGGTGACAGCACGTAGCGGTTCTATCCCCCATTGCCCACCCACCTTTTTGGGGGCATAAGACATCATGTAATAGATATATCTACTAAGAATAATACAGGCACTTTTTTCTATTTGGAAATACAAGATCACATTTATTGGAGCATACAACAAAACAGGGGCAGTCCCAGCCTTAAGTAAATTTACATTTCAATTCTTCCTTAGACTTCTAAGGTGGCCCTTTGGTCGGCAGTGTCATTGTCTGAATGTTCCCGGGCACACTTGTCACTTCCGGTTAGCAGAGTAGCGGACATACGCCTCTGATTATAACTGTCAAGCAGTAATTCTTCAGTGCCACTGAATCTTGTTGACGAAGAGTCTCAATTGTCCCTAAGGGACTCAGTGCCCGTCGTCTGGATTTGGCTCGAGTGTGGGCATCGGGAAACAACCGATGGCCGAAACTGCAGCGTCAAACTCATCCACGGCTAGGACTTTCCTGAAACTCTGCCACACTTTGGGTGGTGGCTCCCCTGGCTTCCCCCAATGCCCCCACACAAAACTCCTACTTACCAAATAATTTAGTTGCAGCCAGCCTTCATCAATGGCCCCAGTATAGCTGTGAGGAAGAGATGATTCCCTTTGTCAGTTAAATGCACCCCATCAGCAACGTAGTGGGAAGGGAGCAAATTCAAGCAAATGGGTCTAACAAATCCCAGGCCTTCTGCCTTTGCACATTTTTTGATCCCTCTGTTCAATCTCCGCCTGGACCTCTCCACCCCAACGTGGGACACAGTACCCCGCCACTGTAGTCTGGGCACTACCTCGGACCAGATTATGTCAGTGCTCGGCAAATCTTGCGCCAATGTGCGCAGGGCCACTTGTATCGGGGCCCATAGCTGGCCCCTCCCCATGACGGAGCGGTCATTACCTCCTAAATGTATCACCAAACCTTGGGGTGCAGGCCTCCACTGTAGCTGCCCATGCACTGATGGCAACAAAGAAAGCTGCCTCATACCCTGTGCTCTGAGCCAAACCACCCTGTTCTTTTGTAAACCCAAATCTGGAGTCAGCATCCATCGACGGGCCGCATTCTCTGCCTGAGTAATAAATGAATGCCCCATAAATCATATGGCGTCATTTGTTGATACAAAAGCATAGTTGTGAACACATTGCTGGAAGGCATAATTAGGCATAATCAACCGAGTCAATCCTTGTCATGCTGAGATCTCCCACCACTCAGTGCCCAAATTGGTCCCAGGCTTGCCCTGTGGCACTAACATAAAGCTGGAAGAGGTTTGAATCCCATCTGCCTATTTTCTTAATTGGTAGTGCTGGCATGCCCTGCAGGAAGGCAGTTGTGGCAGCACCTATCCGGAAACTGTGGGAGGATCAGCCTTTGACACCTATTCCCTCTGCACCCAGTGCGGTTGACAGAATGTTTCTAAATTGGTAGTTGGTCAGTGGTGCTCCGCTAGCATGTATAAGTAGGGAGCCTGGCTGCTGGGGCCTTTTAGGCAAGAAGGCCCTCAACTAGACAACTGTCACTGCGGGGGACTTTGAACATCACAACCCACTTCCCTTTGCCCCCTTGGCCAGTCTTTCACTGTCTCAACTTGACTTTGAACCCCTCCGTGTGAACCCCTGACTCAAACTGCACATTACTAAAGGTGAGAGCCTTCCTGGATCGGTCCTCCTTAGCTGCTGCTACTAATTCACTGACACGAAAAGCCCCAAAAAAAGTCAGTAAAATGCCGCCCTGAACAATGCCAGTTAACCCACGCCTGGGGTATGCTCCACTTATCGGAGCATACCCCAGGCAAGGCGTGTAGTAGTTTTTGCAACAACTCAAAGTCAATGGGTAGCCGACCATCATGCTTGGGTCCTTCTGATGGGCCCCATGCCTTCAACGCAATGCGTACTAAAGAGTCCTTGGTAGTGTCCCCCATTCCCTTTAATTTGCAATTAAAAGCTATGGCCGCAGGGTGCCCCATCGCCCAGCTCCTGCTCATTCCTTCACCATGTGCCCATGCAACAAATGCACGCACCTGCTCCTCTAGAGAACAGTCTGTTTTCTGCAATGCTTCTGACACATTCAAAAACTTACCATAGCCCTGCCGGTAACTGGACCTAACACCTGGTGTGAGCGATTGTTCCTCCAAGTTCCCGAGTGCCTTGTCGATGATGCCAGCTGCCACCACTCACTCCTGAACAATGCCCCCTTCAACATGGCCGTCAGATGCACTTCCCGAAACTTGCGCCACTAAAAACGAGAAAGAGTGCCAGCGGCAACCTTCACCACACCCTGTACTTGCTGAGCCCTGAACTCGATATTTCCGTGTAAGCAGACCTCTACCAATCTCCTTAAAAGGCTCAGAACTGCTGGGCATGATGCAGACTGAAGATGTATGGCCTGCACCACCACCTTGTTGTCACACCAGAAGCACACCCTCTTGTTTTCCAAATCCCTGGGCCACAATGTGAGTGCTATGATAATAGGGAAGAGCTCAAGAGCCACGATATTCTTTGTCCTCCACGTTTGTGCCACTGGGTCAGCCATTTTTGTGCACACCACTTTCAATCCCTACAAAGGTTTATACCTCTGTAGGTCCTTGCGTTTTTTCTGGTGCCAGCGGAATCCCCATTCTGTCCATCAAGTTTTTAAAGGAAGACATATCCTGACCGCAGTCCAGCGACCCTTCCCGGACCATGAACATAAAATCATCCAGATAATGGATGATGTTACCCCTCTGCTCCATTCTGCATGCGGCCCATTCTCAGAATGTGCTAAATGCCTCAAATAGTGCGCAAGACACAGAGCAACCCACTGACATGCACTTGTCAATGTAGAACCCACCCTCTCATCGAAACCCCAAAAGATGCAAACTGCCCCATGGCGGCCACCAAAAGCATGGCCTGATCAAATGAGGCATAATGCACGGAGCAGAGGTCCTGCTCCAGCCAATCATTGACTGAGCCACCTTTCTGACAGGTGGTGAATCAATCTAAACTTGCCCTTTTCCTTCTTGGGCACAATTCCCAAGGGGGAAACTATGCAATGAGGGAGGAGGGTGGGGGTGGGAGAAGAGGCCAGCCACCCTGCCCAGCTCAACTTCTTTCTCTATTTTTTCCCTCACCATGTGCGGCTGTTGCAAAACTATCTTGTCCACCGGGGAAGGGCCTTTCACCCTTGCTCCACTATTGGGAACTTCTGTGCTGCCCTCTGCCCCTGGCTCCCCCTTCCGTCTTGAAACAGCTTGTGATCAGTTGGCTTCCCCCTCATTTGGAGCATTGGTGTTGAAATCTGCACCTGGGCCCCAAGTACAAGACCCTTTGTTAAAAGATCTACAGGCCCGTCTCGCAGAGAAACCCCTTTGTGCTTGCTCATTCCCCCTCTGTGTTGAGGGGCGTGGCTGAAAGGGCCGCCAATCGCTTTTCTGGTTGTGCTCAGACTTACCATACCATGGCTACCTTGAACCTTTTGATAATTCAAGATTTGGTTTACTGACCCTGTCCTTCCATCCTATGAATGACACCGAACCTTCCATGTCCTTCTGATCCCATGTCATGTCAGGCACCAAAGCCATTTTTGACCTAAAAATCTCTGTCATAAACTATCCAACCTGTGGAGCCGTACTTTTCCAATTCGTGCACTTTTTCTCACTCCAAACACATCATCTACCACAGCCTTGATAAATACTACGGTCGAAACAACGTCGCCTTTTTGTTTCATCTTACATGGCTCATGTTGCCAGAACCTATCACGTGTTAATGAGTACATTAAAAAACATGTGAGAAACAACCTTTGACTGATGTGTCTACATTTTCATTCAACATTTCTATACTTGGCATTAAGACAATCCGCACAGAAAGTGGACAACCACTAACTGCCAGCGCCAACTACCAACAAGGCTTGTCACCTCACCCAGTAGTATTGTAAAATGTTGCATGATCTTGGGTTGGTTGAATTTTTTTCACAGTAGCCTGCTGCAGCCCAGTTAATGTTCCATTGCTTGCATTGTACCTAACACTGTTCTGCTTCCCCTGTCTTTCTCTGCATTACCTACAGCCGTGAAAGCCCTATTTCTGCATAGATATTCTGTTTACACTATGTTTATCACTCTTCCTAAGTGTTGCCCTATCCTTTGATACTAAGGGATGCCCCATGCATTCTGTTCTCCCCACGTGAAGTACCAGCCCCACTCACTTCCTCTGTCTTCTTGAGCAGAACATGGATTATGGTTTCTGTGTTTTTTCGAGGCATTATTCTGCCAGTCTCTCCAGAGACTTTTTTAATTGTCCGGTCTGCACCCTGGATCCTGCTGCACTGAGAGACTGGCCTCATAGTCACTCACCACCACACTCTAGAGCTCCTCCGTCACAGCCCGCCCCCTCTTTTCACTGAGCCTGTGGGTGCAAAGGGGTGGGCTCTTCCTGGAGCTCGGGTCAGTGTGTCAGAGCTCCATTCTTCATCCGGGACGCATGGAAGTGAGGACCCAATACTTCCTCTCCACTACACCACTCCATGTGGGGGTGGGGGCAAACTGCGGCCGCCTGCTCTTTCTCTTCACCTCCTGGGCCACACCTGGCATATGCAGCCCAGGAGGGCTTTTCTTCTGAGCTTGCCCAGCTTTGTGGAGGTCAGTTACGGGAGCATAACCGCGTTGTTCGGGCTACACCACACGCATGGCTGGGCATTGCCTATATTCACCCAGACCGCCCCACGGTCAGGGGTTTCACTGTTTGGGCCCACCTGGTCTCTCCCTCAGGCTGGCTGAAAACACACACACCCTAGTGGTTGCCTGGGCTGCGCCAGGCACGCAGGGACCATGGTAGATGCCACCCCACAGACCCAGCCAGGTCCCCCAGAGAGCTGTTTTATTCTGCCTCCCTTTTCTCTTCACTCCTTCTCCCAACAGTCCTCGTCAACTGTCGCCTTTCAGAATGTTCACTCTACCGACTCACTGCCTTTCATCTCCCATGTAGTGCTGGATGGTACAATCCAGGTAAGTGCACAGAAACACTACATGTGCCTGCCTTTTTATTTCTTATTTCCATCAGCGGTCAACTACGTGACCCATCCTAGTCAGGCCCAATTTGGGCCAGTGGCTACACTTGGAGTCTCCACACAATTAAAGTTCTTTACCTAATAAAGTACTGTACCGTGTAAAAAATGTTGTGCTTGGTGCCGATAGGAATGACCTCAGCAGTCTACATGTCCAAGGAGGTTTACATTTTCACTGGACATTCAAGATGGTTGGAAAGGTGGACAGGCCCCTTTCCTCTGTCGAGTTTTTAAAAAAAGATGGGGTGAAAGGGCAGAAAGCTGTCTGGTACCAATTTGCAGCAGGGGAATTTCAGGCTCATTCTTTCAAGAAAGAGGTGTGACAAATCCTTGTATGTCGTCACGTCTCCCCAAGGAGCAGCCCCTTCCCATGAGGCCAAGGAGGTGAGGCCACTACCCGCTAGCCCCTCTGGGGGTCATACTCAGCGGGAGGATCTCACGGGTAGAGACTCCCCCTCTGGGAACAGCGACGATCATCCAAGTGGGACACAGTATTCCCATACTCCATCACACCCTCCCTCACCCTCCTATCATACACAAGTTACTTCAGCACCCCACACTTCTATGTATGTGTTCAAGATAGGAAATCCAAACTGTTTCCTGAGAAGTACTGAGACAAGGAAGAATAGGAACTACCCACTTAACAGTGAAGGACTGGTACGAAGAATAATCCATGTGACCCAGTGGAGGAACACAATGGTAATACTGACACAAGGGAGAATCGCAAAGCCATGAAGATAAAAGTGGGAAACAACTACAGCGAGCAGTCTAGTCGCTCACAGAAAGCCTGCGCAAATCACAGGGTGAAAAACAAGAACAGACAACATCTAGTGTCAGTCCGGCCCTGGGGGAGCTTCGAGCAGGGCAGTGGAGCAGTGCTGACAGGAAACGCTGAAGACCAGGACGCGTGCGTCAGGCACTCGGCTTCTGAAGAAGAAAGAAGAAAGAGAGACATACCTGAAGGTTGGAGAACCTGACATCCAGTTCCAGAGGAACCGAGTGGTCTGCCGGAGACCTGGCATCCGGGGAGGGGCCAACATGACAAAGCCGCTGCAGCATGAGAACCAGTTGCAAGAGCCAAAGGGAAGCCATGGCGAACCGGAGTCCACGCAGACCAAGCAACAAGGGACAAAGAGGGTGCCGGGAAGGCACTGTGATTCCCTGAGGGCTGTGGTCAACTGAGGGAGAAAGAGTGGAGAGATCTTCCTCGTCACAGTGGGACAAACCAAATCCTTAAGAACTGAAGATACTGGGTGAGAGCTCATCCAAGCGACAAGCCATTGAGAGAAACCAACCATACTTGCCGAAGAGTAAACCAAGTTGGTGGAACTTGGAGAAGTAGAAATACTCCAAGACTGTGAGGGGATAAGGGAAGCCAGAAGGAAGTAAAGATTCCCATGGTTTATACGAACTGTGTCATGTGAGGGTGGCCCTCATAATATGAAGAGAAACATTAATTCAGGGCTAACCATACTTGGCAGGTGAGTAAACCAAGTTGGTAATGTTTGGGAAGAAGGAAAATATCCCAAGGCCCTGCGAGAGGCCAAGAAAGGCCAGAGGAAGGGAGAGATTCCCCTTTGCCCTGTGGGTTGTAACAAGAGGCCTGAGAGAGGGATGGGGAAGGGAGACATTTCCCTTAAAGTTGTGAACTGTAATGAGAAGCCTGAGAAAGGCCAGGGCCCACTAAGGGTGTGAACTGTAGCTAGAAACCTGTAAAGGGCCAGTGAAAGGGAGGCATTCGCCTGGCTGTCGTGAATCATAATAAGAAGCCTGAGAAAGGCCCCAGGGCCCTGGTGTGGTGGGACTGTGAGAGTAAAACTCAGAGCGGGTGAGAATAACACTAAGGAAGACCAGGGGAAGGGAGTGATTTCCCTGGTCTTGTGAACATGTGAAGCCAAGCGAAAAGAGAGTCCAGGGCAAGGGAGTCATTCCCCTGGCAGTGTGAAAGTACTGAGATCAGGATACCTGGAGAAGGGAGGCATTCTCCAGGAATCCAATATTGAAGAAAACTATGGACAACAAGGAACGATGTTTGAGAAAGCTGGAGCTTTATCCTTTTGAGTTGAGCTGAGAACTTTGCTACTTATTGACTTTTCAAATTGGAACTTTGTTTTTTACTAAATCGTAACTGCAAAACAGTTTCCGTTGATGCCTTTGCGCTGCGTGTGTTACCCCTTTTACCATCTATGGATGAGAGTCTCTCCCTTGATGAATTTACATCCACTTTCAGAGCAGCCACTAATCAAGCATTTGACTCTTTGGCTCCATTAAGACTAGTTAAACAGAAAAAAGTAGTCATCTTTAAGCAATGGTTTACCTCAGAGGTTCTGCTCGCTAGAGGGGTGAAATGCAAGGCAGAACGTAACTGGCAGAAATACCCGTCAGATGCTGCTGCGTTAAAATACAAACTTGCAGCTAGAGCCTTTACGGAGTTCATTTTCAAAGCTAAAGAGAAAAATCTTAATGAAAGAATAGAACTAGGCAAATCCAAGCCAAAAGAACTGTTTACAGTATTACAAGAACTTAAAGGGTCTGTGGTTGAGCCATCCACTGTTGTAAACAACGACTGGTGCCAATGTATACATGGCAGCTTTAGTCAAAAAACAACACAACATCAAAAACGCACATTGGGTCAGGTCAACCTGCTGCAACCTGTGGAAGTTACTCCTGAACTAGCATGCAATGTTTCAAATTCAAACACTGGGGGTCATTACGAGTGCGGCGGTAAGGGGTTAACGGCACCGGTAAGGATGCCGTTGCCGTTAACCCCTTACCACCACATTCCGAGGTCCCTTAGCGGGTCCCACTAAGGCCGGCTGGTAAAACCAGCCATCCTTAGCGGGAGCCGCTAAGGGACCAGGGAGCTTATAACGGGCCTGTAATTTACGGGCCCGTTATTAGTTCCCTCCCCATTCCCATTGAGCCCTATGGGGGCTCGAATGGGAATGGGGAAGGGTTTTATGAATGGGGACTTACCGAGTCCTCCAAGGTTGGAATCACCTGGTAAATCCCCATTCAGAGAACCTGGACCCGGACACGACTTTGGAGGCAGCCATGGTGCTAGTAGCACCATGGCTGCCTCCAAACTCGTAATGACCCCCACTGTCTTGTTTGCTTTTAAAGAAGTATCGGAAGACGAGGTGTTGGAGATCATACAAAAAATGAAGCCCACCTCTTGTAAGGGAGATATCTTCCCAGCAATATTTTTTAAGGACTTTGCTAAAGCGCTCGTCCCATGGGTCACGAGATTTGTAAATTGTTCCTTCCAGGAGGCTTACATTCCTGAAAATATTAAGGAGACCTGGATAACTCCATTAATAAAAAAGGAGAATCTTGATCCAACAGTACCTGGAAACTATAAACCGATCACAAATGTACCATTCCTCTTGAAGATAATTGACAAATTAGCTTATGCCCAATACCAGAACTTTCTGGAGCAGAATAATGTCTTAGCGAATGAACAATCTGGCTTCCGCATGATTCATGGGACGGAGACTGCTCTCTTAGATTTAAAATCAAATGTCACAGGAATCATTGAGGATGGTAATGCAGCATTACTTCTTTTGCTGGGACTTTCTTCGACCTTTGATTTGGTCGACCATGCTCTTTTAGAAGAAAGACTGGTCAAGGTAGGTAAATGCAGCAACCAGGCTGCTAGTTGGCTCAGATCATTCCTAGGACCTAAGACGGCTAACGTGGTAAAGGGTAATGCCCTGTCACAAAGAACCATTTTAACCCGTGGAGTTCCACAGGGTTCAGGCTTGTCCCCACTCCTGTTTAATGTGTACTTTAAACCTCTATGTGATCTTCTTGTTTCACTCGGGGTCCAGTTTGCAAACTACACAGACGATACCCAGATAGTGTTCAAGCTATCAGGTGTCTATGGCCAAGATGTGGATAGTGTGAATAAAGTAATCAAGGCCATACATTTATGGGTGGCTATTAACTCGTTCGCCCTGAACGGCTCAAAAACGGATTTTCTGATTATCGGCATTCAACAAAAACTTAAACATCTTGACACTCGGTATAAAAGTTTTGAAGTCAATGGTAATGCCCCATTGGTATCAGGTAATATTATCCCCATAAATAATGTTGCCATACATATAGTCACCAGGAAACGGCATAGGTGACATTATTTATGGGGACAATATATGGGGTAACTGGGAGCAGGGGTTGTGGGGATGTCCCCCGCTCCCTTTAAAAAATATGGGTGTTGCGGGGGTGTCCCCCATAGATTCCATATGGTAACATTGCCGCAAAAACAACAGTGCCATTCTTGTATGGCAAAATATTTGCGGGGATGTTATCAGATGGAACCATGCCATCATAGTGTCTGATGCAGTCAAAACATTAGGAGTCTTCTTCGACTCACATTTCTCTTTTAAACAACACATTTCTTATCTTAAATCCTTGTGTGCTTACTTTGTTAGCCTCCTGTGGCAGATTTGCCGTATTTATCTGCGGATAATCGAGCACTGATTGTAGCGGCCATTATTAATTTCGAAATTGGACTATTGTAACAGTCTCTTGATAGGTACCTCCAAATCCAACATAAAGAAGTTACAGGTCTCACAGAACGGACTGTACGTGCTGTGCTGTGTGTGGGTTAAGTCGTCATTCTAAGATCTCAGCTTCTCGTAGGAAGTTACATTGGCTTCCAGTTGAGCAGCGAAAAGGGCTGTCCTGGTGTTCAGATGTGTTTTAGGTGAGGCACCCTATTACCTTTCTTCGAGAATCAAAAAAACTCCCTTCAGAAGAACCTTCCGTTCGAATAGCAATGTGACACTACATCAACCGCATCTTACGTTAAAAAAGATTGGTGGTGCAGGATTTAATGCCTGGGCACCTACCTTTTAGAACTCACTCCCCTCAGAGCTGAGAGCATGCGCTTCAACAACCAGGTTCAAGAAGAAACTGAAAACGCTCCTGTTTGACAGGGGGATTGACTAAACCAAACACATGACCTATGCTGCACCCATATGATATCCTGCTTCCACTCCTTCCTCCCTTTTTTCTGTTTTTTGTTGTCTGTCTTGTGAGCGGACTGGAGCCCTCGGGTGAGTGGCGTGATACAAAATATAGATAGTTACCTTGGGAAGGAATTGAAACCTGGGGAAAAAAGGCAATTCCTAAGGCCAAGGTCCTGTCCACAAGTGGAACTGTGATCCATTTTCCAGAAGAAGGAAGTCATTCTTCTGGACCGAGAAGGTCCACTACCTCTTTAGTTTAGTTATAAGGGTAAGGGACAGAAGTATGGCTTAGACACAGGACAGTGGACTTTTCAGTTACACAGACATCCTGACTGAATCCTTAGTATTAAGTTGAGGCAGGGAACCACCTCTTAGAGTTAGGGAAAAACAGGATTTCTTTTGATTTTTAAAACAAATAAAAGTGTACACCACCTGTGTGAGAGTGTCCTCCTCCGCCCTTACAGAGGTGTAACTGTGTATGATAATCATGGGTTGTGAAGCAATTCTCTTGGTGGAGTGCAGGCCTTTGGAGCTAATGGGTCTAAATACAGTGCAGGGCTCTAGTGTGAGGGCCGTGGGGTGGAGAGGGCTGCAGGCCTGTGAAACTAGAGGGTCTCCATACAGGGGAGGGCTCTGGGGTCAATTCAGAGGGATGGGGCAGGCTGCAGGCCTTTGATACTAGTGGGTCTCCATACAGTGGAGGCCTCTGGGGTCAGGTCAGTGGGGTGGGGCGGGCTGCAGGCCTGTGATACTAGAGGGTCTCCATACAGGGGAGGGCTCTGGGGTCAGGTCAATGGGGTGGGGCGAGGGCCTCCATACATGGGAGGGCTCTGGGGTCAGGTCAGTGGGGTGGGGCGGGCTGCAGGCCTGTGATACTACAGGGTCTCCATACAGGGGAGGGCTCTGGGGTCAGGTCAGTGGGCTGGGGCGGGCTGCAGGCCTGTGATACTAGAGGGTCTCCATACATGGGAGGGCTCTGGGGTCAGGTCAGTGGGGTGGGCGGGCTGTAGGCCTGTGATCCTAGAGGGTCTCCATACAGGGGAGGGCTCTGGGGTCAGGTCAGTGGGGTGGGGCGGGCTGCAGGCCTGTGATACTAGAGGGCCTCCATACAGGGGAGGGCTCTAGGGTCAGGTCAGTGGGGTGGGGCGAGCTGCAGGCCTGTGATACTAGAGGGTCGCCATACAGGGGAGGGCTCTGGGGTCAGGTCTGTGGGGGTCGGGCGGGCTGCAGGCCTGTGATACTAGAGGGTCTCCATACAGGGGAGGGCTCTAGGGTGGGGTGGGCTGCAGGCCTCTGAAGCCAGTGGGTCTGCATAGAGTGGAGGGCTCTGAGGACGGGTCTGGCGGCTTGTGCTTGGCCGTCCTTCATGAATGATTGACAGCCTTGAGCGTGTAGATCTACGGTGTCAGAACAGTGCGTGGCAGTCGCTGCAAGTTGCAGGCTGGTGAATGGCGGGGGTGTCTTCCAATGCTGTGGGGGGGGGGTCAGGCTTCGCGTGCCGGGGAAGCTTACGTCTGTCAATAATGGGGTGCTCCGATGGGTGGCAGTGCTGCAGGCGGGGTGCACGCACTAGGGGCAACGGGTGAAGTCCCTCAGAGCGCTCTAATGAGTACATTTGCCTTCGCAGCAGGTGCCCGGCTAGGGGCACGGCGGCCCGGTAATGGCACAGAGATATTCCACGCAGGGCTGCCGTGCCCGTCGCACTCCATGCATCATTTATGCAGCATTCTGGAGGGAGCCGGGGTCAGCGTTTAATATTAATCCGGCTCTGTGTGTTCAGTGCCTCTCCCACCCCCCCCCCCGCCCCATTATGCATGTGGGGGAGGGGTGCCTGATGACAATCAGACGCGTGCGGAATATGCGCCTTTCCCGGCATAATACCTCTCTATGTTAATACTATATTAAAACGTGTGGCTGTGAGCACCGAATCTTCTAAACCAACACCGCTCTCTACGCGAGCATAGCCTCTTATGCTTGCACGTCGCTCTGTATCAACACACCTCTTGACGTTATGTCGTTGGATCTTCCTATCTAGTGAGGGCTTTGCCATTTCCAGGTCCTCTTGGCGCTTTGGCCCGTGCAAGTAGAGAGAGGGGGGGTTTCTGGGCCGGATAGCAGAGGGCGACGATTATGCGTGGCATCAGATCAGCGGCGTGAGGCAGGCCATGTTTGACCCTTGCCCCGCACGCGGATGCGCGAGCATGCATTGGGGTTGTGCTGGTTGTTGGTTTTCAGTAAGCCGCAGCCTGTCACCTGTGCGTGGGTTAATGGTAGGGTATTATAAGGTGACGTGGGGTGGCGGCGGGGGGTGGGGGGGTAGAGTTGGGGATTTTAGGGAGTGCTTGATTTGGCTGACGCTTGTTTACTGGAGACAGGACGTCGAGGAAGGTGCGGGGGGGGGGGCGGGGGGGACGGACACTGTCGTAGCGTTGAGTGGAGGCCTGGAGAATCATTTGCAATTCAGGTACGGTTTATTAGGATGGCGACCCCTAAGCGCTTTCCCCAATGTTTGCATTTGTTTAATGATAGGAATTGGGCATGGAGTCCCATGTGGGCAAGGAAGGGCTTCCATGCTGCATCTGCAGGGACTCCCGGGACCCAGAATTGCTAGTCAGCCTGTTCGCTCAGCGTTATGTTTCTAAATGTCACTCTGCATTCAAATGCTCCCAGGACTGGAGACCTAAAAAATAATTGGGGGGGCGTGGGGGGTTGGACTCTGACGCACCTATTTGGAAGCGACGCCACAGGAAGTGAACATTTAAAGTTAGATAGGCACATTTGACTTGTCTTTCACAGTTGAAGGAAGTTCACGGGGCAAGCAAACCTGTGAGATGGAGTAGATGTTCCTGCTACATTGCTGGGCATTCATAAAATGTACGCAACGTTTACATCTAAGAATCACCAACACAGAACATGAACTGTTCAGCAAAAATATCTCCATAAGACAGGCCTGTGCCGCGCAATAGACTGCTCGTCTGGCCTCACGGTTAATTGTCTTGAAATGTTTGCTTCTAAGGTAAGCCGTTCTTCCTGTCATTCCTTATCTATGTGACATAGTCATGGACGTTTGCATATACGGTGACTACTGAGTTCTGTATACAGTGAACCTCTGCAATACACATCACTTTCCCTGGTTGGTTTCAGATGAGCTCCCTTTTTTTCGTTTCCTTCTTCTCTTTTTCGTGTGTTCTTTCTCTCTCTTCTTACCTTCCTTACATCGTAGATACTTGTTGGGGGTGGGTTTAAATTATTCATGTTGTTTTTAACTTTGGGGGGGGGGCTAGGTATGTTTGTGCAAGTTGCTGTTTTCTATTTGTTCATGTTTTTGGAACATTTTGAATGAATTGGTTAAAAAAAAATTGGAACCATGCTCGAATCGCAGCCGCAGCACTATGTACTTCATATGCATGTATCAACATTTTTATTTTTTATATTCCATAAACACACAGGCTGGGGGGAGGGGGTCGCGTCCACGCTCTTAAAAAAGTGGGCAGACACCATCCGCCCGCGTGTTCCCTCGCCTTGTGCCCTGTGTACGTGACTCTGTGTGTCTTCCTTGCAATGTGGTGGTGACACCATAACTGACCTTTCTTCACAGCCAATCAATATTCCTAGAGGCAAAGGAGTGAAGGGGGAAGGGGAGTCCTGAGGAAACCTCCTCTGCAACAGGCAAGGGGAGCCAAGCTCTCCATCCTGCATTGAGTTTCAGAACAGTCATCCAAGCCTTGCTCGACTCCCACCTGGACGGTGGCAGCGCCTTACTCGCAGAACTTCCAGGTGTCACCGCCGCCGCTCTGGAAGACATCCAGCCCACTGAAGCACATTCCCTCACAGGACTAAGATGATTCCTCCACATCACTCCCAACCTCAAGCAGCGGCCCCGGCTGCCCCTTCAAGCATGAATCATGCGCAAGACAGGATGCATCACCTGCAAAGCAATGCAAACCAACACACTCACACTCACACTCACAATCGCCAGAGGCTGGAGCACCACCAGAACATCGCCAGGCTGTACACAAAGAACTGCAAGAGGGGAGCACAGTATACCGGCTGTTAGGGAGATTATCTCTCAGACCTGTGCTTGCAGTCTCTAGGTATCACTTCCTGACTGAGCGGTACCACAGATTCCCTCAAACTCAACAGGTTCTTCAGGTTGGAATGCATCAGAGCAGCCCAGGCCTAACTCTCAGGCGGTGTAGTGGGGGTTAACAGGCAGAGTACACTCTTTCCATAAATACCATGTCTGAGATCGTCCACACACCATACGTTTCTGAAACTATAATCTTCATGTAAGAAAAAGCAAGAAATAAAAACACTACACTAAGAGGTAAGTAAACTTTCTAAAATAAATGCACTACTGTAAAAAGTAAGTAGCAACAGTTTCAAAGCTCCCTTGAAGTTCAATAGAAGGTCTTTCCTAGAAGGAAAAATGCAACCACAGGTAAACACGTTCCCTATCTGGTGGAGAAAGTTTGGGAGGACACCAAGGGGGTCCAAATGTGTGGATTTGGGCGACGGAGGTGGCACAGATTCAGGTGGGCATGCTTGCTTCTCCCTTTAAGTGGAAAAGCAGGGCCAGGTGCCCCCAGTGGGTTGTTTGCTTTTCTCACTACTTTCTGTGGCTCATATCACTGTTCTGTGGATGACTACACATCTTGTGTGAGAGAAAAACTCCTCACTTGGGTCTGGAAAGGTTGAGTTCTCCATCATCAACCTAAGTTGGTTGTTTGCTTCAAAAGGTCTGTGGTAAACAGGGTTTTCCCAACTTGGGTAGGGATTTAGAAACAGACAGCTTTGTCTTCGTAGCAAGTAAATCAAAATACCAGCCGTCCACGGGTACCACCATTGGTGGATTAGAGACCTGGAATTGGTCTTCACTGGTTCCAGGAACTGCTTCTCCGTCAGCGGATGCCTGTTGCCTCAGATTGCAGTTGCCACCCTCTTCTACAGTACTTTCAAGGGTTTGAGGGTTTGACTTCTTTTTAGTTGGCACGAGCAATTGGCATATGGTCCCCAGCTGGTTCCTGAGTTGCTGTCACTCTCAGCGGAACAACTATTCTCTTCCCTAAAGGACAATCGAAGGTAAACACTTGATGTCAATTTTAATCTGGGATGGAGGTACCACCTACTGGCACAAGATAGTTGTGATGGTTGGAATCTTCATCTCCACAAAATAAAACTTTGGGGCTCTGAACCAGGGGCGCAGACTGAAGGTTGGTTTTGAACCTACCAAAGGGTCTTGGCCGGTTCATCCCTCTTGTGACACCACCTGCACAGAGATGAGTAGGATCAACAAAATGCCAAGACTATTGTCTGCTTTGTTGTTTATTGACAGGTCACAGATTGAGTATAACTCATCTCCCAGGGGTATAGCACCCAGCTTGTTCCTTAAGGATGCAGTGCCCAGCTCACTTTCAGTGCTTTAGTGCCGACGCCACTGGTACCTAGAGATATGGCACCGCGCTCGCTCTGCCACAATCTTATGAATGTAGCTAGCAGCATACTGTCACAGTTACTGCCACCCTCCTGGACCTGATTCTTCTCCGTACCACTTTCCCTCAGGAGCCCTAACTGATTCTGCAGCTGGTCCATGCCTATTGACTATAACTGGCTCTCCCTGCCATGTTGCCTCTCTTGGCCTCTCAGCTCTCCTGGCCTCCCGGCTCGCCCAGGCCTCTTAGCGCCCCAACAAACCTTTTCCCCACAAACGTGATTTCCTCAAGAACACATTTGTTCAAGTGAGTGAGCCGGAATGAAAGTTGAGGTTTTGGTCCAAAACTGCCATTTTAGTCACGGGTGCTTGGGAGTTATTATGGTTTCAGTTATTTGAAAGTAGGGGAAAAATTACAAAATCTATTAAACTATAACAAAAGATAAAAAACTCGGTGATGGGTAGAGTGGTCCTATGGAGGCTGTTACTTGGAGCCGCTCACCACAGGAAATCTAAAACATTCACTTTGGATCCCGCGCTCCTCTTTTCGAGGGTGGGGGGAGAGGTCAGTGATATGGGGGGGCGGAGCTGAAGGATGGAACCCCAGCCCGGGTCGAGCTGATCTCCTCAAGGAATAAATCAAGTGCAGCTGGGGGCACCTGTAGGAGGGACTGAGCGCTAGCGATTTACATAAAACAAAGCGCATTTTGGGAACATATGACTGACTATACTTTTATATTTAAAATATACCTGTGATGGCGATTCAAGCATGAAGCCCTTCTAAGCAAGTAAATGTTCACTGGGAGCTCTGCTCATTGCATTTCTCAGAAAACTGTCCGGAAACCACAAGACATATATAGCAATTTGGACAAAGTATTTTTTGCAGATCTTTGAGTGGTAGCAAACCCCGTTGTTTGGGGCGTTCGGGACCCATCCACCTAACAGTGTTCAGCAAGACCAGCTGGGCCCTCTGTTCTCCCTTTTTCAGGCCCAATTTCTCCTACAGGGTCACTATCAGGGCAATGTGTAAGAAAGAACGGACGTCCGGTTCAAATAAATTGACAGTTTCTTTATTGACCCTGGTCTACACGTCTTCAGGTCATATACAACACACAGGATGGTAGGGGACACGAAGACACGACATCGCAAGAGGAACGCTGGGCTTCCCTACACCCATCCAACAGCAACTCTCAACTCCCAGCACCAACATTCACAGAGCACCACATTCCACCTCAGAGCCATGACGTCACCAGACTCCACACTAAAGCAATTACTACACAATGCATGAACCTCCAGCAAAAGTTATTTCGTACTGGTGGCTGCCCCTTAGGTGTTGCAGCGGATCCTTGGCTGATTGAGTGGTCCATTGAAGGAGGGCGGTGGCCCTTGGCTTGGAGTGAAGGACCCTCAACTGGACAGTCTGTGGGCTCTTGGCTTGGCAGAAGGCTGATCAGAGAGAACCCTTGGCAGGGTTAAACAATGGCCGCTCCAGAAAACCTGATCTCCCACTCTGCTGCGAGCCACTGATAATCCTTCCTCTTTACCTGGAACTGATTTTTTTGTATCACCCAGCAGCCCAGGTTAGTCTGTTGACCCTTGTAGCATGGGCCAATGCCCGGTGCCACTCTAGCTCATTGCCCGTCCCCTCCATCGCACCGTCCTTTACTCACTCTTCCCCAGAACATTTTCACAGCTGAGCTCAAGGTTACAACAATCGCTCTGCCACCTACACCCACATTACTGCACTGAACAGGGCCCCCGCTCCTCCCACCACAGACAATCACTGAGGCCAGTTTACAGCACAACAATCTTGTAGAAGCGCTGGTGCCAGTGACAGCTGAGATTGTGACAGAGTGGGCTGCCCTGGAGGGGCCTGTCTGCATCGCAATTGCCGAAGATGTGTCTCTTTTCCTCATCCCCGTCAGACGGCCCCCCACTTCCCTCATCACTATCATTCCCGCCACTTCTCTCTGCTGTGAGACAGGCACCCCGTATACAACCTGCACATGCCAATAACAAACAGCCAAGTGCA
This sequence comes from Ambystoma mexicanum, assembly GCF_040938575.1. Classification (NCBI taxonomy): domain Eukaryota; kingdom Metazoa; phylum Chordata; class Amphibia; order Caudata; family Ambystomatidae; genus Ambystoma; species Ambystoma mexicanum. The sequence goes on along the minus strand of NC_090926.1, from coordinate 293,698,413 downwards.
TAACACTCGCCCACGTTCATAGGGTATACAACACAAGCTACAACATGGTTCTATGTGGTTTTATCACCAGTAATTTTTTCGATTCGTTCTTTTCCAAAACGATTTAGGGGTGTTTCCCTCCCAAGGCCTCCTATTATTTTCTCTATTTTCCCCACCCCCCTACCCCTTATATCCCCCTACCCCTCCTATATTTTTCAATGAGTTTTTAGTTTAAACATTTACAGCAAAAAACTCATCGAAAAATATACTGGGGATGAAACAACATCATACCTACAACACATACACAGCACATATTATAAAGCAGATGTGTGTATAATACAAGAGCGAAAACATTGAATGATACCCAAAACAATGTAGCATATGCCAAAATGTTCAAATCGCACAATGACAAATATATATATATATATATATATATATATATATATATATATATATATATATATATATGTCTATATATTAGAATAATATATTTGACCCAAGTCACATATGCCACAGCACCACCTAGTAACTATCACTAGAAGCTCACCTCCAGTTCAGAGCCACATCAGCAAGGCATTGTGGGTATCCAAATTAGATCAAATGCAAGCCTTTTGCTCCAGAAAATGATATTTATCTCACAGGGCAGTGCTACTTTATATAATAGCTTCATCAACACAAGACAGACAATTCTCAAGGCTGCAGACAACTACATACCTGGTTTCACACTTATATGGGATTAGCAGTGCAGTATAGTCTTCACAGCCGTGTGGTTGGAGCATTGGGGCATGTGTAGCAAACACCAGCCACATTGTGGTGGGTTTTAAAAGGCCTGGAAGAAAAGCTTTTCACCTGAAACGCGAAACTAGAATAATACACTCGAGCTAGTCACACATGTATTTGGGCTAATCTGCATACCCACAATGCCTTGCTGATGTGGATCTGAACTGGAGGTGTACTTCCAGTGAGGGTTACTAGCTGGTGCTGTGACATGTGTGACTTGGCTCAAATGTTTAATTCTACTTTCACATTTCTGGTGTTTTTTTCAACTCTTTTTAAACCCACAGCCACTGGTTGACTCGAAGAGAAAGAGTCACTGAGTTCCACAAACGCGGAAGATCAAAAGATCATGACTGCCGCCAGGGAGGGATTTCTCACTTTAGGAATCAGGAGACAGAGAACATCTGTGCCACGAGTATCTCGAAATCCCCCAGAAATAGTTGATTAGTCAGGCTTGGGGTCTGACTAAGCAGAACTGCTTTATAAGCAATGCATGCAAGCTTGAATTGGAATGTTTCCTTCTAAAGGAAGACCATGCGTCCCAGTGAAAATTGGGGAGATATGATCGAACTTCGTTTAGCCTGAATTAATCATGTGGCAGAGTGCAGAGCCAGTCTAAGCGGTCAAAGAGCATTTTTAGAAACTACCATATAGATTATTCTGAGAAGTGGAAGTTGAAATGTAGCTGCCATAGCTTCTTTCTCAATATAATATTTCAAGAAGAGTTTGGAGCCCAACCAAAATCTGAAGGACCGAGCGGTGGATGATAAAGAGGGAGTGAGGCTCTCCTCAGCTAAAGGGGGCAGCCAAATTTGAATGTCCGTTTTTGGATTTAGGGATGTAAAAAGGATAATTTTGGTTTCACTCGAAATGAATTTAAGGTTAGCTAGTGTAATCCATATCTTAATACTAGATAAACAATCCCATAGGTTTTAGGTGTTGTGGGCTGAAACAAACGATGACACAATTGTGTGTCATCAGCGTACTGATGCATAGCAATATTGTATTTGGAGATAATGTCTCCTAGGTGTTCTATTTATTTATTTATTCAAATTTGTTGAGCGCACATCAGCCCAGAAGCATCGTGGCGCTTGTTACAGACATCTTAGTTGCAAAGGAAACCATAGTTACAAGCAGTACATAAGTTACATAGGAAATATATACAATAGCAAGGCAGTATATTTACATGGATTCCTGAGAGTTTGCTAATTATTTTGCAAGGAACGAGGTTTTCAGTTTCCTGCGAAAGATGGGAAGTGAGTTTTCCGTTCGGATGTCTGAGGGGAGAGCGTTCCATGTCTGTGCTGCAATGTAGGGAAAACCTAGACCTCCGGCTTTGGCTTTTTTGATGCGTGGGGTGCAGAGTAGGTTGGCGTATTGCGTCCTAGTGGGACGTGTGGAGGAAGGTTTGAGGATGGTATCTGAAAGATAGGACGGGGCGGAGAAGGAGAGGCATTTGTGAGTGAGGGTGAGGATTTTGAGGGTGATCCGTTCTTTGACTGGGAGCCATTGGGCTGAGAGCCTGGCCTGGGTGATATGCTCTCTTCTTGGGATACTAAGAGCGGCCCGGAGAGCGTTGTTCTGTGTGATTTGTAGTCTATTTATGTTTTTGGCTGATGTGCCTGCTAGGAGAGCATTGCAGTAGTCCAGTTTGGCTCCAATGGTTGCCCTCGCTATGGAGAGGCAGTTAGGTTTAGAGAGGTAGGGCTTGATGGCGTTTATAAGTTTGGTGGTGTGTGCGGATGCGGAAGTGATTGCGCTGACTTGTCTAGTCATTGATAGCGAAGAGTCAAGGTATACTCCCAGTGTCTTGACGGCTGTGGACACGGGGATGATGGAGTTGTCAATGGAGAAGTTAGAGTACAGTTTGTCCAGTTTGTCTAAGGTGTTTTGTTGACCTAGTATCAAGATTTCAGTCCTGTCACCATTGAGGCAGAGGCCATTAATTGCCATCCATGCCTTGATGATGGAGTAGATAGAGTGGAGTGCCTTTGCGTCTTCGTTGTATGAGCCTGAGAGGGGTAGAAGTACTTGTGTGTCGTCCGCGTAGTTCGTGTAGGTGATGCCGGATGAGTCAAGTTTGTCAAAGAGTGGCTTGGTGAACAAGTTATAGAGTGTAGGTGCAGTGCAGGAACCTTGTGGGACCCCGCAGTGGATTGTCGTGGGAGTGGCGTTGCCGATGCCCGAGAAGACTTTCATGGCCCTACCTTCGAGGAAGGAAGTGATCCAGGCGGCTGCTTCTTTGGAGAAGTTAGCTGAGTGTGTGAGGTGGGAAGTGAGAATCTTGTGATCAACCAGATCAAACGCGGCTGAGCGATCTAGAAGAAGCAGAAGAGCCGGCTTGCCTTTGTCCATGATTTGGGTGATCTGGCTCTTCAGATCTACCAGGGCTGTTTCTGTGCCATGTCCTTTCCGGAAGCCCGATTGCCTCGTCCCGAGGATGGAGTGGGTTTCCAGAAAGTGTTGGATTTGGCAGTGTGCGGCTTTGTCCAGTAGTTTCAGCAAGAATGGCACAGTGGTTATTGGTCTATAGTTGTTGGGTTGTGAGGGGTCAAGAGTCGTTTTTTTTAGGAGAGGCCGGACCCAAGCCTCTTTGAGGTTGGCTGGGATGATGCCTGTTTTGAAGGACGCATTGATGAATGCCGTGAGGAGCGGCGCAAGGCAGTCTGCGCAGTCTTTGACTAGTTTAGGTGGGCAAATGTCGCCTTTGCATGGGGAGGGTTTGAGGTTTATTAGAAGGTTGATAACTTCTGTTTCCGTGACATCTCTGAAGGAGAAGTCAGGTATGGTGGGCTTGGAGGCAGTGGGTGGGGTGTTGGTCGGTTTGGTTCCTGTCTGGTGAGGAAGTGCTTTGCAGTGGTCTTTGATTTTCTTTTGGAGAAGGTCAATTTTGTGAAGCATGGCAGCTTGAATATAAAGGTTGAAAAAGTAGGAGACAGAATTGGACCCTGGAGAACTCAGCATAAGGTCATGTAAGTATGAACTTGATTATACTGTGGGAGATACCAGTGTGTTTAATAAAGCAGCAGGACGGTTATCCCCAGTGAGACACACGATACATGATATCATAATCACCCATCAGTTTTACCTGGAGGTCTAGTTACAATCATATAAGACAAAGTAAAATATAATGATATATTTAAAAACCACATAATGGTAAGAACATCAACTTTAAAGTGTCACCATGCTGAAAGCAACCTAGTGTGTGAAAAACCTAAAATGTGAAAATATACAATATAAAATTACAGCTAGTCTGTAGATCTTGCTGGAGATCTATCGTCGATATAATTGCAATTATCTTGAATTATAAGATAGTTTATTGTCGTAATGCATATTCCCACCGGCTCATCAAAACCATCTCTCAAGTGTCTTTCTCTCCTGCATCTTTCTCCTTGTATTGCATACTCCACATTCCACATTCCACGCTTACCTCAGCATGGAATGTGAAGTGTGAAGTATGAAATACTACAAAATCATTTATGTACGGTACCATCAAAGCTCATCCAGGAATTAAGAATTGGACGACTTCATTATTCATGCTGTCAAATGCTGCCTAAAGATTGTGTAATACCAGTAAACAATAACAGTAAATAAATAACAGTAAACATCATCAGTTCTCTTCAGACCAGCAAGTCTTCAAAAGTATGCCCAAGGACACAAGCAACAACTCCAGCAACCAGCCAACTCCTGTAATCAACACAAGACAAAACGACTTCACACCAATCTCTACAGTGATAATCACTAACCCAGTGAACCAAAGCAACAAAGCAGGGTCGCCAGTAGACCCCTGCCCACCAGACATCTTCAAGATCATCCTCACCCAAGACACACCCGCAGAATACTTCCAGAACCGTATGAACAATTCACTGGCAACAGGAGTCGCACCTCGAAGCTTCAAAGTAGAATATCATTCCTCAACGACCCCTTGGGAAACAGAAGATCTAACCAATTACTGTCCTATTTCAAACATCCCTTACTCAGCAAAACTCCTAGAAACATACTTATACCAACAAATCCTGAAGCATGTAGAAAGCAACGAGATTCTAGTCCAGTCACAAGTCTTTTCAGACTCAGAGGGATGGAATCAGCACTACTATCATCTGGGATGACCTCAAAACCAAAACCGATTCCAACATCACCTCAGCACCACTAGACCTTTCAGCAGCGTTCAACAAAGTCAACCACAAAACACTCATCAAAAGACTAGAAGAAATAGGGATCAACATCAGAGCTCTACTATGGATGAAGTCCATTCTAACTGAAAGAACGCACACAACTTGGCTAGCCCGCTTCAGCTCAGCACAGCACGCACTGACATGTGAGGTACCACGATGAACATCCGTCTCACCACCACTCTTCAACCTCTACATGACCTAACTCACCAAACTCATCTAAAGTTATGGGCTCACTTGTTACAACTATGCAGATGACACACACATCATCTATACAAGCAATACCACTAGAGAACTGGAACAAACCCACACCAACTGCCTCACACAAATAAACTGATGGAGGAGCACCAACAGTCTTAAACTCAATGCGGACAAAACGAAGATCATGATCAAGCCCAACAATCCATTGAAAGAAATGGGAACCCAACTGGAACCTTTCAACGTAGTTAAAGATCTCAGACTATTAACAGACAAAGAACTAACACTATTGCCACAAGTCAATGCAGTAGTAAAGAAGTGTTCTTCCTTCTACACACAATCAAACGGATACTTCCCTTCCTTAACTACCCACACAGAAAACTTGCTGTCGTCTCCCTTGTCAAGTCGGACTAAGCCAACAGCATCTACCGTGGAATACCGGACTACCTCACCAAAAAACTACACTGAATACAGACTGCGGCAGCAATGTTACTCCACAAACTCACTAGGCGACATCAGACATCACACCAGCATTGAGAACCCTACACTGGTTACCAGTCAAGAAAAGGATCTACTCCAAAACACTTTGCATAACATGCAGAGCAATCCATGGGAGAGGAGTGGAATTCATGTAGGGAAAAATCTCTATCTACAGACTGAAACGAACCCTGAGATTCAGCAATGAAATTTTACTTGAAACAAAGAAATTCTCCAAACTGAAATGTAATGGATGAGTCTTCTGATGCATCTCAGCAAAACTCTGGAACTCAAGAGCACAAAGTTCAGAAAACAACTAAAAACCGGGCTCTTAAAGTCACCCAGCCAAACAAGAAATACCTTTGAAAAGAAACACACAACCTCAGTACAAGGAGAGGCTCCACAAACTATGGTACCACTAAAACGACCCAACCAAACTGGATAGGCCCTTTGCAAACAATGCATAACATCTCCAACCACGATATAAGGAATGTCAGCCTAAATGCAACAGTTGACCCTACTAAAAGTTTCCATTTGACTTCAAACACGTTGCTCAACCATCAAAGACGATGCACACTTCCCCTAACGGAGCCCCAACCTGAATTCACTAACTGAACTGCACACCCCCTCCGAAATCCCACTCAATCATAACACACTAAATTCTCCAGCATTACACCACAAACACACAAAACAATCCTATACAGACTCACACACCAAAACAACAATAAAACTGTGCCACCCTGAAGCAAATCCAACACACAGTGACTGTTGTTTCCGAACTGAAGCTACCAACAGAACAGTAAAATTTCTCTTGTGTTCTCTCTTTCCCACCCACTAACTAACCCGCCCTGACCCTGCTTCCTTTTCAGATCTGCTGGAGAACCTGGACACCATGAAAATGGCAGCGGTGCGCGGTGTAACTCTCAATAACATGACATGCCCAAAAGCATAAGTGCAGCCTTTTTGGTGCTATGAACTTGACAGAAGCCAGGCTCGTATGATCGAAACAGATGGTGTAGGCTAATATGATATCTCAACTAATTGATAACTCTCTTTTTTGAGAATTTGCCCCAAAAAGGTAAGGCTTTTAGGCTGGTGATTGGCCTAACATTAGAATAGTCATAGAAATCCAGTGAAGAATTGTGTAGTAGCGTTCTAATAAGGCCCATTTTTAGATAAGCAGGAATAATGTCTAGAGTTAAGAAGGAGTGAATACGTTTCAAAAGAGCAGAATGAGAAGAAGAGTTTAATTCTTTCCAAAACCTAACAGTAATAAGATTGTCGGAATAAAACATAGGTTTAATGGAGTTCAAAATAGAGGAAACGTCCTCTAAAAAGGGAAGTCGAAAGGAATTACAAATGGCTATTGAAATAAAGAAAGGAGTGTCAATCGCTGCTGTTTTCTCCAGAAGTTGACTGAGGATTACGCTTATTTTTTGAGACACAAATGGAATTGGAGCCATTACATTTGTCAATCGATAAAAACGGAGCCATGTCTGCACCAGAATGCAAGCACTGGAACACAATCCTGATGGCCCCCTGATGTAATCACATCGCCTTTTCCCAGGTCTGAACCTGTGTTGGCCAAGCAATGACCATGCAGACCCATTTAGGCACTTGTGAGAGTTGGTCTGGTGGTGCTTGCCCCTCATCCTCAATAATTGCCCCCCTCCTGAATTTCCTGGCCATCCGTAGACGGATGTATGGTGTGTTCCTGGGTATGACCAGTGTGCTCTTCACTATTTAAAACTTTTTCGCACCTGTTCTCACCATCGACCCTCCCTCCCTGGAGTGGTGGCATGTTTCCATAGGAGTCAACCACCGGATCATCCCATGCTGCAGCATCTGTGAAACATGATGGGGAATTAGTGACATTCATTGGTCCACAAATGTAAAGGTCTTCGAGCTATTTCACCAGCCAACACTCATTGGGCTTGTTATGCTATGCGGCATGTCAGCAAACCATTTTGACCAGCAAATACCCCCTCCACTGCCACCTTTCCACTCTGCTTCCACAACCCTGCAACAGCACCCACCACACACTGCACTACCCAAGAGGTCATGCACATGCTCACCCAGTCATGCTCAACCATGCATATCCACCAATTCTTTTGATCGCAAGTGCTAGCAGCCCCAGCCCCATGGTGAATGCAGTATCATCTACAGCTAGGCCTGACCACCTTCTCACCCACTCAAGCACCCTTAAGCCCCCCCCCCCCCACAGAGGCTTTTCTATCTATATGGAGCACTGTAAGTGCAACCCAAAGACCGGCCCATGACCTCTCTTGAAGCCTGCTCCTGACTCACCCATTACCGGCATTCCTGTTCCTAGTCACACGTGTCTCAGCGTGCATCCTTCTTCTAAACTGACCTGTGTTCCATCAGTGAGGTTGAGTGCGTGTGCCCTGCAGCACCGCTGAATCTGTCTTCACCGGCCTTCCATCACACATACCCATCTCCAGGGATGCTGGCCAGCCCCTGCGGCCTCATCTGCAGCATCTGGAACTGCCAGCAATAGTGGACGGGGAGACCCCCTGCTACCAAAGAAAGAGCCATCCTGCTGTGTGTGTTTCCTTCCTACTATTTCCCATCAATCACAAATCCCACCTCTGCCAAAACTACCAAGGGACAAGAGACGCTTCATCCACAGAGCACCTTTCTCAAGTAACCGATGGCAGACACGGACAAACGGACCATGGTCCTACAAGAGTATAGGACATCTTGAAAATGTTGGCAGTGAAGTCCAGGATCCATTTTTCGTATCCTGTAACTCCTAGGCTCCTGCCCCAGAAACCAGACAGTGGACCAAGTAATGAATTCATGTGAGGGTCAGTCCCTTCCAATCTTCCAAAAGATACAGGCTGTTATGAAACCCAGTAACCAGACAATGAATGAAGAACAGGCCCCTATCATAGAGAAGGTGGTTAAAGTTCTCACAAACAACACCATGACAATGGTTCAAATCAGTAAGCCGGGAGGTACACAAACACAAGTGCTCTCCACAGAAGCGCCGATGCCTAAGAAATAGGCACTTCAGCAGGGGATGTCCCTTGTCCCCTGGCATCTTCTGGGAACCCGCAACTCCATCACAGACTCTGAGCAAGGACAAGCAATCCTACCACGAGTGTGAGCTAAACCAACATCAAGTGGATCACATATTTGAAGTCTGGGGATGGCCAATAATAGAGCTATTTGCCATCATGAAAAAGTCCAAGGGTGAGTTGTTTGCCAGCAGATTCCCACAGCAAGGCAGGGTTGCCAGTCATTTGGTCGAAATCAATTGGTCGACTGGACAACTGGTCGAATCAATTTGGTCGAAAACCAAATGGTCGAATTTCTTTTTTTTTTTTTTTTACCCCTTTTTTTTTTTTTTTGGGGGGGGTCCCCCCCCCAACCCCCTTTTTTTTCTTTCTTTTTTTTTTTTTTAACACGAAAACCCACAAAACACATATATAAATAAAAAAAAAAAAATTCGACCATTTGGTTTTCGACCAAATGACGTCGACCAAATTGCAGTCGACCAGTTTGTAGTCGACCAAATGACTGGACACCGCAAGGCAGCACAAGGGAGGCTTTCTCTATCCCATGGGCCAACAAATTCCTTTATGATTTCTGCCTTTCCCGCTGCTCCCTCGGGGTGCCGCAGAAGGTAAGGAGGCAGCCAGGCAGACTGACCATGATTGCTGCCGCTTGGCACAGACAGTGCTGGTTCTCGGACCTGCTGTTCCTGTCACTAGATCAGAGATTTCCCTCCCACAGACCTTCAACCTATTGTCATGGGAAGGAGGTAGGATGCTTCACTGAGACCCTTCCTCCCTGAGCCTTAATTCTTGGCTCCTCAACACATGGAGTTTGGTTGAGTAGATATGCCTGCGGAGGTCAGGCAAATTCTCTCCAAGGCCAGAATATTTTCTCTATTATGAAAGACCAAGTTACTAAGGCAACGCCTTATTACTGCGCCAGAAAAAGATCTTGGAAACCAAAGAGTTTTATACTGTGGATGTTTTTATTGTTAAATTTTGTGTGTCGCCCTATAGATTACACGTGTTTCGGCGTACCGCCTTTCTCAAATCAGGGCATGTCTGAATATTGCTTATTCTCTGGAGACGCAGGATGCGAGAACGTTAATTTGGAGTTGGGATTGATCCCAGTTATGACAGTTTTATCTGACCTTAGAAATAAGCAATATTCGGACATGCCCTGATTTGAGAAAGGCGGTACGCCGAAACACATGTAATCTATAGGGCGACACACAAAATTTAACAATAAAAACTTCCACAGTATAAAACTCTTTGGTTTCCAAGATCTTTTTCTGGCGCAGTAATAAGGCGTTGCCTTAGTAACTTGGTCTTTCATTATACAAGCGGAGTTAAGGAACTCTAAGTCTCCGCTCTAATGGCACACCAATGCGGCAGCTTAAAAATTTGCAAGTAATTAGGTTGCGGGGGTAACAAGGTGATATCAACCCAAAAGTTCCTTCGCAAGCTTTTATTTTCTCTATTAGGCTACAACAAAAAGTGGAAAAGATTTACCACCTCCTGTGCAAACCAACACATTGATCCAATCACATATTAAGCTTCTCAACTGCTGCCCTACATGCTCCATGTGGCGGAAAGAGTGTTAACCCATTCATCTATCAAAGTCCATCTGCCTGCTATTTCACGATACACCCAGACTCCTGGTGCAACGTAAGTATGCTCTACAAAGTTAATAAAGAAGTTCATAAGAGGTCTCTTCAAGATGTGTCAACCGGTACTCCAGGTTGCTCTTCTACGGGAGCGAAATACGAACCAGACTTTTGAGCAGATACACGCAGCAGACATCAAATACATCACCTGGAAAACAGCATTGTTAGTCAACATCATCCCAGCTGGAAGAGTTATCGAACTGCAGGCTCCATCGGTGCAAAAATCTTTCCTGGTGTTCCACAAGAACATGGCTGTTCTACAAACGAATGACAACTTTATAACCAAGGTTTCGTCCTCTTTCCACCTCAATGAGCCACTGGTTCTTCTGGCTGTCTTCAATACTCCATCTACCTCTGCCGAGTGTCTCTTCATTCTTGAAAGTCCAAAGGGTGCTCGACAACATAAAGTCATTTCACCAGACCAATCAACTTTTTGTTACATGTGGCCCCAGGAACTGGTAGATGGGTCTTTAAAATAGGCATTGCAAGGTGGCTAACAGCCTGATTTGCCTGTTGCTACATGAAAGAGGCAAGTCTGCTCCCTGGAAGCCAAGGGTACATTCTACAAGGGGGCTATCTTCCACCACTACCTTCTGAAGCTAGTACCAGTAATGATTGTGAAGGTAAGAGAAAGAGGGAAATGCTGACTTCTGGAATCTGGAGGAATTGTTCCCAGAGTGGGAGAAAGAGAACACTGCTGACAGCTGAATGAAAGCAGGTGCAGTGCATTCTGGAACGTGGAGGCTGAGTTCCCAAAACCAGTGAAAAAGTGAATGATAGGAAAACGCTGATGGCTGTACCCGGACGAAAAGGTTGGCAACTTGGGCAAAAAAAGAATGAATGCATGTTGGCACTCGAAACTAAAGTCTCTCTCAAAAAAAAGTAACTGGTAACTAAGAAAACAAGTGTGTATTTGTTTAGTTATTTATCTCACGTGATTTATGTAGACGCCAGACACAAAGACAGTTCACTTCCACACACAAACACCTAGAAATGCAAAAATAACAGGGAGGGAGAGACAGGCAAGGAGGGAAAAGGGAAATGCAATTAACCGCTGACTGACAGTGCTATACTGCATCGTTTGGAATTGTTATAAGTGCTGATTGTATGGAATTGGGCATTTGGTTTCCAGGTGGATGGTTCTTAGCCTCAGATGTTTGCTACGGGTCTCTTCTTGTTCATGTGCAAATTCGCTGTGCTCTTTCCAGAAACTCTCATCCCATATAGGTAGCTTTTGAATCTTGCAAAATGTTGTTGTTTGCAGAGTAATGGTTCCATAGTAAAGGACCTGGCGGGGCCAGTAGTCTTCATCCAATACTTTAGTTTTCATCTGGACAGTTTGTAATCTTTTTGCTCGAGAGGTGAACTCTACCCAAGGGCCAAAAACACCCACGGCAACACCCCAAGAGCCCGAGGTCAGGTTGATAGCAGCCGCCTGGAACATTCAGAAGGAATGGAGGCAAGGGCAACCGGTTGAAGACACAGATGGAATGAAGGGTAGTTACCAGGCTAGTGGGGCTGTGAAAACATGGGAGAGACCACTAAGAAAATGCCATGGGAATAAGCTAAACCCCCACTTCCGTTCAAAGGACTTGATCTGTGCTTAATTTGTAAATAAAATAAGTGCCAGGGCCCAAATATGTTCTAACCCTCCTGTGACATGCAGGTGGGCAGTTCCCCACCACTGCTGCCACTACCCATAGCTGCTCCCCACAGTGTTGGCATATTTGGGGTTACTCTACAGCACCTGCTCTTTGTGGTTGATGGATGCACTGATTATCACCAGTCATAATTAATGTAAGTTTGAAACAATAAGTGCCAGGGCTCAGAAATAAGTGCCAGGACTGAGCCCCTGCAAACAACCCCACACATTAAGCTCTGTACTCAGTACATACCAAGAAGGACGGATCCAACAGTTGGCATCACCGAGAGGAGTGCGGAGCAAGCTTCCAGGCTGACCGACTTTTTGCAGAGTTTTGGGAAGGAGGTTCGCTTAATATGACATGGCAAAGGGAAGGGGAGAAGCAAAGAAACAGAAAGGTCAGCTTTGTGTTAGGACAATTAAAGCAAGCAGAGGAAAACAAAGCCTACATGGTATTCCTGGTCTGTGCACGCACGCACGCACGCACACGCATACACCTTATAGAAAGCTAGACTTTGTTGCGTTCAGTGTCAGACACGTGCTGAGGATTAAGGTCCTACTGCAGGCAGGCCACAGGAATCAGCTGTGGCTGCCCAAGAGCAGGGAGAAGACAGAACCAAAGGAAGGCTTATGATCTGGGTGGTCCCTATATATGCCAAAAGCAGCTGCTGACAAAATGGAGCAGGGCCAAGGCGGGGGTAGTCTTAATAATGGCAGCTGCCTATACCAAAAGCATATGCCAACAAACCCAGGATCGGTTGTGGGGCTAAAGACTGGTGGCTGCAAATGCTAAGAGCGCCTACGGGTGACAGGCAAGGAGGGTGCGGGCAGGGAGGCAAGAACATTCTGTCCGAGTATGCCAGGAGAATGAGGAAGGGAAAGGCTGCAGGGCAAATGAGAAGCGGGAGGCTGGGGGCATAACGGCGGCACCAAGGTGATGGAAACAAGCACGTTGCATGGAGCACACGCTCGCTCTCATTGCCTGCAGCATGTGTCAGCGTCTCCCCAGTTGCGGAGCAGCTCGAAAGACTGCACACCAGGGATGGCTGACAGTTATTTGCTTAGGTATTTGGGTCCTTTCTTCCAAAGGATTTTGAGGGTAGAGTGCACAGTATTATTGATTGAACCATGGTTATGCTTTTTCAGGCCCAGTCTGGCCATCCTGTTTTGAACCAGCTGTCATTGCTTGATAATGGACAGGGCTTTAAGTGGGCAGGGGCTAGTTAGGGCTTAGCCCTGGTAGTCTCCAAATATTGCTCTTGAGCCAGGTCTGTGCCAGGGCTCTCCAAACTGACCTTCTTACCAAATGTCTTTAAACATATGAGTGGCAATATTGCTATTTACCAGTAGATGTCACCTTCGGTAATGCTTAAAATCACAACACCATTTAAAGACATTTGAAATTGGATTTTTTTCAAACAGGAAAGGGAAATAAGAGAATGCAGTGCTTGATTTGCGCCACACATTCTGTTAAAGTATTATCATTAGAATACCTAAAATTAGTATGTACGAATAATGGATTTCTTTCAGAAAAACTGTGGGATTTTATGGTGTACTGACCCCTTTTGATTTGATGTTCTGTTTCATATTTCTATATATTTATATTGGTCAAAATGGTTACACATATTAACCATATTTAAATACATCTATTAAGCCAGAATGTTTGCCCTTTCATTGCACATATGTAAACTCGATTGGCTCTACTAGGTCACTCCTTTAATTACACAGGCCACTCCACTTTTAAAAGTTTATTAGCTTCTTGGGATTTGAAACTGCACAAGACCCTTTTTATGCCCGCCTCCAAATAATGCATCACGACACACTCGAGCCCCCCCAATTTCGTATCCCACTTAACGCACTGATAATGAACTTTATACAGCAATGTGCAGTTTGTTACAGTAGTCCAGTTTGCCCAGGACCAGTGGCTGCACTATTTCTGTGTTGTGGTTTATTCGCAGAAGGTGCATGCCTTTTTTCAGAATGTGCGTTTGATTGTGGGACGCTTCCCATGGTGCCTTTCGCAAGGCCATCAAAACCAAGCTTTTCGTTTAAACCTGCAGGCCCTTCGGGTACATCTTAAACAATCTGTATGTCTATTTTTGCTAAAATGTATGTACCAACCTGTATGTAACTTGTAACTTCAAGACCACTTGTTGGGCGGCTTCTTGTAACCCTTAAATAAGCCTTCTTACACTCCGTTTTAAGCACCTCAATGCCCTTGGGCTGTAGAGCGCTCTACAAATGTAAAAAATAAAAATGTATTAAGGCATCGATTTGCTAATGGAAGGACAAACTGCTATGAAATATATTTCCTTGCTTTTGTGCTTCATCAGTGGGAGCGGGGTACATGCTTAGGAATTCTAACCATTTGTAAGGGCAACACAGTTTGTTGGCAAGCATCCATTTTGGATTGCGAATAAGCATTCCAAAATATTTTCGCTTTGGTCCTGCTTATCATTAGTCCAAAACACGAGTTTGATGTCAACTGCTTGTAGCGGAAAGGAACATGTTTAAGCAGTAGCAGCTCTAAATCTAACACAAATAAAAAATGTGCAGAGGAAGACATTTTTTTATTTGCATTAGTTTGAGAAATACACCACTTTATTCACAAAGGTAATCTGCACATTTTTAGCGGCTGTGCGGTCGGGCAGAAGATGCCCTGACCAGCCCCTTTGCTTATATTAGTATTGGGAGTGTGCTCCCACAGTAAGGTAGGACACACTCCCAGAACCCACATTTCACAGCAATGGCATTTAGGGGTCCTGGCATTGTGAAATGTGTTAAAAATAAAAACAACATGTTTTTCATTTTTTGGGGAATAGAAATGAAAGTGGGACAAAATCCTTCTTAAAATAAATGCATGACTGGTCAGAAGCAGCACATCCTGGAGGCAGCGCGCCTCCCCGTGTGCATTGTGCCTCCCTGTGTGCATTGTGCCTCCCTGTGTGCATTACGCCTCCCTGTGTGCATTGCGCCTCCCTGTGTGCAGTGCGCCTCCCCGTGTGCAGTGTGCCTCCCCGTGCGCACAGCGCCTCCCTGTGTGCATTGCGCCTCCCTGTGTGCATTGCGCCTCCCTGTGTGCAGTGTGCCTCCCCGTGTGCATTGCGCCTCCCCGTGTGCATTGCACCTCCCTGAGTGCATTGCGCCTCCCTGTGTGCAGTGCGCCTCCCTGTGTGCAGTGCACCTCCCTGTGTGCATTGCGCCTCCCTGTGTGCAGTGCGCCTCCCTGTGTGCATTGCGCCTCCCCATGTGCATTGCGCCTCCCTGTGTGCATTGCGCCTCCCTGTGTGCAGTGCGCCTCCCCGTGTGCATTGCGCCTCCCTGTGTGCATTGCGCCTCCCTGTGTGCATTGCGCCTCCCCGTGTGCTCGTGGTAAATAGGCACAGGGGAATGCCTTTATTTTTGGAGCATTGTATAGCACATCCTATTCGTCAATTCAGGACGTGCTTTAAACAGCCCAGAAATTCCCCCCACCTTGTGCAATTGCACAAAAGCGCTCAAACAGGGCAGCAGAATGTTTGTCTTCAGGTGCCCTTTCCCAGTGGGCCACAACCTTTTTGGGCGCAAGCGATCAGATGCCTTAGCTCGTTTCATGGTCTTTTTTGAGAACCTAATCCCTTGTGTCTCGAATGGCTGCCATGGGGCACATATAAGCATTATTTTTTTTTATTTTTTATTTATTTTGTGTATAATTGCATTAGCCATTTTTACAAGAATGTTGCGGATCGTGTTATAAGAGCCACACAATGGAGAAAGAAACAACAAGGAAGAAGAAGAAGACGAGCAAAAAGGAAGAGGAAAACGAAGATGAGGCAGAAAGTTCGGGCAGAAAGGACCAAGGCAGCGACAGATCAAGCCTAAGCTAGCGGGCATGGTCCAAGGACAGGCGTTTAGTTCAAATGAGATCTTTCTTCCGGCCCCTCCGACTGGACAGTTGTTCACAGTGGCTGTCTGTATGGCGATCTGTTCAAAGGTGTTTTCCAGGATTTTTACTGTGGCTATTGTCCATTTTGTTTTCTCCCCAGACATCAGCCTATTCCACCATGTGGTTTCCTCTTCTTCTGTCATTCCAGGGAGATCTATGCACAGGCTGTTCAGGTATGTGGCTCTTAACTCTGGGCATTGTAGCAGGAGATGTTTTATTGTTTCCGGTTTATTTGGCTGGGCACATAGTCTACATTCTTTGGTGTTCGCTTGTAGCCTGATTGCCTGAATTTCATGAGTCGGGAGGAGGTTTAGGCGAGCTCTCATGTAAAATGTCCTTAATTGTTTGTTTGGAAATTTGATGCAATATGCCATTGGCTCTTTCAATCTGTTGACATTTGGAGGGAGATGCTTGGTTAGTTTATTTGCTTGGGCTTTCTCAAGGGTCTCTATCCAATCCTGGCTTTCATTTTGGATTTTACTCTTACTGGATTATCTTTTAGATCATCTTCAGTGCATGCGATCTCGGTTAGCTTCTCTCTGAGCTTGTCTACCCACCGGTTTAAGACGGTTAAGTGTCGATTTGCTATTTCGGTAGTGATGATTTTGTAGATCGGCGGGCTGTCAGATACGAGGGTGTTCCTAAACAGTTGCATTGCGCATTGCCACACTGTCGCTTCCAGGGAGAGTAGACCAAGCTCTCTCCTGATGATCTCCATTGAGGTAGCATTGGACAGTCCTAGTACCGTTTTCCATATATAGCCCTCCAGTTTCCGCCAGATTTCGTTTGGCATGGTCAGGGTTGTGCCCATTCCATAGGTAAGGGTTGGTCCTACCTTGCCTTTGTAGTACTCTATCGCTGGTACCAGTGAGAACTTACCATATTTTCTGTCAATAGTTTTCATTTGGGCTGCAAGATTTTTCGTTTTTCCCATAGTGATTTTTGCATTGCTGATTTGTTCGTCGAGTGGTCGATGAACACTCCTAGATATTTAAAGCTTGGAAATTCTTCGATTTCGACTTTGTCCAGAGCCCACTTGTAACCTGTCTTGGTCTTCATAGCGCTTTTTCCCATGGTTACTATTTTCGTTTTCGATTTGTTTATTTTTAGGTTGTTTAGATCCATGTATTGAGCCAGGTTGGTAAATTTGGCGCTGTAAGCCGATTTGGGTTTGATCTAAGAGTATCAGATCATCAGCGTACAGTAGGCGCAATATGTTTACATTTCCCAGCTTGGGTGGAAAGGCTCTGACTGATGCTTCCGTTTCTTTGAGGTCACCCAAGAAAGCGATAAACAGTGCCGGGGCCAGCGGGCAGCCTTACTTCTCTCCCCGCTCTGAGTGTATCTCTCTAGATAAGAGACCTTGGTTGTTTAGACATACTCTTAAGATTGTGTTTGTGTGTAGGGCCATCACGGGATCGAGCAGTTCCCTCAGGCACTTCCATTGTTCCAGTTTGTCCCACAGAATTTGCCTGTCCACTCTGTCGAAGGCCTGTGACAGATCTACAAATGCCAAGAAGACCGTGGGGGCGCCTTGCTTCACCTTTGATTTTATAAGGTTTAAGATTAGGATGTTGACTGTTGTGCTCCCTTTCTTTAGAAATCCCATTTGGAATGGGTCGTTGGCCGGTGACATTCTAGCTCAATTTCGAAAGTGTGCCAGGAGGACAGTTGCAAAGATTTTGCCTATTATGTCCAGCAGGGCGATGGGACGGTAGTCACTCGGGTCTTCTCTGTTTCCTCGTTTGAAAATCGGTACCACCACTGCTTTGGACCAAGATGCAGGGGGGGATCTTGTCTGTCTGCACTGATCGAAGATGGTACTGATAATGTTGGCCCATTCTTCAGTGTTCTGTTTAAGATTTATATTGCTTAGGCCATCTGGGCCAGGGGCTCGTGATTTTTTGAGTTTGATTATGACGTTCTTTATGTCGTCTGTTGAGGATATGTTAAATCATGGTGTTTCGGCTCCTCTTACCGGTAGCGACTTGTGGAGTGGAGGTGCCCTAAACAGGTTTTCAAAGAAGTTGACCCATTCATTTTCGCTTACTGAGTTTGCGATTTGCTTTTCCATCTTCTTTTCTGGTTTTTTGATAAGTGCCCAAAAGCTGTTAGTTTTTTTAGTGCTCAATGACCGGAGCATATCCTCCGCATCTTTTTGGAACATTTCATGTCTATGACCTAGCAGCCATGATTTATATTTTCTGTTTTCCTGTAGCCATGTGTTCCACGTCGTCGGCGAGCTGGCTTTAAGGTTTGTCTTTTCATTTTTCTCAGTGCTCTTTTTCTTTCCGCGACTGCTTTGTCATATACGTGGATGTTTTGCGGTGCCTTTCGATTTTCTCTCTTCGTGTTCATCCTGCATTGTAGTAGGAAGGGCAGGTAGTCCGGGGATTGTGTCTTTTTTTCTTGTTGCTGGATTCCCGTTCTGTATTTCTCGGTGATGCTTTCTATGTTCACGGCGGTGAGGCGTAAGCGGGTTTGTTGGTTGTTCACCTCAATCAAGTTGTTACAGTTGTTAAATGTAGGACGCAGTGATTTCCATGCTATAGCCAGAAGGTTGTGGTCACTTTCTATCGTTTTGGTAACCGAGTAGTCTTCTATGTACTGCAGTAGACTGTGGGAGATGAAGAAATAGTCGATGTTTGCGCTGGACTCGCCTCTCTCCCATGTTGGAGTGTTGACCTCCCAAGACTTCACTGCTGCAGCGTTGTGGAGGTTTCTGGATTTCATGCGAGTAATCCAGGTAGTTCCTCTTTCTTCCGCTGGAGTATAAGCATTATAACATCAAGGTGGCAGTGAAGTGCCTCCATCATTTGCCTACTTGCTCTTAAGTAGTTCTGTTTTTTTAAAAGCCCGTAGTGCAGTGCTGTGCCTGCTCTCCTGTACGCATTATTCTGAGAGCCTCTCTAGAAGAGCACCATGGTCCACCCAATAGTGTAAGCCACTGACGAGTCTTGCAGGACTAGGTGTGACTTCTGTTTACTGTCCCAGCACGAGGGTGGATTCTTTGATGTTCATTAATGTCGTTCAGGAGCTGCCGTGAAAATGGCCTAATTTTTAAGTACGAGTTATGTTTTTGCGAATCGCTGTATTACTATGCCTAGGAAATGAAGGTTGCAGTTGAGCTTGTAATTGACTAACTTACGAAGGTCGCCATTTGTTTTTGATAAGTAGAATTGGCTGTTTGAGTGCTGTCTGGACTGTTCCCATTTGGAAGGAAGCGTTGCCTAGTTTAGCCGTGATGGGGCCGCTGTGTGGATTTGCTCCTTGATTACTGCAGCGAGGCAAGGGCAACACCGTGCAGCGGGTGCCTTCATTTTACTCCCCGTTTCCATGCATTCTACCCAAGGGTCAAGTCCTATAAAAAAGTGCAGGGACTCATTAACATATCAATTGAATGTGGTGTCACAAGAAATAAGCAAATCAAGGTGCCTGCTGAAAAAAGTTGGGGGACTTCTGAAAAAAGTGGGGGACTCCGTCCACCCGCGTGTACCTTCGACTTGAGCCCTGCTTCTACCTCAGATTGTCTAAGTGTGCAGTAAACTGCCGTTGGTGGGTTAGTGGTCAGAGGAGGAGTCCCATTAGAAATGGCAGAAAGAATATCAAACTTCTTTGTTAAAATAAGTTCAAAGATTCAATCCATGATTAAAAAAAATCAGACTAAGGATGGCTTAATTTCACTTTTGAATTATTATGGGTTAATGAATTCCTTGTTTAGAAGGAGGGATAGCTTAGTTTTGTTTGGGGCATGAGAGATTATGTGGCATGATATTCCTATATTGCCCCTTCTGGGGACCGGCAGTAGCCCCTCTACCTTCTTTGGAAAGGTAGGGAGCCTTCATTGATCTAGAAGCTTCTCAATTCCACTCAAGCCTCTTAGTCAAATTCAAGATGTACCATGTTTTCCCCTTTTTGATTAAGGATACAT
This sequence comes from Ambystoma mexicanum, assembly GCF_040938575.1. Classification (NCBI taxonomy): domain Eukaryota; kingdom Metazoa; phylum Chordata; class Amphibia; order Caudata; family Ambystomatidae; genus Ambystoma; species Ambystoma mexicanum. The sequence continues at coordinate 293,678,625 of NC_090926.1, read as the reverse complement.
TTTTTTTCATGGAGGCTTTTCCTTCAGCTCAGCGGAGAGGTAATGAAGGATTATTTGCAGGTAATTATTGTGCTCCATGTTAACTAATGCTTTTTTGATGGCACCCTTTACATTTTCATTTGTGAGGCATCTGCTTTTCTTAATAATTTAGGGAAGTTATTAGAGTTGTGTAGGGTGATTTCACTGGAGGCCACACAGTGATCTGACCATTACTGTTTGGTTACAGTTGTTGAAGTTGCCTCCAGATTCCATGTGGAAAGGGCATCAAGCGCACAGCCACCTCTGCGGGTGGACTCTGTGTTTAAAGCCCAAGGCTTTCATGTTACCTAACCTAGGCAAGGTAGCACACCCTTAACATCTCTACACTCCAGCCCCTGGTTGGGAACTCCCAAGATGAGGATTTTTGGAGGTTTGTTTTGGAGCTCACATAGCAGTTCCATACATTGATCGGGGAATGTGGCATTTTCCACTAGGGTTTGGGTGGGGGCAGGCCCCGCAATCACCTTAACCCATGCCTACCTACCACCTGAGGAGCAAGTACATGTTTTGTACGTAAAGCAAGTTTATTGGACAATCATCCAGGGAGCAGTTACATGGTGCTGTAAAAGCAAACTAACCCAAGACTCAACAAACCAAATCAGTTGACACCTTATAAACATTTTTGCAACAGTTAAAAGACTCCCAGATACTTTATTACAATCCACCCCCACATGTGATTTGACAAAACACTTTTCAAATAAATCCCATCTTTCTCCAAATCCTACATTGTCATCGGCAGCTGTTATTCTAGCTAACATCTGCAGCTCATGTGTAGAATACACCCCCTTTTAGGATTTGTCCATGGTAGGTCATGACATCATCAACCAGTTCAACAATTATATGCCAACATAATTTATTACAAGTCATAATTGGCCTAAGCCATTTTAACCTTAACTTTTAATTGCACTTGGTTTGCATAAATATGTCAAGCGATATGAAGAAGGTTGGGTTAACAACTTCTCTTTGAATTAGCGATAACTATCTCATTCCTCAGGTCACTGGTTCCATTGGAAAATTCTAATCTCAATAACTGACACTTCATCGCACACAGCACATCTGAAAACACAATTGAAACTTCAGGGTTTCAATTACGTTAGCGTTGGGCATTGACTCACACCATATTTTGCTGCTGGTGAAAAACAAATAGCGAAACCCCTCTGTCAAGCTCCCATGCATTCACGAGATTACATCTGCCACCTGCAATACTTATCAGACCATAAACCCCATGATGGCCCCTTCAGCTGAGTTGACAGTGAAGGTTGAAGTTACTTACCTACCCATCCTCTGGCCTCTGAAATCCTGCAGAATCAGTTTCTCAAAAGTCAAAGTTCACTTGGCAAACATCCCTGACTGCCATGTTTTAATCAATTTGTAAAAAGCCTACCACATTTAGATTCACAAATTCCCTATGTATTTTTATCAATGTGCATGCATGTTTAATAACTGTCATATGTTTTCTTAACAGTTGGTTCTCTGGCCAGTCCTCTTCCTTGCAAGCACATTGAAAACATTCTCTGCCTCTCAGTTTCCAGGTACTTTACAGCACCCCACGTGTGAATTGTGTTTATGTTGCATTTGGTGGTTTTAACATTTTATCTTTCTGCGGGTGTGTTAGCTAAGATGTATCAGTTCTAAATAAAATGTAACACTACAGTAATATATCCCATCCATAATTAACCACAGTTGTGACATGGCGCTCAGTTCGCTGCACCTCCAGTCATCAATATGGCACATGCAACATAAACACCCCCTTGCTCGTGTGTACCTTTCCTGACCACCCCAACCTTCCCCCCTTGAGTGAATACTTTAACTAACAAATCATAAACATCTTCATGGGGAACCACCCTACAACCATCTCTCACACCAGACCCAATATGGGCATACCCCTCCACTGAACAACCCCAATTCGTCCGCCCACCATGTCCGCAATCTACCCACTGCTCCACAATCACCCCAATTTGCTGGAGGACATAAAACAGCTTCAGTCTGAGTGCACATATGGGATGAAATGGTAGTTATTCTAGCCTTGTAGAGGGTCACAGCCATCATGGCAACAGCTTTTGGTACCTGTCACGTGCCTCACGCGTCTGCCATCCTGGAGGCTATGGAATACATGGCGGCTTCACCGCCATTAAGATGTTCCATCTGTTTTCTTTCCATTTCCTACTTGCGCGTTTTAGTCTTTCTGTCTGTCTCTGAGTCCTTTCCTTTTTAACTACGCCCCTTCTTTGGCGCTGCGCATTGCAACCCTACTGCTTTCACTTCCGGGTTTACACGCTAGTACTCTTGCTCCTTTTTCGTGCTTCTGTTGGTTATTCTCTTCATTTTTGTTTACCCTCGTTATTTCTTTTCGCAGGCGGGTCTCGCCCCGTACTATTTTTGCCTCTCCCTCCGTCTGTTTTACATGGGTTCTTCTCCATCCTCTCTCGCTGCCGCGCTCTCTTGTGGTCCTTGCCCTGCCTTCTATACTTACTCCGGTTCCACCGCTACCTTCATTTCCTATCTGTATTTTTTCCTCACTGCAGGTTCCCCTTTTCTTCAGTGCTTGCTTTCTTCTACCTTATCTGGCTTACCTGCTTTCTGTAGGATCCACAGCATTCAGTTTCCTCCGCCTTGGATTACCATCAGTTGTGTCCTGTTTTCTTTCCCTACCGGAAAGACTGATTCTCTAACCTAGGAAGTGATACTCCACTTCTCCCATCCTGCTTGAAAGACTCTGACTATTTCTTCTGGAGTACTGGACTCTTCCTATCTCAGTATTCTACCAGGCCTTCGGCCTCTGTGCAGTCTTGCCTCTGGGATTCACCCGCCCAAGGATACCGCGCTCCATGGATTACAGGAGTTTTTTTCCGCCGTTTGGGCTTTTTCCTTTCTAAGGCACTCTTGGTACAGGGTCCTCTGTCTACCTTATCTATTAAGGCGCCCGACTGGCTTCACTCCGTGGGAGGCCGTATCTCTTCAGGAAAAAACTAAGAGACCGGAGAAAGAAGGGGCACCTGCAAGACAGCTCTTCTGAAGACGCAGGTGAGGAGGAGGGGGAGATTGAAATAAGTGACACTCAAGGAGTGGAAGACAAACTTGTCATTACCTGAGCAGAACAACATCGTAATAACATTTTATAGCAACAAAAAAGAATAAGAAAAAGGACAAAAATAAGTAACAAGATCTTCACAGCGAGGCTCATCCAAGGTGATACCCAAGAAAACAGAGAGTCTAGCCACAAATCATTTAGATTCCTACCTCATTTTCCATGATCACTCTGAAGTTATGTAAGGCAGCAATAGTCTGTGTCAGAGTACCATTCTCTGTATCATTGGGAGGTGCAAATGTGCGCAGGTACTCCCAATCTTCTCACTCACAATGCCCTCCATTGATGTTAGGAGGTCGAGTGTGTACCGGTTCTGCAAAGTCATTACCCTCAGCGTCCGTAACTCTTCCCTAATGGCACCAAACGTTGATTTGGATGTGTTGACGAATAGCAATGGTTTGTACCTGGTCACCTGGAGCCATTTGGCATTTGCCGCTGCTTGGACCCTAGGTGCCAGAATGGACGCAAAGAAACTCTTGGTGTGGCTGAACAGTCGAAAATTGATCGGGAATGTCCATTAAGGCTTTGGATGATGCTGCTGAGAGGTAGTTAGTTAGTCTACTACGTTTCATTTGTTCCTGATTTCCGTTGAACAAAGTCCCTGGTTTGTCCATATAAGAAGATGAAAGGGATGCTAGAGGCACAGGGAACAAAAGGGGCACTGATGTAATTTTGGGCATTGGATTGACCAAAAATGTATGTTACTTAGGGAAGAAGAGAACTGGCATGTGAAGGATAGAGAAACTACACACACCCCACCAGGCGGAAGGCAACTGCCTGTATGCGTTTGGTCCACAGATCCAGAAGTTATCTAGAAGGGCAGCCGTACCTCCAGCCAGATCAGCGATGTGAATCGCATGGCTGCAGTTCCCATTTGTGCCAATGGGCACTGTGCCAGCACCCTTGAAAACACAGAGAAAATGGGTGTCTGAATCTTAACAGGTTTTTCAGGCTCTTTGAACCATTTCAGATGTTCTGAGTAACTTCACCATGAATTCCTGCATTCTTGGTTTATTCGTGCCACCCCTTCTTTTTTAAAGACCCCTCATTCCTCCTGCTCTGCACCTACTCACCCCTTGCTCCCACCGATTGCTAGAACAAATAGCCCCTTCCAGAGTCAATTGGGCTCTTTGAACACACTGTATGTGTTTCTGCTTTTTACAATCAGCAACTGAACAGTCTTCATTAACTGGTACTATTGATCCCATAATGGACTTCCCTTCAAACTTTCCTTGGACCCTGCACAACGCTAGGTGGACCACACATAGCGTGTCTGCTAACTTTACCTCACTCAGGATAAACACCCTAGGGATGCCAAAAGCATGGGGGATGAGAGGGCAGATGTAGCAAGATCCTACGGATCTCTCTCTCACCACCTTCCTCATATGGCTATACCATTTACTATCTTCTGTGAAATCATGCACATTTGTTGTGGGATCTAGTTCATCATCCCCATTATCCAAAAAATCACAATTAACATTTATTTTTTCTCTTGAGATTATCTCTTCGAATTCTACAAAACCAGACAATTTTAAACTTTCTGTATTTACACTGGTTAACATCTTCAGACATGATGACACAAGGACCATTAAAACATGAATTTCCCCACAATTTACAAGTTTAGACATTTCACTCCTAAACAAAAAGATTCAAATTTTGGATCTTTGTTTGCACCCTCCTTTGCAATGGAATGAATGGTGAGTTCTTATGGCGTACTTAACTTTATGCATGCTCTTGCTCCCAGGAGCAGCTGTGTCTTGCGGTGATTGTCAGTAGCCTTGATGTTTTCACCTGTTGTCTGTTGGTGAGAAGACACAAGCTGTGAAGATATAATCTTAACACTTTTTATTAAAGCCCTAAGGTACTTCCTAAAGGTACTCCTTAAAGGTACTCCCAAAAGGTACTCTCGCGCCTCGAAACACATTGTGCATAGGCACATTATGAATACCCAATAAATAAATAAAATCAAGATAAGATCCTCTCCTAGGACCTCTGCGGTCTTGTGTGCATCTGATGTCATTCATGAGTTCAGGTGAAAGAGGTGTGGGTAACCTATGCCCGTCATTATTTCGTGAGGGCTTAGGTGATGGTCTTTGCCTGGCTGGTTTCTCAAATAAAACAAGGAAAGTGAAAGGCAGTGGTGCCAGGATGTTTCAATTCATTACATAATTTGGCTAAGTGGGCCTTAAGGACCCCATTGAGTCTCTCCATGATTCCGTTGGCCTGCAGGTGGTAAACTGAAAACAGCCTGTGCTTGATCCCAAAAAGTGAAGTAATTTCTGCAAATAATGGATTGAATAAGTGGGTTCCATTGTCGGATTTTAGGACCTCACAAATTCCTCACTGAGGAACCACCTCTCTCACCAGAAATCTTTCTGCAGATTTAGCATCATGGTGTACATGGGGACCAACCTCAAGCCACTGGGAGAATGGACATACACTACAATCAAATATCTGAGGTTACTGCACCTCATAATCATGCCCACAAAGTCAATGTGGAGAACCTTGAATGGGCTGTAGGGCCTAGGCAAGGACCCCCCTACTAACCCAATGGTGTTGCCGAGATTGAATTCCTTGCATACTACACAATTCCCTATCTATCTACTTACCTGTTCTTGTAGGTTAGGGATAAACCATTCCTCCTCGAGCTCTGCTGCGATTTGTCACAGAGAAGTATGTGACGGGTAGTGTAGTTGCTCTATAGCCAAAAGAAGCAGCTCTACGGGCATTACTACATTCCCCATCACCTCCAGTCACCACAGCAAATCTGTGGGTGAGAGAACACAGGATCTCTTCTTACATTGCTCCTGTTCTTCTCTAGGGGCTTTACCTTGCATTGCTATGATCTGAAGCACTGTAACTGCAGTGTATGGGGCTGGTAACTGTACCTGCTGGGACATGGTTTCCATTTTCTGGGAATCTGTAAATGGTAAGTACGCTGCTTCCCTCACCGCCTTGTCTGCGGCATCATTCCCAAGAGCTATTGTATTAGTACAGTTAGTATGTGCAGCGCATTTAGCTAAACCTATCTGTACTTGCAATGTTAACACTTCAATTAGTCAGGATAGCAGGACAGCATGCTGAACAGGGGCACTGGCTGACCTCCTAAATTCTTTTCTCTGCCATCTTGATAACCCAGAATGTACGGTGGAGGTGTCGTACACAGTCAGAATAAACAGTGATCACCTTACCCTTACTTATTTCTAGTGCCTCTATAAGTGCCACTATGTCTCCCGCTTGCGCAAAGTAATTCGAAGGCAATCATCTCTTCAGTCTGACCCGGTATTCTCAATCCACAAGGCCCATGACAGCTGCACCCATATGCCTTCCACCAGTGTCCTGATTTATGATTGAAGACCCATCAACAAAATGTACCTCACCTCCCTCCAGGGCATCCTCCTTAACATTCATTCTCTCTTCCTCTTCTCCCTCATTAGTGGCACAATTATGAACAGTGTCCTCAGGTTTCACTGGTTTGGCTACAAAGGTTGCAGGATTGACTAGGTGACACCGCACGGGATGTATCAATGCATTTGATAAAATTACCTCATATCCTGAAACTCTTTGGGTTGTCAGCATCGGCTTGGATTTCTCCAAAATCGCAAACACTGCATGCTCTATGTATAATGTCACCGGGCAACCCATAGTAATGGTTGAAGACATTTGTATTGCAAAAGCTGCTGCTGCTAGAGCTTGCACACAAGGCAACTATCCCTGCATTACTGGGTGTCGGAGTGCTCTGTACTGTGCTAAAGGTTTGTGGCATAGCGATGTTTGTTGTGTCAGCACCACTGTCATCACTTGCCCATTTAAATGTGAAAACAAATAAAATGGTTTCTCACATTTCGGGGTCACCAAGACTGGAGCATTGTTGATCACAACCTTGAGTTCCCGGAAGCAAGTCTCCATTTCCTCAGACTACTTTCTCAGACCTTTCACCTTCTGTGCTTCCTTAAGCCCATGCACTAAAGGCCTCAGGTAACTAGAGTAATCAAATGTCCCGAATACAGTAGTTACAGAGCCCCAAAAACTGCTGCATCTGTTTTACTGTGACTGGCTGAGGCGTATTCTGAACTGCGGTGGCTCTCTCTGGCATTACATTAATTCCCACAGGTGATATTACTTGCCCCAAATATACTACCTCTGTCTGGCAGTACCGCAATTTATCCTTGTCCACTTTGTACCCCTTCTCCGCAAGCAAGGTGAGGAGCATTATTGAATCTCCTCAACGCTACTCCTCTAAAGTGCTAGATCATCCACATACTGAATTACAGTACTGGACACATGTAAATTTGTCAGCTCTATTTGAACTACTCTGTTAAAGAAACTAAGAGATTCGCAGCACCTCTGTGGCAACCTTGTGTGCTTGAATCTCTGACCACGATACGAAAACACTGTCAGGTCCTGGGAATCAAGGTGTAAGGGAACAGGAAAAAATGAATTTTTGAAATCAATCACTGTGTAGTGGGTTGGCTCAGTAGGGATATTACAGACAATGGTGGCAGGATTCGCTACCTCTGAAAATTCCACCTCAACAATATTATTGAGGGGGTTCAAATCCTGGACCATCCTGCAACTGGACCCCTTCGCTTTCTTCACAGGATAGATGGTTGTGTTGCATGGTGACTGTGATGAATCAGCTTCCGCGGCACCACTGGTCCAGGCATGAATATCAGTTTCTAAACCATCAATCAGCCTCACACCTCTAGTACACCAGAAGGGATGGAAACACAAACAAATTATAGACCTCCTTGTACAATTTTGGTAACGTGGGTGGAATGGCAGGCTTATTTCCAAAAAGGTCATGTATTTTTGGTTAGTTGCAACACAGCGATAATACAGGTATTACCTAATGATAAAAAGGGCTGTCCAGTCAAGGTTGTATAAAAAATATCAACTTTATTATTATCATAACAGATATTTCAAGCACACTACGAAACACAACCCACCCTGTTTAGGAATGCTGAGGTCAGACATTTTTAAAGAAGGAAAAGGGATGCAAGCTGGGTACTGACAGGAGGGCAGTTGGTATAGTAATTAATTTCAATAGTTCAAGGATACTTGGTTTCAAGTGTCTGGTATACGTTGTGTTGTTAGTTTAAATCCACATGCTTCAATTTGTGGCATCTTTGATTGCTGATTCCACTCAGTTTGATTGTACTGCTATGGCTGGTGGGTGTGCTTTCTATAGCTGCCACTGTGCGCTGCATTACAACGTTTGTATCTTAGCAGGCAGGGTGATAAAGCACTCTCACTTCTTTTCTAGCATTTGAACATTGCAATTTATAACATTTGTCATACTTGTGAGACTTGTTTGTGTGTGTGTGTGCGCACGAGTCACTTGCCTAAAAACTACATTTCCCAGGTAACACTGGGCACTACTAACTGATCTGTCAGGTGCTTCAGCACCAAACCGGTCTTCGCTGGTCTATAAATACCCCAACAGCCCTTTCCTGTTAAAGTGTATTCTGCGCTGTTAGATTCATTCCATGTGCTTCAATTTGTGGTATCTTTGATTACTGATTCCGCTCAGCTTGATTGTACTGCTATCGCCGGTGAGCGTGCTTTCCAGAGCTGCCGCCGTGTGCTGCATTACACTGTTTGTATCTTAGCAGGCAGAGAGATAAAGAACTCTCACTTCCTTTCTAGCATTTGAACATTGCAATTTACAACATTTGTCATACTTGTTAAACTTGTTTGTGTGTGTGCTCGGCTACAAACTACATTTCCCAGGTAACCCTGGGCACTACTAACTGATCCATCAGGTGCTTAAGCACCAAGCTGTTCTTCGCCGGTCATCAGCTTTCTTCGTGTTGTGGTGAAACTCTGGACAAGTAAGTGCTCTTCTTGCCTCTCCCCAGATTGATACCCTTGCTACACTTTATCAGAACCCCGGTGGACAAGATGGGCCATTATCTTTGGCAGCACTGAGAGCTACTCGATTAGCTTATATAAATTTGATCAAACTTGATAGCCTCCAAACACCTTCTCACAGCCGCTAACACTACCGGCAGGTACTACGGACATCAGGCTCCTGTAGCCCTTCAGACGGAGACTTCAATAGCAGTTCTAATGCACATGAGCCACTCGGACCTAACCCGAATTCCTTCCCATTATACTCCAGACACCTTGGGCCCAGGGAACTCTATCCACTGTCCTTTACCTCATGCATTTTAACTGCACCAATCATACAGTGCCTAAGGCTGAATCGCCCTCTCCTCCCCATCCAATCAACGATATCCCCCTGTGCTGCCCCATCGACTTAGTAAAATACACCAAAAATGCAAGAACTCACCTGATCATAAATAAGGAAACGACATTAAAAATCATGCTCCTTACCACAAGATCATTGATCAGCCACGCTGAAGACATCCGCGACCTAATAATCAACAACAATTTATACATACTTTGTATCACCGAAACTTGGATTCGCGATTCAAGTGGGCCATCTTTTAGCCTAGCAGTTCTTACAGGATTCTCTTTCTTCGGCACTAACCACAGCATTGGCTACGGTGGCGGAGTGGCAATCATTGCCAAAACTGAACTAGGACTTCTTCCAGCCCCTGTCTCATGTATCGGATGCAAAGTCCTTCATGTTAATGTTAATGTTAAAGGACATTTGTACCGCGCACTATCACCACCGTAGTGGTCCCTTGGCGCTCTGGCGGCTCTGAAAGAGGAGGGGAGGTTGAGTTAGTGGGAGGAAGCAGGAAAAGTGCAAGAGAGCAGTGATGTGCTGTTGACAGCCTCAGCCCGGTGGGTCCATTGGCTGGGCTTGGGGTGTTTTGTGGTCCGTAGTCGTCGTGTGCTGTTGTGCAAGTCTATGTGTGGTTTGTTTTGTTGTTGCATTGTTGTGAAGTTTGTGCAGATTGCTGTGTTTTAGGTTTGTGGTTGTGTTTGGTTAGAGCTTGAGAGATGTATGCAGAGGGGTGAAATTGTTAGTTGGTTGGTTAGTTGGCATTGCTGTCCTTGCAATTGTGGGATTCCATCTAGGTGCGGCACCTGCTGACAGTCACCTTTCAATCTAGATTTGACGCGAGCTAGGTTCATAATTCTAAGTGTGGCACATGCTAACATTCACGTTTCTATCTATATCCGACGCAGGATAAATTTGAGAAATTCTATCTAAGTGTGGCACATGTTAATAATCATATTTCGGTCTAGATGCGACGCAGGCTAGGTTAAGAATTCTAAGTGTGGTGCATGCTGAGAATCATATATGCTAACAGTCACATTTCTGAGATTCCATCTAAGTGTGGCATATGCTAAGAATCACCATTCCATCTAGATGCGACGTAGGCCAATGTTCACAATTCTATCTAAGTGTGGACATGCTAGTATTATGGCACTCTATGTTATTGGTAAGTAAGATAGAGTGGCAGGGGTTTTCTAGAGTGGAGTGATTGCTCTACTCCCCACCCATGCCACACTCACAGTTTTTGTTGGTGTCTGTTGGCTGCTGGCTTCCTTGGCGTCCCCTGCGGACACCTGCAGACACATCTTGGAGCCGCCAATGTAGGAGCCGCCCTTTGCCTCGTGGTCCTTAGTGGCTTTAATAGTGTAGAATGAGCCAATCAGGTGAGGGGGTGGTCTGGGAGGCGGGAGGAGGGAGGAGAGGAATAGGGGAAGCGGATGGGAGCAGGGAGATGGGGCCACGTGGGGCGCCGGTGCCAGGAGGCACACCAGGCCTCAGATTCTTCAATAAACAAGCCCTGGAGGGTCTCGTGTGGGGCCTCACTCACCTGTTGCAGCGTCTGGAAGAATGTCAAAATGACCCCTGCCATTAATAACTGCATAAACATTGTTCTTATCTACAGGCTCACAAACCCAATGCCTGACTTCAACAATGAAATTAGGAAAATTTTAAACAGCCTGTCCAGCCTTAACACGCCCACTCTCTTTCTGGGAGATTTAAATCGATGTAGAGGCAACTCATTGGATAGAGAATCCATCGAATTAGAGTCCTCTCTTCTCTCTATAGAGCATGAAGTCCAGAATAATGATCCAACCACAGAAATAAATAACCTAATAGATTGGATTGTGACAAGGAAACTCCTAGTTAACAGCATTTCAACCATTCCCTGCATATGGTCTGACCATTTTGTTATCACCTTTAACATCCAGAACCTCTACCTATCGCCCACACCTACTAATCAAATAAAAACAGCCACTAGTCATAATTTCAAAAGAATCTCTTATCAGGGCTTACAGTGTTGTTTAAGCAACATTATGTCCAAGATACAACCAGAAGGCCTAGCTGATAGCATGGTTGTTTCCTTTTCTGACACATTCACCAAAATGCTAGACCCATCAGCCCCCATGACAACTAAACAGGTTACAGACAATTCAACCTGCCAAACCTGGTTCACCCTGGAACTTGGACTCCTGGGGAAACAAAAACTAACTTTAGACACTTGCTGGGTTAAATACCAATCTAATGACACCCCAGAATGCCTGGAAGGAGGCTGATAAATATTATAAATTACTAATCCTGGACACAAAAAAGAACTTCTTTATCACCCAAATTGAGTCCTCTTCTAACCACACAGGGAAGCTTTTTTCGAAATCCTAAAATCCCTGGAAAAACCCAAGGCATTTCAGATCCCCTTTACACCCACCAGCCTAGATTGCATGACAATTCAGGCCACCTTTGATCCAAAATCTTAAAGGCTCAAAACAAAATAACAGCAGGTCAAAACTGCAACCCCTCCCTCATGCAACAACCCTTTCTAGAATCAAAGGGATGTGACTTTCAGGAATTTACCTTCACCCAAATATCTGTCCAAGCTGTGTCCATCATGCTGTCCTCCATGCGCCCACCTCTTGCCCATTCAATCTCCTTCCACCAAAACTGATCCTGGAGCATAAGGCCCTATTCGCTCCTTTCTTGACATGTCTAGTCAATGCCTTGTTTAGGGATAATCATGTACCTAACGACATAAAAAAATCACAGTCACCGCCATTCCAAAAAAATGAACATTGATCCCAGAGAACCAAGTAACTTGAGACCTATTACCAACTGTCAATTTCTTCTTAGAATACTGGACAATTCTATCCTACACAAACGTCAATCAGGTTTTCGACCATCATTCAGTACTGAGACAGCTCTTGTCGACCTTCAGACCCAAATGCTGGAAATCATGGACAGAGGGAAGGGTGGGATGTTGACTTTATTGGACCTCTCTGCGGCCTTCGATCTGATAGACCATGAACACCTTCTTACCTTCCTAAAAGACCCAGGCCATTGTTCCAAGGAAGCTGTGGACTGGCTCCATTCTTTCCTTTCTAATCGAGAATCCAGAATACAGTGTGGATCCGCTTCCTCAACACCTATCCTCTCTGGAGTACCACAGGGTGCTTCTATCTCGCCAGTACTCTTCAACTTAAACATCAGATCCCTCTGTACAATCCTCGACAATCTGAGTGTACTTTTTGAAAACTATGCAGACAACACCCAAATTGTCTTGGAACGCACTGGCAATTATGCCACAGACTCTAAAACTGTGTCTAACATCTATGGCTACATTGAAAACTGGATGTCTGAGAACTGGCTGTGCCTGAACAGCAGCAAGACCGAGCTAATGATCTTTGGATCTAAACAAGCCCGGGACAAACCGAGCAAAGATTATAGCAGATTGCCAATAAGTGAGAATGCAATTTAAATCCAACAGAAAGTAAAAACATTGGGGGTTTAGTTGGCATATATAATTCAAACGTGGAGTTATTACCTACGCCTCCTCAAGAATATCTGTCCCTACATCTCTGAGAAGAATTGTGCCACCATTGCATGAGCTACCATGCTGACCATATTGGACTACTGCAACTCCCTCTAAGTGGAGCTTCACTCTCCAAACTTAAGATATGTCAGGTGATCCAAAATGCAGTTTGTATTGTCACCAACACTCACAGAAGACCACACATTTCAGACCATAGGAGGATACTCCATTGGCTGCCCATCCGGGAATGTATTGGTTTCATAATAGGCCCCATGCTTCTTTTGGCCAAATACCAGAGTATCTCAAACCATTGACACCATTGTACCAACCCACCAGTTCCCTTCGCTCTTCCAGCATAGGGCTGATACAGGGTCCCATGGTCAAGAGTACCAATGCCCTTGGAAGATCCTTTTCCAAAAAAGCAGCCTAATTTTGGAATGCTCTAAAAACCTTCCAATTCAAATGATCTAATAATCTACCCTGCTAACTATCTACCTCTGCCTGTCTTGTTTTTATATGTTTAGTCTAACTGTGTTCATGTCTGTGCCCTGATGCCCGTGGGCTGTCGGCGCATTATAAATATACAAATGAAAACACAAAAGAAGCCATGGGTCATAAACTGTCACTAGGGGCCTTTGGGGAAGGACCAGGGGGACAGAACCAAAATGTACCTTGTGCTGTAGGAGATCTTTGTGCTCAGCAGGCTCCAGTCAGTTTCCGAGTGCTTGGCAGCTTCTGTGACAGAGTTCAAGATGGGAGACAGCTGCAGGTTTCAGGCGGCAGGCAGTTCGGCAAGCAAAGCTAGATGGACAGCTAGAGGCTGCTCGATTTGCTCAAAAATGTCTTTTAAGGCATACGTTAGTAGATGTGTGTCGGTACACTTCTCCTAGCTTCTTCACTGGGCTCATGTCATCGTTTATGACTGAGGGCCCAAGGCTGAGGAGAGTGTTGCAGGCAGCTGCCTTGTCCTTGGTTTGGTTCAGGAACTGTCTGTCACTTTCCACCTAGGAAGCTTGCTGCAGAGCCTGCGCAGGTACTGGTTCTGGAGCTGCTGGAGGATCTTCTGGATTCAGTATCTCTCTCTGTTCTCAGGGAGATGTTTTGGAGAGGTCATGCCCTTCCTTCACTGGCAGAAGATGTAAGGCAGATTGTACCTTCAGCCAGGGTCCAATGCTGAGTTCCTCCTTCAGCTTCTGATGAAGCCTTGAGATGATTTGCTAAAAGAGGGGCTCGGCCCTCATTTAAAGCCAAATGCACCACAGGGATTATTTTAGGTTAATCCTACCTTAATTAACCAATCCTGGGCCCCCAACAACAATCTCCTGTATGCATGAGGCCATAACCAGAGTGCTTTGCAACAGAAAAGGTAAAGGGGTGAAAACATGTACTACTAACTCCCACCCATCTTCCTGTCTGTTATGGGTCAATGGGTCTCTCTGGCTAATGGCGCTCTCTTTGGTTCCTGATCAAAACAGTAGGTCACCCTTGACGCTGCAATGAGACCAGAATTATTGAAGCTGTCAATCCACATACATGCACCTTCTGAATGGTGTGTCCCTGCGGGGATGTCCACTGTAATACATGCAGTCCCAGACATGATATTTCACTTTCAATCGATACTAAGGGCGGGAGCTGGCTTCAGGTCCACACAGTACATATGAAAGGGTGTTGGGGTTCCCTGTCTCCTTTGTTAGCCTGGTCCATAAATGGTCTGGCACCTTTTCTAAATCCACCTTCCAATATGGTCATGTATTTGTAATGTTGAGCATGGTCTGTGGTACTTCCCTTTGCTCTATCGCTATCGGCAGGGCAACCCAATTTCAAAAACCATCTCTCCTGTGTCTTCGGTGTCTTTGAACAATTGCTTGTCAGACCCTTAGTGATAGTGGTGGACCGATGCACAGCACTGTGCGCCACTCTCCACCCTCCTCATCTAAGCCTGAGAGAACCCCCCTGTGTTCTTCATGATCACTACGGCCTCTAAGAGAATCGTAACAATGGTGCCTGGTGTTACTTCCTGTGACACATCAGGCCAAAATAAAAACTCAATCGGCACCCGCCAAGTCTGATTTCTGATCCCTGGGAACCAACTCAACAAAACCATCACCCCATAAATAAACAATGCTGAATGTACAAGAACCCCTCTAATCATGCTGTTTCTACAATAGCCCTGAAAAGGCTCTGTTTTTCTTACCGTAAAACCACTTCGGGTCAAACATACTATACCTTCCTCCGTGTTAGCAATCGACATCTGTAGCTTGCTCAGGAGGTCCCTTCCCAAAAGGTTCGCCGGGCTATATGTATGATACAACAACGGGGCAGATAAATGTTGAGCACCTACCTTAATATGAAGATCTTCAGTATAAGGAACCAACAGGATAGCCCCAGAAAAGCCCTATGTGTCCATTATTTTGCTTGACAAGGGGAGCTCACCTTCATTAATGCAAGATTTCATAGCCCCTGTGTTGTGAAAGAGAATGTTCAATCACCTACCTGCACACCTCTCCAGGGTTCCTCTTCAGGATCGGTGGAAATGGACAGGACTGGACACATCAGAGACCCCTGTGGGCTATCCAACTACTGGTACTCAATAGCACCGGGAAGCCAAAAAGGTCTGCATCCAAAAACACTTGCTCCAGTGTAATGCGTAACCATCCCTTGAGGTAAAGGATTAATTTCCCATGTCTGCACTGATGCTTGTGCTGGCATGGTCGGTGGGATCCCAAAGATCTGTGCAGTCCCAATGACCCATTTCCCGCAGTAATCCTCTCATGCCACACAGAAACCCTCTAATTTGCCTTGTACCGGGAGCATACCTGTCCATCCACCCCTGTGCCATGCCCAATTCACCCTGTCCCTGTTGGCCCAATTGCCCCTGCTGTCCCTCCATAGAGTTAGTAATAACTGCCCCTTAGAAACAAAACTTTGCCAATTTCTTCTGGAAAGCTTGGCCTCTGCCTTTTGTGCCTGTTGTATGCTCTCCTTTTCTTTTTTGCATCCTTTTATATAAATGTACATTATGTGCTTGAATTTATGGCCATCTCTTGTCCTTCATCCCTACCATTGTATCTAGATTGTGCTGAACTTCCTTGTGAAGTCCCTTCTTTAGCAAGTGGACAATAATTGCCATGTTCATGTCCCACACTTCTCCCGTTTCTGCCGTACACATCTCCTAAAGTAACTGGATGTGTTCGCCAGGATCATCATCCAATTTCATCGTTTTAGCTAGAATCAAATTTATATCAGGAAATATAATCCACGAGAGCCCCCATACCACATACAACAACCCCCATACCACATGCAACAAATGTAATTATTAAAAGCTGCTCCAGAATGCGCATTTGAATCCAACTGAACTCCCGGATACCCTAATCTCCTCGAAAGCTCATTTGACCCCTTCCCCCATTAGGGCCGTGAATAAGCTCTTCATGTCCTCTGTCGCCAACTTGACACCAGGAGTGTGTTTCTCTAATGCATAAATCCACTTCCCTGCCCTGCAGTGAGCAAAGTGAGTGTCTTCATCAAGTTATTCCGGTCCATGTGTGACCATGGGATGTAATATGCCTTTCCCAAACCCTTCTGGAGAAACAGAAAATACATTACACCTTTTTTTACTGGAGCTTCCTCCCTCTCACCCCTAATACTTGCTACAGACATTTGTACTCTGGCGCATCCTAAGCAGGTAGCTCTAGCTTCCCTGTTATTACAGCCAAGCAATGGAACTCCCTCACACTCAACCTCAGGTCAGAAGCCTCTTACTGGGCTTTCCACAAAGGCCTCAAAGCCTGGCTACTCAATTAACTCTAGCATTATCTCTGCATTGTTTATACCTTTTCTCAATTATAAGCAACAACAGTATCATTGTATCTATGCAACCTGCAACCACTGCAATATGCAGGCACCATCTATAGTACCTGTCTTTATGCAACTATGTATTTCAAGGCATCACTGTAACTTGTAACTGCCTTTTTGGCCCCCGTGGCCTCTGTGTAACCTATTCTGCACAGTGCCCTTATGCCTGAGGGCTTGTGCGCACTATACAAATGCAAAAATAATTAAATACTATGATTCCATGGTGTACAATCTATCGCTGTTACTGGAGCGGGAGGCAGGGTGACTAAACCCTGCTCTCCCTGCTCGACATTTGATTCCCATCCCTCTTCATCTTCTATTCTGGTTACCACATCCCGTGACCCTTCTAAAGGCATGGAAGCACAATCAGCATTACCATAGGGCACTGTCTCCCATCCTCCCTGCTCAGTCCCTGTACCTGTGACAGCATCCCTGTTCTCCATAAACACCTCAACCACTTTGATAACCAATTTGGCCAATCTAACAAGAACCTGCCCATGCCTCCACCTTCCTTCTTCTACATCCCTTACCTGTCTTCTCACTTCCTCCTGCTTTTAATCATTTTGCTGCCATAGCAGCACTACCTCTTTCTCCGCTAGTCTTAGCGTATCTTTCATTTGTTCCCGCTTGTGTTTCTCCTTCACTTGCCGCAACCTATCCTCTATCCTAGCAGGAAAAGGCCCGACCTCCTCCTTCTCCCTCATTCTCGATCCTTCACCCACACGTCTAGCATCTTACTCTCATTCCTTCCTCCACCCTTAATCTACCTGCTAATCTAGCAGGCATGGGGGTTGTTCCCTTTTCGGCTCTCCGTTCGCAACCTCACTGCAGCCCTAAACATTGAAGGAGTTACCCTTCCACTTCCCTCAAGATCCAACTTTACAGGCCTCGCAGCTGGGGGCATCACTTGTGTCCATCTTGCAGCCACTTGCGTGTCCGCTGAGGCAAATGGAGATTCTTACTCAGGGTCTGTGTACATCTCAGCGGGTGATAAAGGATAGCACCCATATGGGGGTGGTGCAGAAGGAATTACCACTCCCTACTTTTTTCATCCTTCATCCATGATTTCAACATTTTGGCCTTTCCCACCTTTTTCATACATCCTCCATAGCTCAAAGATATTTAACCACTTCTATAGTTTTGAGCCCTTGTGCCTTGTTCTCCAATACCCCTGTGTCATTAGTCCCCTTGATAGGCCAAGAATGGAGCCTTTTCCTCTTAGATCCCCGCAACCATTTCCTATGGTACTTTAGAATGTTCAACTAATGCCCTGGGCAACACCTAGCACAAATGATTCAACTGAGTCTCCATACTCCAACCAACATTATCAAAAAATAATTTCACAAAACCTGATACTGAGCCAAACCTGCGTCACAAAATTGTTCACCCAAAGAACTCCCTTTTTACCCTTGCCCAATTCCTTATTTGTTTTCAACAATCACACACCGTGCTCATTTAGGCTGCAATTACCTCGCTCAGCTATTCACTTCAATTCTACTTCTCACTCTTACACAAAAGACAGCGTCTTATTAAAAAACACTCAGCCGGCTGATATCTCTGAGATCTCCGCACCACTCAAGCACAGGAGAGATGCAATCCTTTCCACTAACCAAGAAAATTAAGGTGAGGGCTCTGACCACACAGCCAAAATAAAAAATGTCAAGGACCTACTTCAGAAAGGTATCTATGGTTCGACTTATCACAGGATGCCACCACACCTTCAGGTGAGGGCTCCAGCCAACCAGACAAGCAAACTAATGGGTATCAGGACAAACTCCACATTGTGCATGCAGGATACAATACTACCTCACACCTTTAAAATAACAAACTAGGTAAAAGATATAAACAAGAAACTTACAAAGCAAGACAGTTCACTCACTCCCTCAAACCACCCGCCATTTCATTCCCCGTAACCCCAACTAGCTTTTCAACATTCCAAGTCTACCCATACCAAAACCCCTTAAATCACAGAAACAACAATTTTTTACTGATATTTTCTCTCTTGCTTTACACCCCAAACGTGCACTCAATTGAACCCGAAGTGCTCCGATGTGGTGCTCCGTCAAGTCGTCCTGCACAGCTGGGTCAAGGCACCACGCCGCCAGGGAGCAGACAGACCTTTAACCAAAATAAAGCTGAGAAGGGTACCTAGGTTGTAGTGCTAGTCCTTTTATGAGTAATCCTTGGTTGCTTTATAAATTATATGAAACAGAAAACCAATAAGGTAGAATGATTAAACAACAACTTTATAATAAATTGTGCCCTTGATGTTTAACCTTTAACCAATATGGCATCCGTACAGTGAGGTGCGGTAGCCAAGTAGTGCAGACAGAAGACCCCCAACATCTCAGAAAACCTGGGCCCGTGGCTGGCTCACCCAATTTGTGGAGGTGGGCCCTTTAATCACCTTAACTCAAGCAGGCCCATCACCTGAGGAAGGAGTGCAGCTTTTATATAGCAAGTTTATTGTACAATCATCCGTGGAGTAGTTAGATGGTGCTGTGGAGCTACACTAACCCAAGTGCCAACAAACCATGTCTGTTGACACCTTAGATACATTTTGGTAACAGTTAAAACACTTCCAGATACTTTATTACAATCCACCCCACATGTGATTGGACAAAAACCTCTCCAAAGAAATCCTACCCTTCTCCAATTCCTTCATTCTCACTGGCAGCTGTTATCTTAACTACCATCTTTAGCTCATGTGTAGAGCACACCTTCTTTTAGGATTTGACTATTAGGTCATGACATCATCAACCAGTTAAATATTTGTATGCAGACATAATTCATTATTAGCAATGCCTGCCCTAAGCCCTTTTAACCAACCTTAACTTTTAATAGCATATGGTTTGCATAGTTATTTCCAGTGATATGAAGATGGCTTGGTAAACAAGTTCTCTTTGTTTAGCAATAACTATATCATTCCACAGAGCACTGGTTCCATTGGAACATTCTAATCTAAATAACTGTGACTTCATTGCACACAGCACATCTGAAAATGCAATTGAAACTTCTGGCTTTCAGTTACGTTAGCTTTGGACATTGACTCACCCCAATGATTTTCTGCTGGCCAAAAACAAATGGCTGATTATCCCTCTGCCAAGCTCCCATGAATTCAGGAGATTACATCTGCCATCTGCGATACCTATCAGTGTGCGTGCATGTTTAATAACTGTCATATTTTCTTCACAGTGGGTTCTCTATGACCAGTACTCTTCCTTGTATGCGCATTAAAAACCTTCCCTGTCTCTCAGTTTCCACGTACTTCAGAGCACCCCATGTGTGATTTGTGTTTATGTAGCATTTGGTGGTTTTAACATTTTATCTTTCTGCGTGCATGTAAGCTAATATGTATGAGTTCTAAACAAAAAATAACACTACAGTAACATATCCCATCCATAATTAACTACACTGGGTACATATGAAGTTGCAACATCGCGCTCAGTTTGCCGCACCCCCAGTCATCAATATGGCACGCACAACATAAACCCCCCTTGCTCATGGGGACTTTTCCTGACCACCCCAACATTCTCTAGGTCACTAGTGCCACTGAGGATGTGTTTGTTCTGGGAAGGCACTTGATTGCAAAGCTTTCAAAGGTGGTATATTGTTCTGTTGGTATTTCAGTGCAGTTTGATTTGTCCCAGTAGATCAGGGCCTCTCCGCCTCCTATTTTATAATCTGTTTTTGGTCAAAGTTTTGTAACTTTCTGGTATCAGAATAGCCAGGATAGTTTTATAATTCTTAGTGGCCCAAGTCACTATCACCATAATGAGATTTAAATCATAGTTCTTGAAGAATGACTACCCTTTACATCAGGATTTTTGTGTGCTGAACTCACATTACGTACTGTTTGCTTTATCTGTTTTCAGCTCCAGGGCTTCTTATTGGTTTCATGGCTATTGGGAGGGTAGCTATCCTGTGGTACCTGTTTGTTTATTCAGGATTTGGCTAAGGGATACCTTTTTATCTGGGTTTGGTGGGGGCGGCTGGGGGATGTGCAACCCAAGTCGTTTGGGGAGTCTAGTATTTGTAGTTGATGCTCTTGTTGGCCTTGGCGGTTTCGGTTTGTAGGTCTGGTCCAGCTAGAGGCGTTGCTTCAGGGGTCATACCAGGGAGTTGTCTGAAGTCTGACTTTTCATTAGGATTTTGTTGTGTGCCTATTTCCAGTTGGATGCTACGACAGTTAGCCACCAGCTTCAGCAGGCAAGTGAAGACTTTGTCATGTTCTCAGATAAAGGTTTTCATGATAAATGTTTTCAGGTCACCAGTTGGCCTGCATTCACGCCCCATGACACCACACCTACCCCTTCAGGGCTCAAGTCGAGGGACCATGTGGGTGGATGGCGTAGGCCCAGTTTATTGAAGTAACTAAAAAAAATGTTCTACTCACTCACACCTGTCGCTCAGTTGAAAGGTGAAACACTTAACCAAAAGACCAAATGAAGTCTGTAGCAATATACCAGTAAATGTCACCTATAATCACTTCTTGTGACGTCACTTCCCAATGTGTCCGTTACAGTCCGCTCAAATTAATATTTAGGACTTGAGCCCTGGCCCCCTTCCTTCTTACCTCATCAGGAGACTTGCTCTCTCGTCGCCCATTCGCCTGCCCACTTTCTCGATGGAAATGAAAGAGGTGCCCCGTCTTTCATTTCCACAGCGACAGTTTCTTGCTGAGGGTTGTTGTTTTTGTTTTAACTCACTAGTAGCACATCAGCGTTGGTCCTGGGTGGGGGTGCTAATTGCAATAAAAGCCACAGCGTTGTGATGGAGCATCCTATCACAGCACAGGGGTGCGATCCAGTGCAACACCCAGGCTGTTGCTGCTACATTAGGTAATGAAGATCCCCCAGGTTCCTTTTGGTGACACCATCTTGACATCATGTGTAAACTGTGTACGCGTGTTTTTTTTTTCTTCCCCATGCCGGTAAGATAGTTTAGCAGGTTGAGTGCTCACTGCTGCGATCTGTGTGAGATCTGAAGGTCGCAGGTTCGAATCCCTGCAAGGCAAACTCAGGCTTTCATCCTTTCCAAGGTCAATAACTGAGTATCAACTTTGGTTGTGATGACGATGATGTATGTAAATATGTTCTATGTACAGCAGTTAGGTGTGTGCGTTATATGAATAACAAATCATTATCATTATGAATTTGCCCCTCTAGCAGTAATAATCTGCTGCTTGAAGCCCATTTTAAACCTAAGTCAAGTTGTAGTGTATTTCTTTTCCTACATACAGGGGACAAGTCCTAAAACAAAAAGTGGGGGTCTCATTAACATACCAATTAAATGTGGTGCCGCCAGAAATTAGAATATGAAAGTGCCCGATGAAAAAAGTGGGGGGACGTCTGACGAAACTGGGGGGACTCCATCCACCCGTCTACCCTCAACTTGAGCCCTGCCTACAAGTCTATTTCCATGCTTAGGTTTATGTGTACGCATATGATATGTGTGTACAGGCACAGTGGCGTATGCACGGGAGGTGAAGAGGGTGCTTGCTACCCCCTTCCCCCACAGAGCCGAAAACCAGGACATGTGTGCCCAACTGCTGCCTCATCTGGAAGTGCTCCGCCTTCACATTCCCTGCGTGCTGGACGGCAGAGATTTCACACTTTTTTATTTATAGAGCAGTCCTGCAAATGATCAACAATTTAACTTAATGGCTGCACCGCCTCATCCCATTTCGAGCCTTTGTTGAAGGGAGGTGCTCACTTTCAGGGCTACCATAAGCAGGACAAAAAGCCCATTAGCAAAGCTCTGTCCCTTACCAATGTAAAGGTTTCTAGTTCTGTAGTTAACAGGGCCTTTCCACTGCTTGAGTGTTTAGGCAATTGGCAAAGTGATGGGGCATTTCCAGATGAAAGAGACCTCTCCTGCCCTCCAGTTCAGGGATGTCATTTGGGGGTCACCAGGGGTTGCAGCTGCGACCCCTGAGGTCTTCCTTGCTACCCCTCTGGTCTCCCTTGCTACCCCTAAAAAAAGCAAAAGTATTTATTATTATATATATTTTTTTTAATGAAAGCGGCTCTTTGTTTCTGGAGTGGCTGACTTTCATGTTCAGGTCTCTTAAAAAAACAGGGGTTCTACAAGTATAACACTTTGGCACTGACCTAAATAAGAAAGAATAAGAATAACAAATAATTTGACTTTCTGGAGTTCTGTACAATAATTGCTAAACTCATTAAAGTTGTATTGCAGGCGCACTTCAGGGGAGGAGTCACTGATCCAGTCTGTTCTTAAACACCTCAAATTAACAATGCAGACAAAAACTTCCAAAAAGCATCTAGAGTAGAATAAGCATCAATTTCGGACTATGTATTTTGCTTTTCGCAAGTTGCATTTATAGGGCGTTTTTTTTTTTTCTCATGCCGTTGTCTCTGTTACGATCATCACAAGACGTGTCATCTCTGTGTCCTCAGTAGCTTGACTAAATCCTTGTGCCTAAAAGCTTGTGTAAAGTGTACAAATGTTTGACCATAGCACATAAAGTGGCCCTTGATTTCAATGGGCCCCAATTAATGCTTTGTTGTAATGTGTCTATCTTTCCTATCTACCTGGCATGCTGTTCAGGATGTTTGTTTGCATGTATGAGGTAACGAGTGGCCAGAGTAGGGGATGCCGTGTGAGTGAGATGCTTTCCCTGCGCTGCTCTGAATATTTAATACACAGTTATGAATCCTCCCAATGGTATATATTTTGCCAACCTCTGAAGCCTGAAAAGTACATCCACTCAGGCTTGACATGTGGCCAACTTTGCACCAGACCTGCAGATGAACTGGCCTGCTGTTAAATCTCAGTTACCGGTTTAATGCTATCCACTACAGAGTGTAATTTGCTTTCTGACTTTGAGAACATTTCGACATGTAATTGCTCATTTTACTATAGCCGGTAACATAGCTATAGCCGGTGAGAAAGCTGCGTGGGTTGAGCGTTCGGTTCTGCGATGTGTGTGTGATTGCAGTTTGCAGGTTCGAATCCCGGCAAGGCCAATTCAGCCTTTCATCCTTCTGAGGTAGATAAATGAGAACCAAGACAGGTTGGGTGATATCGTATATATATTTAATCTATACAAAGCACTTAAGCGTAAGTGCTATATAATAATACATTATTATCATTTGGCCTTGGACGTCTGCTTGCATTCACAGTAATTTGGTAATATGGCCCTACACACACTGATATTAACGATACATATGGTGATCCATTCATGTATGAAATGTATATCATATTAAAGTGATATAGTAACCATATTTTTCGTAGTGTACTTAGGAACAATGCTACGTGATGCCACTTCCTGGTTTGTCAAGGGGTGAAAGGTTGTGTTCCATCCCTTCCAGTGATATCACTTTGGGGTGGGGTCAAATTACATCACTTTCAGTGATGTCATAAGAGGTCAAGGGTCGTGTGATGTTACTTCTGCTACCCCTGGCAATTTGGTGAAATGATGTCCCTGCTCCAGTCACCTACCAGCTCTGTCTGCTACCAAGATAAAGTGAGTGATAAAAAGCCTCATTCACAACACTGGCCACCAGGGGGCGCACGGATGAGCTCTACCTGTGTGAGCTCGCAGTTCTAGGGTCCCAAAAAAGGTCTGAGCACCTACTGGATGACCTCGCCAAAAAGTCTCAACTGATGGATATGCAGGTGACCTCCCACATCTGACAAGAAATCTGGAGAGAATCAGTACCAGAAACCCACAGATATCATCGATTCTCTAGTTGCCTGCGAGAAGCTTAGCGAAGCACACCCGTGCCCTTAAACCGAAAGTAACTTTGCGCTGAGTGCGCAGTTGGAGTCCACGGAGGAGAAACCCGTGGTGGAAAGCAGCCTAAGGGAAAGTCTTGGAGCGGACACGTCCCTTCCCTCTGGAGGACACCCCACCCGTGGTTTACAAGAAGAACGCCCCCCCCCCTGGCGTGCACACATGAGAAACAGTCGCGGTGGCTGGCCGGCCCTGGAACAGCTTCCCAACAGAGATTAGAGGTGAGCCGACCAACACCCGTCCCCCCTTTGTGTCCCGTGCCCCACCGAGTCCCCTTTCCCCTCTGGGGATCCTCTGGGCTCCCTGAGTATAGAGCACAGGGAGAGGTGCCCCCGTTGGAGCTACTGTGTGTCACAACGCAGATATCCAGGAGACGCAACGCACAATCGCACTTGCAACGAGGTTCGCAGGGTGCATGTACCTTGCCCCAACATTGCAAACGACCGTAGTACATGAAAGGATCCTGCTCCATGGTAAAGCGGTCTGCGTACTGCAAGTAACGCGCGGATCGTGTACCTCCACTGGCCCTGTGAGAACCGTATCAAGCAGCATCTTCCACGGATGATAACACCCTGGCCCTTTCTCATCCCGCCTGCTACGTTAACTTAGGAAGGGTCCTCCAGGGAGCGCCGAAGAGCGAATCTCCACCCTTGGAAAGTGAAATCACTGTTACCGGCTCTTGGGTGTCCCGAAGCCCTGTTGGCAATTGATACAACTCCGTATAGCCCCTTGCAAGAGGTCCTTTTCGAAAGCTGGTACTCCGGCTGCTCCACACCAACTACGAAGCACCAGACCAGCCGGAGAATGCCTGGTAGGTGAACTCCATTCACTAACACAGCCTTGATACTGCTCCACATATTGTGCTGTGCCCAGTTCAAGTATATTGTGGTGAAACAGAACCTAACCCGTGTTATTGATAGGAGCTGGAGGGAACAGTGAACTGAGGAGAAGCCAACCCAGGTGACGAGAACATGGCGCAGGGTCAAGTACTGCAAGAGGCTGAACTCCTGGAAACACTCTGAGGACATCTAGATTTAAAGGTAATGGAGCTAAGTCGTACTTGCTACTCTCTGAAATACTGTGACTGATAAGGAGGCGATACAGAGGCGTCAAAGGATCACCTCACGACCCGGTGGGGGCGGCACTCGCAGACAGTTTTGATTTGGGGAGGTACACCCCGCTCGTATAACAAGGAGCCTACTGCGTCTTTCAAAGAGGGACAGAGCAAGCGAAGGTTACAGGATACATGATAGCAGCTGAACCTACATACTCAACATAAGAACACAGCCTACTCAGGTCACAGCAGACATAACCTGGGCACGCTACATAAGAACTTACTAGAGGGTTGGGCCTCCGATGCCAGGGAATGTGCCCTCTTCTAGGTACCAGTGGCACTCTCATCAGGAGGTGACAACCCTCCACACTGTCACAATTGGCCTATAGATCTGCACCCAAGGAATCCAAACAATAAACATCAGCAGAACTCTGGCGAAAGCAAATCAGAGTATTCTCTCTCCTCTGCAGTGCATCCCTAACGTAAATGCTAAACTTTGGTGGCGCCGATCCTCGAGGGCGGCTAAGAGGGTTGAGACAGAAACTTGCAACATATGGATTTGTCCCACATCGCATCGACCCCAGCCACCCTCTAGACTCCAGAATGACAATGCTGGGAACGGAAGCGGCTGCAACTGAAGGTGACGTGGCGGCCCTGCTGAGCGAAATTAAAAGCATGAGGGCAGATATCGGTGGGAAGGTCAACAAAATAACACAAAGAATCGACAAGATGGAAGAAAGACTAGATGAGGTTGAACATAACCAAACCTTTGTAGGCACACTCGAGTCCCAAATAGACCTAAGGATCTCAGAGATAGAAGCTAGGGAGGAAGAATTCCATCTAAAGATGGACGCTTTAGAGAATCGAGAAAGACGGAACAACCTGTGCATCTTCGGTATTCCGGACAAAGAGGGAAAAACGGAACGGGACTTGAAGATGACCCTCCACATGATTATGAAAACCTAGTTTCAGGATGAGTCCATTGACGAGCCCAAAGCCCATCCGCACCCCACAGATCCTTCTTGACACAGCGATGATGTCGATCTTCCAGGACCTTCAAGGCTGCGAATGAAGGACATCCAGACCTGCATGACTGACTTGCTGGGAAGCCGAGAAGATGAGGTGAACAAGGGTGAGAGACGTAACGATGACAGGCAGTGGCGTATCCAAGGCCCGAGGCGTGGGCGTATACGCGGGTCCAGAAAAAGATAGGAGGATGAATGCCTCTCCTGAAGCAAACCACTGAGGATACTGCTTGAATGTCATGGCTAATCTATTCCCTTTTCGGCTCTCCGTTCGCAACCTCACTGCAGCCCTAAACATTGAAGGAGTTACCCTTCCACTTCCCTCAAGATCCAACTTTACAGGCCTCGCAGCTCGGGGCATCACTTGTGTCCATCTTGCAGCCACTTGCGTGTCCGCTGAGGCAAATGGAGATTCTTACTCAGGGTCTGTGTACATCTCTGCGGGTCATAAAGGATAGCACCCATATGGGGGTGGTGCAGAAGGAATTACCACTCCCTACTTTTTTCATTCTTCATCCATAATTTCAACATTTTGGCCTTTACCACCTTTTTCATACATCCTCCATAGCTCAATGATATTTAACCACTTCTATAGTTTTGAGCCCTTGTGCCTTGTTCTCCAATACCCCTGTGTCATAAGTCCCCTTGATAGGCCAGGAATGGAGCCTTTTCCTCTTAGATCCCCGCAACCATTTCCTATGGTACTTTAGAATGTTCAACTAATGCCCTGGGCAACACCTAGCACAAATGATTCAACTGAGTCTCCATACTCCAACCAACATTATCAAAAAATAATTTCACAAAACCTGATACTGAGCCAAACCTGCGTCACAAAATTGTTCACCCAAAAAACTCCCTTTTTACCCTTGCCCAATTCCTTAGTTGTTTTCAACAATCACACACCGTGCTCATTTAGGCTGCAATTACCTCGCTCAGCTATTCACTTCAATTCTACTTCTCACTCTTACACAAAAGACAGCGTCTTATTAAAAAACACTCAGCCGGCTGATATCTCTGAGATCTCCGCACCACTCAAGCACAGGAGAGATGCAATCCTTTCCACTAACCAAGAAAATTAAGGTGAGGGCTCTGACCACACAGCCAAAATAAAAAATGTCAAGGACCTACTTCAGAAAGGTATCTATGGTTCGACTTATCACAGGATGCCACCACACCTTCAGGTGAGGGCTCCAGCCAACCAGACAAGCAAACTAATAGATTAGCCATGCACCTGACCAGGCACATTGTTGTATCCGACAAGGACCTATGAGATGACACCCTAGTGGTCACATAAGCAGGTGAGGAACTATGGTCTTAGGCGCTGGACGCCCTATTGGTGTTGCGCCCGGGAAACATGGCTTGCAGGTGAACCCAGGAAACGGGAAGACTATTTTTTGGTGGTTGACTGGCACCAGGGCGGAGAGAACTGCGGATGCCCAGCTTACGATTTGAGGTCAAGAGGTACTTGCATAGGGGCCTAAGTAAAGCTGAGCTATTGAAGAAATGTAACTAACGATTTAGGGGATCCGGGAGGGAAGGGTGGGGGGGTAATGAAAGGGGGCTCGATATTTGGTTGAATGTTCTGCTATGGGACCGGGACATCTCCGGTTCTCACTGGTGGTCTGGCTCCAGCTGGGAGAGGTTGGCTAAGCTGGTTCGGACGCCGCAAAGAAATCTGGGGTGAATGAGGGGCAAGGGGGGCAGGTACAACAAAGGGTTATGTAGATATGCGGTATGTGGTCTATTGAGTCGCATGAGGACACCAAATTTGTTAAGGTCTATCTCGTGCACACGACAAGCCCCAGAGAGGTAATGGCAGCAACACTTAACACAGCGAAAGGTGCGCTCTCTAGAATCTGCACACTTAATGTCAAGGGGCTTAACTCCCCTACTAAGAGGTCTTTGGTTAGCAGGGACTTTCGGAGGTCTGGGATAGAAGTGCTATTACTGCAGGAAACCAATTTTGCAAATGGAGAGGAACAAAGGGTTATTCAGCCTAGAGTGGGGATGGACTATTGGGGATATGGCCCTCTTAAGAAAGCGGGTGTAGGGATATTGGTTAGAAAGGGGTTGAATTTAAAGCTCTTGAAGGTGTGGATGGATGTAGAGGGGAGGGCTCTGATGGTGGTGGGTACTATGAGCGGTCTAACCGTCATGCTTACAACAATGTAGGCACCTAACGTGAGACAATCTGGGTTCTTACACCGCACGATATCCAAAATAATGCGAGAGGCTGCAGGCCATGTGATATTTGGAGGGGACTTCAACCTATGGGTGGATACTAAATGGGACAGACAGACAACTGCCCCAGATCTGCTTGAACCGGCTGATGCTGGCCGAACGGCGGTAGCAGGGATGATACGAATATACAGACTGTGAGATACATGGGGGGAATTACACCCAAACACCACGGGTTATACCTTTTAGTCTGCACCCCACGGCACCTATACTAGAATTGACTATATATATATCTCGAAGGAGCTGGCGGAAGTGACAGCCCGATCGGAGATTGAACCTATCACCTGGTCAGATCACGATATGGTCTCTGTGGAATTAGATCTGGGAGCTCTACTGCCTAAAAGGAAACAAGTGGCGCTGATATGAGAATCTGTGGGAAGACCCAGTCTTTCGAACGGACATGGTAACCGAGATAGGAGAGTATCTTAAGGCTAATAATACAGGCGAAGTATCAAAAAGAATAGTGTGGGACGCGAGGAAAGCAACATGGTGAGGGATATTGATCAGAGAAGGCGCCAACAAGAAAAGGGAGAGGGCTCTGATAGAAAATAGATTGAGGAAGGGGATAACGCATCTAGACTGGGTTGCACGGACTGCCACTGAGAATAGGGCGTAGAAGACTGCTCTGACCAGGCAGAAGCGGGACGAGCTTCTCCTCCTTGAGGAGACGCAGATCCTTCGGAAACTCCAACTCCTCAAACACAAGAATTATGAGAAGGGTGATAAGGCTGAGACTCTATTGGCAGCCAGACTACAAGGACAAAGGGAAGACAGATGGGTGACACCCAGAGGGGAGGGGGATACGTATGACCCAGAGGGTAGAAACTTAGCGGAAGCATTTGCGTGATTCCATGAACACCTATACAAATCCGAAACGACCCAAGGTAGAGATGAAATAGATAGATACCTAGACGGTGTAGAAATGCCGGAACTCACAAATGAGGAGGCGAATGCAGTGGACGCCCCAATCACGGCTGAGGAGGTAGAAAATGCAGTGAAGAGGTTGCCACTGGGAAAGGCTCCTGGAAATGACGGCTATACGGCAGGGTTTTACATAACCTTCCTGCCCCCACTCATCCCCTTCTTGGTAGAACTGTTTAACAATATATTGGAGACGGGTGTGGCACCAGACTCGTTCTCTGAGGCATTAATCTCTGTCATAGGAAGGGAGAGACCCCAAATATTGTGGGTCATACCGCCCAATATCTTTGCTAAATATCAATGCAAAGATATATACGAGAATCCTAGCAGCTCGGCTAGAGACATATATGCCCCGGCTCATACATCCAGACCAGGTGGGATTTATTCTGGGGAGGCAGGGGTCAGCCATGATGTGCAAAGCCTTACACCTGATACACAAATTGAAGTCTATAGTGGGGGAACCCGATCTCATGTCTGTCAACGCAGAGAAAGGCTTTTGACAGAGTGGAGTGGGGATTCCTGGAGGCGGTTTTGAAGAAGGTACGACTAGGCGAGAGGTTTAGGAGAGGGGTGAAAGCAGTTTGCACATCCCCTAAGGCCTCAGTGTCAGTCATTTCTGAATACTCGCGACGGTTCACCCTTGGTAGGGGTACTAGGCAGGGCTGCCCTCTGTCTGCAATACTATTCGCCTTGTTGCTTGAGCCTCTCGCTCAGGAAATCAGATCTGACTGCCTGGCCAGGGGAATGCAAGTCCAAGGGAAAGAGTACAAGATAGCATTATATGCGGATGACCTACTATTACACGTCACAAGCCCGCTAGCATCCATACCCAGAGCTATACAATTGATGGAGTGCTACGGACTCCTCTCCGGCTTCAAAATTAACAAGAATAAATCTATCCTGTTCCCCCTGAATGAACCTACACAGCGAGACATGGAGAGGTTCTCTGTTTTAGGCCTCACTATTGGGGGCACCACTCTGCTATATCTAGGGATACATCTGGTAAGACACCTAGACACCCTGTACGAAGCCAACTCCCCCCCCCTCCTTGACAAATTCCAATCAGATCTAACTAAGTGGCAGAAACTCACAATTTCATGGATGGGGACGCTAAACGCAATCAAGATGGTGTGTCTTCCAAGGTTTTTATACCCATTCCAGATGCTTGCAATTAAAATGCCAAAATCATTCTTGGGGAGGTGAAGAAGGCCGTTTTGAGATTTCTATGGCAGGGTAAAAAATCAAGGATTGCATATGAGGTATGGACACTGCCCAAGGAAAAAGACCAGACCTCGAAAAGTACTATATAACGACGCAAATGAGGATCTTAATACCACATTTGAGAAACCAAACGCATTTGCAATGGGTAAGCCTTGGCAATCATAGTTTCGCCTCGGCCACCCTACCGGAATGGCTTTGGGTACCAAGGGACACACTGACCCGCAGGATCCAACAGCATCCTATCCTGGGCACTATCTGGGAAATCTGGAGGGGGGAGTGCAGACATGCAAGGCATCACAATGTGGCCATCCCCTTTGAGCCACATCTGGGCACCACGGATTCGGGAACAACTTCCAGACCATGGCAGGTTTCAATTGGGGTTCGAGGCGGGTCTTGAGAGGGTGGGACAACTTTGGAAGGCGGGTAATTTCATCACGATCACAAACCTTGAAAGCGCATAGGAACACTATTGGTTTTCCACTTCCTTCAACTTAAGGGTACATTAACGAGGGAACCAGGGAAAGAGCAGATACAAAGAGACCTCACTCCCTTTGAATCACTCCTTGATACTCTCACTGAAACTAAAGGGCTGATCTCAATCATGTACAGAACTCTAATAGACGCTGGGAAGGGGTCCACGACCAAACTCAAGAACAGATGGGAGGCAGATATCAACCTAGAAATAGATTCTGAATTATAGTCTAAGATGTGTAAGGGAACCTCTATGGTGTCGATTGCCTCCCAGTATAAACTACATGCTACTAAATGTCTTCACAGGTGGCAATACGACCCCCATAGGTTGTCCAAGATGTTTCAAACAGTGAGTCCCCTATGCTGGTGAAAATGCGGTGAAAGTGCAAATTACTGGCACAAGTGGTGAGGGTGCCCTCAGATAAGAGTGTACTGGGATGAAGTCCTTGGTTGGATTAGAGATATAAGGGATCCAACGTGAGCACACACCTCTTCTTGTGTTATTTGGATTGGAGAGAAATGAGGATGCATTTGTGAGGGTGACAGGGTTGATCGGCCCCCTACTACTAGCGGCACGAGCATGTATAGTGATTACATGGAAATCAGTCACGGCCCCATGTAAAAAGGAGTGGGAAAATGACGCCACCAGCATTTGTCTAATAGAGAGGATTACTGCGGCTCTACATGATGGATCCACGCAATATGAGACATTATGGAAAGACTTCATTGACAAATATGTTACCGGCCCCTTAACCAAAATGTGAAGCAGAATCCTAACACGAATATGTCATAATGCATGCGATTAAGGGACGGGGGTAAAGTATTGTGGGATGAAGGCCACACTTGGCAAACATGAGGAAACGCCCTGGAGAGTACCTTTGCACGGTTTCTGGGAGGGTGGCGGGAGGGTGAGGGGTAAATTTGTTGTGAGATGGGGTACTAACGTTTGGGGAAGGAGGGTATGTAGGTTCTCCTTTCTCTGTTTTGACGACTATGTAGTGAATAGTACCCGTATGATGTATATAATCTGTTATGTTGAAAACTCAATAAAACCGCATTTTAAAAAAAAGCCTCATTCACAGATCGTTTTCCTATGGGATTGCGCCATTATAAAATGCTTCTATGAATCAGGCCGTAAACATATACAATTTAAGCTCGGCGCTCCGCTGGCTTGGACTCTGCTTCCTGGCTTCCTGATAAAATCTCGCTGCCAGCGAGGAAGTGAGGAGAAAGTGAGACACAGTTTGGCCGTTTGGTGAGTTTGGTGAACGCCTCTTGTACAGTTTTGGTAGGTGCTTTATTCACTGACTTGGCATCACACTGTATCTGGAATCTTTGCTACACATTTCTACACTGTAGTCCCCCTCCCCTTCCTGCTTTGTTTTGGCCGACAAACTTTATGCTTGAGGATATTCCCGCTGTTAGCAAAACGGCAGGTTCGGCGTCATTTCAAATGATTCGACTTTCCAGCCAAAAACACCCGCTGCATAAAGCGTACCTGCCCTCAAAGCACGTTGAAACTTCCCAAAAACGCATCTGAGGCTTCGAAAATAAGCACCTTCTTTCCAATGTGCAATAAGACCAAGGGCCTCATTACGACCCAGGCGGAAAACCATGGTGCTAATAGCACCATGGTCCATGCCGGTAACTTACCGACTCCGCCATGGAGAAAGGGGGAATTGCCAACCCATTACAAGGTTGGCGGGGCGGTAATTCCCCCTTCCTCCATGGCCCTTCCCCATTCCCATTTTTGCCCCATAGGGCTCAATGGGAATGGGGAAGGTGCTAAGTATGGTACCGCAAATTGCGGTACCGTACTTAGCACCAAGGTCCCTTTGCAGGTCCTTACTTTAACGGCTGGTGTAGACCAGCCGTTAAGGTCGGGTCCCGCAAAGGGACCTCGTAATCAGGCGCTAATGGGTTAACGGCGCCGCAGCCTTTTACGGCGCCGTTAACCCATTAGCGCCAGGGTCGTAATGAGACTGTTATTGTGTCGTGTTCCAAGGCACTAACTGAGCACTCGATTGCAGAACTCTCCGTTCCTCACTGCCTGGGCTCGATGACTGTTGAAAAGGCGGCCCTGGCTCTTACCACTGTACCGCCTGCTTGGGATGATTTGTCAGCAGTCAGCAACCGCTGTGGCATCCACTTAAGCTGCACGCCTGTGTGGAAGCATTGGTACCGCTGCCCAAGTCAGCCTGCCTGCACAGCTAGATCCTTCATCTGTGGATGCGTTATCTGATGCCTGCCCCAAGGGGGACCTTGTGTGTTTGGTACAAATACACACAGTAAGTGTTCCCACTGAGGATCTAAAGTCTTGTGAGCCAGAGAGCATACACCATCTGACCCCCCAGTCATCGTCTCCACGTGGGAACACTTCACTTTCCCCTCATCCTGTCCGTGACTTTGGTGACCCACACCTGGTCTCTGTGCGCAGAGAAAATAGCATTTCTACTCCAGCTTTGACCGTTCCTTTGACTTTGCTAGCTTTGCTGGTGATAGCAACAGCTCAGTTGCAATGTTTGACGTTTAACGTGTTGGA
The DNA here is from genome assembly GCF_040938575.1 of Ambystoma mexicanum. Lineage (NCBI taxonomy): Eukaryota > Metazoa > Chordata > Amphibia > Caudata > Ambystomatidae > Ambystoma > Ambystoma mexicanum. Next base: position 293,644,696 of record NC_090926.1, on the reverse strand, counting down.
GTCCCTGCTCTCAGACCTATCTAGTAAGTGCAATCTGACGAACGCCAAACTGGATGCACAGACTCTGCAAATCTCAAAAATGTTAGCTAGAGTGGAGGGTCTGACCCATATCCTAACTAAACATGAGTCACATTGGTCCGAGGTGCAGTCGCACTATTCCCGGTCTATTCTGGCTTCCACGGATGTCCCCTCCAGTTTGACGCATTCGCCCTCGTTTGAGTTGCCTAAAACATCGGCACTCAGTGATGGCAAACTTCCAAGGTATCATCACTATCTGGTTTGAATCAAGGATTTAACACAACTACTCAAAGAAAACGACCGCGTGGCATCCTTGTATGAAACTTTAGTGGATAAAAAGAAAAGAAAGGTCGTGACTGGGGCGAGGCACCCTACCTCATCGTTATGTGTGAGGAGGCCAGGGGAAGTGACATTGGGCTAGGGAGGAGTTGGGGAAAAGAGGCACAGGACAGTTCCTTGATAACGGCATGCAATAAAGACGTATCTTGTTGGACCGCCCATTGTCTGTCTCTTCATTGATTGCAGGCCTCACCACCCGAGCGGTCCTCGGGGTGGGTAAGGCCCGACTCAACTCTGGTGATGAGTGGGTCCAGGACAGGACTCACGCCCCAGTGGACGCTGCGTTCCTGAAGGTGTCAGTGGAGCTGCAAGCCACTCGCCAATGTGGCTACAATGAACAGGCCGCCGCGCCCGCAGTGGTGCCACACAGGAGGGTGCCGTCAGGCACTTACTACGGGAGTCGGCATGCCTCCCATCACACATAGCCTACGTCAGAACCACCACAAGGTACGGACGGGGAGGGAAAGCAAGACGCTCCGGCAAGACATCGAGAGAACGCAGTGTGAGTGGCCACGGTGGGACACACACCCAGACCTGGCCAAGAGAAAAGAAAAAGAATATAAATAAATAAATAGGAGGACTACAAAGGGTATGGACCAAAGGGGACCACTCCCCCCTTCCAGCAAAAGTAGAAGAAAGCTAAGCACACCCCAGAGTCAAAGGGGTAAGTGCTCACACGGACCCCGCTAACCCCAAGGCAACACGAGGAGTATCAACTGGCGGCCAAGAGGGCAGGTGCAGCCCCCCCCCCCCCCCCCAGCTGCACAAGCAGAGTAGCACTCCCATAGCACTATAGCACCTACATCACGTCAGGTGATGATGTTGCCTCCGCATCAGGCGGTGCCGCAGGAGCCATCCTCCCTTCAGGCGGAAGAACTCAAACACTGCACCTACCACACACATTTGGCCTGCTTGAGACCAGCAACCTGGGGCCACGATGGACAACATGGCTAAGAGATTTCAAATTCTATGTAGAAGCCGTAGGTCTCAACGACAACGGGCGGCTAAAAAACACCTTGTCCATAGCAGTAGGACAAGTGGTCAAGGACATCGCAGGTGAACTACTCAATCTTGAGACAGCATCATTCCAGGACATACACACAAAACTGTCAGAATACTTTGCCCCCCATACCAACGTCGATCATAAAAGACACATTTTTCTCACGGCATGCCAAGACAAAGGAGAATCCCTGGACAACTTTGTCATGAGACTAAGAATAAAGTTGAAACACTGTGAAATCCATCAGTACTCCAACAAGGAGGCTCTGAGATCCCAGGTCATCTGTGGATGCTACTCTCAAGCATTCCGGAAGAAACTCGGTACTCGCCGATGGCAAACTTCCCAAAATAACATCACTATCTGGTTTGAATCAAGGATTCAGCACAACTACTCAAGGAAAACGACTGCATGGGAGAACAAGCAATGCATCCTTGTATGAAACTTTGGCAGATAAAAAGAAAAGAAAGGTCATGACTACCAATGGTGGAACACCTGGAGCGACGCTGGGGAAGTGCACGGCAGCGCCTTCTCCCTTCTTTAAACCCTTTATGTCCCAAAATTCGACCTCTCTGGCCACTGGTAAAAGCACCCCTCCATCTAAGTGTGTGGTGTTTGGGATGCTGACCTGGATCTACTGCCGACTGACCACTATCCGGTTGCTCAACAATTCAAATCTAGTTTGAGTAGAGTGACCAATAGTGACACTACCACTGACACCAACAAAGCTGCAATGGCTAACCAAACAACTGGGAAATCTGAGTTTGCAGCCCCAGCCAAGTCCATCCTAGCTGACGTGTGTGACACCATAAAATAATTGGCTAAGGCTATGGTACACGATTTGCCTCTTACTGCTGCTGTTTCAATTACTGCAGCCGCAACAGCGGTCTCTCTGGTTCCAACTTGTGGGGGGCATCTGTAATATGCTCTCACCTTCCTCTGGCAGGGGCAAAGGACGACACATACATTTGCCCCCCAGCAAAACTAATTCTAAGGCTATTTTATTTCAGTGTGTATTTGGTGAAGCTAATTGACAATTTTTAAACCAATCACGGCTACTTGACTTGTTTTATTGTATTATCCCTCTCTGCTTCTTACAGAGAGATGACATTAAGACGGTTGACCTTTGTGATAACTGTGCAAAGGCAACAGACATTGTTTATTTGTATTCTATGGAAACACTGGACTATATTCTAGAATATGCTGCTTCCTTTAACAGCTAGGATATGAATGCATGTCAATTGATTGTCAAAATGGTAAAAGGTTTTGCCCTGTGGAACTGAACGCCGGACCTCTGGCCAACCTGGCCCACCACTGCCTGTCTGCCTCAGCGTCTAGCTTGCCTACTGCGGCAGGCACTGGGGTAGTACAGTCGGGGGAAGAATGTCACTGGGCCTTGTTGACCAGATTACCATCCCAAAGGGGGGGTTGGGTTCCTTAGCTCCGACTGCTCCTGGACAGTGCAGTTCATTGGTTGCAACACACGGGTTCATGCACATCTATTTGAAGAGGGTGGCCTTTAGCGAGTTGTGGTGGATGGGTGGCCTTTTGTCCACAAACCAGCTGTTAAGGGTTCTCGTGGGCGGCCAAAGGGAGGATTACTAATGAGTGCTAGAAACCCTTTAGAATGGCAGAAATTCAAACATGTTCCCTTAATGTTTTAAGGGTTAAAGTCACCACTCCTCCTGAGGGGGCAGCAGGGAAATCATTATCATTAACATCTATGACCCCCCATACAGACAGCCGCAGAGATTGGTTCTGTGCGAGATGGAAACTATCATGAGCAATAGGAGCCTTCACCCAGTTTGCATCATTTGCTCAGATTACAATTCCTGCCTCCCTGTCCCTATTAGCTTTTCTGACTTGGAGGGACAACTGTTGTCGTCTCCTGCCGATGACAGTCTGCTTGCTCGCACTTGCGGTAGGGGCATGTAGTGGGCGACTTTCCTTTACTCCTACAGTTTCACCATGATTAATGGTACTAACCTTTTGGATACTCCTCCTAAATTTACCAGTTTTGGCTTTAACTCAAGCAGAATCTTAGACTACGGCTTCCAGACCCATGGTACAGGGCGTCTAGTTGATTTGGAGCTTTATCCTCGGCTTGAGAGTGATCATTCTTGCCTGGTAATGTCCCTGAATTTTGCAGAAACACCACTAGCTCCGCAGCCTACAGGTTATATAACGGTGAACTCCTCCTTAAACTGTATATTCTGGAACGAGAAGAGACTGGCTGTGGCTTCAGTACACTTATGTGCTGTCCTGGACTCCTTTATCATCTGCTCTAACTCTGAGGGTATTGGTGGCCATGGCCCAAGCCCCAAGGAAGTGATCCAGGATTTCGGTGAAGTGATTTGTTCCTTCGTTGACCAAGTTTTCAGAAAAAAAACAAGCAAGAGAAATAGACCTACTATTCTCCGACGCAACTATAAGTACTGTTATGATGGCACAGTGGTTATTAACAGAATGGATCTGTGCAGGGTTCTGCGCTGTATCATGAATATGCAACTCAAATGCAGCACCCATATGCTACACTTGAACAAAGCCAAGCATGCAACCCGGAAATGGCTAAAACAACACTGATACAGTCTGGAGTGTTCTCGTTGTCAGGGTTTAGTGGAGGCTGCTCTCAATAAAGAGGTTCAGAAATGTTGGGCGTTAGTAAATGGTGACCACTCTTAGCGCGATCTTTTGGGTGCGCCTGAATCAGCCTGGGTTGAACATGTGGAAAAACACTGGGAGGATCAAAGAAAAGGGAAAATGTGTGCGAACCTAAGCTGGACAGAATTCACTATAATTCCAACTCTGCCAACATCGTGAGGATTATTACCAGCTTTAATCCTTTGCGTGCTCCTGTCCCAGATGGTATCTGCAGTAAAGTGGTTAAGAATGATGCAGGCACCTGGGCCGTGGCACTTTATTGTCTGTTCAGGTGAATTGGCGAGTCACATCTAATTCCTTGCTCATGTAAAGACAGCATCATAGTTCCAGTCTGGAAGAAGGATGATCACTCTCTGCCCGGTAATTATCACCTACTGGCAATGCTCGATGTATCCTCAAAAATATTTGCATGCATGCTCCTTGACGACTTATGGTCTATTGAGGTTAAACTTATCCCACTCAACCAGACTGGATGCCGTTATTCAACAGGCATAGTCGACTCAAGAGTGTCCCGTATATGCGGCCTTCATCGACTATAGAGCTGCTTTCAATACAGTAAATCGGAAAAATCTTTGACAAAAGCTGTTGGCTTGGAATGTTCCAGCCGGACTCTTGTCCATGATAATCCAGCTCCAGACCGAAACTATGGTGAAGATCAGACTAGATCAATCCATGTAATTTTCTGTTTGGACCCTGATGTCACAGGGCCTAAAACAGGGTTGAAAACGTGCTCCCTCTTTGTTTATTATATATCTTGCAGACATGGGACCCGCATTGGCAAACTCCAAGTCAATCCCCCCTAAAATGGGTGATTTTCCCCTCCAGTGGCTGGGATATGCAGACAACATCATCCTCTTAGACCTCATTCCAGCGGGTTTGCAGGCATCGCTAGACTCCCAAAAGAGTTTTTCGGATTCCTTGAACCTTACGGTCAACATTCAGAAAACCAAGGTCTTGGTATTCCATCCACCTGGCTGCCGCAGGATTACTATACCTTGGCACTTGGAGGGGGTTCCCCTTGAAGTTGTCAAGGAATATAAATATTTGGGGATCACCTTGGAGGAAGGCCTGCGTCGGAATTCTCATCTTGCCCTTGTTAAGGTCAGATGCGCTCAGACCATTGGGTCAGTTGGGAGATTGGCACGATCCGAAGGGGCTACTCAGCTGGAATTTTAACTCCGTTATTTCTCACTAAGATTAGCCCCATCCTCTTGTGTGGTGCTGAAAGCTGGCATTTCAGTAACAAATCTGAAGTTACAGCTCTTGAATCATTACTGGGACTATTTTGCTTGCCTACCCGTACTCCAGTATAGACCATCTTTATCGAGTACAAAATATTTTCCTACAAAGCGAGACAGCAGATGTCTCTGTTGAATATCTTTTGGTGATTGGCCAATGCAGTCGACGGCACATTGAACTCCATCATTTTCAAGACAGCATTGTGAAAATCTTCTCAGAAACTGGGCAGTGCGCTGCACTGTATCACACAATCAGTGCACCGGTGGCTGGCAGTGGCATCTGGAATTTCTATCTGTTGGTCCTATCCACGGTACAAAATGGCCATGAAAAAGGAGGTCCATGCTCCTTTCTGTGAACAGTATGTTGCGCAGCTGTTAACTAAGAACAACAGCAGACTGTTCACTGAGTACATCGTGGCTCTGGACTAAAGTCTGTAGCATATTGAGCAGTTTGTGGGTAACTCCCTAATATGGCATTACCTTAAGCTGAAAACAAACTCTGTAAAAACCTTGGAGGTAACAGGGGCTGGGCACAAATCCCAAGGTCTTAGCGGCTATGCAGGCTATGCGGCAGCGGCCATTTGGAAACCGTGCACCACTTGATGACTCTGTGTGTGTTGACAATGGCTTTATGGGCTGTGGCCAGGCTAGCCGCTGGCCTTGACCACTCTTACTCTGAAGAGGCACTTTGTATTTATTTGTTATTTGCATAGCGTCCAATGCCAAGGCGCTGTACAAAACGAATTTTACAGTAAAATAAAAAATAGGCAAGTAGTTACAATACAACAATATAGTTTACAGTGAAGCTTACAATACAATCAAGGCAGAAGTAAGAAGGTCTTTAAGGCGCAACGGAAGGTGGGGTAAGATTGAATAGCCTGGAGAGAGAGGGGAAGAGCATTCCAGTAGAGAGGAGACAGAAGAGCGAAAGAACGGAAACGAGAGGAAGCACAAGGAGGACGGAGAACAGTTAAGAGAAAGTGGGTTTGGGAAAGAAGAGTGCGAGAGGGGACATAGAAGGAAATGAGAGAGGCAAGATACATAGCAGCAAGTCCACAAAGAGATTTAAATACAATACAGAGAAAATTGAATTTAAGCTGAGAGGGGAAATGGAGTCACAAATAGGTAAGGAATACAAAAGATGAATAGAGGAATTGAAAATAGATTTAAAGGTAGCTAGACGAGAGGCGGGAATACCAAAAAGAAGCACAGAACAGTAATATAATTGAGAGAAAATTAAGGAAGAAATGAAAAGCTTCGTAGCACTGAAGGTAAGGAGAGGTCTAACTTTCCAGACGTTAAAAAGATTAAACCGGCAGGGACAAGCTGTAACTGAGATATGAGGAGCAAAGGAAAGATTAGTATCAAGATGAAGACCAAGGTTGCGGGCAGTCAGGGAAAAGGGCAGATACGAAGGGGTAAAAAGAACAAATGGAGGAGAAACAAGGGGGGGTTCTATTGGCAGGAAAGAAGAGAACTTCAGTTGTAGATGGATTAAGAATGAGAAAATGGTCCGACATCCAAATTCTGATCACGGAAATACAGGCTGAAAGATTTGAGGAATATTAGATGTGAAAGAAGGAAAGGATGGAAAAAGTTGGGTGACATCAGCACAAAAGTGATGAGACAACCCAAGAGAAGAGATAATCTTAGCTAAAGGAGAAGCATACAAAGAGAAGAGAAATGGACCCAGGACAGACCCTTGTGGGACACTGTCTAGAAGAAGAAAGGAATCCGAATTAAGACCAACCCAGGATACTGAGTAGGTATGATTAGTAAGATAGGATTGAAACCATGAAATTACAGGGCCAGAAAAACCAAGGCAAGAAAGAGCAAGGAGGAATAATGGGTACCCACTGTGTCAAAAGCAGCGATAGGTCCAAAGGTATAAGAATAGAAGAGTGTTTTGCATAGCGTGAAGAGATGAGAAAGTCGCAAACAGATGAAAGAGCAGTTTCCATAGAGTGAAGAGCTCGGAAACCAGATTGAAAGCGAGGTAGAATAGAATTAAGAGTGACAAAGGAAGAAACCTGAGAGTAGATGAGACGTTCCAGTAATTTAGAAAGATAGGGCAGAAGAGAAAAAGGAAGAAAGTTCGAAGGAATGGCAGTATTCAAAGAAGGCTTTTTCAGAACAGGAAGAATAATGGCATGCTTAAATAGAAGAGGAGAAGTAGAAGTAGTGAGAGAAATGTTAGGAAGACTAGTAAAGTAAGAATGTGGAACAGGATCTTTGGGAACTCTTTATGGGGGGAACCATGAGTCCTACATGACCTTCTTCCGGGTACAATGGAAAAAGCTTGTTCATCTGCTGGTAACCCACGGCTGCTAGACTGGAAACTTAAATATACTATTTAAGGGGATAGCAAGTTTTTCAATGTCATGTGTGAAATAACCACCATTTCTGGCTTTTAGACTCACAACATAGAACAATGGTATGTTCAAAAAATGTGCACGTTTTTGGGTGAATGTTTGTGCACATATGTGTATGCATGTACATGGCTGGGCCATAGGTTCCGTTTGTGGGCACTGCGAGTGACATGATATAGGACTGAGGTCAGTGTGGGTATATTTGACGAGAGACTGCAAGATTTGATTTGGGCACGAGCAGCATGAAAAGTGTGCAGTGCAAGCATATGTGGTGTCAACAGTCCCTTTTTTTGGGCTCCAACAGCATGAAAATGTGCTTTGCAAGGACAGTGCTGGCGCCTATCGTAAATACCAGTCTCATGACTTTCTTCGGACACAAAGGTCATGAAAGGAGGACAGACCTGGTATGGAGATAACTTGCTTGAAAGTTGGGGGAACGCTGGCATGCATTGGGGAGAGAGGCCTCCTGATTTAAGTTTGGGAACAGACAGCATCAGCACACATTTCAAAATGTTCCTTTATAATGTTGGTGACCTGACATCTATAGGAGTGTTTCATGTGTTCCCTCCATGGCGTAATTTTAGGGGGGTACAGGGGTGTTTGTCCCCCCCCAACTTTCTTCGCACACCATTTTGTCCCCATTCATTTGGCTTGGGAACCTTTTCGTCAGATGTCATGTCCCCCTCCCCCAACATTTTCAGCAAAGTTACTCCACTGGTCGCCTCCAGTGAAGATTATAAATTGTGACACATTTTTTCTGATTTTTTGCTGCAAAATGCACGATTTCAACACATTATTTTAAAAAATGTGTAAGGGGCCAGCATCTTACTGCATGTGCACTAACTCGGTTGAATTCAGGAAAATCATTGATACCCAGAGGTCAAAGCGGGCGGGAATTTAAGGGTACGGAGTTCCCCCACTACCGTTCCAGGACGGCAACTTTAAAAACATGTTTTTTCTTTTAAACTTCACCCCCACAGGGGACTCGAACCTAAGCTGCCAACATCAAGGCAAGGCAACATCACACTGAGCCATCTCTTTAATGATTTTGCTAGACTGCTTGGGATGTAAAACCCATTCCCAGCAGGCAAAGAGCACCACGTTACAGGAATCTGCATGCAAATGGCTGTAGGCTTAGCCTTGTTTGCAGGCAATGAAAGCTGTGTGTGTAGCAGGGGAGGTTCCATGAAGGTGCATGTATGAGGGAGCCAATGACAGTAACGGATGTAATTGAAATGGCTTTTCATTCATGTTTTTTTCAGTCTTACTAGAACTAATGTTTAACACAATGTTGCAGGGTTGGGTGGAGGAAAGGAAAGTCCCAGGTTTGAATGGGGTGGTGAGGTGATGGTGGCTATGGGGGAGGTGACATAAAAGGGGGCAGGGCAGAGGGAACATCGTTCCACTACTTTTTTTTTACACTTCAACCACAGTTGATACCCCTCCATTTTACTAATTTACCAGCTGCAACTGCTCTATATGTATTGGTTTTGTTGGCGTGGTCATGGATGCCCATTAAGATGGATAGTTAGGTCTTGCTGCCTTCTTTGACCACACATTGGGAGAACCCATTTTCCTCACTGAACCTCCCAAAAGAAATAAGAAACACCAAAGACCACTTAAAATTCAGGAAACTACTAAAAATCTGACTTTTCAACAACTAGCAACCAGACGGAAACAACTGAAACAATAAAATAAAAAAATGGAAAGCAAACCAGTTGACAGACCCCCTGACGACACAGATAAAACCTAGAACCGACAGAGAGGGGACCACCCACAAGAACAAAGAAACAATGCCTGACGGAACTGACCACGAGCAACAACGCAATCAGGACAGAACAATAGCTGACAAGGCTGACACAACAACAGACGCATCCCTCAGCCTCACCCACTACCAAACATCCCCCCCGACAGGCATGACTACATGAACCTTCCGTAACCCCAACCAACCCAATTCTGTATCCACACGATCAATCCACTAACTTACGATCACAAGACAACCTGCCCCAAGCTAACCCCCCTTTAAGCCAACCTGCTAGCCAATGAGACCCCTATCACCAAACTGTGAAACCCACACCCAAACTAGCAAGTAGAAGACGGAATGAACTAGAATAGACTGACATACACGATACACTAGCAGTATTCTTGGAAATGTACTGACTAACAAAGATTAACCCAACTCACACAACACAGTCATCTGAGACATAGATATTGTGATTTACCTGCGTCAGCCCAGACATCCGCGAAAGGACAAAACTATAGCACCACGCAACCAGGCAGAACTTTGGGTATGGGCACAAGTCAGAACTGAATAGATACGCAGGGACCTGCTAGCGTCAGGTGCAGACTGGGATGCATGGACTGGCCTGAGAAAGAACAAAGATAGAATTGTAGAGACTGACTAACGCAACATATAGACAAAGAGATGATAGACATCCTGTCATGTTGAAACTAGATCTCTGTAAAGAAGATATCTTGTCTAAATCTAGAAAGACACACAATATGAGTGTGCATTTCTCCAGACAACAATGCTAATAATCAACCCTACTAAAACCTCCCCCTCCTCATAAACCTCTCAAACCCTAACTAAACACAACTATACCTCTTAAACCACGTCAACCTGCACCTACGTCACCACACCGCAACAACACACCACCCAGAGACTTACACTACAGCACACAACGGACTCTGACCGGACACCACACCAAAAAGCTCAGCGAACGGCAGAGACGGCATTAGGGGGGGCAGCCGGGCGACCGCCTGGGGTGCCACACCCCCCAGGGCACCATTAGCCCCTGCCACGCCAGCTCGGGGGAGTCTTTCAAGGGCTCCCCCGAGCTGGCATAGTAGCAGACACCTCATTGTCATTGAATGCACCTGCGGCGGTGGGCTCATTCAATGACAATGAGGTGCTGACGCGCCCTATTAAAAAAAAAAAAGAAATTAAATAAAAAAGAGTGGCCCATCCTGGCCCCGCCCCCTTCCGCCCTGCCCCCTGTTAACCAGGGGCACGGGGGGCAGTGGGGGGGTACCAATTCGCCCAAGGCGCTGCTGCCCTTAAGGCCGGCCCTGGCTAACAGTGTTAACTGAACTGAAGCCGCCAAAAGCACATCACAGCTCCCTTGCTCTTTATCCAAACTTTGTCCTACTAATGCACCCTAACCTAGAAAGAAAGGGGTTCCTTCAGATCCGCCAGAGCACCAGGGGACCACTACGGTGGTGCTATTGCGCGGTATAAATATCCTTTAACTTTGACACTCAAACAGGACTTTTTTTCCATAGTTCGACCCCTTCCCTCCCCAGTACTTCTGCCACGCTGGATAATCCCCTGTACAGGCACAAGGGTGGAGGGACAGCCTCGCTGTAGGCAGGGGTGGACTGGCCTATAGGGAACTTTCCCAGTGGGACTCGGCACCCTGGGCCTCTTTTGTGTGGTATTTTCACTTGTTCCAATAGAAAAAAGGGTTGGGTTGGCTGAAAATTTGCAATGTGCGGCCACTTTGAAAATTATTTCCGGGGACACTTTTGGCTTCCAGTCCACCTCTGGCTGTAGGGCCAATTCCCTACTCCTCCCACGGCTAGCAGGCCGCGTCTCACACGTGGGCAATTGCCTCCAATACGTCACTAGGTCCATATGAACAGCTCGGTGCAGGCAAACAGAAGAAACTCGGCTTTCACGCCTAACGGGCTGGCCGTCTTGTCATAGTGAAACTCTCCCTGCACTCCAGGGGTCTGCCTCTGCAGACAGTATGGGGGTGAAACCTGCTCGCCCTACCCGCCCTCGCCAACTTTTCCACCTCGCTTAGAAGGTCAATAGTCGGAGAGAGCGAGAGAGTTAAAATCACGGAATAATGAACCCCACCTCGCCAAGAGCAGGAGAGTCAACAGCACGGCCGCGAGCGAGGCAAATTGCTGTGATTAATAATAAATTAGGACAGATTGGTCCGCGGCGGCCATGCTAATCTATGCAAATAGGGGGCCGGGCCTGGGCAAACACAGCCACCTTCCAGCGCGGGGACGGCGGGGCTGCTCCCTGGTGGGGCGACAGCGAAGTGTACGCTGGCATTAATTTTAATGGGGCGGAAGAGGGCATTAAATTACCATGCGCTTAGCGGAGCGGGTTCTGTCACATTCGAGGTCCGGGCTTGGAAGCAAACACCCGAAAGGGAAGGCGACAGAGTGATGGGTGTGTGCTAGGTGCCGGGCCTGAACCTGGCGCTGCACCACAGGTGTACATATGCCTCATAGCGGGCAACATACTGGCTGAAGGGGGCACGAGGAACACCTCCCACCTCTCCCCTTAACGTTAAATCTCTCCTGCCTGGCCCAGGCCCACCCGCCATGATTACAGTACACCCGCGGGTCTTCCATCCTTTTTTCCAGCAATCACAACAGCTGTCTAATTGGCACCCTACTGAGAATCTCTACTCAGAAGCCAAGGCTTGAATGGGAATTATTCCTTCTCACTCAATTGAGCAGGACTCATTCGCACCGAAGGAGGATCACTGATGGGATGGGTGTTTAGTGGGTGAAAACAAATATCGTTTACCCACTGATGATTGTTTTCAGCTGTGAAAACACACACTGAGAGCTTATGCCCTTATGCAAGCCCCAAGGTTGCATGCTAAAGAAAACTACACTCCCACTACTTCCACTAGTAGGGTAGGTTTATAAAGGGCTGAATTGGTGGTGTAGTTTAGGGGAAAATGCATCACTGGGTGTGAGGAATTCGACCATCCACACAGGGAATGTATGCTCACCTAGGCTCTCTTGATTTTTTGGATAATTAAAATGAATGATGGGAGATCAACCTCCGAAAATGTGTGGGGCTAATCAGCAAACATTTTCTAATACTCGCCGCATAACAAACACATAGTCCAGTTTACTCTGGGGGACACCGCCTACAGGCGCAGGCCTCCCTGTCAAATGTATTTGAAAGCTAAAAGCGAGGGGTGCACGAAAACATCCAGAGAAGGGCAACACCTTCCTCCTCCCATGGCCAGCCTAATTAAATATCAACGGCTCCATGGATCCATCCTGTTCTATTGTCTAAGTTCTGTGTGTTGGCGGCGCATACCGATGAGAGTCAATTGAAGCAGACTTGCGAATAGGCCTGGTCACAGAACTTAATAATGGTCAGGAAAACGAACACCTTTTTGATATGCAATGTGTCACCTAGAAGCTAGCTCTGACCCCTTTGTATGAAGGACAGTGAATGGCATATCTGGGTCCACTATTTACCGTAGGCAACCCCTGCAGAGCGGACGCCTTTCAGAGGGATGAAGTATGTGATATAATTCTGTTCTTACCCAAACTTTAAGGGAGACCTGCGCTTTGATCAAGAGCCACAGAGGCCTCTGTTAACCAGAGAGACACTTTGATCTACAACAGACAGGAAGATGTGTGGAATTTAGGAGTACAAGGTGTCACCCGTACCTTTCCTGTTGCAAAGCACTCTGGTCCTGACCTCACGCAGAACAGAAGATTGTTGGTGGGGACCTCAGATAGGTTCCTTAAGGTAGGCTTAGCCTGCACCAATCACTGGAGCCCATTTGGCTTTAAAAGAGTGCCGAGCCCCTCACTTACCAGATCATCTGAAGGTTTCGCCAGAAGCAGGAAAGAAGAACTCCGCATTGGACCCTGGCTGAAGGTACAGTCTGCCTTACAGCTTCCGCCAGTGAAGGAAGGCCAGGATTTCCAAGAGGGAAGGAAGATCCCTCCCCTAAACATCTCCCAGGGAACAGAGGGAGATACTGGACTCAGAGGACCCTGCTAGGTTCTGCCAGCAAGCTTCCTAGGTGGGAAGTGCCTGAGAGTCTCTGAACAAAGGACAAGGCTGTTGCCTGCAAAAACTCTCCTCAGCTTTGGGCTTTCCGCCTTGAAAGGACGCCACAAGCCCTTTGAAGAAGCTAGGAGGAGTGCCACACAAGCATCAACCAGCGTCCATCTTGTAAGGACATTTTCGAGGGAGTTGAGCCCTCGAACTGTGACCCACTGCACCACTGACTGTTGTCACGATATAATCACTAATTCCATCTGAGAAATCTCAAACAGTGTTCCAGATCCAGTGAACCAGCACAGGGACAACGATTGTTGACCCTAAGCCGCCGTGTAGGCCAGCCTGCAGCCGTCCATCCAGCCTCGCTTGCTGAACTGCCTGCCGCCTGATACCCGCAGCTGTCCCCCGTCTTGAACTGTGTTGCAGAAGCTGCAAAGCACCTTGGAACCGACTCAACGCTGTTGAGAATTAAGAACATCTCAAGCACCAGGTACATTGTGGTTCTGTCCCCCTGGTCTTTCTCCGAATGCCCCTAGTGACATTTATGACCCCCGCTCCCTTGGTGCTGAAACCAAATAACCTTGAACAGTTAAGACGGACTGCTTTAACAACCACCCTCCTGTCAGTATCCGGAGTGCATCCCTTTCCTTTGTGAAACTGTCTTTCCTCTGTGTTCCTTTACAGAGCCGGTTGTATTTTGTAGTGTGCTAGAACTGTCGGTTGTAATAATAATAAAGTAGATATTTGTATACAACCTTGACTGGGCAGTCCCTTTTATCATTAGATAATAATTGTATTTCGCTGTGTTGCAACTAGCCAATGATCCACGCCGTTCCGTCCACGTTACCAAAAATTGGACAAGGAGGTTTATAATTGACTTGCTATTCCAATCTGTTCAAATCCCTTCTGCTATGCTAGAGGTGTGGGGCTGATTAATTGTTTAGAAACCGATATTCATCACTGGACCATTGGTGTCCCGGAAGATGATTCATCACACTTGGCAAGTGAGGGGACCACACACCAGCCTGTAAGCATATGCGGTGGGTCTGCTGTGTGATTTCAGGTGCAGCAGTGTACCTCTGCTCTGCCTCAGCGTTCTCTGTAATCTGTCTGTACTTGTAAGCTGGGACCTTTGGTGCAGGCAGCCAATAATGGCAGTAAGACTCAAACCTTTCCAAAATAAGGACATTGCAGGAAGCCCATTCTTGCCAACATGACACATTCCAATTTCTAGGTGCTTATCCAGTCCCATTTTTTCTTTGCCTTCTGGGACTCGTAGTTCCAATTTTCCTATTATAAAACTCGGACTAGAAGTCTCAGAATGCAAAGAAAAAACCAGGACTGGATAAGCACCTACCGATTGGAACAGGTCATGTTGGCAACTATGGAAGCCTACTTGTCCTACTCTACCCCAGAATTTGTTCGGGTTGGCTCTCCCTTTTTTGACTTTGACCCAGAACATCTGGGGAATAAAATTGTCTCAGGCATCAATGAAAAAGGGGCCCACAGTTGCAAATGGCAATTCATTCCTTTTGTGACAGACTGTTTGAGTAGTACTCAAGGGGGAAAGTTTTGATAAAATGCGATGCAAATTGAACATTTTAAAGAATATTCATTCAGTAACACTGCTCTTAATTACTAGCCGCCTGGTGTAATAACTTATCAAACTGGCCCGTGGCCCACTTTGACCTAAAAAACTGTCCCACACTAGCATTTTTGCGTTTTTGGTTCGGTCATTACCCTATTGCCCTATTGGCCAGTCGGACCCTGGGTACCTTTTCTACATATGCACAAAATATTCTCTATAGGTTCAGAAATATAGAGGGTCTACAAAATAGCCTTGGTACTTGTGGGAAGGAGGGGTTAGGCAAAATCAGCAGTGATCTTGGAAGCAGGATCATGCCGGCACACAAGTAAAAACCTTGTTGCAACGTGGCCTCCCTGGAGGGTTGGTTCAGCCGGCAGAGAGGACAGACAACGGTGTGCATTTATATGGGCATAAGAAACTGTGCAGGAAAAGGGAGAAAACATTCCTTCTTGACTTGGGTCCCTATGGGATTTAGACAAATGGGCTGTTTTTACAGAGACAAAACACTTTGAGTTACCCTGAGGAAGGTCCTGAAAGCAGTAATAATGCTGAAACATGTTGGGGTGTATATGTTATCCTGGTTGGTGGGCACCATTATAGTGAAGTGTTGTTACTGCCCAAATAATGCTTCTATAGAAAATGAAAGATGTCTACATGTTTTCAATGTATGTGCTATGCTAAAAGGCTTTAGTACTGTGCCAACCCACCACTGTGCTGATAAGTGCCATTTCTGTGATATACATGCTGCACATTTGTCTTTGTCTCACAATGACTTGCTGGTGGTGCATTTTCCAGCCAATGTTCTATGAGCATTACAATTTTTAACATGACACTCTTGTGCATTAAAATTAATTTGCAATCAATGCATAACAGGTGTATTTGTAGAGTGCGCATTCACCCCAAGGAGCAGCTTTGAGCTATTGACAGATAACAGATATTCATGTGGTATCAGGTTCTATGTTATCTCATGAACCACATTTCATTTGTCGTCTTCTACTTCAATTCTTCTATGTCGAATTGTTTTTGGTTTTTTTCTTTTCAAGGTGTGGTCCGCCAACACCATTATTCCTACCTGCCCTAACTCCAGTCCCACTCCCTCCTTCATACTACGACTGCACACACAGACACATACACAGACAAACCTAAAAAATGAAAAAAGTCGACATAGAAGAGTCGAAGTAGATGACCACCAATAATTTTGTCCGATGCCTGCATATCGTGGTGGCACCACGAGACCATTGAAAAGGCATCATGTGATGTCAAATCCTAATAGCATATGTTCCTGATGGATGGGAGTCATATTTTGCATTGCCCCTTTTCAGCTGGAGTATTCCCAGTCCGAGTTAAGACCCGTTTTTCTCTTGTTTGGTCATTCGATCTACACGCATGCATCCTAATGAAATGAGAGAAATACAAGGCTTTGCAGAAGGAAGTCTGTCTCGGAAACATCCTTAGAAAGCACAGACACTGTTACCCAAACTGCAGGACCCTAAGCACAGGAAAGGTGCAGGAAGGCATGTGTACAGTGCTGCTTCACCACCACAGTGGGGTCAACATCAAATCCAGCCAAAATTGTCCAGCAAGTGCCTCTTGAGTCATTTTCATGTAAAGGACACATTTATAAAGCAGTATCAGTGAATATACCACATGTCTAAAATTTAGGAACAGTCCTACCTAATGAGTGTTCGGTTAGACTTTTGAATTGAGCAACCTGCCTAACTCCTGACCTGCCTCTGAAGGATCTGCGTGACCCGGTGCTCCTTTTATACTCTCATAGCTGTGCTAATTAGACCTTCCATGATTGGACGGGCTGCATCTTTTTAATCCAGGCTGCTGGTGGTCATCGGAAACGTAGGCACTATGCTGTGGCACACTGCATGCAACCCAGAGCAAACACATACTGAAGTATGTGATGAATCCAGTGATCATCACAAATTCCCCAGCTGTGGTCTCCTCCCATGTGGCCAGGGGAAATCAGCTGCTACCTGATCCTGTCCCTGGGTGGTTATATGAGGCAGGAGATAATTACCGGGGAGACGTTTTGACTCCATTGTAAAAGACAAAGTATTCCCCCTTTCCAATGAGTGCCCAGGTTTTTGATTGCCTATTTCAGTCTGCTCAGGCCTCCACCTTTGACTCAAACACCTACAGCACATACACAACACCTTTTTTTGATGTGCCCTCATGTGAAATCTCGATGGAAAACCAGATGAGAGTTGAGAATCCAATATCATATATGGACTCCACCTCACATAATCACTCATGTACTGAGACGAGGAAGAGGAGTAAGGAGTTTGTGCAAAGGAACAGGGACTCAAAGTCTCACATGCAGATTAGTTGTTTTGTCATTCCTTCAGTTCGTTGGATATTTAAAGATAGAAAATGCACTATGGACGGGAGCTATGCTGGAGAGGACTTTAAACCCCAAGTCAGGACTCGTAAACACGGAGAAGGCCGCCGGAACAGAGGAAGAGAAGACACGTGCGAGCCAAGAGGGTTGTGAAGATGAGGAGCCACACTGGAGCTCCTGAAGGTCAGACCGCTCACTGAAGCAGCACTCTTCATTCCTGAATGAAAAGGGAAGCCAGCAAGCCACAGCAGAGACGCGTAAGCAGCTGGGAGAACATCTGCACACTTCCCAATGGAAAGCGGATGAAAGAGCCATCCCAAAAAGGTACGAAGAGTATCGGAAAACGCTGGAAAAGCCTGGTGGGTTGGCCCAAAGCAGTTAGGGAACCCGGGCTTTCCGACAAGTGCAAGAGCACAGATTTTTGAATGGTAGAAAATTGCTAATGTGGGCAAATCCCAAAGTTTACAAAAACCAATGCCCAATAAGAAGAATGTTTGAATGCAGACAAGACAAAGTAAGAAAAATGTTTGAATGCTGTGAAGAGAACGTCGAAAGGCAAACCCCAACCCAATGCAGATGTGTGAGATGTCAATGTGGGGGAGAGGTTTGAACAAGCATTACCAAAGATAGATAAACCAAATACCTCACGGTATATACTATTTTGATATAACTGGAGAAATTTGAAAACATACAAGGTAGCTGAGTGTACCAGGCAATAAAGATTACCCCTGCTATCTGCGCAGGGAGTATTAATTCTATTAAAGACTAGGAGGCGAGCATTAGGCTTCAACTTCTTTAATTTACCACTCTTCAGCAGTTTCAACAAACTCAAAACCATAACAAAAATCACTGCAAAACAGTCTGAACAGACTTTTCTTCTTTTTGAACTACAACCCCCATAGTCTATGTAGTCCATCTCACTCCTAGCTCAGCTATGACCACTTCCTGTCCCTGAGCTCCTCCTCTCTTTTACTCGCTCTGAAAGTCCCATTGAGAACTCCACACTAAGTCCTGCAACTGGCAATGACTTGAACCACTCCAAACGAATGTCGAACTTCCTCGACCCAGGCGACTACCTCTGCTAGTCTCCTACATCAATTGCTCTTCTGCTCTTCTCCTAGGAATAACAGAAAACAGAAAAATCAGGGTGGTGTCCATGTATTGACGATATCATCATATTATTATCACATACGATCATTCAATATTATGCTCAATACATCCCTCAGGCGGGAATTTAATGCTCGCCTCCTAGTCTTTAATAGAATTAATACTGCCTGCGCAGCTAGCAGGCGTAATCTTTATTCTATGACAAGACTGGAGGCGAGCATTATGCTTGTTCAAAGCTTCCCCACACCGCGACCGCTAAACCCTCGGTTGGCTTGAAATAAAATTCTTTAAAAGTTCGATCATTCCACCAATCTGCTGCCAACATAATATCTCTAAGAAATACCCCTGACTTAAATCCCTTAGATGCCATAGCTCCGCGCACTGAATGTGCTCCATACTTCCCCACATCTATGCCTGCTGTCTGCATAATTTCCTTAACCCATCTGGCGATAGTCGCTGTAGATACACCTTTGTAAGGCTTCCTGCGCGCTATCAGCAATTGCTTAGCATTCTCTGCTCTATACTCTGCTGTCCTGCACTCGTACTCCTTCACGCAACATGATACACACCATTTATGTTTATTCGGGAAATATGGATAGTGAACTGAAGGTGTCCCCGTCTTAGTTCTCCCCAATATTGTAAAGGTTACGCCCTCTGGTCCGAATGATTTCCTATCTCTAGGGCTCTCACGTCAGACATGCGTTTACACGATATTAGGCACAGTAGCATTGCTAACTTTCCAGATAGTTGTTTCAACGATAAATATCTGTTGCTTGGCCAGCTCTCTAACAGTTTAAGAACTGACAGCACATCCCAGACCGTCTTTTACCGCTCTGGGGGTGCTGAAAACTTGGCCCCTCTAATAAGCCGAACCACCGCCGGGTGCTCCCCCGCTGGAACCCCTTCGATAGGGAGATGCCCAGCGGATATGGCTGACCTGTACACTCCTATGGTGCGGAACGCTTTGCCACCTTGCAGCAATTGAGCAAAAAAGTTCAGAATCATCACTACAGGTGCCGAAACGGGATGAACACCTCTCCCTCTGCACCAGCTAGTCCACTTGGCCCAAGCCGCGTCGTAGCTCCTTCTTGTGGACGGGGCCCAGGATTCAGCGATAAGCTGCGCAGCCTGAGCCAAAATGCCTGGCAACGCCCAGCGTCTGCTGATATCCTGCACGCAGTGAGCGGGAGTGTCCCCTTCACTCTCAGAGGGTGATAGACTCAGCTGGGTCCGTGAACAGGTGCTCTCCTCCTGGGAGAAGTCTCGGGTAATCCACCATTAGATCCATCAGCACCGGGAACCTACTTGCGACTTCCAGCATGGTGCTACTAATAGCAACTCCGCCTTCTCTCTCCGACACTTCGCTAGAACTATACTCAGAATCATGAATGGCGGAAACGCGTAGTGCGGACCTCCGCTCCACTCTTGCAAGAACGCATCTGTCCCTTGAGCTCCCGGGTCTAGCCTCCAGCTGAAATATTCCGCTGTTTGGGCGTTCAACCGGGATGCAAACTGGTCTATGTGTATTGGCCCCCATCTCTCGGTCATCCTCTGAAACACTGCTGGATCCAGCCTCCATTCGCTGGAATCCGTGAGGTAGCGCGAGTTCCAGTCCGCTATTACGTTCAGCGTTCCGGGGAGGTACTCCGCTGTGACCGACGTCTCTGACTGTAGGCAGAGGTGCCAAAAGTCCTTCGCTAGCTCCGCTAGCATTCTGGATTTGGTGCCGCCTAGGTGGTTTATGTATCGCACTGCCGATATGTTGTCCATCTTCAGCCGGACACATGATCTCATTTTTCCTTTCATGAAGGCTCTGATCGCAAAGGATCCTGCCAACAGCTCTATGCAATTTATGTGCAACTGGAGCTCCTCCTCGCTCCATCTTCCCCCTGTCTGTAGATCTCCGCACCGAGCGCCCCAGCCCAGACGGCTGGCGTCGGATTCTATAATAAGATCTGGCCTGTCTCCGAAAATGGCACGCCCATTCCAGGCGTCCATATTCTGCAACCACCATTCCACTTCTTTCCTGGATTCCTGGTCTAACGGTACTAATTGATGGTATCTCAGGCCTTGCTGCAGGTGTCTTATCTTCAATCTCTGCAGAGCACGGTAATGTAATGGCCCCGGGAATATGGCCTGAATAGAAGCTGCTAACAGCCCCACAATCCTTGCTAAGGTCCGGAGGGACACGGCCTGCTTTCGTAGGCATATTCTCAATTCTCTTTTGATGTCGCAGATCTTCCGGGCTGGAAGCTTGAGCGTCGCTTTCCTGGTATCTAGGATGAAGCCTAGGAATTCCAGTCTTTGCTCTGGCTCGGTATCAGACTTCTCTACGTTCACTAGGAATCCTAGGGAAACTAGCAGTTCCTGTACCCAACGCGTCTGGTACTTGAGGGACTCTCGATCCTCGGCTAAGAGCAGAAGGTCGTCTAGATAGATGATCAACCTTATTCCCTTCTCTCTTATCGCTGCCGCCACCGGATTCATTACCTTGGTAAAGGCCCAAGGCACCGAGGCAAGCACGAATGGCATAGTCCTGAACTGCCAAAACTGTCCTCTCCAGCGATAAGCTAGGAAGGTTCGGAATTCTTCCACTATCGGTATCGTTAGGTAGGCATCCTTCAGATCCAGTCTCGTCAGCCAATCCTTTTCCCTGAGCGAGTCTCGGAGTTGATGGATGCCTTCCATCTTGAAATGTCGGTAAACTATCCAGCCGTTCAGTTCTTTCAAGTTTATAACTGGACGCACCTTCTCTTTTCTGTGCACCAGAAACACATTGCTTACAAATACGGGATTCCCCCGGCACCTCTCTATGGCGTTCTTCGCTGCTAGTAGGCCTAGCTCCTGATCCAGGAGTGACTGTTCTGCACGCCCCAGATGCTGCTGATGTGGCCTGTGCCCCTGCACGGGCGGGTGAATGAAATCTAGGCTCATACCCGCCACCGTTTGCAACACCCAGGCATCGCTGGAAAGCTTGCGCCAGTTTCTCAAAAACCTGCCAGTTCTCGCCCCTACTGGGGGATAATACGCTGCTCTCACCTTGAGAGAATCCTTGTCCGTGACCGGATCCTCTTCCTCTGCGACCTGCTGCCTATTCTCCCAGTATTGAGTTCTGGGGTTCTGGGATCTCCTTTCCCCTTGATTGCGACCAGTCGACCGACCCCTGAAGCGACTGGTCCCTCCAAAAACTCGGTTGGGAAAGATTTTCCGGATGGAAGCCTGCGCCTTCTCCAGAGACGTGTAGGTGCCCACAAAGCGACCCATCTCCTTGCCGAAGGTCTCTCCGAAGAGGAGGCCTTGGGCTGCTTCTCCGGCCTAGTACGAGGCAAAATAACTAAGCTTCTCGTCGATCTTCAATAACAGACCTCTTCGACGCTCTGAAGCGATGGCGCAGTTCGCGTTCCCTAAGAGGCATACTGCTCTTTGCGCCCAGCCTGCTAGGGTGTCGGGGTCCACTTCTTCCCCCGTATCCCTGGCTCTCTCCGCCAGGTCCATGATCTTTGTGAGTGGCCCGGCCAGGTCTAGCACCTACTCCTGGCAACTCCTCCAGGATCTATCAATACCCTTACGGGGGTCCTTACTTGTTTTTGAAACGAAAGTCAGCATTTTAGGGTCTAACTCTGGCGTCTCGGCCACTTTCCTCAGAAGATCTGGTCTCGGGCACTCTGCTCGAAGTCTTTGACGGACTTCCTTGTCCAGAGCTTTCCTCAGTCTCTTGGTCATATACTGGGTCACCCTCGGGGAGGGCTGCCAGTCTGTCGATCTCGGATTCCGGATGCTGTCCGGATCGAACATCCCTTCCTCCTCTTCTTCGAGGTGTTTCTCCTTGCGGAGTCTTTTCCCTCCGCTGGGTTTGTCCTACTCCTCTTCTCTCAGGTCCTCTTCCCCCTGAGAGGGGGTTTCCTCCTCCTCTGGCTCCTCTTCCGAGCCTGGGTCATTATCTCCATCATAATCCTCCCCTGGAGTGGGGGTCGTGAGGTCCGGCACTGTCTGGCGCCGCAAATATGCTTCACGGAGCTTTGCGAAGGTGTCGACGACCTCTGGGGCCTTTTCCTTTGCCCCTTCCAAAGGGCCCTGGGGGTCGAGAGGAGCTTTCCTCTTACAGGCCTTAATACTCCCTTGTGACCCTTTTTCTGAGGATTCTGTGGGCGTGCGCTCAGTCCGTATGGTGCTGTCTGCCGGCTGTTGTAGCATCGCCTCCAAGGACTCCAGCCTGTCTTGTAGAGGTTTAACCCCTAACGCCACAGCATCTATCAGTGAGTTCCCCAGCACCTCTTTGAAGCTGGCAGCCAGGTCTGATGGCTGCTCCTCTTCGCTCCACTCAAACTCCGACATCTTATGAGGATGCTGTGTGCCTTAAAATACCTGAAAAGGTGTCACTGCACGTCCCTTTCACTATAGATACACTCGACGGGACAGAGATAGTACTGGCTCTCTCTTCTTCCCCCCGTATATTCAATGAACCAAATTAATTTTATTATTATGTTTTTTTTTTTTTTTTAAATCTACTTTTGTGGCTGCACCGGACTGTTCATTTCTCAGATTGCGTCACTATGCGAGATTCACTTGCTGGGCCCCTCTGTACTGTTCACCGTGTCTCTGGTAGGCAGATAGCCTACTCTCCTGCTGCTCAGAGCACTCCGAGTGCTGCAGCTTGTAAACTGAAACTAGCGCGTATGTATTTAGCGCTTCGCTTTCACTGCTTAATGAGGGCCTTCCAGCTCCCGCTACGAACGTAGCTCTTATTCTTCACCGCCGAGCCCGGTGAACAACACTCCGCTCCGTGTCGCAGATAACATGCGACACGGAAGCAAGCGGAGGTGAGGCCCCTCCTTTCCAAAGGAGGGGGCCGAGGAGCACACGCTCTCCGTGAGCGGCAGGCCCCGCCTCCACGAAAGAGGGGGCTGCTCTGCTCTGTCCGCTTCTCCTTACTGCCGCCTTCGATGCCCCGAAATGGCAGGCGGCTGCCTGTAAATGCGGCTCGTGCTGCTGCTGGCTCTCCAGGCGTCGCTCACCACCCCCGGAGTGCCGGTCATATGGCACGGGGTGGCAGCGCCGTGGGAGCCCTCGCCGCAATGGTGATTGTATCCAGGATCAAAATGGAAGTAAAACGAAAGTAAAACTAACACAATACGAAAGTAACACGAAACACCAGCGCACTTCGAACACGCTTTGCTAAATATTGCATACTTTCGAATGCTGTGCTCCGCCTGCACATGCGGTACCTATCTCTGCGTAAATGCAATCCCAAAACCTACGCAATGCCCTTAAATACACATTACAATAGAGAGATGTCTAAAGTGGTACTTATCTGCTTGAAGAGCAGTAAAAGAAGAGGAAGAGCTCAGGGACAGGATGTGGCTATAGCTGAGCAAGGAGTGAGATGGACTACAGAGACTATGGGAGTTGCAGTTCAAAAAGAAGAAAAGTCTGTTCAGACTGTTTTGCAGTGTTTTTTGTTATGGTTTTGAGTTAGTTGAAACTGCTGAAGAGTGGAAAATTAAAGAAGTTGAAGCATAATGCTCGCCTCCTGTCTTGTCAGAGAATTGAAGTTGTGTACAGATTTCTAGCACAGAAGTATACACAGCAATTGTAGCGAAGCCCCTCAACACTCACATCAGAAAAAAATATAACCCACTAGGGGAAAAGGCACAATACACCTCTTGCAGGGAGAATGATATGATTGGTTATTTATAACGTGCTTAATACCCAGAGGTTTCTAAGTGCGGACTTGGGGATCAAACCTGTGTTGCTCCATGTAGTCTTGCTTCCAAGGCGAGCACGTTGCCCCTGAGCTATCCTCCCAAGAACAAGGTTTATTCTCATAATCACAAATACGCTATAGCAAAGAACTGCGCTCTGACCAAATCATCATGAGCAATGGGTGATAAAGGTAAAAAGCGTCACAACTGACGTGCATCACATAAGTTACAAATCCCAGAACTGGTTAGTGCAACCCTATACATAGGCGGTCTGCTCCATAGGTATTCCAGGCCAATGATCCCAGCTTCATCTGCCCACCTTCTTCCACGTGGGATTCTTCATACATCATCCGGCACAGAGCTCCTAATTGCCAATTACTAGAATAATTCAGTACATCGCATATCCGTGGCCTAATGTGCACCTGGTACTGCAGACATGGACGCAGAGGCTACCTTCGAGGTCACCATAACTCTAAACCCCTCCTCCATCCCAGACAAGTCAACGCTGTTCTAGCTCTTCCCACCTCGGGCATACATTTGTTACTTTCCCACCCTGGCACCTCGCAGCACAAATCACAGGGTGGGGCGAACTCTCCTTTCTGCTATGATCTTTGACATGGATTAGCACACTTACAGCTTTATGGTCAGTGGTCTGTGGTTGACCCGTACACTGAAATGCTGATATCCTAGGACATGGGCATCTGGGCACTATAACCTAAGATGTAGACTGGTAAAGGTCGGAGGCTCATGCCCTCCTTCTCGTGGGATAACTCTTTACAGGGCGCTCTCTGGCCCCCCGCACCCCATGGCCTTGCAGGGCAACTTCCTTCTAAGATACAAATGCTAACAGTGTGAAACAATGAAAGGTTTATGGGTCTCAGCTGATTTGGTCTTTCTCACAGCTGCCTGATTTTTCATGCATTGACGTACTTCTCTATTCTGGATCCGGGCCTATGACCCTGGCTGCAGCACGGCACTTAGCCTTGATTCCAAAATGGCTACTGTTTTCTAAAATGGCGTTTCATTCTCAACACAATCTACACTAAAGCATATAGTAAGCCGACCATGGGGCAGCTTCTAGTGACAATCCCCTCCCTTTATAGACTTCCAGAAACCTTGCATCAAGCTCTTGTGCCTCCACCTCATGAGAAATCTCTTGGGGGCCTGGGAAAAATGGCCCCGCTCCCCAACAATCCCCCATTTCACTAAAACCAAATTAACCAACTCCCATGCTGACTTCCTTTTATCCTCTTCCACCATTGTTTCCCCTCTCCAGTCTCTCAGCTTCCTCATACGGCTGTGTTCCCTTCTTTAGCACCCATGCTTTGCATACTGCCTGCAAACCTTCTCCTGCTTATGCTTACTGCTCTGGGGTACACGTCATATAAATGCATCTCCCATCTGCTGCAATGTCTATCAAGTGCTCGTCATAGTTTTCAGGGTCTGGTGAGGAAGTGGTGACAGTGCCTGGGGGGTGAAGACGCTGCATTATTGCCACTATGCCAGGTTAGGGTTATATGTTTGCACCTGGCTGTCTTGTGTGCCGCAATGTGTGCTACATGCCCCAATTGAAACCATCAACATTGCACTCCTAGGCATTGCTTTAGCACAGGATCGAAGCCCCATCTGGCATGTACAGAAAATCACCAAGAAGACCACCATCACTGGTGTCAGTAGCTTCACGATGGCCTCCATCCATGATGGTGCCCATGAAAAAAGGTCATCAAACCAGTCACTTCTCTGAATGGCAGCCTCTGTTTGCATTTGAGTGCCGAGGGTGTGCAAAGCCTCTATTATGTGCGTAAGGGACCCATTGGCGTTGCCGTTTGGGTGAACATACACACAGCACAATTCCCTTATTTATTTGCAAATCCTGCCTTACATTGCTGTAAGCAAGTCCAGCACATAGCGCTTCTGCAACATTATCAGCCGGATCGCTCACATCTCCATCTTTATGGCATTGAGCCCCTGTTTAGTGTAATACACCAACTGTATCACCTCCCAGCAGACAATCTGAAGCTACTTGGCTTTGGCAGCTGCTTGTACTCCTGGCAGTAACAGTGATGCGAAAAAAGTCTCTTCTTTGCTATACAGTCTGTAGTGGTCTGGTATTTCTTTGAACAACTGTGATGCGTCTTGAAACACATAATTGGACCACCTCTTTCACAGCAATTTTGATTTCTTCTCCTTCTCCGGCAGGGTATGAAATATGGGCCACTGCGGCATAATGGTGGTAGGGGCATCTGACACTGGTGCTGAGATTGTTGGGGTGGACAGCCCGCCTGTTCCCACTATCAAGTGTTCATCAGGGACCACAAAGAGAGTGGAATGCAGTGAGGCCAGCAAGCAGGTGCCCCTCCATAGTGGCAGGAGGTGTAGAAATGCCTGCTGCCCACAGATCCAATAATTGTCCATCACGGCAGCTGTCCCTTTTCTGAGGTCTGGGATGTATAATATCTTATTGCATTTGTTGTTGGCTCCTACAAAGATGCTTCCTTCGTTGTAAAAATACAGTTCATATTCTTCTTGCTTCTGCACTTTCACTGGTTTTTCCATGGCTTCGATCCACGTGACTTTTGCCACATGCTCATTCCATTAGTCCCTGTACACATCATTCACCCTTTGGATTACTTCTTCTCCAAATCCTATGAGGCCTCCTGCCACGCAGCTCATTGTAGTCTGTTTGCAACACATTTTACACCTTCCAGCTTCATGAATGGCCTTTATAATCAGTTTGGGCTTTTCAGATTACGGGCACATTGTTTTTCATCAGGATCCATCAGGGCAAGTTGTAGGCTATGTGCCTGGAAATTATTTCACAGAGTGGAACCTCTTGTGCCATTAATACCTTGGGGGCCCCCGATGCGTGTGGTATCAAGGAACAAACGAAGCAGCTCGCAATAACCCTCTTTTTTCCAACCTAGCTCATGTCTGCGTACCCGCTATTACTCAATTCTGGATAGTGCACATCCTCTATTATGTCCAACCTAATCCTCAATACTCATTGCATTTATTTCTCTTCCCTTGCCTTAAATGTACTCCATTTGCAAATATGTCACGAAATATGTCAGAGAATAATTATGAAATGGCAAGTTTAGCTTGGTTTGTCATCCCCTTTTGAGGTGTATTTACATTAATACCAGTCGTGCTATTCTTCCTCACCCCACTCAATACTGGCTTATTGGCTTGTAGTGATGCAGAAATATTGGCATTCAGTGATGACAAAATATTAGCATTCAACAATGATGAGATATTGGCATTCAAATCCAAAATCCCATGCCCCCCCCCCTTTATATGCCCTCCCCATATAAAACTATATCCCAAATATATTCTAACTAAAAACACGGACAAGCTAAACAATCCAACTATGCAATGCACCACACAACTATAAAAGTAAGAAAACTCATAATGCTCACTAGGACAATGCGGTGAGCTTGCACAATGCTCTTCTGTAGGCATCTGTATCTTCATCATAGCAAGAGGGAGTAAAAAAGTGATACGAGGGAGAGAGAAGGAGGGACAAAGTCGAGGGTCAAAACTGAAGGAAGATGGAGGGAAAGAGAAATTTCAGGAAAATAAAGTGCAAATTGTGTATAGCAGTGTTGAGATAATATTTATATGTACAAAGTATATGAACACAATGAAAACACTGGCGGAAAAACATATTATGGAAAAATATGTTATTATAGATGGAATTGTGATATCACTATTTACCATCTGCTATGTACATATGCACACCTATGTCTGTTGTTTTTGACGTATCAGGTTTTATCATCAACATTTACACTTCAACTTCCTGTGCAGGGCTGCAGAATGGGGGGCTTTACGGACATACGAAAGATGTACCCAATACAGCAGCTCCATAACCTTCACCGCAACAGGAGTGGAATAGACAAAGGTGAAAGGACACTTGTATCTAGGCTCGCTCCATCTGCAGACAACATTTTTGATGAAAACCCGGTCCCCCGGGAGCAGCTGTAATGGTGGTGACATCCCTGAGGTAGTTGCAGAGCTGGTTGTGTCTTCAGATCATGGTGGCACTTTTCTGTTAAGAATTACATTTTTATTGCTTTTGGTAAGGCAGAAAGATAATCACTGAACTCACCCTCTAGAACAGACCCAGCACTGCGAGTATCCAAAGCTTTTCTGAAGGGAGATGTGCATTTGCCGTCCTGTTAGGACCTCATGAGGTGACACATGGTGATCCTTGGAGGGATGCATGCACATACTGAACAACACCAGGGGCAAACAATGCAACCAATTCTTTTTCAGCATTGTACACAACTTAGAGAGTTTGCTCTCTAGCAGTCTGTTTATTTGTTCCAGAACCCAATTGGCCTGAAGTGGTCAATTGAGCACATTCAGTGCTTTATGCCCAGTAATGCGGTCACTTCCTTAAAGAGCTCATTAAAGAAATGGGTGCCATCATCAGACAGCAATAGATCACAAACACTCCAACGAGGGAATACCTCCCTGACTAAAAATGTGGCAGTACATTAAGCATCGGGATATGCACAAGGATCAGCACCAACCCATTGTGAAAAAGGACATACCCCAACTATTAGATACCTTGAACCATTACTCCGCTCTCCCATATAGGCGTAGTCCATTTGGAGCTCTTTCAATGGCCCAGTAGGGCAGGGCAAAGTGCCTCGTATAGTTCTGAGAGTGTGATCTGTTCTGTATGTCTGACACGTTATGCAGTTTATCACCATAGTCAAAAGAACCTCCTGGAAATTGGGAACAAACCAGGCCTCCTGTATGTCTGCAGCAATGTGTTGTCTGGACAAATGTGAGGGATGGTGAAACTGGTCAAAAGCTATCAGCAATAATCTGTGTGGCATATCAACTTTGCCTGTGCTATCTTGCTGCCATAGCAAATCTGTAGGTGACTGCGTACATCCTCTCTTCTTCCAGAACTCTTTCTCCTCTTGTGGTTCGTGTGCCTGTAAATCAATGATCTGAGCAATCAGTGAAGTGTATGGTGCTGGCAACTGCTCCTGTCTGTGTGTCACTGGATTCTCTGAAATGACAGGCACAGGAAAATACGCTGCTAGTTTAGCCACTGCAATCGCGGCAGCGTTGCCGAGGGAAACTGTGTCAATGTCATTGGTATGGGTGGTGCATTTAACCACCTCCGTCATAGAGGTTTGGGAGAGTGCATCAATCATTTTATCCAATAATGCGGCATGTTGTGCTGGGGACCTATCAGCTCTTTTGAACCTCCTCCTCTTCCACCATGCTAACCCTAAATGTACTTTTGTGGAAACATAGGCGGAGCCAGAATAGATAGTCACTCGGCACCCCTCGGACGTGAGAAGTGCTTCAATGAGTG
Organism: Ambystoma mexicanum; assembly: GCF_040938575.1. Classification (NCBI taxonomy): domain Eukaryota; kingdom Metazoa; phylum Chordata; class Amphibia; order Caudata; family Ambystomatidae; genus Ambystoma; species Ambystoma mexicanum. Next base: position 293,615,213 of record NC_090926.1, on the reverse strand, counting down.
CTATGATTTCTGCTGCTTGAGCAGAATAATGCATTGGTAACCTTTTTTGCACAACCTTCGGATACTCTCTGTGCACTAGGCGGAATACTGCTGCACCAGTATGTCTCAGGCCTGTCCTTTGATCAATAGTCACTGACCCTTCATCTAAGATGACCCGCCTCACCCCCTCGAGCAGGCTGTCTTTTTCTTTTGATATGTCCTCCTCCTCTCCCTCAAAAGTTACACACTCATGTTTTTCAAGGTCTTCTTCAGTGAACAATTCTGTCAAAAAGGTGGCCGGGTTTTCTGTCTTGCACCCTACTATATGGATTTTTGGACTGTACAAAATGATTTCATATGTGGATGCCCGCTGAGTGGCCAGTGTTGATTTAGCCCAATCCAAAATGGCGAACACTGCACGTTCCACATACAGTGTCATGGAGCATCCCATGGTAATAGTGGAGTTTTACTAAATTGTGAAATTGGAAGTAGCAAGCGCCTGTTTGCAAGGGAATTGTCCCTGCATCACTGAATCCAGCAGCATGCGGTAATAGGCCATTGGCTCGTGGCACATTGTGCTCTTTTGGGGGAGTACCGCTGTCATAATCTGGCCATTAGAATGGGAGAATAAGTAGAACTTGTGTGTAGTCAGGGGTCCTTATCACTGGAGCACTAGAGATGACCTCTTTCAGCTCATTAATGCTAGTGCTCATGTTCTCTGTCCAGACAATCTTTCTATCAGTTTGTTGTGCCTCGTTAAGGGCCTGCAACGAAGGTCTGGTGTATGCTGCATAATCTAGAATCCATGCTCTACAGTAATTGCACAACCCAAAGAACCTCTGCATTTCCTTGACAGTCTCGGGCTGGGGAGCACTGGGGAGCACTGCACACAGATGCAGCACATTCTGGTATCATTTTACTTCCTGGAGACAATATTGTAACTTTGTTCTGTCTACCTTGTACCCTTAGTATCCTAGGAACTGCAAGAGGGTCAGTCACTTCGGCACTGCTGTTCACTGTGACTGCACACTAGCAGGTCGCCCACATATCGGATGATAGTACTAGGCACATGGATGTTCCCAAATCGGCATATAGAATTCTATTATAAATATTAGGGGATTAGCAGTGCCCTTGTGGTAATCTCGTGTGTTCGAACTGCATTCTGCCATACATAAACACGGTGAGATATTGTGAGTCAGAGTGCAGGGGTATGTAAAAGAAGGCATCCCTCAAATCCACCACAGTGAAATGTGTTGCTTGTTTTGGGATTCTGGACAAAATGATCCCAGGTTTGGGAACTACAGGAAATTCTGCCTGTACAATGTCATTCAGAGGGCATCCTGAATTATTCTCCAACTTCCCCCCTTTGCCTTTTTTATCGGTTATATAGCTGTGTTGTATGGGGAATTGGAGGGCATAATAATCCCCTGATTTCAGAGTACAGCAATGGTGTCTTGTATTCCCTCCTCTGCTTCATTGGATAGAGGATATTGCTTCACTTGGGGCAACACTGCACCTGGTCAAGCATTATTCTTATGGGTGCCACTCCCGGCAAAAGCCCTACATCCTGGGCGCTGGTCATCCAGAACCTTTCAGGGGCCTCCTCTAAGTCTTTATCATTGAATGAGGGTGGAGTGACAAGGGCCATCAAAGAACATTGCACTTTGCGATATTGCACCACAATCTCACAAGGGGTACATATAGCCAACACTATTTCTCCATCATTGGCCCGGTCCTCAAACAATTCTGCATCTGTTACTTCTCTTAGGGGTACTGTTGGCTCAATGCACAATACAGTGCACCACTCACACTCATCTGAATCGTTTCCCACTACAACAATTCCTTTTGCGGAGACTACCAACCCCTGCAGATCCAATAATAGTATTGTCCCTGCCACACGCTCTGGGGTCACAAAGGGCCTAAAGACGAAATCAGATGGTACCCGCCAACATGCCGTGCCAATTTGGGGAACTGCATCAAGTAAAACTGTAATCCTATACACAAACAGTCAGGGTCAACCGGAGATGCCACAAACCACCACCTCCCCTCCTCTGGCCTGTATTATCACCATCGCCCTCATGGCACACATTCCTGGGGTAGTATATAATATTACTCTATCTGTGAAGGAGATGGTCATGTTCAATTTGCTCAGGAGGTCACGCCCTAGTAAATTTACTGGGGAGCTCTTTGAATACAACAAGAGTGCGTGCAGCACCTTTCCTCCCATTTTAATAGCTACCTCTTTAGTGTACGGAACTGTGGTAAAAGCCCCAGAGAAGCCTTGGGTGTCAAGAGTTACACCTGATAGCGGAACGTCTCCCTCACTGATGCATGATTTAGTGGCATACATGTCAACCATAAAGATGAATAGCTTGTTTCCAATTTCAGCATCCACCAAGGGTTCCTCATCAGGGTGGGTAGTCACAGACAGGACTGGGCATGCAAGAGCTGTCTGTGGGCTGTCCTAGTCAGTGTATATATTGGTACCTGGGCACGTGAAGGGTTACCTCCGAGGACACTCATCCCCCTATAAGGTGCTACTGTCCCATTCGGGATGGCACTACTCACAGGCATTGTACTACTGTATGCTTGGTTCAGCGGCGTTGCTTGTACTTGGGTGCTGGGCAGGGCTGGCAGTTGTGCCTGTGCGTGCCGCAGTGGTAGCTGTGTGCCTGCTTGGTGCATCTCATATGGAATGGAGGGGGACATAGGGGATCCAGGGAAGTGTTGTCGTTGTTGTACTTGGCCTGCAGAGGTGTATGGATTTATCCTGCCCCAATTGCTCCGGCACTCCCTTGCAAAATGACCCCACTTTCTGCATACCCAGCACTGGATCCGACTTGTTCCCCCTCTCAGCGCCATCCCTCCAAATCAGCCTCTGCCCTCTTGAAATCTTCCACACCCACGCTGCTGTACTCTTTGATATCACTTCGAATGCGGTCCACCATTCCACTGCCTTTGTCCTTCGCATGGCCAGAACGCAGCTATTCTTACATCTGTTTGCGCTGCCTCCTGCTCTGCTGGCTCTGTTTGTGCCACTGCTGCTACTGCCCCTCCAACTGCTATTTTTGCCAACTCTTTCTGTATCAGTTTTGCTTCCTCAGCCTGCAGTCTTTGTGCCGTTTCCTTTTCTCTCTCCTTTATTCATTTACAATGGTGTATTATTATAGTCAGTATTTTGGCCCACCCTTTTGCTTCTACGCCTACGATCTTATCCAGAGCCTTCTGCACTTCCTTGGGTAGTCCCCATTTAATAACAAAATAGAAAAGTGGAACTGATCTGTCTCACTTGTCTCCAGTCTTGGCCCTCCACATCTCCTGTACCTTTAAAATGTACTGGGTGGGTTCTTCATCATACCCCATTGTGTACTGCATTATGGACTGCAAATCCAGTGTGTCAGGATACGCTTGCTGCAGTGCATCCCATGAACAGTCACTGATTCCTTAAAGTAGTCAGTACTTACCCCCTACTTAGAAAGTGTTCACTTGATCATGCAATTTTAATAGCTATCCCCCACTAGCCAGTCTTCCTTGGCCATAAAAGATCTTGGAGTACACCATTCCACCTCTGCTCCAAGGAACAACATCTTTGAGCGCCAGGCGACCACTGCGGTGGTGATAAAGCGCAGTACAAATATCCTTTAACATTAACATCCCTATCATTTCAGATTCTAGCATTGTCATGGAACAGAGATTGCCCTTCGGTTAGTCTGGGATGATATTCTGTCGGCCGCTGATGAAGGATGCTTTGCCTTATTGGTGATGCTTGACATCTCAGTGGTATTCGATACAGTGGCTCACCAGGTCCTCTGATATCTGCAGTTTATATCTCAGGTGAAAGCACTCAAATAGTTTCAATCTTTTCTGAAGGACTGTGGCCAGAGGGTTAAGCTCAGCCCTTTTCTCTCTTTGTCTACTCTGGTGGGATGTGGAGTGCCTCAAGGCTCCCTCAGTCACCATTGTTATTTAATATATAGATCTTCCCTTTACTATCCATCTTCGATAAAGGCATCTGCTACACCAATACAATGCGGACGAGACTGAAGTTTGCAAAGAGATGTAGGGATGAATTATTTAACATTTCTAGCTGCAGCGATGATTTTACTGGCCACTGGATGATCCACAATGGCCTTCAACTAAATGCAACCAAAATAGAACGTATACTCTTTAGCCCTATACACAGCTTAAAGAACTCTCTTCATCGGCTGTCTCCTCGTGACCCTTCTGGTCCTCCCATAACTTTGCCAAGACAATCATGAATCTTGGTATTTGTTGACAAGCTGCTATGGACAGGTCCTGTCAAATAGGCACATGCTTAAGAGAGTTGTTCTCAGCTCTGTGTGATTCTTCCTCTCCTCTCTTCACAGGGAAGATCTTGCCCCTGCTGTCTGGTCATTCAATACCTTGAATCTAAATGATGCTAGAACTCCTTATGCCAGTATCTCAACTTGTCAACTGCAATACCTCAGAATTCAGAATGCCGTCTTATTTTTGGCTTGTTCAAGCGAGCGCCTCTTTTCTCACTTCGATAGAGCTTTACTTTTGCATATCCCTGAAGCCAGATGTAAAACCAGAGGAGGCTGCATATTTCGATTTCTTGTATTAATCGACAATGGCTCTCATCTCCACTTCCTATCTTCCTCATTCCTGGATGCAGCGTGTCCTGCCCGGTTGGCATGGTAAACATCCTCAAATCAAATACAGTGCTTTTCTGTGCTGTTGATGACCTGCACCCTTTAAGCCCCACATTTTAAATACTTTGTCTGAGGAAGAAACCCACCTCCCTTTTACTAATTCTGAGGACATATTGACACGGCTCCATTGGAGAAAACACAGGCTGACATGGCTGTATGTCGATTTACAGACAATACAGTGGTCAACGATTGATCTTGGCAACCCCCACTGCATCCCCCAACTGCTCACACCCTAGGAATTGTCTATGAGCAGTTGCATATTGAGAGGGGTGGACTGGGAGCCAAGTGTGTGTAAGCAGATGGGGATGATCTACCCCAGAATGTTTCGGAAAATTGACTCAAATAGTGATTTATAAAGAACATGGGCCCCAACATATGCATTACAGGATAGTTGAACATAAAAAATATATGACATTTGTTAAGACTGAGGAATAATATACTGGAAGATGTATGAGAAATGGTTTGCTTGGAAGGTATGCTGGGGATGAGGAGCGAGGAAAGGGAAGCGGTTTGGTGACCGAGGTTGAGGAGCAGAAAACAGCGGCAACCACACAAAAAAGAGGGAAGAGGCCCAAAAGGAAATTTCAAGACTTCTGTACATATTGCCCGTCTCCAAGAAGTTGAACTATGAAACTGCTCGCTCCTTCTCACTAAAACTGATCCTTACACCTCCTTTATACCCCTCTCTCCCCAAATGCCATCCCTGTTCTTTTCCTTTCAACGGGCTGCCCCCATAGCCTCGCTTCCTATCTCTTGTGGAAGGAATTCGGCCATCCACACGGTGGGTGTGCAATCACCTGGGCTTTTTTGAAATGTTACACGAAATTAAATGATGGTAGATCAACCTCTGGAAAATGTGTGCGGCTAATTTGCACACATTTTCCTATGCTCACCGCACAACATACACATAGACCTGTGTACTCTGGGTGGACAGAGCCTACAGGTGCAGTCCTCCCCGTCATATTTAATTAGGATTTGACAGGTGGAGTACATGATGCATCTCAGAAGGGGAAGGGTCAAAACCTCCCTCCTGCCATGGCCGGCCTAATGAACTATCAAAAGCTCCATGGATCTGCCCTGTCCGTTTGTTTACCCTCTCCAGATGGTGGCAGCAATTAATATAATTAACATACTAATAGAGTATACTTCAAACAGGCCCACATGGGGAACCTGATCACTCCCCTAAATATCTCCCAGGGAACATGGGAGATACTAAATGCAGAGGGCTCTGCAGCAGCTCCAGAACCGGTACCCAGCCAGCACACAGCATGCCCTGCTAGGCTCTGCAAGCAAGCTTCCTAGGTGGGAATTGCCAGAGAGTCTCCGAACCAAACCCCGACAAAGCCGGTTCCCTGCTCGTCATTAAGTGGTCGATCCACTGGACCTGTTTAAATGTCCAAACGGGCAGCCATTTAATAGCGAGCAGTTGCAACAATGAGTAGTTGGGGCAGAGCAATATACCAGGCACCGCTGCCTTGACTCATATAGAGCTCCTCAACTGCCACCCCACCGAGCACCACCTTTACTGCCACCACAATGTGCCCCTGCCTATGGAGCCAGGGAATCGTCACGCGTGTCACTGAGCGCCCAGCCCTTCCTCTCCCCATCCCCCGCCCCCACCGCAACTCAGCCTGTGCGTTTGGCTGGCACACCCTTCCCTTTCATCCTGAGTTCCAGGAATAGAAGAGAAAGATATTGAGCTGCCTGTCGAGTCTTGAGAAAGAGGGTGGGGTGGTGGGGTGCCCACCCCTGCGAGCCCACCCCTGCGATTCTCGACTCTCTCACCCCACGAGCCGTATTAGTCTTTGCCTATCACACCCAAATATCTCTCTCGGCACGGAGTGCTTTTAATGTGCTTGTTCCGGGGGTGTTGCTAGGTATGGAAAAGATCCAGGGCTACGCTAATGTCGGGACTCGGGGCTGCTGGCCTTTTGGTTGTAGCCCCTGAGCTTCTATCTGGGGCTACAACTAAAAGACCTTGGGCTCAAGCCATCCTACCCCCTAGCCACGCCTCTGGCTGGCTCTACGGGCCTCAGTACCTGCACTTCTCATTTTTGGCAGTATTGAGAGCCTGGACTTCGCCAAGCTTGAGCATAGTACCAGCACTCAATACAATGCTAACTACCAGGGGCACAGCTGCTTCCCTGATGTCCATTATAATAAGAGAGATTGGTGGTCAATAGCACAGGCACAGGGCTACCTGGAGAATGACTACTGTTAATGAAGAAGTGTGTATGGGGGATTATAATAAATGGGAGGGGAGTGTAACGTTGCATGCTGTGTGACATCAAGCCTATAACAGATGACATTACATTGTGTTGCAAGTCCTCTGTTCAATTTTCCCAAACCTTGGACTACGGTTCAAGGGCGTTCACCTACAGCGCTTTGAGGCCATACCAATGAGTTAAAGGTGCTATAAAAATGACAAATTACATGACATTACATTACACTGTGAATACATTTTGTAAAACCCAAAACCCACCTTCTTTCACTGTGTAACATTTTTACAAAACACTGGCTTTTACTGTGAACTAGTCAGGATTGGTAAAATATGGCTATAATAAATATTTGTGTTCAACATGATTCTAAAACTATTTAAATTATGTCACGTTAGGGTCTTATGAAATTTGAGTACTTTTAAATGCATTGGTGTAAACTATTGTTTAATCTCTTGAAACGCAAGCATTCAAAAATACTTCTATCAACTATAAATGGAAAGATTTGTGTCCAAGTGTTTAAATCACCGACTCGGCCAACATTCTGGTTTCAGCACTTAAGCAAAGTGTGTGATCCTGGGCAAATCATTTAATCTCGCTGTGCATTTGCCAAAATTCGGAGTTCGTAGAAGTGAGTAGCTTTTGCTACAAAAATAATCCACTGACATGGTTTACTATAGAGTTGTTATACATTAATAATAGCGACCGTGCATTGCATACCACATAGTTGTTCTCACCTGGATTACGCATGGGAACGTCTTTTAATGTCACTGCTAATAATCCCTTAGAAAATCAGAGAATTATGACACTCCTTGTAATGCTATTTCCCATTATGTCACTGCTGATGATGTCAATACATTTGTAAAGTAGGGGATCTGCATGTCTTCGATCAGAAAGGGCCTTAGAAATCCCAGGGCAGGCACTGGAGAGAAATCTAAAAAGTCAGTGCCCTGTATGCATAACAGGTCTACAGTGCTGTTATTTGTCCTGTGTATGTGTTCAAATGCCTTTGCCACTAATGTTATCAAATACACTGATGGGGCAGAGGGCGTTAAAACGTGCCCTCCACTTGCTGCTTCTGATGCACCACTCTATCTAAAGTGCCCCCCTGCAACCATTTTGTAATGTTTGCCAAAGAAATGGAAAAATGTGCTTCAGCCTCTGCAGGGAAAGTGCCTGCTCCCCCCTGCCCTCTCCCAGACCTGCAGTGTCCTGTTTTGTCTCCTTCCTGTCACTCCCTGCAGAACAAAATGAGGTGTGAACGTTAGGGACTTGCAGTTACTTTTAAAGACATTGTTCTTCTCTGCAGCGAATACTGAACACATGTTTAGGTGACTGGAACTGTGATGGGGCATTTCTGAAAGCGCAACCACAGCTCCAGTTACCCATAAGAAATGTGACTTCCTTCAAGACAAAGAATGGATGGAATAGATGGATGAAACAGATAGAATGGATGGAAAAGATGGATGAAACGGATTGGATGGAATAGATGGATGAAACGGAAAGAATGGATGGAAAAGATGGATGAAACGGATAGAATAGTTGGAATGGATGATGAAACGGGTACAATGGATGGAATGGATGGAGGAAACGGTTAGAATAGATGGATGAAACTGAAAGAATGGATGGAATGGATGGAGGAAACGGATGGAATGGATGGAATAGATGGATGAAACGGGTAGAATGGATGGAATGGATGAATGAAACAGGTAGAATGGATGGAATGGATGGATGACACGGGTAGAATGGATGGATGACACGGGTAGAATGGATGGATGAAACGGGTGGAATGGATGGATGGAACGGATGGATGAAACCGATAGATGGATGTAATGGATGGATGGAATGGATAGATGGAATGGATGGATAAATAGAAGAATGGAATGGATAGAATCGATGGACGCATGTGGAATAAATGGATGGAATGGAGGGCATGGATGCATGCAGAATTAATGGAATGTATATAAACGGAACTGATGGATGGAATGGACGGAATGAACGGAATGGATGGAATAGATGCACGGGACTGATAGAATGAAAGAGATGGAATTGGTGGAAGGCATTGGTTGGATGGAACGAATGGATGAAATGAGTGGATGAAGAAATGGAAGAAACGGATGTATGCACTGACTGAATGGATACATTGAATGAATAAAAGAAGAAAGGAAGAAATGGACTAAAGGAATGGATAGTTGCTGGAATGAATTGATGGAAAATAGAAGAAATGGACGGATGCAGTGACGGAATGGATGGATGGATTGAATGGATGGAATGGATGAAATTACCCTACCCTCTAGCTCCCATGTGCCCCACACACATGTCTCTGTGTACCCTGCTTTCCTATTCCCCATGCGGTTGCTGTACATCCCTACCATCCTGTTCCCCCAACCCTCTCGTCACCATATGTGGCCAAGTGTCACTGTTGTACTCTGCTTTCTTGTCCCCCATGCTGTTCTATATCCGTATGCGCCCCTCCTCCTAAGACCAACCCACTGTCACTGTGTGTCAGTGTGTCGATGTGTTCCCTCCCATCCTGTTCACGTGCCTGGTCTCGGGTGCTTTAAAGATGAACCACCACTCTTATCACTTAACTACGCCGACTCTCTTCTATACACCATCACATAACTAGAACACAGCTACACCCCTGATTAATTCGGCCTTGCTGTTCACATACGGACACTAACCCATGAACACCTCATCACCCTAATAAAACGCAGCTATCCCATGACACTCCGGCCTAGCTGCTCACATAAATGTTGTTCAGGCCCAAGGCAGCCAAACCCAATCTGGATGTCCACACATCCGTCTGCAAAGACATCCAACTATTATCTTCAACACGACACCTAACGCTAGGATGCAGCTACCATCTGGCAACTACACCAGCTGCACACATAACTGGTGCACCCACGCACCCTACGACACCATCTATCTCTACTGACCTGAACTGCAGTTCCCGAGGGCGTTCAACATACCAGCGCTTTGAGGTCATTTCAAAGGTCATACCAATGATATATGGAGCTCTATATAAATACATAACGTAACAAAGGAAGTGAGCGCAGCATAAAACACTCTTTTAAAGCTTGATTGATAGCCATGATATGTTCGTTTGACATGCAGAAAAATAGGGTTGCTTTTATATGGCTAGTCAAATTTTTTTTAAACTGCGCCCTAGAATACCAGAGAAGCATGGCACTCCTTACAGTGGTATTTCCCATTATGTCACTTCTGATGATGTCAATACATTTGCAAATTAGGGGATCTGCATGTCTTTTACCAGAAAGGTGGGTTGTTGCACCCAAGAGACACCATGACTTGACAGAGGGGAAAGGTCGTGATGTGCCTCTGTCACATGGCCACTTGAATAGTAAACGTGACAGATTGCACACAACCACTGCATATTCTAGTGGCCACACAGCAATTAGACTTTAAGATGAACAAGCTCAAGTTTGGGCCAAACGCTCTTGGCAGGTGACATTGTAGCACCCTTTCTCTTATTGTGTGTCGGCAGCAGAAGGATGATTGCTTTGCAGTCTGGCACTTGAAGTCTTTCTTCAGGATGTTAGTATGCTATATATGCATATGCGGATTCTAATATTTCAGTGTACCAGGGTCCCAAGGCCGAAGCTCAGAAAGAAGGACTCTGACAGAATGAAATAGAGGGTGAAAATATGATTGGTGCAGAGGAGGCGGGGAGAGAAACAAACAGAAAGTGCTACAAATCAGGTGTGCAACGCCAGTGGGCGAACCAGGCCTCTGCCCCCCACCACCCGAAATGTGAGTTATGGGGCAAGGCTTCCGCACTTGCTTTTAGTTCGACAGAGATGTGGGGGGAGTCTTTCCAGAAACTGGCGGCGTTAAAGTGTTACTGTGTTCATGCAGAAGCATGCATTTGCACAAAAACAGTAAAACATAAAGCTGCTAGTTTCAATAAAAGGCTTCCCTCACATCTCTGCCTTACACAAACCAGATGGACACATGACCTCCGAAACCCAGAGATGAGAGCCAACTGTTCTTTCACATCCTCACATGGGGGGGCAGGGGAGGAGGGGCGGGAGGATGGCTGGTGTGCACACTTGCTTTTTCTTTGGCAGAGAGGCGAGGGAAGCATTTCCTGAGACTTGCGGTGTTAAAGTGTGTTACATGTTAGGTCAATATGTATGTATGCATGTGTGCAAGGAGTGTGTGAATGTATTACGTGATGTATGTGTTAATGAGTGAGTGTGTGTGATATGATATGATATATGATATGATAAGGCATTTGTAAGGCGCCTATACACAAGTGTTTCAAAGCGCGACGAGGCAGGGAGGGGCGAACAAGGGGAAGACAGACAACGATCCTACTAGGCCAGGTGTCATTCAGATCGCGCAAGTGCAGGGGGAGGGGGAGGGGAGAGGTGCATGGGGAAGGGGAGGGGGGAAGTGCAGTACAAGGTAAGTAGAATAAATAAATAAAAGGGCCAGCTGGTGGCAAGTGCAAGGTAAGTGCAGAACAAGTTCTGGGAAGGGGGGACTGTAGGTATACAGAGACAGTCCCGCAGTGCAGGGGTTGCCAGGGAGGCAGTGCAAGTGGAGAGTGGCTGGGCCCAGGACCGAGGTCGGTGAGAGTGGCCCAGTTGCAGATTCAGTGCAGTTTCAGCGAAGAATTAGCAGGGGAGAGGGAGAGAGAAAGCAGAAGCAAAGAGGAAGGTTTTGAGGTGCTTCCGGAACCGGAGATGGTTCTCCTCAAGTTTCAGGGGGGCAGGAAGGCTGTTCCAGAGGGAGGCCCCTGCCGCAGAGAGAGATCTACCCCCAGCTCGTTGCTTCGAGAAGCGGCTGACCCTGAGGGAGTTGGAGACGGATGAGCGAAGGGCTCGGGAAGGAAGATATTTAGGAAGAGAGAGTTGAAGGTATTGAGGCCCCAGAAGGCCTTGTGGACAATGCAGAGGGTTTTGAACTTTATCCTCGCAGCCACTGGGAGCCAGTGTAGAGATTTCAGTCCTGGAGAGATATGGTCACTGAGCTTGAGGCCAAGGACAAGTCTTGCAGTTCTGTTCTGGATGAGTTGCAGAGGGCGGAGTGTGGAGGCAGGCAGATTAAGATAGAGGCTGTTCCAGTTTTGAGAGAACCAGGGCTCGGGAGACAGCGAGCTTCTGAGGGAAGGAGAGGAAGGGAAGAATACCTCTGAGGAGGTGCAGCTGGTAGTGTGACATCTTAGAGACGTCAGAAATATGAGGAGAGAAGGAGAGTGTGGAGTCGAAGATAACCCCGAGGTTTTTTGCCTTGCAGGTAGGAGCAGGAAGAGGGCCAAGAGAGGCCGGCCAGAGAGCTGCAGGGAAGGAGGGAGTGGGTGTGCCGATGAGCAGAATCTCAGTCTTACTGGCATTAAGGCAGAGGTCATTGGCGGCACACCATTCCTGGATAGCAGACAGACAGTCAGAGATGAGGGAGGGAGAGGAGGAGGCCGAGGGTAGCCTGAAAATGAGCTGGGTATCGTCCGCATAGCACTGAAAGTTGGGGCAGAGAGCGGCGATGCGGTGGGCAAGGAGTGCCAGATACTGGTTGAACAGCCAGGGGGAGAGATTAGATCCCTGGGGGACACCACAGGTGGAGAAAAAGATGTCAGAGAGGAAGGACCCGAGTTGGGCCTGGGAGGGTCGATTGGAGAGGAAAGAGGTCAGCCTCGCCAGAGCCTGACCAGTGATACCCAGGTTATCACGGAGACGGTTGAGCAGAATGGCATGGTTGACAGTGTCAAAGGCAGAAGAGAGATCGAGCAGAATGAGAACACACGGAGTGTTGGAGTCGAGGTTCAAGAGCAGGTCCTCACGGATGTTCAGGAGAGCAGTTTCCGTGCTTCTGGCAGCTCTGAAGCCAGATTGATGTTCATGAAGACTGCCAACAGATTCAGCATGGAGGTTAAGCTGGGAGATGGCCAGTTTCTCCAGGAGCTTGCCCAGGAAGGGAGTGATGGAGATTGGGCGATAGTTAGACGGGCAGGAGGGGTCAGAAGAGGGTTTCTTAAGAAGAGGGTGCACAAGGGAGTGCTTAAGGGGGGGTGGGAAAACACCAGAGGCGAAGGAGTGGTTGCAAAAGTCAGCCAGGGCAGGGGCCAGGAAGTCAATGTGGTCCTTGATAGTTTTGGAGGAACAGGGGTGAACCTGTTTAGACGAGACTTTCATAGATCGGACTTGTCTGGAAACCTCGTCAGCAGAAAAAAGGGGAAAGGCAGAGAAGGAGGGAGGAGGGGTGGCTGCAGAAGGGCCCGAGGAAGAGCCGGACAGAGAGGGAGGGAGGTCGTAGGAGGAGAGTGAGGATAGGATGTCCTGAGTTTTGGAGATGAAGTGAGAGGCCAGTGCAGTGCTGAGGGCCTGGGAGGGGACAGGAGAGGTAGAGACTGCAGCAGGGTTGGCAAGCTCCTTGCAGATTTTAAAGAGTTCGGCCGAGTTGTTAGATGCCGCAGAGTTGCGGGCTTGGATAAGGGCTCTCTTCTTGGTGAGAACGGAGAGACGGTATTGCCTTTGGAGCAGGCGACAGGCCAGTTTGTCAGAGGATGAACATGAAGCACGCCATTTCCTCTCTGCCACCCTGCACTTGTGTTTTAGGGTGACGAGATCCGAGTCATACCAGGAGTTACATTTGGCTTTGGGCTTCAGGCAGATTCTCATGACAGGGGCAAGGATATCAAGAGTATCAGATATAGCAGAGTGGAGCATCGAGAGGGCTGTGTCAGGGTGGGAGTCAGCCGAGAGGGGAGGTGGGGGTGAGAAGGTGGCTGTGAAAGCCTCAACTGACACGCGCTTCATGGGTCGGATGACCGAGAAGGCGGGTGGCAGTGGTGAGGGTGGCTTTGTGAATGAGTGTAAGATGTATGGGTGGCAGGGTGTGCGTGTAAATGAGCGAGTGTACAATGAATGGGTGTGCGAGTGAATGGTACATTTAAATGAGTGAATTAATGTTGTATAGTTGTGTGTGCACGCTTATGTGTAATGGTGGGCGAAGAGCTGATTTTGGTGGGTTTAGGGTGGGAGATGGGGACATGGGGTTGGTTGGGAGAAAGACGGGTGGGAAAGGAGGGATTTCGCTAAACATGCATATTACTTGGCATCCATGATAAAGTAAACATTAGATGTGTTATTATGTAGCTAGAATGGCATTTTGGTGCAGCCAGTCTAACCATTTCTTTCTATGGCTTGACATTTATTACTGGGCATCTCTTGCAAAGTCAGCATGTTAAGTGTTATTATGTGCCCACATTGTGCAGACACTTCAGAAATGTTTTCTTATTGTGATATGGTATTTTGTTGTAATATAAAGTAGCTCTGATGTCCATACACAGCCCAGCTGTGGAGCCACTTAGTACAGAGCCAGATAGTCTATATATTGTGCACATTTACAAGTTAGGGGTTCCAGTTACTCTTAGTCATAATAATGGACAAGGAGCATGCAGCACACCCACTGGCCATTCTCACACTCAGGCTAAAAACCAGGATTTTCTAAAGACTTGGTTATTTTAATGAAATAATATCTGTAAAAAAGAACCGAGTTTACCTCCATTTGCTGTATTGAATAGGCATAGGGGTATCCTAAACTGATCCACTTACCGTTTTTCAGATGATTGTGACTATTGTTGGTTTACTATGTTGCATCTGTCACTAACACTTTGCTTTTTTAATTGTATGTGATTTTATCATGTTTTATGAATATTGAATAACATGTCTTTTTGAGTAATTTCGAAACTGGAGGACTGTTGTTGTTTAGTGTTTTGTTGACCCTGTTTCTTTATATATACTATCTACCTTATCCCCAATTGACAGGGTGTTTTGAACACTCCCCCCTGTTTTGGGTGAGAGTGCTCACTTGGGGTTTCCCTCAACATTTAGAGTTACATTCTCACACCCCCCAGCTCAGGTCCCAACTGACACTCTTGGAACACTCACATAGCAACACTCACCAACATTCTCCTGAGCTGCCAATCATCTCAGTCGCCAACATTCTACACAGTATACATAGGTGGCCAGCAGGAGAGGACAAGACTAGAATAATACATTACCAATATCCCCCTTCCTACACATTCACACACCAATAGAAGCAACGTACACACCACCTGTCATGCCTCAACACACCCAGACGCACCGCCACATCCTGACCCAAACACCAAACCAAAACACCTTCCATCTGAGACCGCCACTCTTGGATCCAGGGCCTGCCACACAGTAGCATAAACATACTCACAGGGGAAACACTCCAGGAACAACACACCAAAAAGGTGGGGTTGAAAAATGACATGAGGTGGGAACCACAGGTTGTCCAACAACAGAAGTAGAATGCATCCCTCCTTTATGGATACAGAGGCCAGGCCGACCAACCAAAACACCCACATCCACAAAACTGCAAACCAGAAGGGTCCTGCTAGGCGTCTCCAAGTGCAACAACACACACGGTATGTAATCCACCATCTTCCACCCACACACACAAGAGCTCAAACCCCACAGCCATCCACTCATCACCAATGCCACCATATATCACATCCAGATATATACCACAGAAGAACACTCATACCAACACTGCTCGTCACTTACACTGCCATACCCAACAAATAGAGACACAACCATAGCACCCAGTCTTCACAATGCTCGCAACAAACTGAAAACAGAGCATAACAGATTAAACATTTGGGTACTCCTGGCAGGACCATATCACTGAATGAAATTTAAAGTTTAAAATATGACTTAACTTATCTAGCGGCAGATCTGCAAAACTGTAGTTGACAGATACAATTGGCCAACGATATGTACAATCCTTGCAAGGTCCGAGATGCATCATAAAATCCTTTTGTTGTCCCTATCAAATCCTTATATGAGGCAGTTCATAAAGTTACAATGTTCTCCTATTGCTGCTCAGATTCCCGTTTTCATGAGACTGTCCATGAGAGCCATCGTTACCTGTTTCCTATTGCAGCACCACACACAACCCTGAAATAAGGTGCCTTGCTCAGAGACACTGAACTAGACTATAGAGAGTAAAAACAATACCTCATAAATCTAATAACCAAAGTTGGTAACATTCTTTTCACTCTGCTTTAAACCTCAGCCGATCTAGTGCACCAGCAAAACAATGGAATGCACGTGGGGTAACATGACCATACATGTATACCCAGAATGTTAGGCCACAACACATAACATGCAATAAAACGATGCCACGAGACAATGGCCAGACAACTTCACCCGAAAATAATGTAGAAATGTCCTTATAACACAAAACCTCCTACTCCACTCACAACCTTCATGGCAGAGATAGGATTATCAAACTATGATGAAATCTAAGACAACCAAAATTCCACTGGTGCAAACAACATGCATGCATTCCTCATGCCTTAAAATAACATTTCAGAAAGGGCATCTTTGTACATTAATTCCCACTGTTCTTTTATGATGAATACATCATATGATGACCTTAACCTTAGATGACATTTAGCTGATGTATTATAACACTGAGATGACCATAACCCTTGCTTGATTTTTCCTTAACCACATTATAATTTTTAAAGACCTTAGTTTAATAGACATTGAATACTTCTCAAAAATAAACTGTGACCGTCCCAGCTTTCAAACACCAGAACGTCCAGTTATTATCCTAAAAAGAAAACATCAACACAACTTTACCATGCAAAACTGAACTTGCTAACTCTGGCACTCTTCCTAGTGGGTGCTGGCGTGACCAGCACCAGCACCGTAGAATAACCATTTAAAGCAAACAGTATTCTGTTTATAACTAGTGGTAGAAGTGTACCGAAAAAAGTAGCGGAACTGTAGTCTCGGCAGGGACAAGGACAGGCAGAAGCATAGCGGACCATGTAACAAGGTGCTGCGGCCGGGGCATTGCAGTAGTCTAAGTGACTATTAACTATAGCTCTGATTACAACTTTACACTTGCACAGGGACATGCATGAACAAATCCTCTATGTAGAATGGTGAATATGGTTGTAAAAAGTAGAGCAATGGTAAACAGAAAAAATAAAAGTAGTGGAACACCGCTCCTGACCGTTGCCGCTCACTTCGATCACTGTTTATAACTTCCTTTTACTTTTATGTTTGGACCTGTTCCCCAACGGTCTCTCTGCACTGATGCCGCCGTGCGCATAGCTGTTTATGCATAAACCCAGCATAGCAAACCTGGGATACATCCCCATGGATGCTGGTACGGCCAAAATCAGCAATGACATACATGTCCAACGGAACAAATTAAGGTCACAGGGAGAAGCCACATATTATTATACAAATGTATAAAGCGTCAACTATGGCCCAAAGGCATCTAGGTGCTGGGAGAAGAGCAGCTTACACAATCAAAAGCTTTAAGTTAAACAACAAAAGGGAGAAGGGGTGCTAAACAAGTAAGTCTTCCGTGCTTTCCTGAAAGGAAAATATTCAGCCAGTGGTCTCAGATATAACGGAAGAGCATTCCACAAGCTAGGGGCTAGCACTGAAGAAGAGCGACCACCCAGACGCTTTTGCTGGTATTTAGGAATCTTAAGAAGTACATGAGATTCAGAACACAGACTTCTAACTGGACAATACCTTTCCAGTTCCTTTTAAGATAATGAGGACCAAAATTGTGCACGGCTCGGTGGACAATGCAGAGAATCTTAAACTCAATCCGCACTGCCACCGGCAGCCTGTGCAACCGATGTAGAAGAGTGACAGAATGAGTCAGACGAGGAGCCTTATGCACCAGTCGCGCTGCTGAATTCTGAAGGACTTGCAGCTGCTGGATCTGGTACTTTGGTTGCCCCAAATAGATGCCATTACTGTAATCTAAGGAGCCCAGTATAGTAGATGTCACCAGTGTAATGTGGTTTTCTGAGGGAAGCAAGGGAAGAATTTTCCTCAAGGCTTTCAATCTTCCAAAACCTGCACTACAAATGGCAGAGATCTGGGCTTCAAGTAAACAATTTGGAAGGAGTTTCACTCCAAGACTCTTTACCGAGGCACAGGGGGCTGGACATGAACCAAGTGATTCAGGCCAATATTGTGTACTCCAGAGGTCGTCCCTTCGATGGGGCTCAACCAGTACTCTGTTTTGTTCCCATTTCATTGCAACCAATTGGCTGCCATCCAGCTACCAACTTTCTCCAAGCAGTCACGCAACTTCTTGGGAGATGCAGCTTGAGAAGAGTCCAGACAGAATACTAGCTGCGTGTCATCCGCATACGAGTAAAAGAGTACTCTGTATTCTGTAAGGAGGTCAGCGAGCATTCGAACATACAAATTAAACAAAAGCGTCGATAAGGTCGTCCCCTGCGGGACTTCACAAAACTCCACAGACACGCTTGAAAGGACACTCTTTGAAAGCGGCCTTCCAATAAAGACCTAAACCATGCCAGGAGAGACCCGGTGACACCCGCTTGCTCCCACCTAGTCAATAAAATGTCATGATCTACAGTGTGAAAGGCCGTGGAGAGATCCAGGAGAATAAGTACTCCGGTCTCTCCGTGGTCCTGGAGCAGCAATGCAAGATCATCTAGCAACGATATCATTATGGACTCAGAGGATCTAAGTTAGCTTTTTTCAAGAGCGGCAGGACTACTGCATGTTTAAGGGCAGGCGACACAATGCCCATTGAAAAAGAATACTGCAGTGCGTCAGTCAATATACCCATGGCCCTTTGGGGAACAGCTTTCAGAATGTGAAGAGGGACCGCATCAAGGGGTGAAGTCGATTTAAGGCCCAGCATCGCTTTTCAAATAGTTTCATTGCTTATTGGGTCAAGTTTTAAATTGTTTATCAAAATTGAAGAGGATAAACCATTACTAGGCCAGATTTAAGAGGTAGCCACCACTATTCGATTATCTTTGATGCCCTTACAAATATCAAGAATCTTTTCATAGAAAAAGGTGCTGATGTCCTCCAATCTCAACTAGGCATCAAGAGGTTACCTGCAACTAATAGCTCTTTGGCTACTATGAATAATTCTCCAAAAGAAAAAAGAGAAACAATACGGCCCACTTCATAGGTGTCCCTTTTGAAAGTTTCCTTCAAACCTTAACAAATGGCAGTACAATAACGTCATCCTCCTTGATACAGTTGCACTAATTTCGAGGTGAGATTCAACCAGACAAAGCAACGGCTCCAGTATTCCCTTTTCGCTTCCTTCCATAGACCACACTGCAGGAAAGTCTGTTGGCACTCTGCTAGACATTCAGAGATGTCATCACTCCTTAGGAGTCACAGGGCAGAAGGGAGCTCCCAGCCGCGCCGACATGGTCCCAGCTTGGAGCACTGTACCCCATGTACCGCAAAACAGAGTCATGCTGTAGCAGCAGCCCAAAGAGCTCAGGCCACAGTGCGCAATCGTTCATGACCCCGTCCTCTCCTCATGGCTCCCATAACTGCCCCACTGGCCAGGCTGCCACACCACATGTAGAGGCGCCCATGTCCATGCCTGCTTCCACAAAGTACTAGAGATGATTTGGCTGGCATTCAACATGGCAGATCCCTTGCCGCTCACTGGACATTTGTTGACCATCAAGGGCCGCTCGGGACTAATGTAGAGCCACCCACAACCGCGTCCTGCTCCGAAACCCTCCATCAGTCAGCTGTGCCTAACGAAGCACATCGATTGCCAAAGCACCAAGAAGAGCTCAGGTAAGTCAGCTACTTCCTTTATCGCAGTCTTCCCTGGGGCTCCCAGCACTGCGGCATCAGTATTGAACTTAAGGGCAATGTCAGGGCGCATGTAAACTGTCACAGGGAAGGAAGAACGCTCACAGGTCTCTCCTGGATGTCCCTGGGCCACTCCCTCTTGCTGGTGAGGATCGATGGAATAAATGGGGGAACGTTGGGTGACTGACTGGCGTTGCTTTTCCCCCCACAGCTCTCCTTACTTGGTCACTTGTCTCTTGTCCAATTTCTTAAGTCCTGTTCCTTTCCTGGGTTCAGCTCATCACCAATTATGTTGTAATATAAAGTAGCTCTGATGTCCAGACACAGACGAGCTGTGGAGCCACTTACTATAGAGCCAGGTAGTCTTTATTATGAATACTTGCAAATTTAGGGAAGGGGACACTGTCTTTCCACACCCTGAAGCATTTCAGAATAAAGCAAAGACAGCAAAAGGTAATATAAGAGACATGGGAGAGGGGGGTGCCCTTAAAGGCTTTTACGCAATCATATTATTTCATGATTTATAGATGTAGTGCATATGCGGGAACAAACGCCATCCTAGATATTAGCGGCCATATTGGAAAGTAAGGTCTAAACGCAGTGCAACAGCCAGTGTCCCAGGTGTAGGCCCCAAACATGAGGAAAATACCAGGGTGTGTCCCGGGCAATGATGAGAAAGGCCAGAGCCACAGAGATCCATAAACCCTTCATTGTTCTAACAAAATTGCCAACCTTCGCGCCCTGGGAAGAATGTGCCCTGCAAGGCCACGGGAAGAGGCCTTTGCGTCTCTGATGATACAATCCTATGATAAGAAGAGCACAGGCCTCCAACCACCACCATTCCCAATTCTAAGTTATAGTACCCAGATACCGTAGCCTTAAGACCTCTGAATTCCAATGTACCAGCCAGCCCCAGACCACTGATCATAAAACTGTTAGAGCACCAATCAATCAAGAAATATCAGAAAGCAGGGCCTTCTTGCCTTCACTCCTGGGTCACGTTAGTTGTCCTGCGAGTTGCACACAGGGATGAAATGAGGCTGGAAGACCTTGGAGAGGTGCCGGCCTGCCTGCGAGCAAATAAAGTGTGTGAGTTAGTATGACCTTGGAACCTCCCCCCCGCACTCCTGTCTGCCCATAGCAGGTGCACTGTAACATAGAGATGTATTGTTTAGTTTACAAACATTTTGCCAATTACCCAGCTTGTGACTGATGACAAATGCAGCTTCACACACGTGAAAGAAGATGGACGGACAGGACTGGGAACAATGGCCTGGCATCCCCTATGGAGCAGGCTGCCCATTTACAGGGTCTCACCAACCAGCCGCATGGATTTCCACTATATATAATGATATCACTGATGATGCTATGTACCTTTATAATGAGCTCCTCATGCAGATTTTGGCGGAACATTCAGACAGTAGACTTCTTTGTTGCCGCTTTCCATTTTTGTGTAGAAATAAATTTGTTATCCTTGCAAGTGATGTATTGGGCCTTTTTCCCAAGCAGGTTTTTTTTTAATGGTGTGAGCATCTAAGGGGCTTTCGTACACAAGTTAAGGTTTCCAGTTACTCTTAGTTATAATACTGGATAAGGAGCACGCAGAACACCCACCAGCCATCCTCACACGCCCAAGCACAGGCCCCAACTGACACTCTTGGAACACTCACATAGCAACACTCACCAACGTTCTCCTGAGTTGCCAATCGGCTCTGACACCAAAATTCTACACAGCGTACATAGGTGGCCAGCAGGAAATACTGCCATATATTGGTAGAGCCAACATGAACATGTTTTCTAATAGTATCATTACTGGCATTATGCACACAGCAAACATGATTATGTTTATAAATGCGTATAGTGGCATATTTTAGTGCAGCGAGTGTGGAAATATATGGGCACAGTCAGCTTGAAAATGTTTTTATGCTGCCATATAATAGTATAATGAACATAAATGTATGGTTTGTATCTCATGTGGAAGTTGGATTTGTGTTACACTGTACTACCGCCACGTCCTCTTTGCTTCTGTCTTCTCCTCCCCTCTCCCCTGTTGATTCTACTCTCCCTCGGCACCATGCACCTGGCCACCCTATGTCCTCTGAGCCCAGGTACCTGCTCATCTTGCCACCCTCACGCACTGCCTCCGGGCCACCCCCTGCACTGGGGTCTGTATCTGTACCCATACAGCCCTCCCCTTTTCTTCCTGCACTTTCAGACCTACACGGCCTGCTGCCATAAACCCAGCACTTGCCACTTGCTGGCTGCACTCCCATTGTTTGTTGCCTTTTTATTTATTATTTTATTATTATTTTTGTTTTTTTTCCTTCTCGCTCCGCACTCTCCTTTTGTTCCCCCTTCCATGCACTTCTCCCCCTTCTCCCTCTACCCTGCACTTGCACGTTCTCAATGTCACTGGGCCTAGTAAGATCGTTGTTTTTGTTCTCCCCTGTTCCCTTTCCCTGCTTGGTCACGCTCTGAAACACTTGTGTATGAGCACGATAGAAATAAAATATCAATCAATCAATCAATCCCTTGGTGGTCGCTTTTGCTTAAAGTATGATACCTGATCGGATACCTGGCCTTTAGATATCAAAATGATCAAATCAAGTAAATGATATGATATGATATGGCATTTATAACGTGCCTATACACAAGTGTTTCAAGGCGCGACGAGGCAGGGAGGGGGGAACAGAGGGAAGACAGACAAAGATCTTACTAGGCCAGGTGTCAGTCAGATCGCGCAAGGGCATGGGAAGGGGGAAGGGTAAACGTGTGTGGGGGAAGGGGGAGGGGAAAGTGCAGTACATGGGATAATAGAATAAATAAGATAAATTAAAAATACGGCCAGCTGGTGGCAAGTGCAAGGTATGTGCAAACGTAAGTGCTGGTAGGAGGACTGTAGGGATAAAGAAAAACAGTCCCCGGGTGTGGCGGTTGCCAGGGAGGCAGTGCAGGTGTGCAACTGGTGGAACCTGGGCGCGAGATCAGAAGGGTGGCCAGGTAACTAGTGCAGTTTCAGCCAGGAATTCAGCAGGGGAGAGGGGGAGAGAAAGCAGAAGCAAAGAGGAAGGTTTTAAGGTGCTTCCGGAACCAGAGATGGTTCTCCTCAAGTTTCAGGAGGGTAGGGAGGCTGTTGCAGAGGGAGGCCCCAGCCGAACAAAGCGATCTACCACCAACTTGTTGCTTGGAGAAGCGACTGACCTTGAGGGAGTGAGGGAGTTGGAGGCGGATAAGCGAAGAGCTTGAGAAGGAACATATTTAGGAAGAGAGAGTTGAAGGTATTGAGGCCCCAGGCCCCAGAAGGCCTTGTGGACAATGCAGAGGGTTTTGAACTTAATCCTTGCAGCCACTGGGAGCCAGTGCAGAGATTTCAGTCCTGGAGAGATATGATCCCTGGGCTTGAGGCCAAGGACAAGTCTTGCAGTCCTGTTCTGGATGAGTTGCAGAGGGCGGAGAGTAGAAGCAGGCAGATTTAGAAAGAAGCTGTTGCAACAGTCCAGCCTAGAGAGAACCAGAGCTCTGGAGAAAGTGTACTTCTTGGGGAAGGAGAGGAAAGGAAGCAATGTGCATGTTGTCTTTAAATTAAAATACTTTGTCATGCTCACTGGCATATTGTGCGTTAAAATGTTCCATTTGATACTTGGTCCTCGCGCCAGACAACCCTTGGGGTAGAACAGAGGAGGGTTAAGCCTCCAGATTTCTGCAGTCATGCCTCTCAACACAAGTTTGCCCTGCCCCCCCCAAATCAGGTTTCGTTGAGCCCTGGGCTTTACATAGAAAACGATTAAAGCAAGTAAATGTGTATGTTGTCTTTAAATTCCATCACTTTGTCATGCCCACTGGCATATTGCGCGTTAAAATGGTCCATTTGATACTTGGTCCCCACGCCACACAACCCTTGAGGTAGAAGCCTCAAGGTTTGCCCCACCCAGTTTCTGAAGTGGTCCCTCCCATCACCAGTTAGCCTCCCTCCCTCCGAATGTAGGTTTCATTGAGCCCCTGCTATAAATAGAAACAAAGTGCAAAACACACACAGAAAGTGAGACAAACAGAGGACTGCGTGACTGGGTGGGGAGACATGTTACATTTAATAGAAGTGGGTCAGGAAGACCCGGAACAGCCCCGGCACAAGATCAATATTTGGACTTTACCGGGTCTGAGACACTGCCCACTTAAAGATTAGACTGGCGAGTACCTGCACTTCTTATTTCCCTCTAAAGCGCTGCTCGTCACCACCACCTCTTCTCCCCACGTTCTTCTGCACAGTCTCTACCTGAATGTGCTTGCATACTGAAGTAATCTGCATGGGTAAGTACCAACGAAGCCAAACGTGTTGTTAACGTAAGTTTACTTGGTAAGTTACACGGTTCATATACAATACACAGATGTTATGATGGAGAAACACTGGACATCCCACCCGGCAATCCTCAGCACCGTCAACGGTCTCCTCTGGAATCTTAAACTTGCACACGTCACACAGCCACCAACACTTCTCGTTCTGTACATTAAAGAAAAGAGACAAGCTGCGCTACCCAGAGAAGAACTCAACCAGACAACACTCGCACAACCAATAACCCAAATGCTACCCGGCACTACGTGTGGCCAGCACGCAGAACCCACTCCAACGTCCAACTCGCACCCTAAGCCAAACGTCCGGAACAACTGGAAATGAGACTAAACGCCCCAACCCGACCAACCCAGACACAATGAGGAAGCATAAACCTAAACAAATGTCCAAGAAACCGGAACAACCAATTAGACCACCAAACCAGACATTAGATGAAATCAAGCCATCCAACAATGTTCCTTTAAACACAAGCCAAAACAACAGGACCCGACTCATGAGAACAAAAACAACAAACAAGAACTCCACCAGTTCTGAGCTACCCCTCAGAACTCGTGCCTACCACACCCGACTACACCACATACTACACCACTAACTCTCGATAGCCCTCAGCACACACACCATCCGCCCAGAGCTGCCCCTCGGGGCCTTGGATCTGCCACACCCAAGCTCCAACCAGCTCACAGAGCAACCGACCCGCAACAAACATGGGCCCTGAACACCAACAGCAAACACACCCCCATGGAGCAAGGGAGGAAACCTAACAACATTGATGTCACGCACCAACCACAAACAAATCAAGGGGGCCAAAGGCCACTGCCCAATTACACCTCAACTCCCAAATTACAACTCAACTCCGCACCACTGTAGCCCCAGGCTACTGCCACCGGCGAAACCAGAAGGGCAACACACCAACACCCTCCATATGCGGCCCCAGGCCACCGCCGAATACACCTCAACTACGCCCCAATGTAGACCCAGGCTACTGCCACTGGCGAAACCCGAACGCCTACAGAAAAAACATGTAAATGCCAAAGGCACAGATACAACACCCCGACCTATGGGCCCACCCGGACACCCATGATGTATGCCATTTCAACAGCATTTACCCAACAAACACACACGTAGGGGCCGTCCCGGCCACTCACACACCTGAAACCACCGCACACCAGGAGACAGTCAAAAATAAAGCCTCCTAACTCCAAGACGCAAACAACGCAAAGTAGCACCACCCGGCGACTACATCCAATTAAGAGAGAGCATGTAAGAGTGATCACCTGGTTCTGAGCACCCAAGACTACCAATCATACCCTGCCCACCTATTAAACTCCCCCACATCACATCGACATACATGAGCAACATGTACGCACACTCCGCCTTCTCCACCAGAACACATAAAGGAGATGCAAAAGAACTTGTGGACAGAAGCGCATGAAACAAGTCATAAGGCCAATGGAAGAGATTTCCCCAAATAGCAACACACGGCCATAAGAAAATACGAATTACATCTCCCACAACCACCCACAAGGAGAAATCCCACATGAACATTGTGCAATACAGTAATACGCGCAGTTGCGTGCTGGAACGGAAATGGAACAAAGATTAAAACACGCAAATAGTTCATCAAATCTGTTAGAGCAACCGTTTCCCACCTGCAAAGGAAAACAGAGACCCAAAATATCACCAGCAATTAAACAAAAAGGACACATGAGAGGACCACAACAAAGACAATCAATCACTCACTCCATACGGCCCCCCACAAAAACACGTATAATGGAGGCCACAAATACCAAGTAACTCACTCACACCGGCCTCACACAACATGTGATAAAGCATTAACCTTTGCTTAATGTGAGATCATTAAGACCCATATAAAAGTCATATAGATCACGATCAAAACCCTCCAAAATAGAAAGGAGAGGAACACATCTATCGCAATGAACATCACCATCACACCCTTCTTCACCACATAACGGACACTCATGGTGGCATTTCCTTTTCCTGTTTACATAGTACTTGCCACCGCCGGCCTTGCCACTGCCGGAAGTAGTTGAAGACCTCTTCCTTGAAGTAGCGCGACCCGTTCCAGAAGTCTCGCCAAACAGTTGAACAGCACACCCACCGAGCTGAACGGGCGGCACCGACAGGGGCTCCCCCGCCCCCGTACTGCATTCAGTGCACACTTCTTCAGAGTTCTCCATACAGCCGTCCTCACACCGCACACCCGACAACAGTTCCTCGGCACCGTGCTCCTTGCCACAGACACCAACTGCCAGACCGGGTGGCTGGTCCACTACCGTCGCAGACGCACTGAATTCTGCCCCACAAAGACACTTCTACTGCTGGCGCCCTGAGGCGACGCCCACCATGTGTAACATGTCCCAAACTGCACGCAACTAGAAACCTGCAGTCCGGAGACGCTTCCCAAAGAACAGGAAACGAGCGTACACTTTCGTTGTTACCACGGACTCTCCCAACACTTCCTGACTGCCACGCCACCTGCTGGACAACCACAGCAATGAAAATAAACAGCAGACTCGCCGCAACGCCTCCAAGGAGTTACCCAAAAGTTCCACAATGTCCAGTGGACCCGGCTTCAGCCAGCGACTGGACCCCCGCCACTCCACTACTGGGATGTGGGCGCCGGCTACAGCACAGAACTGACCCCCGGCTCAGACAACAAGGTGCGGACCCCGGCTACAGCAATGGCTGGACCCTGGCTACACATAACAAGCACAACGCCACCCAACGTTCTCCTCGCTGCACCCCTCGGGCCAACAACACCAAAGGCCACTGTACCGGATGCCAAGACTGACCGTTGCCTGCCGGGTGGGATGAGACACGGAGGGCAGTGTTCCTCAACGCTCGTCCCCTCCACGACGAACCATCCTCGTCGCCATGTGAAGTAATCTGCATAGGTAAGTACCAACGAAGCCAAACGTGTTGTTAACGTAAGTTTACTTGGTAAATTACACGGTTCATATACAATACGCAGATGTTATGATGGAGAAACACTGGACATCCCACCCGGCAATCCTCAGCATCGTCAACGGTCTCCTCTGGAATCTTAACCTCGCACATGTCATACAGCCACCAGCTCATGCGCTCACACACACGCGCTGGAGCTCAACACAAGCCAGAGCTTGATTACAACACATACGCCCTATATACCAGTGATGCCCACACCATTCATGCTGATCCCCCCCCATGGAGATAAAGTATTGACGCCAGGTCCCCCGAATGCCAGAAGTGCTTGGGTGCTCTCTTAAAAGCATTCCGCCCCACAGTTTGAAGGCCACGGCCGGGTGCTCTCAGGGCTTCGTTCCTGGACCACAAGCAGTTAAGGGACCGCTGCCTTGAATCATGGAGGTGCCTCTTCAGCGCCCCCCCCCCCCATCACCCACACTTACTGCCAACAAAAAGTGCCACTGCCCCTGCCTATGGAGCCAGGGAATCGTCACGCGTGTCACTGAGCGCCCAGCCCTCCCTCACCCCCACCCCCTCCCCCACCGCAACTCAGCGTGTGCGTTTGGCTGGCAGACCCTTCCCTTTCATCCTGAGTTCCAGGAATAGAAGAGAAAGATATTGAGCTGCCTGTCGAGTCTTGAGGAAGAGGGTGGGGGTGCCAAGAGCCGTATTAGTCTTTGCCTATCAGAGCCCGAATGCCTCTCTCGGCACGGAGTGCTTTTAATGTGCTGGCTCTATACAGCTTCCGTACCTGCACTTGTAATTTTTGGCAGTATTGAGGGCCTGGACTTCTCCAAGCTTGAGCACAGTACGAGCACTCAATACAATGCTAACCACGTGTTTCTGTGAAACTTCAGAAAGAATGGCGGTCGATAGTGTTCATGAAGAAATGTGAATGGGGGGGTTATAATAAATGGGAGGGGAGTGTAACGTTGCATGCTTTGTGACATTAAGCCTATAACGGATGACATTACATTGTGATGCATTTTCCTTCCCTCCACACAAGCATTCTAACGTCCTCTGATCTATTTTCCCAAACGTTGGACTGCGGTCCCCCAAAGGCGTACACCTACAGTGCTTTGAGGCCATACGAATGAGATAAAAGCGCTATAAAAATGACATTACATTACATAACACTGTGAATAGTTTTCAGACCCACTTTCTTTCACTGTGTAACAGTTTTACAAAACACACACTTGTTAAGACGGATTTCTGAACTCTGTCCTGGTGGCGCAGAAGTTCAGAAGGCCAACCTAATTACTTGGAACAGGGTAACCTCTGGACGAGCCAGACCAATCAAGGTAGCGATCGCGGCGGTCAAGACTAGGTCTCAAGAGGGGTGAGGGTGACTGAAAGCCCGCAATGAGCACACAAAGCAAGGACACTTACAAACTACTCCAAACAGGTGTTATATTAAAAATATATACACATTTATTCCAAGGCCTTTAAAACAATGACCGTAGCGGGAAATCACAATACAACTCTAGTAAACCAACACATACCATACCAATACAATATATATACAAATACAACCAAGTCTCAAGCGTTAGATGCACGAAATGTGTAGTCCACCTAAAAGGGAGGGAAAGCAGGCAGTGCGAAATAATGCTTAGACCCAGTCCGCCTTTAGAGGCACCTAACTGGAAGGAAGTCCGAGCCCTACGAAGAGTGGAGCCTTGTGCTCAAAAGTACCTGCACACGCTGGTGCCCACGGGCAAAAGGGGAGTCTCTTCGAGGGAAATCGGGCAGTTCAGTTTAGTACACAAATGAAGAAGAACAAGTTCCGCGACTCAAGCGCAGCCTCCACTGTGGGCAGAAGCAGAGCGCGAGTACAGAAAAGGGTGCTGTTTTAACACACCGGGGAAAAGCTATGGGCTCCTGCAGGAGGGCGACCAGTTCCTAGCTATGCTACTCACCGGTCCCCGATGCAAGCAGACCCAGGCTTCTCCGCGTCAGTTTCAGTAGCTGGCAGGTTCAGAAGAGCAGGGAGCGTCTCGTCGTCGTGTTGAGTCTGCAGCAGCAGAGTTGAGTAAAAGACGTCCCAAACGAAGAAACCTGCACTGTTTGTTACCACAGCCGGGCAACGGAGCGGCCGTGTGTATCTGAGCCAAATGTACACTACTCACTTCAGACCTGGGAACGCCAAGTGTACGAAGCGTGTGAGAGTGACAAGGACACAAAATACTACACAACCTGGCGGCGGTTACAGAGCAAGACTCCTGTGTAAGCTGGTCAGTCGGCTGGATGGCCCAGAGATGCTTCCGAAGGCTTACTGGCAGGAGATGGTGAAGATGGCGAGAAAAGCTGTTCCCGCTATTCCAAGGGTCGAAGTACCAGTACAGGCCTTTTGGTTCGATCAAAGGTGAAAAGGGTTTCACAAGGCGACAGCAGTGCAGAGGAGCAGTCCTTCAGCGGGTCACCAGCGATTCCTCGGTTCAGCCTCTTGGTTGCAGGATACTTGGCTCCTGTATTCCTTCGTTCGTGAGAACTCAGGAGATCGACATGGTAGTGGTGTTTCCAGCCCCCTCTTATCCACGGTTCCCTTCGAGCCAAAACGGAGGGGACCCAATGGGAGATCCGCTCATCAACACTCACACCATACGTGGACCTATCACGGACCACGGTGGTCCCAGGCATTCACACCACCCTAGACTCTCTGGCACCCAGGATGTGTATTGGGACCAGATATCCCAGCACACATCCTGGGGGCACACACAAGACATGTAGAAGCCCACGAAAGCATCCGTGTTTCGCGGGAAAGTACATGCCCAAATAAGGAAGGCCCAGGGTCGGCTCGACCTGGAGAAGGTGAAGGGAGCAAGACGGTCAGCGGACAGGACAAAGGAGCCTCGTGGTCTGGCCATTTTGGGAGCCAGGCCACCATTTTGGGTTAAGCGCGAGAAACGCGCTTAGAACGCCAAAAGGAGCTCAAAACACAAGAAACGATCGCTGCCACCATTCCCGTCCGTGAATCACTTGCACCGATCAGTTACAATCCTAAACGAGTATCTAGGGCCTGTAGAAGGCTAGAGACCCAAGAGAGCTGTAACTTAGCTTACAGTGCCCTCTTGTGTCATGTTGCACGAAAACCGCAACAGGATAAAAGAAACTACGGAAAACAGCGTTTCCCGGTACTGACTGTCTTAAGGGCATGTCAGTTTCCCCGTAAGAATGGAGCGAAAGCCCAGAGGAGTGCGGCAGAAGGCTGCACTTCTCTGGCAAAGTCGAGAACAAGGTGAAAAACAACAGCAAAAAGTTTAGGGGTTGCCACATGGAAGGAAAATTACCTACAATTACGAAATCTTTCCTAACACTCGCCCCTCCCAGACTATGGACAGGGGGAACTAATCCACCCCTGGATGAGTCTCTTGTTCAGGTCGGTTAAACATTCTGGACAACCCATCAGCATTGCTATGTTGGACACCTGGCCTATGCTCAATAGTGAAGTCGAAGCCTTGTAGACTTATGGACCACGTAAGCAACTTTGGATTCTCCCCATTCATGTTCATTAGCCACTTTAAGGGCTTATGGTCAGTTTGCACAGTGAAGTGGGTCCCATAGAGGTAGGGCCTCAGCTTCCTTAGGGCCCACACAACAGAGAAACATTCTTTCTCTACCGTGGACCATCTGAGCTCTCTGTCCTTAAGCTGGCGGCTAATAAAACCAATAGGGTGTTCCTTACCCTTCTCATCTACTTCTGATAGTACAGCTCCTATCCCAGTGTCAGAGGCGTCCGTCTGCACGATAAAAGGTTTTTGATAATCAGGGGCCCTGAGGACAGGGGCCTGGCACAAGGAGTCTTTTAAGCTATTGAAGGCCTTCTCACACTCGTCGGTCCAAGTTACCTTCTTGGGTTTCTTCGGAGTGGTGAGGGCAGTCAGAGAGGCAGCTATGGTGCCATAGTCTGCCACGAAGTTTCAGTAATACCCCTTGAGTCCTAAGAAGGCTCTCACCTGGGTTTGTGTAGTGGGGGTAGGCCAGTCTTGTACTGCTTGTACTTTACTGGGAAGAGGCTGTATCCTCCCTCCACCTACTTCATGTCCAAGGTAAACCACTGAGCCTTGTCCAATCTGGCATTTACTAGCCTTTATGGTCAAGTGTGCTTTCTGAAGAGCCTGTAGCACGATCTCAAGGTGTTTCACATGGTCTTCCCAGGTGGCACTGAAAACTGCTGTATCGTCCAGATATGCAAGACAGAATTCGTCCAACCCATTCAAAACATGATTCACAAGCCTCTGGAAAGTGGCAGGTGCATTCTTCAACCCGAACGGCATTACCCGGAATTGGTAAAGGCCATCTGGAGTAGAAAATGCTGTCTTCTCCTTGGCATCTTCTGCTAAAGCTATTTGCCAATAGCCAGCAGAGAGGTCAAACGTGCTGAGGTACTTGGAGGCACCCAAAGTATCCATCAGCTCATCTGTTCGAGGCAAGGGGTGTGCATCTGTCTTGGTGACAGCATTCAGGGCCCTGTAGTCCACACAGAACCTCAATTCAGAAGTGCCTGCCTTTGGAACCAAAACCACAGGGCTGGACCAAGGACTACTAGAGGGTTCAATCACCCCAAGGTCTAACATTTTGTTGACCTCGGTCTTAATATAAGACCGTACTTTGTCTGACATCCTGTATCCCCTACTTTTGGTAGGTACACTGTCTCCTGTGTCTATGTTATGTTTGCACCAAGGTGTCAAACCAGGCGACTGTGAAAACAGGGGAGAAAACTGCCTAAGCAAACTTTTCACCTCAGCCTGCTGATCAGAAGTCAGGTGAGGGACCACTCGGACACCCTCAAAGGAGTTATCTGAAGGACCGCTTTGGAACAGGTCGGGGAGAGGTTCAGACTCCTCTTCCTCAACATCTGAAGCCAGTAGCAGTGCTGCGATTTCGACTCTTGGGACGAAAGCCTTCAGCCTATTCGCGTGAAACACTTTTGGAGCCTGTCCAGGCCTTCCAAGGTCCACTAAATAGTTAACCTCACCCAGGGGCTCCACCACTGTGTAAGGGCCTGACCATTTGTCCTGTAAAGCTCGAGGCCTTATGGGATTCATGATCAGGACTTGCTGACCAGGTGTAAAGTTGATGAGGGAAGCTTTCTGGTCGTACCAATGTTTCACCAGCGCTTGTCCTGCCTTCAATTTATCACTAGCCAAGCCCATCAGAAGTACCATCCGTTTTCTGAGCCCTAGCACATAATCAACTACGTTGGTAGTAACAGGGGGAGTGGGCATCTCCCATCCCTCTTTGACTATGGCTAAGGGTCCCCGTACAGGATGACCGAACAGAAGTTCGAAGGGGCTGAAGCCAACACCCTCCTGTGGTACCTCTCGGTAGGCAAACAGTAAGCATGGTAAAAGAAGATCCCCTTTTCTTCTCTGAGGTTCTTCCAGAGCCCCAATCATGCTTTTTAACGTTCTGTTGAAACGTTCCACCAGACCATTGGTCTGGGGGTGGTATGCAGAAGAGAACTTGTAGGTGACCCCACATTTTTTCCACATAGCCTGCATATACTTCGACATAAAGTTGCTGCCACGATCCGACACAACTTCTTTAGGGAAGCCAACCCTAGTAAATATTCCAAGTAAAGCTTTTGCAACTGACTTGGCAGTTACAGTTTTCAATGGGATGGCCTCAGGATATCTGGTTGCATGGTCGACCAGCACCAGGATAAACCTATTGCCTGAGGATGTTTGCGGGTCAAGGGGACCAACGATGTTGATCCCTACCCTTTCAAATGGTACCCCCACAACTGGGAGCGGTACCAAGGGAGCTTGGATTGTCGAGCCAACCTTACCAGACAACTGGCAGGAGGTACAACTCCTGCAGTGACTTTCTACTTGCACCCCCATCTTGGGCCAGTAGAAGTGCATGGATAACCTTTGCTTGGTCCTCTTCATACCAAGGTGACCAGCAAGGGGCACTTCATGCGCCAACTGCAGGAGGAAGGGCCTAACAGCAAGGGGAACCACCAACCTCCTATGGTCTCCTTCTGTAGACTCTGTGGGCTCACTATACAGGAGTCCACCTTCCCAATAAATCCTATGCGTCCAAGGAGGTTCACCCTCAAGCTGGGAGCAGGCCTGTCTCCTTAGGCCTTCCAGAGATGGGCACTCACGTTGGCCTTTACTGAATTCGTCCCTATCAGGACCTCCTTCAACTAACAAGTCTTTTAGTTCAGGATGATCGTTGAGGTCAAATACTTCAGGCATCGCCACCTCCTCGTCAGGCCCGGGCGATTGACCAACTTCCTCCACCGCAGTGGTAGGCGAGCTCGGGGGAATATTCTCTTTCCCTCGTCTTGACTTGTTGACTCCTTTCGCCTTGGGTTTCCCCTTCGGCTGGGGCGGCGTATTGGTCTTGGCCAATGCTGCCCGTGCTTGAGACCGTGTGTAGGGTCTTTCGGCAGTGTCTCCTAATGAGCCCTAAAGCTCTGAGATCATTACCTAACAAGACCTTTCCCGGGACGTTTCTCTGAATGCTCACTGGAATCCTGACTGCTGTACCATTTACAGTAAGATTTACAGGTATTACTGGGAACATACGGAGTGGGCCGTCAGCCAACTTAGTGGGCATCAGAGTAGCTCTGGCAACTTCCTCCGAGTCTACCAAGGTAGAATCCACTACAGTTCGACTGCACCCACTATCCCTAAGAGCTGGAGTATCTACTCCATTGATCAGCACACTGTCTTTAAAGTAGTGCTTGGTATTATCTGGAATCCTAGCATAAGCCTCTGCGACTTTAGGCTCCCAGGAACCCAGGGAAACTAAAACTACCTCAGCCTCTATCCTGCTGGGAAATGAGTCTGAGGAGAAGGATGCTCCTGTAATCTCTTCTTCCTCGTAGGAGGAGAAGGCCAGATTAGCGGAGTGGACCCCCAAAGGTCTAACCTTACACGGGGGATCCCCCTTCACGTGGTCAGTTGCTCCACAAGCAAAACAAGATCCATTGGGTCTGTTTACATTGGGAGGCTTATTGTAACCAGAGTTCTGTTTCGGAGGCTGACCTCCACTACCCTGTGAGTTCTCTTGTGTTTTACCCTTATTTTTCTTTTTGTGGCCCTTTTGAGAAGAAGATTTATCAGATTCTCCACCCTCCTTATCTTTGGACTTTTTCCCTTCCTCCTGCTTACCAGGATGAGTTTTGTCCTTATGGGACACTCGATGTGACACCCATAAATCTGCTGCAATGGCCAGCTTCTTAGGATCTATCTCCTTCGAATCGGCCAAATGCTGCTTAAGCTCCGGGGAAGAAGATGCAAAAATGTGTTCCAGCATGACAAGATTTATCATGCCTTCAAAGGTAGAAACCTTATAACCTTCGACCCAGCAAGTTAAGTTTTTCAAGGATTCAGTGACATAAGATACCCAAGTACCACCTTCCTTTTTCTTATACTCTCTGAAACGTTTCAAATATTGGGCCGGAGTCTTCCCAAACTTTAAAATGAGAGTTTGCTTTAACATTGCGAAATCAGCTCGCTCAGCCTTTGACATTTCCATAATGGCACTACAGCCAGAATGGGGCAGTCTGCTGAGTAACCAGGCAATCTTATCAGCATTGTCAACTTGTTGAACTTCGCATGCATACTCAAACGCATTCAGCCAGTCCATAATGTCATTCCTTTCCTCATACACACTGAGCAGATCTTTCGGAAACCGTGGATGAGAGGAGGCCCCAGACCCATGTCCAGGACCCTTGGACCCATTTGCAACCTGAAGCTTGGCCAGTTCCAACTGGTTATCCCTGTCTTTCTGTTTTTCTGCCTGTTCGATTTTTAGTTTGGCTATGCTGAATTCAAGCTCCTTCTGCCTAAACCGCAGCTCTTGCTTCTTGAATTCAAGCATAGCCTCCCCATCAGCACTGGCAGAGGAAACATTAGACATCACATCCTCCCTGTCCTCGTGGTCGCAGTGGATCAGTGCAGCGGCAGAACCGTCTGTTCTACCAGTGAGAGCAGCCCCACCTCCTTCCGCACTGTCCTCGAAAGTTATAGCGTCAAGCTGCGCTTCTTGCCACGCCACGATTCTTTGGATCATATCCAATTTCGTGCCTTGAGAGGAAACACCTCTCTCCGCACACATCTTTTTCAATGTTTCTGATCTGGAAGCATTTAAAGTTGACAAGGTATTTGTTTCCATACTGTTAGATAGGACTATGGCCTTTTTAAAGTTATACTACAACAATTCACTACGTGTCCTGGTTGAAATAACCTGAAATGCCTTAGTTTGTGCGCAACACTGGATACCCTCAGTCGTATCCCACCGCTGTACACCAATTTGTTAAGACGGATTTCTGAACTCTGTCCTGGTGGCGCAGAAGTTCAGAAGGCCAACCTAATTACTTGGAACAGGGTAACCTCTGGACGAGCCAGACCAATCAAGGTAGCGATCGCGGCGGTCAAGACTAGGTCTCAAGAGGGGTGAGGGTGACTGAAAGCCCGCAATGAGCACACAAAGCAAGGACACTTACAAACTACTCCAAACAGGTGTTATATTAAAAATATATACACATTTATTCCAAGGCCTTTAAAACAATGACCGTAGCGAGAAATCACAATACAACTCTATTAAATCAACACATACCATACCAATACAATATATATACAGATACAACAAGTCTCAAGCGTTAGATGCACGAAATGTGTAGTCCACCTAAAAGGGAGGGAAAACAGGCAGTGCGAAATAATGCTTAGACCCAGTCCGCCTTCAGAGGCACCTAACTGGAAGGAAGTCCGAGCCCTACGAAGAGTGGAGCCTTGTGCTCAAAAGTACCTGCACACGCTGGTGCCCACGGGCAAAAGGGGAGTCTCTTCGAGGGAAATCGGGCAGTTCAGTTGAGTACACAAATGAAGATGAACAAGTTCCGCGACTCAAGCGCAGCCTCCACTGTGGGCAGAAGCAGAGCGCGAGTACGGAAAAGGGTGCTGTTTTGACACAGCGGGGAAAAGCTATGGGCTCCTGCAGGAGGGCGACCAGTTCCTAGCTACGCTACTCACAGGGCCCCGATGCAAGCAGACCCAGGCTTCTCCGCGTCAGTTTCAGTAGCTGGCAGGTTCAGAAGAGCAGGGATCGTCTCGTCGTCGTGTTGAGTCTGCAGCAGCAGAGTTGAGTAAAAGACGTCCCAAACGAAGAAACCCGCACAGTTTGTTACCACAGCCGAGCAACGGAGCGGCCGTGTGTATCTGAGCCAAATGTACACTACTCACTTCAGACCTTGGAACGCCAAGTGTACGAAGCATGTGAGAGTGACAAACACTCGAAATACCACACAACCTGGCGGCGGTTACAGAGCAAGACTCCTGTGTAAGCTGGTCAGTCGGCTGGATGGCCCAGAGACGCTTCCGAAGGCTTACTGGCAGGAGATGGTGAAGATGCCGAGAATAGCTGTTCCCGTTATTCCAAGGGTCGAAGTACCAGTACAGGCCTTCTGATTGGATCAAAGGTAAAAAGGGTTTCACAAGGCGACAGCAGTGCAGAGGAGCAGTCCTTCAGCGGGTCACCAGCGATTCCTCGGTTCAGCCTCTTGGTTGCAGGATACTTGGCTCCTGTATTCCTTCGTTCGTGAGAACTCAGGAGATCGACATGGTAGTGGTGTTTCCAGCCCCCTCTTATCCACGGTTCCCTTCGCGCCAAAACGGAGGGGACCCAATGGGAGATCCGCTCATCAACACTCACACCATACGTGGACCTATCACGGACCACAGTGGTCCCAGGCATTCACACCACCCTAGACTCTCTGGCACCCAGGATGTGTATTGGGACCAGACATCCCAGCCCACATCCTGGAGGCACACACAAGACATGTAGAAGCCCGCGAAAGCATCCGTGTTTCGCGGGAAAGTACATGCCCAAATAAGGAAGGCCCCGGGTCGGCTCGACCTGGGGAAGGTGAAGGGAGCAAGACGGTCAGCGGACAGGACAAAGGAGCCTCGTGGTCTGGCCATTTTGGGAGCCAGGCCACCATTTTGGATTAAGCGCAAGAAACGCACTTAGAACGCCAAAAGGAGCTCAAAACACAAGAAACGATCGCTGCCACCATTCCCGTCCGTGAATCACTTGCACCAATCAGTTCCAATCCTAAACGAGTATCTAGGGCCTGTAGAAGGCTAGAGACCCAAGAGAGCTGTAACTTAGCTTACAGTGCCCTCTTGTGTCATGTTGCACGAAAACCGCAACAGGATAAAAGAAACTACGGAAAACAGTGTTTCCCGGTACTGACTGTCTTAAGGGCATGTCAGTTTCCCTGTAAGAATGGAGCGAAAGCCCAGAGGAGTGCGGCAGAAGGCTGCACTTCTCTGGCAAAGTCGAGAACAAGGTGAAAAACAACAGCAAAAAGTTTAGGGGTTGCCACATGGAAGGGAAATTACCTACAATTACGAAATCTTTCCTAACAACACTTTTGTGGGCTATTACTGTGAACTTCTAGTCAGGATTGGTAAAATAAGGCTATAATCAATCATTTTGCTTACCATGATTCTAAAACTATTTATATAATAGTAATTTTAAATGCATTGCTATAAACAATTGTTCAATCTCTTGAATCCCAAACCTTAACAAATGCTTACAATAACTATAGACAGGAAGATATGTATCCAAGTGCTTAAATCACCAATTGGGCCAAAATTCTGGTTTCATCATTTAAGCAAAGTGTGTGATCCTGGGCAAATTATTTAACCTCGCTGTGCATTTGCCAAAATTGGAAATCTGTAGAAGTGATTCAGTATATAGCTTTTGCTACAAAAAAGAATCCACTTTCATGATTTACTATAGAGTTGTTATACATCAATAATAGCAACCATTCATGTATTGCATACCACAACGTTTTTGTCTCTTGGATTACGCATGGACACTTCTTTTAATGTCACTGCCAATGATGCCCTAGAATATCAGAGAATTATGACACTCCTTGCAATGCTATTTCCCATTATGTCACTGCTGATGATGTCAACACATTTGCAAATTAGGGGATCTGCATGTCTTCGTCCAGAAAGGGCCTTAGAAATCCCAGGGCAGGCACTGGAGAGAAATCTAAAAAGTCAGTGCTCTGTATGCATAACGGGTCTACAGTGCTGTTATTTGTGCTGTGTATGTGTTAAAATGCCTTTGCCACTAATGTTATCAAAATAATTGATGGGGGAGAGGGTGCAAATAATCATGTATGGAAACACCCCCTCCACCAACTGCTTCTGATGCACCCCTATGAGGGGTCAGAGATGAGAGCCGGACACGAAGTTGTCATGTTTGTAACAAAAATATTTATTGAAAGAAAAGGGGATGGGAAAATGCCTCTCTGACCTTATGCTAAAGAGGACTTTCCCTGCCTACAAATCAAAAACAAAGGATCTGTCTGTGTCAGGATGTCAATAACTGAAAAACCGTCCTTGTGTCCAAAACGTTATATACTGACACTCACACTCAAAAGTGTTCACAACTGAAATAAGTACGATTTCTACCAAAACATGTTCTCGAAGGTGGAAGCCCTTGGTTCCAGAGGGTGGGTCCCTTACCCTGGATTCTCAATAAGAAGAATAATCACTTTTGTAAACAATTCCTTGGTATCTTGTTTGGACTCACAAGATTCCAGTTTAGACAACTAAGTCTTTAAGGGTCTTTCTTTAATGCTGCTTTCTTCTCGGTTTGGATAGCAATGTCTTTCTTTAACATTGAACTTTTCAGGGTTCAGTAAATAAACGCCATTCTTGCTTTTAACGTTTCTTGGGGCTTGCTAATGTCCTGGTTTACTTCCCTGCCATGTTTCTTTATGCAATGCCTACTACCTGGTGAACTCTCCTGCCAGGTCTCTTTCTGCAATGCCAATTGCCTGGTGTACTCGCCAGCCAGGTCTTCACTTCTGAGTTTCACTTACCTGGTATGTGCCCATGCCAGGATGTATATATCAATTTCTTGCTGTCTTGCTTGTCAGGATTTCTCACATAATTCACTTGCTTGGTGTCTTTAGTTTAACAAGACTACTCACATGCTTTTCTTGCCTGGTGTCTTTGGCTTACCAGGAATTCTTATATGTTTCTATGTATCATCAATATTGTAGGTATGGCTCTTGGGTTGAGAAATGTGCTCTCTGTAAGGTTTCTTTAAGTTGACCCCACATTCACACTTCAAATATTTATAGTTCATTGGGGTTTGCCTTTTAGCATTTTGGTATTCAAACAACCTTTTTTTTCATATTCACAAGGCTCTAATGTTCAAAGTGCTCTTGGCGCGGTCGCCGGAACTCCATGGGGTCCCCACTGGCTTTGGGCAGACTCACTGTCTTTCTCCAGCATCTCCGGTCAGGTTTGCGCTTCTGCGACATGCTGCTTCCACCCACTTTGCAATCTAGAGGCTGAATGTATTCTTCCGGTTTCCTTTGCGGCTCTGCGATTGCACTTCTGCCTCCCTTCCAGATCCGTTATGGAGAATGCCAGCCTCTCAACTCGCTGAGCGCCCAGGACATTCCTCACGGCTCCCAGCATCTCCATGCCACTTCAGTCTCTGTTTCAGCATCTCTCCCGTGTTGGCCTCTTTTGCTCTGCAACACCAGTATGTGATCCTTGCGTATGAAAGCTCTTGACAGGAGCCAACATCTTCTCCTCCACTGCCTCTCCGAATAGTGCGCTCATCAGATTTAAATGTCCCATGCACAGGTGCTTTGGAAAAACAGCTATCCTGCACATTGTGGTTCAAGGTCTTGGTACATGATTCAAACTCCTGCATCCCTCGTCTCAGTACTTGGGGAATCACGGTAGTTGAAGTCCATAGATGTTGTTAACCACATGGCATTTGAATAGCTCTGTTTACTGGTTTTACATAACAGAACTTTAAAAGAAAAAGGTGTTATGTCTAAGTAGTAAGTTGGTGTTATGGCTGAGTAGTAAGTTGGTGTTATGGCTGAGTAGTAAGTTGGTGTTATGGCTGAGTAGTAAGTTGGTGTTATGGCTGAGTAGTAAGTTGGTGTTATGGCTGAGTGTCTGGCCAGAAAAATATGAAGAAGAGGGTTCACTTCTCCATCCAGTGGGAGCACATAACTGACAGTATGCCTTGAGGGTCTGGAGCATCGGAGGATCTTCCTCCTGGGAAAGGGGGAGATACTGCATTTCGTCCAGTGAAGTCATGACATCTCCCCGGTAGCTGTCTCCTCCCATGTGATCCTCCCTCATGAAGCCGCCCGCAGGGTCAGGATAAGGTAGTGGCTGCCTTTCCCTCCCCACATGGGAGTTGGTCAC
Organism: Ambystoma mexicanum; assembly: GCF_040938575.1. Lineage (NCBI taxonomy): Eukaryota > Metazoa > Chordata > Amphibia > Caudata > Ambystomatidae > Ambystoma > Ambystoma mexicanum. The sequence continues at coordinate 293,575,160 of NC_090926.1, read as the reverse complement.
CGCCGGGGACTCATTGATGACTCCACTGTATTCATCACAGTGCCCTGCAACCATTTTGTAATGTTTGCCAAAGAAATGAAAATATTTTCTACAGCTTCTGCAGGGAAAGCTCTGCCAGATCCCCCCTGCCCTCTCCCCGACCAGCAGTGTCCTGCTTCGTCTCCTTCCTGTCACTCCCTGCAGAACAAAATGAGGTTTGAACGTTAGGGACTTGCAATTACTTTTAAAACCATTTTCTTTCTCTGCAGCGCCTTTTCTAAAACATACATGTTTAGGTAATTGGAACTGTGATGGGGCATTTCGAACTGAAAGCCCAACCACAGGTCCAGTTACCCATCAAAAATGTGCCTCCAAGACAAAGGAAGTGAGCACAACATAAAACATTCTTTTAAAGCTTGATTGATATAAATAATGTGTTAGTTTGACACGCAACAAGCTCAAGTTTGTGCCAAAAACTCCTGGTAGGTGACATTTTAACACACTGGGCCTCATTAGGAGTTTGGCGGTAACAGCGCCATGGTTGACGCCGGTATTTTAACGATTGCGCCATGGTGGATGGCAGAATTACCGCCCCATTCCAAGGTTGGCGGGGCGGTAATTCCCCATTCACCATTGGCCCTTCCCCATTCCCTTTTTTGCCTCCATAGGGCTCAATGGGAATGGGGAAGGCGGTAATTACGGTACCGCAAATTGCGGTTCCGTAATTACCTCCAAGGTCCCTTTGCGGTCCAGTCCTTAACGGCTGGTCAAGACCAGCCGTTAAGGTAGGGACTCGCAAAGGGACCTCGTAATTAGGCGGTAAGGGGTTAACGGCGACGCAATTTTTTTACGACGCTGTTACCCCCTTACCGCCTGCATCGTAATGAGGCCCTTTATCTTGCATAAAGATGATTATTCAGGGTTGCATTACTTTGCATTCTGGCCCTTGAAGTCTTTTTTCAGGATATTAATATACTATATGTTGGCTAGTATATATAGATATACTGATTGTAATGTTTGAGTGTACCAAGTTCCCAAGGCCCAAACTCAGGAAAAAAAGGGACCTACACAGTTTGAGAGGGTGAAAATATGATTTATGCAGGAGAGGTGGGGGGGAGAAACAAACAGAAAAAGCTCCAAATCAGGCATGCAATGCCGTTGGGCAAACCATGCTTCTACCCCCACCACCCTAAATGTGAGTTGAGAGGCGGGGCTGCCGCACTTGCTTTTAGTTCGACAGAGAGGTGAGGGAAGCCTTTCCTGAAACTGGCAGCATTCAAGTTTTACTGTGTTCGTGCAGAAAAATGCATTTGCACAAAAACAATAACACCTAAAGCTGCAAGTTTCAAGAAAGGCTTCCCTCACCTCTCTGCCTTAGAACAATCAAACGCACACACCAGCCCCCTCCCCACAGATGAGGGCCAACATATAACAACATTATGTGTTGTTTCACATCCAGGGAGAGTTGGCTGGTGTGCACACTTGCTTTTTCTTTGGCAGAGAGGCGAGGGAAGCCTGTCCTGAAACCTGCAGTGTTAAAGGGTGTTGCATGTTAGCTCATTATGTATTTATGCATGTGTACAAGGAGTGTGTATATGTATTATGTAATGTGTTTGTGAATGAGTGAGTGTGTGTGAAAGAGTGTATCATGTATGGGTGGCTGGAGTGAGGGAATGTTGCGTAATTGTGTGTGTGTAATGCTGGGCGAGGAAATGATTTTGGTAGGTAGAGGGTGGCAGGTGGGTAGAGGGTGGGAGGTATAGAGACTTGGGGTGGTCAGGAGAGGGATGGTACGAAAAGGGGGATTTCCCCAAACATGCATTTTAGTGGGTATCCATGATAAAGTAAGCATGATATGTGTTATTATGTGGCTAAAGTGGCATTTTGGTTCAGCCAGTCTAGCCAGTTTGTTCTATGGCTTGACATTTTGTACTGTGCATGTCTTGTAAAGTAAGTACGATAAGTGTTATTACATGCCTAGACTGGGACACATTGTGCAGTCACTTTGGAAATGTGTTTTTATTGTCATATGGTTTTTTTAATGGCAACGCCACCAGATGCGTGCCCTTACGTGGGGATACTGCCATATATTGTAGAGCCAGCATGAACATGTTTTCTTATGGTATCATTACGCACACAGAAAACATGAGAATGTTTATAAATGGGTATATTGGCATATTTTAGTGCAGTCAGAATGGAAATGTATGAGCACAACCAGCATGAAAATGGTTTTATGCTGGCATATAATGGTATAATGAACAGAAATGTATGGTTTGCATCTCATGTGGAAGTTAGTTTTGTGGTACACTGTACTGTCTCCAGGTCCCTTGGTGGTCGCTTTTGTTTAACGTATGACACCTGATCTGATACCTGGACTTTACATAGAAAACGATTAAAGCAAGTAAATGTGTATGTTGTCTTTAAATTCCATCACTTTGTCATGCCCACTGGCATATTGCGCGTTAAAATGTTCCATTTGATACTTGGTCCCCACGCCACACAACCCTTGGGGTAGAACAGGGGGGGTGAAGCCTCCAGGTTTGCCCCACCCAGTTTCTGAAGTGGTCCCTCCCATCACCAGTTAGCCTCCCTCCGAATGTAGGTTTCATTGAGCCCCTGCTATAAATAGAAACAAAGTGCAAAACACACACAGAAAGTGAGACAAACAGAGGACTGCGTGACTGGGTGGGGAGACATGTTACATTTAATAGAAGTGGGTCAGGAAGACCCGGAACAGCCCCGGCACAAGATCAATATTTGGACTTTACCGGGTCTGAGACACTGCCCACTTAAAGATTAGACTGGCGAGTACCTGCACTTCTCATTTCCCTCTAAAGCGCTGCTCGCCACCACCGCCTCTTCTCCCCACGTTCTTCTGCACAGTCTCTACCCGAAGGTGCTGGCATACCCCCTGTATGCCAGTGATGCCCACACCGTCCATGCTGAACCCCCCCTTCCTCCATGGAGAGAAAGTCTTGATGCCAGGCCCCCGAATGCCAGAAGTGCTTGGGTGCTCTCTTAAAAGCATTCAGCCCCACAGTTTGACGAACACGGCCGGGTGCTCTCAGGGCCTCGCTCCTGGACCACAAGCAGTTAAGAGTGTGAGCAACAGAAGTCACAAAACCACTTCACAGCATTGGAAATACTCCGGCCTCACTGCCAGGCCACGTGTTACGCAAGCACTCGCCCACACACGCACTGAGAAAGAGCGAATTACTCTGAGGTGAACTTTCTGTCCCAAAGCATCGCCTACCCTCCTCCACATGCCCTCCTAGACAGTACTGGCACATGCCACCACCTCACCCGCTCACCCCCGACAGCGGGAATGTACTTAAAACCGTTGCCCGTATTGGAATCTCAAGAACTAGTGCCTATAATACGGATAAACAACACCGGTTATTTAAAAGAGGTTAGGTTAAAAAAGTGCCATAAAAGCGTACATGATGCTAATATAAGTGCTATATAAGAAATTACTTTAAAAACCCTAATATACAGACACAAAGGCTGTGATGAAGCCTTCGTTAGTACAAGTAAAGGTCACGTGTCAACCTTAACTCTCCATCAATCATATTATGTTTACTTTAACAAAAAGAATTCTAAATCAAAAGGTCGCATGTTCATATTTACATGTTCTTGTGTTATTTATTTATTTATTTATTTCATTTGTATAGCATGCATGCAACCCAGAGGCATTGATGCGCTGTTACAGGTAAATGTTAACACTGTGGTTTCCTCAAAAAGTGGCACAGGTAAAAAACGTTCTCACGTGAGTAGAGTACAACGGGGTGGCAGGATGCTGTAGATCTGTGAAGTGGGTGCGAGCTGGATCTGGTGCCATTGAGTTAGGAGTTAGGGAAAGAGCGGAGTTTTGAGCACTCTTGCTTAACACCCAGTAGTATTGTTCAGCCTCAGGGGGCAGGGGTTCCACTGTTTAGCAGCCAGGTAGGAGAAAGTGGAGCCTGCGGTTTTAGAGCTCTTTACTTTGGGTAAGATTAGGCGGTCAGTGTAGGGCGTCCTTGTGGGTGTTGAGGAGTGTGCTTTGGGAATTCTGGGAAGGGAGAGTTAAGCTTGCATTCTAAAACACATTGGAACACAGGTATTTTTGAATGAATTGCATGTGTTGCAACGTTCACTATTGAGGCCATGCTCGAGTATGTCAGTGTCGTATAGTTCCCATGTATGCACAATCTGTGTGGTGTGAGTACCGTGCCTGTTTGTCCATGTATGCAACAAATACTCATTGTCTGGTGTTACATTTTTGGCAATTGCATCAAACTGAAATGGTAAAATGGAGCTCTCCAATTCCCATAAATGCTTCCTAAGTATATGTGCAAAACCATTTCCAGGCACATTATTTGTATATTTATATATCACAACTGGTTGCACCAATTTCAACACGCTTGAATCGTGCACTGCTCCACAGTGACACCAGTGTGCACCCCATGCATGGTGGTGAACTAATGTGGGAAAGTTTTGAAATGTGTGACCTTAGAGGTGCCCTTTGAAAAGAACACATGCAATAACTGGGTGCCTACGGGTGTGTAATACTAGACCAAAGATCACCACACTTCACAACTGCAAGAGGCAGAGGTGTAGACAGGGTAGGGCCTGAGCGGGCAAGGCCCACCCAAAATCTGTAAATGCCCACTCAGCAGCACCGTTTCGGCATTTACAGATGTTAATGCCACTGCAGTGGGCCCAACTACGTTAGCTTTAGGCCCGATTTACTAGACAATCCTGGCTACGTCTATGGCAAGAGGGCTTGTCAAGCTTCGACCTGCAGGAGGTTGCTCTGGGATTTCAAGAGCAGGATGACCACTGGTGCGTATACCTTATTCTTAACCAGAAAACGAGGCCTCTGTCATTATAGAGTGTGTACCTTTTTACTGGAAACCATTGTGTAAAAGGGTTTAATCAAAGTCTCAGATGAACCACCTCTGCATCAAAACAGATTCACAAACTAAGGTAAAAAAAAAACACACTGCAAAATTGACATACACAAATGGAATTGCAAACAATTAGTAAACAATTTACACAGCAAATATGAAACTCAGTGATGAGTCAAAGAAACAAATTATAAAAACGCAAAATGTTTGACTTGCTCTTATTAAAGGATTCATGTATGTGTGGTAGAAACTACATCAATATACAAATCAGAACACAAAATACTAATGTGGTGTTCTAATTCAAAAGTCCAGGCCCTACATCTTTCAATCTCCATTTGTGTGTAGGATTTTCTTCAGGGGCAATGGATCAGAAGGTGGAAAACGCATAAAGTGCTTAATCTGCAGAAAATACAGAGAGAACAAATATAAGCAAGTAGCCCCACATGCATTGTGATGAAAACCTTTTTTGGGATGTAGTTCTTGTTTTTGTGTTTTATATGTATTTAGTATCTACCACAATATCAAGTCACACATTTTGCGTTTTTATACAGTTTGTTTCTTTGGCTTGTCACTGATTTCCATGTTTACTGTGTAAATTGTTTATAAATTCCATTTGTGATTAAACACCTTTTCACACTGGAGGAGAGTTTTGAGTTGGAATGTGCGCGCTCTACAGCAGATAGTATGCGCCTAAGTTTACCTGTGACGGAGGAATAGGAATATTTTATAATTATGCGTTGTCCCCGAGCCTGTCATTTCCCGGATTTGCCTTTTTGTTTTAGAGGCATCTACTGCCTGCGCCAGGGCACCCTGTTGCGCATTCAGTTTGACTGCATACCTGCTCCTCGGCGGGGCCAGCCTTAGCAGCAGCAGCGCCCTGAGCGAAATGGCGTCCACCCCTCCTTGCGTGCCTCTGGTCAACAGGGGCGTAGGGTAGGAGCGCCACATTTCTTTTCAAACTCTCCGCTCTGGCGCCTGGCAAGGAGTTAATCACTGAAATAGGACGCTCATGCTAATGCTTTAGCGCCCTATTGCAATGAAAACCGCCTCGCTGCCACGTTAGAGTGGGAGCACCCTATTGTTATTAAATGCGTCCCGCCGAAGTGGGCGCATTTAATAACAAAACAGTGCCTGCCATGCCTTCTCCCACAATGCCAGCTCGGAGGAGCCCTTGAAAGACTCCCCCTAGCTGACATGGCAGGGGGCTAATGGTGGCAGGGGGCTAATGGTGCCCGGGGAGCATGGCACTCGGGGCGGTTGACGTGCCCGCCCTGCCCTAAGGCCTGCCCTGCTCCTGAGTTTGCATTAATGAGCACCTGCCAGAGTCCTCACCAAAAGGGAGGCTGAACAGCCGGCGTGGGCTTTCGTGCTCCCCAGGAAGCTTTAGACCTCTCTGCAGACACTGGGGCGATGGTGCTTTGTTATGACCTTCTCTAGTGGTCCCAGGTACATGTTTAGCACTCCGAAGAGTCAAGATTTGGCAGCCACATCTTGCACCACTATAAAGCATTGTCAGAACTTATCAGTTCAGAGAACTGGACTGCACTCAAACGCCTTGTCTACCATCAACACAAGCCATAATAAGTGAGAAGAATACATAATTGTGCTAGACGGGCCCGTTGTTTTAGTTTTGTTTTACGTATATTAGCCTTGTGCTAACAAAGCCCTAGGAGCCTGTGCAGGAGAGGGGCACTAGGACCTTGTGCCTGGCCATGACAGGAATATGATTCATTGGAGGGTGTGCTTGCGCGATACCCTGACTGTCCACATGAGGTCTTATGGCTTTAAAATTCTGGTCTGCGGGTTGATCTGTCAGTGGAAATGAAAGGGCGGGTGATTTTTATAGTTTCACAAAGTGGCAAACACTGCTTTGGCAAGCATTATAAACAAACCGCGTATTACGTGTTACTTTGATACCCCCCCGTCCCACCATCGCGTTCATGTGGCTGTGGTCTGCGCCTCCCTGCAAGTATCCTGTGACCCTGGCCTGCACCTGACCTTTGGGGGCTGCGTGTCCTCTGCAGCGGTTGGCTGCCATTATGCAGCCCCTGCTACACGAGTGAATCTCTTGAGCACCTACGCAGACGGTTAAGGCAACACAAACGTTGTCAGCGTCCCAGTATTATGCAAAGTGGGGTCTTTCATTCGCTATTCCAAAAGTACATTGAGGAGCTATTCGGCGCAGATACACGGGAACACAAGCGTCCGCCGCTGTGTTCTCTCCGGCTAGGTGTACTGCCGATAGAGAGATCCCTTCTTGACTTGCCCAGAACCAGAGCTGCATTGCTTCAGTACCTGCGTGAATAAACACGCTGCCCGCTGCAGTCACAATTCCGTTTTAAGCTAGATTTCAAACAATGTTGTGTCACGCATTAAGAAAACACTCCATCATTGTCATTACGGACTGCACCAATGAACACCCTCGTTAGGAAAGCTCTCTCCTGCAAATTAGAGTTTAGCTATATATTTGCCAATGCCAGATAACATTTGCCTTAAGTGGGCCTGCTGTGTGCATTCGTATATGGCACTTCCAAGCATTTGTATCCCAGCAAGTGACAATACCTGCCTGTGTCACCACACCAAGCAAAATGACTGGAAAGGTCATAAGCACCACCACACACCTCACTACATGCCGAGTCTGCATGTATGTAAAGAAACCATAAACAGGCAATCTTTGTCTGCACATGGTCCTACCTTCCGATGGCCACTAATTGTGTCCCCTTTAGTCCATAGGTTAGTCTGTTCCCATAGTCCACTGCCATCCCACTGGCCCTATATAGCACCATTTCCTGAAGTTATGCAGTTGCACGTTCTCTCAAACACTGCGGCAATGGGTGGCAGCTTCGGAGGCTAACAGGCTGACTGGATGAGGCTGCAGGGGTACTTTAACTCCCTCACACCATGTCTACATGGCATTGGGCAAAAGGGAGATGCTTTCATCCTTTTGAGGTCCAGAAACTGAGTACCACATGAAGTTGGGGAATAATAACAGCAGGCATTATTACAGTGCTTCGAACTAGGAGGAAACCTGCACGAAGGCGCTATGCAAAAACCAACATTCTTTTTTACTATAATCTTGCAAAGGTTGCCAGGCCAGGGACTCTTTGGGCGCTATATTTTCGTTTTGCAACTGTTAAGCACAACAGCATTGGAAGCTTGGGAAATCCGTCCTGGATTTCATGAAGTGTATACAAATATGATATAGTTATGAAGTATAATTACCCCTGCATCCTGTTCATTTCCACACGATCTGTCTTTTTTGTTTCTTTTTTATCTTATAGGACTGTAAATATTACTAGTAATGCTGATGGTCAATGTCAGTTTTGAAAGGATCTTTTGTATGATTTCTTTGGCCTGTACACCCCACTAGAAATGACATATGTCGTGAGCACATGTATTATGAATATGTGCTTTACAGTGGCAGTGCTGGCATTCATTTTGGGCATAAGCATCTTGAAAATGTGTTGGAAAATGCTCCTATGTACTGACCTGAACCTACTGTATTGTTTTTTTTGTACCTATTTACCTACTTTTGCAACCCTATGCCATTCAATTGCACTATTTCAACCTGCTATTTAAAAATGTCTCAGGGAACCCCCCCTCCCTCGCACCCCTGAACATTCTCCACTTGTTTCAGACTCCCTTGCTACACTTGGTCATCTGCACAAATTCAGAGTAAATATTTACAGCCCTGCACTGAATAATATCACCAGCTGCCACTGGTCTTGACAGAAGGAGAGACTGGGATGGTGAGGGAATCAATGGTGAAGGACCGAAAGGCGGGGTCCAGTTTAGCTAGCCGTGAGGGGGGACATACTAAGAGGATTTCGGTCTTGTCAATTTAAAGGCAGAGTTGGTGGGTGGCCGTCCAGGCTTGTATGGCGTCATAGATTTGGTTTATGATGATCGTATCTTGTGTATGGTTTCCCGAAGGATCTGGTTGTCATCTGCATAATTAGCATAGGAGATGCCGAGGATGTCAAGGTGGTCGAAGAGGGGTTTGGTATAAATCTTATATAGGGTGGGGGAAGACACAAGATCCTTGAGGGAAACCGCAAAGAACTGGTGTTGGGATGGCCACAGCGTTCCCTGCATAGGCCCAAGTGGTTCTGTCTGCTAGAAAAGAGGTGACCCAATTGGTTGCTTCAGGGGAGAAGTTGGCAGCAGTGACAAGGTAGTAGCAGAGAGTTTGGTGGTTAACCAGGTTGACTGCCGCTACAGGCCGAGCAGGAGTAGTAGAGCTAGGTTGCCGGAGTTGCAGAGGTCGTCCATTTGTTTTTTTTATGTTGAGGAGCACAGATTTTGTGCTGTGACCAGGGCAGAAGCCTGTTTTGTGTGGGCTGAGGATGTTGTTGTTTTCGAGGTGGTTTTGTATTAGAGAATAGGAGGCTTGGTCCAGGATTATTAGTAGGAATGGGCTGGCGGTGATGGGACAGTAGTTTGTGGGAAGAGAGAGAAAAAGGGAGGCTTTTTTGATGAGGGCGGAGATGCAGGTTTCCTTGAGTTTCAATGGGATAAAGTTATATCTGAAGGAGGAGTTGACGAATGCAGTGATGATGGGTATGAGGGCTGCTACACAGTCCTTGATGAGCGGGGCGGAGCAGGTGCCGCCTTGGCACCGCGAGGGCTTAAGGCTGGCATTGATATTGATGATATTGTCTTCCATGACAGGGAGGAAATGGAATGGGTGGAGGTGTGGGGATGGGACAGGGTTGGGTGACAGGTCCGAGATGGGAGGCTTTGCAAGGATGACTGCGTGCTATTCTTGAATTTTTCTCTGGAGGGTGGAGATTTTATTTGTGAGGGAGTCTTGGATGTTTTGGCACCAGGTGGCTTTTTTGCTGAAGTTAGCCGTTGGTGTGGAAGGGGTCACCAGCTCGCATATGTTGGAGAACAATTCCAGAGATTGGGAGTGGGCCTGGCAAATTCTGTTCGAGAGAGCAGTAGTTTTGGCTGTGTAGATGACCTTCTTGTATTCTTTGGAGAAGTTAGCGAGGCAGGCTTTGTTGATCACTGTGGGGGATTTGCGTCGTCGTTCGTAAATTATGTATTCGCTTTCTGCCCTTTTGTCGTGTCCCTAGCGAGTCTGATCATCTTGCTTGTGTGTTGCAGTGCTCACGAGTGGAGTGTCTTCGCCCCGATGACCTTCTTCCTTCGTCCAAGGGGTGTGTACTGGTGACTTGTTTCTGTAGCTTGGTGTCTCTTGTCCACGTGATCCCTCCATCTTGGGTGTTCGGCACATTGATCAGAAATGATTTTCGCCTCTGCATGATGAGCGTTCCTGTCCCATTGTTGGGCAAGTTCCTTCATGTGAAACTTGTATTCACACCTGTAGCATTGGTGTTTCTCACGCCGGTTGCCCTTTGGGGGGGCGGCTGTGAAGGTAGTCTGTGGAATGTTTCTTCTTTGATGGTTGGGGTTGTCGATATTTTGAGCTTTTCCATTGTGGATACTTGAAAATCGTCAGCCATGTTCGTTCTGGGTAGTACTAGTATCTCAGGTAGTGTGTGAGGCTTTTGTAACAGATTCTTTTTTTAATGACTTGGACTCGCACCCAGCTATGATTTGAGATGTGATGGCTTCTTCATTTGAGTACAGATGGAAATCGCAGTTCTTTACCTTCGCTCACAGCCGTGTGACAAAGTTGTCCATTGTTTCTCCTTGAGACTACATGGTTGTGTGGAATAGATGTCGCTTGTAATCCACGTTCTTATGAATGGCTGAATGGCAACATTTTCATGTATGTGCAGTTTTAACTCTGGCCAGGTGTTGATGGAGTTTTCAGGCATTTCAAATGTTATATCCACTACTTCAGGGCCTGTCGTCAAGGTAAGGAGTCCTCTGAGTCCCATGTCTTCTTGAGGAAAAATGTATCAAGGTACACCTCAAATTCGTGGATCCTCCTGGCCTATCTGGGTCCGAGGTTGGTAGTGTCAGCCATGTCAAAAGGCAATGGCATTTTAATGGGGAATGTGTCCCTCATTTGTTGCATGTGTCATTCTGGGGCTTGAACTTGGCCCTGTTGATTCGGACGGAGCACTGTCCACTCATATCAGTTCCTCGATCTGGAGGGGACACCGCCCTTCGCTCACTGTGTGGACGGGTGGCACTGCTCTGCTACGATTTAGGACCGTCCTGTCCTTTTGTACGGTGTACACACCGATGCTCACTCGATCATGTCTGTGGGGGGTTCAGACCTCCGCAAGTTTGGTGTTTTCTTACAGTCACCAGCATAAATAAACAGACTCAGTTTGTGGTTTACCGTGTAACCAACTTTATTTCCGTTCATTCCTCCTCCTCTCCACACGTCACGTCCTGTTGCCTTTCCCACTCACATAACGAGGAGGGTAGGCTAAGAAAGATATTACACACATTTAAGGGGGATTGTTTTCGGACTGGATCCTTGTCGAGCGGGGCTTACGGCAGGAATGTGTGTTAGCCCCTTTTTTATTTAATATTTATATGTTCCGCATAGGATCAGCGCTAGCACGTTTTGTGGTTAAACCCCCCCCCCCCAAGACTGGGCTCTTTGAAGCTGCAATATCTTTTATATGCGGATGACCTCATCCTTATGGATTGTACTGCAAATGGCCTCCAAACGTCGCTAAATACTGGGGCTGATTAATTCGGGGATTTGGGTTAGGACATAAATGAGCCCAAATGAAAGATCCTTGTTATGAATCGACATACAATTCTTACAGATAGGTCTGATTTTGTGTGGTACATAAATAGATGCAGAATGGAGAAGGTTTCTGAATTTAAATATCTTTGTGTTCTTTTAAAAGCAGAAAGGTCTTTGGGACTGGCGAATCAGCCTTTTAAGCTTGAATCAATTGCGGCATTGACCCGATTACAAGTATTGGATAAGAAATACAGGCGCTTCTCCCTTCTACTTGTTGTGAAAATGTATAACCAAATTTTAGTTCTAAAGTTGATCTATGGGGAGAATGGTAAGAGAAGAGGGTCTATCCTGGCCTAGGCTTCAGTCGCTCATCTGGAAGCGAGTGCTGGCACTCCCTATGGATACTCCAATTGCAGACCCACGACACATTTTGGGATTTGCTCCGTTGGAATTACTTGTTATTTGGCGTTGAATTTTATTAGTGAGAAGTATCTTGTTCCCTCCAGCTTTTTCCCTCTTTGTGCAGCTTAATGCTCTCTTTAAACACAGTGATAGCACACCTTTCATCCAAGCTTTCAGGGGGGCGCAATCTACCCTGGAGGTAAATGGTATACTGTTGGAGGATTTGGAGTAAAGATCAGCCAGGGTTCAGAGGAAATTACTTGAAAATGCTTGGATTGCAAATAGACGATGCCTTGAGGCTTACAAAATCTTTGCCCATTTCTCCTTGGATATCAAACCATACAATCATATACTGAAATATATGGGAAGATATCCGACTAAACAATCAAGGGAGCATTGGCTACATGTAAAATTAAACTTGCTGTTAACTAAGGATGTCTTGGGTGCAAGGAACAGACTGCCGAAGGAACAACAGGTGTGCCACCTATGTAGGAAATGTAAAGAAACCATAATGCATATAACTATTGAATACCCACCAATCGTTAAACAGCGGAGGGAAATGTTTGATTTATATTTTAAAACTAGACCACTGTTTACATGGGAAATGTTGTTGTGAAATGTTCTTTTAGAGCCAACTGATCAATTGGTTATAACTATGATGCATATTGTAAAAAGTACAGTAATTGGCTCAATTAACTTATTTTAAAGTAATGAAATTTCTCGGAATTTGTATATGTGATTTTTTTGAAGGTCTTCTATTCTCTTTTATATATGTATACATTGACTGTGTTCCTTTTTCTTTTTACTTCTCTGTTTTATGTGCGTACAGGATCACTTGTTGAAGTAGGTCACACCATAAAGAATTGAATTGAATTACACACATTTAAGTGTTAGCATGTGCACAGTGAGTGGGACTTACCTTTACCTTTAGTGGGCAGCTATGACTCTGGCATGTAGGCAGGGGTAGAAATGGAAACCATTTCAAGGGGGATCCCACAAGGGCTGGAGGTATCACTACATATTATTCCCACCAAAAATATTGCTGTATATATGGTTGTCTGGAACGGCCATAGGCAATATTTTTTGGTGGGGATAATTTGGGGGTTTTTTAGGAGCAGGGGTTGCGGGGGGTTCCATGCCTTAATATTGCCAGAGAAATATGGCGATACTTTTGTATGGCAATATTTTTGTGAGGATATTAACACATGGAACCGGGCTGGAGTGGGGGCGGAGTTTGGTGGAAGGGGGCGGAGGTCTAATTGGGCGGAGCTGGCTGTTGAACTCCACTCAAAGACAATTTTCAAAATAATAGTTTGAAAATGGGGCAATGTCTTTCATGCTACTTCTTTCCAAACTCCACGCTGTACATCAATTCCACTTTAAATCACGTAAATGGCAGTGATGCACCCACAATACTGTTGGTAATGCAGTGTTGTTTATTACATGAAAGTATCCATTGACATGCTCTACAATAGACGGCTACTAGGATTGTTCAGCAGGTTGAGAGACCGTTGCTGAGATGTTATATATTAAAAATTGATTGTTAATCATGTTACTTTTTGCAATTCCTTATTAAAAAACAAGTGCTATAAAATGTGTTTGACCAGGGGATGGGTTGGGCTCGTCGCTTGGTTATATTCAGGGCAGAAGCAGGGGTATTTTGGCCCCTGTCATGAAAATTAAAAGTTGGCACCAATGAACCCACAGGTTATTTTCCAAATAGCTGCTGTCAGCACAACAGAAGCATGTACTTGTGATTAGCAGTTTGACAAGCATATAACACCTTTATAAATATAACATGTGATAAAACACAAAGGAAGGGGCACAAAATGTAAAGGGTATTTGCATGGTAGTCATAGAGTCAATGCAAGTTTAAACAGCATTATTGAGTTTGGGAATTACTTATTTTTTTCTATGAAAGTTTAAGATGCACATTTGGAAAGCAATAGTATGCCCAGCATGTAGAAAGCCTGCTTTCAACGGTGATGGTGCCCACCCCAGGGATAGCCATGGCCCAATGATTACCGTGGTGTCCCTTTCAGGCCATAAGAAAGAAAAGAGGCTGATCAAATAGAGCCTGCAAATACGCAAATGACATCTGGGGAAAGGAGCACAGAGCGGATTAGATCACTAAACCCCCAGCTTCCCTTGGCATAGCTGGGGGCTCGATAAAGCCTTGTCAACACTAAGGTGGGCCGGGTCTGAGATCCGGAGAGACATCTGATGCCGGATCTCAGACCGGCAAGAGCCGGCCCATTGACGAACTCTGCGTGTAGGGGAATTGGACAATGCCAAATTACCCAAATTAAACGTTTGTCCTTCTGCCTGGTTTAGATCCTTTACGTACACATGTGGCAGAAAGAGAAAGCATTTGAAATTGGTACAGTGTCTCCCCCTGCTGGACACGAATTTTAGTCTTACCAAAGCGGAACCAGATAGAGAGCTGGACTGGCCTATAGGGAGCTCTGAGGAGTTCCAGGTAGACCTCTGCACCCTGGGCTGCTTTTGTGTGGCAACCTATTTTATTTCCAAATGTTCTCATGGAAAAAGCCTCGCTGAAAATGTTTAATATAGGGTCACTTTTAAAATCATTTCCAGGGCCGCATTTGGTTCCCAGTCCATCCCCGAGTACATGAAGGTGATGACGGAAAAGAGCCGCCAAAATGGAGGAGGCTCCCCGATAACCAAGGCAGTGGCCTCACTCCTCTTCCCTCCCCCCCTGGATAAGGGGGAGGTATATGCTCCAAAGCGTGCCAAGTGCTCGGAAAGCCCCCGAAAGGCAACAAAAAGAAGGGGCGGGGCAAGCCCCATATAAGCGGCAGGCGTCCTGCTGGAAAGGACTTGCAGCTTTCAGCAGAAGGATGCCCGTCACTGAAGAAGAGGATTTCGTTTCCCATCCATCGGTCACGGTACTTCCCCCCAGACATCAGGCGCAGACCAGCCTGCCCAGGGTACTGGCACCCATGGGGAACCTCTAAGGCCCCAAAGGATTGCTTAAGGGCTTCCTGGACTCGGTCCAGGCCCCGTTGGTGCCAGGCTCAGGCTGCCCTCTCGGGCAAGGCAGGTTACACAGAGAGAGAACCATGTGCAGACCAATCTGATGCAGGTTGAAGGGACTACTTTACCTGGGGACTACTTCTGAAAGGCTATTTAAACCACGCCCTCAGAACAGAACATGCTTTGCGTTATTCTGCACTCCTGCAGCGTAACGCTCACCGTGTCTGCTAACTTCAGGCCAGTCTTCAGCCACGCCCATCCAGATTTTCACGAGCTGCCTGCAAGGAAAGGAAGAGAGAGGAGAAAACAGAACAAGGCCCTTACCTGATGCTCCATCTCGATTGCTCTGAAATCTCCGCTTCTGCTGAGCTGAAAAGGAAACACCAGGTTAGCTGCGTAGACCACGTTAAAGACATTGCAAGCCTGCGCAGCGCTAATACTTACCAGAAGGCTACTCATCCTTGTGGTCCATCGAAGCACCATCACTCGATCGCCGCTCCGGAGCTGCCGCACCTGTTGAACACAAAAGAAGGCATCAGGATAGCTGCGCAATGGGGAAATACCTCATTAAAGACATTTAAATCTGACGCAGTGCTGCTACTCACCTGAAAGCTGCATTTCCTTGCGGTCCCTCAATACATCATCACGCGATCTCCGCCCCGGAGGTACCGCACCTGCAGGATAGAAAAAGAACAGCAGGTTAGTTGCGCAGAAGAACAATACTGTATGTTACGACATTACCGCATAACACTGGCGTGGAAACTTACCTTAGAATTCCGCTCAACATTTCTGGGGAGGAGTCCGCTTCACTCTATGCACCAAGGAGAAACCTGCAAAGAAGAGGCACAGGAGTGAACTTTTGGCAACTTGAACTCTAAAGCAATCCATACCATTGGTATAAAGACTTACCCCATTGAGTCATAGTTTTCTGGAACTCTTCAGGATCAGTGAAGTAACTAGATCCTTGAACTGCTATGCAACCCTGCATACAGTCGCAGGATGGAGAGCCCGCCATTCATAACATTAAGGTGAGACATAGCAGAGGGGTGCATAAGGAGGCCACGGAAGGTGGAAGTCGGTCCTCCTCCTTACAGTTAGTTAACATTTCATCTTAACATTTTAGGCAAATCTGCTTTCGTGACGGAAGGGGCAAACACAGGGGGCACGTGGAGCCATTCAACATCAGTCCATCCAGTTCCGTTTGGCGCTCCTGTGGAGACCAGGTGAGCGTAAAACCACCCACCCTGCATGAGGAACAGCTACGGCGAGGCCTGGCCGTTGACGTCGCAGGACGGCAAGGCAGTGTTTTGGTGACCAGTGATAAGAGACAGACTCCGAATGAGCCATTGCAAAGCCGGAAGGGTCTTCGCTCTTTCGGACCAGCGCCTATTGGGATCCTCAGCGGCAGGGGCGTCTGGTGGTAGCAATGAGGGCTCAGCTTCCGCCCAACAAATGGCACTCTCTCAGCCCAGGAACACCTGCAGGGGCAGGGGGGTCTCAGACACAAAGGGTTTGGGAGAGTTGTGCCTATTATAGACTTTGGGAAAGAGGGGGAAGCGGGTTTTGGATACGGAGCAGTCACTGCACCTTCGGTGCTATTTTCACTATTGTTTGCTGTGTTTATTATGTGTGAAAATAAATCTGCAGGCTTTTTTATGCCAAAAAGAAAACATGTCTCATTCTGCACCTTACTGGAGGGAAAAAGTAAGAGGCAAAAGAATGAGCAAAGGTGACGTAAGTTGGCGTAACAAATGGACAAATGCCCAGGTTATGCTGGTAAGCTCCTCCGATTCCAAACCAAGGATTCCCAAGAACAAACATAAGATGGTTGATAGAGAGAGTGGAAGAAGATTGGACAATGGCATGGCTTAAGGTCACCAGGAGGGCATGTGGGGGCAGGGGGGAGGCGGGCTAATGGGACTGCTGTTGGAGATCTTTGATTGTAGATTGTAGCACACGGATTCCCGTCGGAGGGAAGGCATGTTATGGTTCAAACCCATGCAGGATGAATGTAGTAGAGCTGCGTGCCTCTCTCAGCTCAGACAATCAGCTGCTGTGCTGGCAGGGGCACTACCATCGAACACTATGCGAAAAGGCGGACGGTCAACGTATGAAAGAAAAAGAGGAACGCACACATTATTTCTGCAGGCATCACGGGAGTGCCCCTGCCAGGTGGCAAGGACAGAGGAGTGCCACCTATGCTGTGAAGGGCAAGGATGTGGGAGCAACCTTTCCACGGATAACTCCACACCATTCGGCCACTACTTTCCCAGTCCTGGATTTAATTTAACCGACTAATGCATTCTGGGAGATTTAGTTTTCGGTGGTTCCAACAGAATCGACAACACTTACACCTGCTAAATATTACGGGGAGATTGCATGTTAATTTCCATTGATTTATGTAGGTTGAACGTGTGCAAATCACTCATCTAAAGTGGTTGTAAGTCGTGTTTGGTGTAAGCTATCATTTTACGAATTGGCCCGAAACTACACATCTCTTTTGGGATAGCAACCCCGAACCAGCTTTGCGATGGGTTCTGTAAAATGTATTCTATTTGGACAAATGGATCCAGACACACCTCAAAGCACCACTGTATTTCTATGTAATTGTCAAACTTCTTTGGCGAATAGCCACAGCCTGCGTCTTTGCATGTGTCGCCATGTAGTGCATTCTCCCACTGTGAACATCCATGCCAGGGCCCTGATAGAGCACATGCTGGAACATGCCCAGAGTGAGGCCCTGCCGGGGGCCATCCCCTATCTCTGGAACCCCGTAACCCTGTGGAATGAACAATTAGGGAGGTGACAACATTTGATACATTTTGCAGATAAAGGTCAGAATCAGAACATACATTTTTACAATATTGTTGCCGTTTCACAACTTAGAACATAAAAGCTATTTGGATGCGTCAGAAGATGTAACCCCTGGTTACTCGAGGGCCGGAATCCCGACAGGTTTTCCTGATATCCCTCATTAATATTTATGAGGGCAAATGTATCTCATGAATATTAATGAGGGGTATCCTGACAAGGTGTTCATTGCTATAACCCCTCTGTAGGGACTTTGACCACCCAATAACGATGCTGGGGACTCAGTCAAGGCCTTCCTTTACGTGTCGGCTAGTACCAGAGGCGTTTCTAGGGAGGGGTGAGGGGCCTACAGCCCCCCACCGCCCCCCCAGTCTTGTGCTTGTAGCACCGGATAGAAGCTCAGGTGCTACATCCAAAATGCTAGCTAGCCCCGAGTCCCACCAGTCCCTGAACTTGTCCACACCTAACAACACCCCTGGCCAGTACATCGTTCCCTAGGAGGTTTCCAGGTGGAAAAGCCTGCAGCCTCAGGGGTTATTGCTAAATTAGTATAAGTCGGATTTTGCGGCTGACTTATAGGTACGGTGTTTCAGACAATATGTATATTTTGTTAAATAGACGTGATAGCTTTTGGGGTTCTGGGGTGGGCCTTTAAGCAACATCAAAGGGGGAAACGTTTAGATTTACCAGGGAGTGCAAACACTTCACACCCAGGTGATGTCACAGGAACTCATGTCGCATTGCATGACATAGTGTGACATGCCAGCAAGTGACATCACAGGAAGGTTTCTTTGGGAGGCACACTAAATTGGCATCTTCATACTGCAATGACAACGCCCTTTCAGAAGTACATTTCACATGTAACAACTTGTATTTGTTCCACCTATCTTTAAGAAGTAATCCCAGAAAAGAGATGAGTATATATCATTTCTAAAATCCCTCAATTGTTTAATACTCCTTCTTGAGAGCTCTGTGTGTAAGGTGCATGCAATCCATGTGTATTCTGCTTAAACTGGCAAAGCATGTCATACTCCTGAGACTGAAAAGGTGAGTAACATTGAGCTCGCCCAAGCATACCTCAAACCAGAGTTGTTAACAGGCTTAAACTCTAATGCAATCGAATGTGCAGTGCTTTTCCTGGACTTGTGTGGAGTTCGCGCCCCGGCTCGGCACGTCTGTGCGAGCCGTCAAGGGCCTTGTGCGAGACTCGAAGCAGAAAATGGGAGTGGCTTGCACAGAGGGCTGGGAAGGGGGCGGAACACCAAAAATGGGGAAGAACTTGCGAAAAAGTGGGCGTTCAGAGGATCGGCCTGAAGGCAGTGCCTCGCACATCCCACAATTGCGCAGCATGAGACATATTCATGGATTCGATCGCGCAACGTCTCGGCTGGGAAATGGCTATGCAGGTCCTTTATACGATCCGCCACCCGAAGGCCAGAGTAAGGACAATTGCACGTCTGATTTGCAGCATGCAGGAGGGGTTGCATGTCAGCTTTTGGGGTGCGTACACTCAATCAGTGTTCCGATGTAACTTAGGGGTGTGCATAAGCAGTGTAACGGGGTGCAGGAATGTTTAATGGGGGTGCAGGAACGTTTAATGGGGGTTGGCACGCAGATTTCCTGAGTTATTGGCGAGTTACAATCTTTCATACGCATTTGTCGGGGTGCCAGATGCAGTTACGGGGGACCCAGTGCAGGTTCCCCGAATCGCAGGCCTGCTTATGGGGAACCCCATGCACTGTTTGAAGGGTGCATGTATTCGCGCCTTGGGGAGCGCGCAAGGGTAGCTGTTCTGGCTGTTTATGCTTTGCGTCTGGGCCTGTCAGGTGCGTTCTGGGCGCGACTTACAAATACGGTTACTTTGCGCTGTTGATTCCATGAATACGCAGGGCGCGCATTTTTCTTTCTGTGTGCAGACTCACGCAATGTCCTTCTCAGTGTGCGGCCCTTGTGGGATTTCTGCACGAATTTACATGATTCGGGCCCTAACTGACTCCTCCGCCTTTTCCAGCAGGCCCCACGGGGAGCGGCAGCTGCCAGTGCCAAGTACTGCATTTGCGACATAAGTAAAACAATGTGCAGTGGGTAGAAGCCTAAAGTCTTTAGTCTCGGCAAGCATCCTCCAGGCCGAAGGCCAGTGCACCTCCCCACAAGCTCCAGGCCCTTACCCTCTCCCCCACCTACCGCAGGCTTCAGTAAGCTATGGAAGAATTCAGGATGTGGCGCGCCATCGTAAATGCTGAATGCTATCATTATACCACAGCGTCAGCCATGGCGACTCTGTAGCAATACTTACGTGTGACTCCCCGTCGAAAGAGATGCAAATGGCTATGGCACCGGTTGAAGAAAATAAAAGAAACTGTTTCAAATATATACATTCTTCCAACTATTCATTCCATCAAAACCTTCAGGAAGTTCCACCTAGTGAGAACATAATAGAGGGAGGGGGGTTCTTAAAAGATGCAGGTACCACTCAAACTTCAGTAGGACGTTTCTGCTGTCGCCTATAGCAAGCACTGCCGGAAGCATTTACTGCAAACTTGCGCAAGGAGGTGGCAACTGGCCCCAGTCACGCACTTTGCTGAAAATCCAGCAAGAATCTGTTTTTTCTTTTTTTTGTAAATGTTGTCCAAAATTGTTTGCGAATATATTTGTCCATGGGGTCCCCAGAGAGCCTGCTTTAAATATTCTGTTGAAGCCTCGAGAAGTTTTGTCTGCGCAGTGTGTATGTGTGGCAGGGGGTCCCAAAACACACGCTTCCAATTGACCCTTGCAACCCTTGAAGGTAACTGGATGAAACTTTCCAGAAAACATATACTCTACAAAGTTAAAGGAGGGGACCGGGGGCTTGGGGGTGATCAAATAAAACATTTCCCATTCAATTTCCCGTAAGGGAGTGCTGCGGATGAGCTGATTAAAAACAGCCACACCTGGATGAGATGCGGGCAGAGTAGGGTCACCGTGCCCGTGGCATGGATGGCGTACCCCGAGCACATTGACCTGCAGTGCCAACTTTTTACCTAACCACAATGTCTCTTCAACTAGAGCTTTTTAGGCGAATTTCAAACATATTGTTATAGCAAAAGTGTAACCATAATGTTATTTTAAACCTAATTTTAGTGAACATGGACTAACACTGCAGTCTCTGAAACCAGTATGAGTGAGGCTTTCTGGGCAGTGCAGGCTTAACAGAATCACTTCCAGGGGTGCTGAATGTGGCAGCCAAGAGAACTGAGACACGTTTAGGTGGAGTGATTTGTACAGGATAAAGTGAGAGTGATGGCACGCTTTGAGCCTATGATTTCTAGTCACACATTTGCAAAGGTTTTGCTGTTAAGACTACACGTGCTCCCGCGGCAGCACACTATGTTTTCTGAATAGCTGTCTTTCATGGGGTTAACAAGTACTGTATGCAATGGCGCCAGCTTCCATATTTACTTTGCGGGTAGAGATGGGGTGCCAATCTTAAGTTGCAAACTTTGCCCCACCCAGATGGGAATTCGCGGGAAAGGGGCGACCTGCCCCAAACATGACAGCCGGAGATAAGTGGGACACGCGGCTTTGCTTAAACATGGCTGCTTTTTCCATTTGACAACATGTGCTCCCTGGACCACTATCTAGTCTGTCCCCACATCCCAGAAGGAGAAGGCGACTAAGGATGTACCCACTCAGGTTGTTGCTTATTCATATTCGTTTTTCAAAAATATGCAGAAGCAACACTTTCATGTTGCCCTGTATAGCTGTTGTGCCAGTCCCAGCTTTTTAGCACATGCGAGTCTGTATTCACCTACACAATGTATAGGTTGCTCCACACTATGCACAATACAGGTACCACAATGCAAAGGGCTGGGTGCCAAAACGAGCATCTTAAACGTGACATGGAGTAACCAGGGACGTCATTTGGTAATTGCTGGGGGTCGCTGTCTCCCTTGCAACGCCTGTGGTCCCCTTGCTACCCCTAAAACAAAAATAAGCAATTGAAGCTCCTGGGCTGTGGCCAGCAACCCGTGGCTCTTTGTTTCTGGAGTGGCGAGCTTTCTTGTTCAGGCCTCTTAAAAATTCCACAGTGGAACACTTTGAGCAGTGACCCTAAATAAGAAAGAATAGGAATAACAAATAATTTGTCTTTCTGGAATTCTATACAATAATTGCTAGACTCATTAAAGGTTTATTTCAGGCACACTTCAGGGGGTGAGTCACTGATTTAGTCTGTTCTTAAACACCTCAAATCCACAATGCAGACTATTCATTTTGCTTTTTGCAAGTTGCAGTTATAGCATATTTTTTGTGCCTTTGTCTCCATTACAATCATCACAAGACATTCCATCTCGGTGTCCTTGGTCACTTGAAAAAATCCTTGTGCCTAAAAGCTTGAATACAGTGTAGAAATGTTTGACCATAGCACATTAAGTGGCCCTTGATTTCATTGGGCCCCAATTAACGCTTTGTTGTAATGTGTCTATCTTTCCTATCTACCTGGCATGCTGTTCAGGATGTTTGATTGCAGTTATGAGGTAACGAGTGCCCAGAGTACGGGATGCCGCGTGAGTACTCTGCTTTCCCTGCGTGTCTCTAAATTCTTTAATACACAGTTAGGAACCCTCCCAATGGTATGTATTTTGCAATCCTCTAAAGCCTGCAAAGTAGATCCACTCAGGCTTGACATGTGGCCAACTTTGCACCAGACCTGCAGATGAACTGGCCTGCTGTTAAATCAGTTTAATGGTATCCACTACAGAGAGTAATTTGCTTTCTGACTTTGAGAACATTCAGACATGTAATTGCTAATTTTACTATAGCTGGTAAGATATCTCTATCCCATAAAATAGCTCATTGGGGTTGAGCGCTCGCTGCTGCGATGTGCATGTGATCTGCAGGTTTCAGGTTTGAATCCCGTCAAGGCTAACTCAGCCTTTCATCCTGCTGATGTTGAGAAACGGGCACCAATACAGGTTGGGTGATATTGTATGTATATTGGTTCTATATAAAGTGCTTAAGCCTAAGTGCTATATAATAACATATCATTATCATTTGGCCTGGGAGGTCTGCTTTCATTCACAGTAATTTGGTGATATGGGCCTACATACACTGATATTAACAATACATATGGGGATCCATTCATGTATGAAATGTATGTCCCATTTTAGTGATATCGTAACCATATGTTTCGCAGTGTACTTAGGAATAATGCTATGTGATGCCACTTTTCATGGGTGAAAGATGATGTTACCACTTCGGAGTGGGTTCAAAAGACATTACTTCATGTGATGTCATCAGAGGTCAAGGGTTGTGTGATGTCACTTCCTCTTCCCCTGGCGTTTTGGTGAAACGACGTCCATGGAAGTAACTAACTACATGCCTGATATGTCTGTAAACTCGCGTTGTGCTATAACTGTGATAATGTCACCTGCACTTAGTCATTGTTTTACAGAAGCATTCCGTTTATTATTGTGTTGTTATGAACATATGCTGTATTCCCACAAAAAATACTAAATGAAGGTTGTAGAAATCAGCAAGTGCCTTTATGCTAAAGTAGTGACATTACTGAAAACATATTTTTTGTAATACACTTTTAAACAGTGTGAGATTAGTAAACAACAAGGTGGCAAAACATAGCTGAATACTGCTCTGAGATGCTGATAAACTTGCCACACTTTAAAGACCACACCATGTCCTGCTGTGTCTGCTGTAGGCCTCGAAAAATGAAATCCCTAAAAAAGAGTAATGAAATAAAGTGTGGGCATTAATTGTCCAAATGTGCACCTCTTTATCATGGCTCTGAGGCCCCGATAGGTTTCGTGTTGCCACCACGGCTGGGTCGTTCATGAATAGCGGGGCTTCGTGATTCGGGGCTTCTTGCCAAGTATTTATGGTTTGACCTGAGCATCTTGGTGCAGAGAATTGCAGCAGTCAGGGGCCGGGCGGGAGCTCGCTTTTGCAATGACTGGCCTTTTTAAATATTCCATTGTTAGAAATGAAAGAACATTCCAAATAAGCTCAAACTCAATAAGAACACTGTGTTGAGGGTGGAACAAAATAGACAGAAGTGTCAAAAAAGGCTTCCTGAGTCCAAATGGTCAGGCACAGTCTCTTCTTGGTGCTATTTAAAGCAGATGTGATATCGGTGTGGCTGGTTCTGGCCAAAATTAACAAAAGGCGGGCCTTGGATTGTACAACTAACCCTTTCTGTTTGAGGAGACATGACTGTGAGGAATTGCCACCTGACAAGGGTGTAGAAGCCCTTACTTTATATTCATTAAATTAATTGATGTGGGAAATTCCATCTATTCAGGTCTCCCTTTTATAAGCTCCATCCCAAAAGCAGAGTGACACTTGTGCCCCCCTGCATTACTATCCTGATCTGCAGCACCGGCCCTGCAGTGGGACAGAGCAGGTTCAGGGGTCATAGGTGCCCGTCAGACAACTGCAGCGACAGCCAAGTCTCTGCAGCACAGGGGCTGCATTTAAGACATGCACCCCTGTCCCAAAAACCACATAACTGTGAGAGTTGCTATCCTGGAGGCCTTCACAAACTTTAAGTATAAGCTATACCTGAATTTGAGGTATGGTGGCTACAAATTCTCATAATTATTGCAGCCACACAGGGCTATTACATATCACAGATGTGTTAGCCCTGTAAGGTTAGCCTAGCTGTTATGTTATGTTGCTTTGCATGTATATAGTGCCTTATGTATCATTGGTATGATCTCAAAGCGCTGGTAGGTTGAACGCCCTCGGGAACCATAGTTCAAGTCAGTAGAGAGAGAGAGTCATAAGGTGCGTGGGTGTACCGGATATGTGTGCAGCTGGTGTGGCACTTGCAGGATAGCTGCTTCTTAGTGGTAGGTGTGGTGGTTGGGAGGTCAGAAATATGTGTTCATTCTGGTGGGTTGATACCCACACTGATTTCTGGCTGCATTAGGCCGGAGGAGACGCTTAGGCTAGCGGTGAGTGCTCAGCTAGCTGTGATTAATTAGGATGATGAGGAGTATGAGGCGGGTGTTAGTATGAGAACAGCTATACCGAATGTGTCATAGTATCGCCATGTTCTAGTTGAATGGTGGTGTATAGGAGAGAGTAAGAGTGGTGGTGTGATATGGTGGTTTTCAGTAAGGTGCTTTAGATCGAGCGCTCGTCTGTACCATCAATTCTATTCACTCTGTCAATTCATTCAGCTTCGTCTGTTCGTACATTTCGTCTGGTTCAACATTTAGTTTACTAGCCTTTCCATTCATTGGATCCTTCATCCACATAGACTACTCCATCCAATCTGTTGATCCATTTCATCCTTCCCATCTGTTTAGTGTGTTCCGTCTGTTAAATCCTTTTTATTCATTCAATCTGTTCCATGTGATTTACTCACTTCATCAGTTCCATCTGCTGCATCCGTTCCATCCGCTGCATCTGTTCCTTCCACTACATCCGTTCCATCCACTCCATCCGTTCCATCACTCCACCCGTTCCATCCACTCCATCCGTTCCATCCACTCCAACCGTTCCATCCACTCCAACTGTTCCATCACTCCATCCGTTCCATGCACTCCCTCCGTTCCATGCACTCGCTCCGTTCCATGCACTCCCTCTGTTCCAAGCACTCCCTCCGTTCCATGCACTCCCTCCGTTCCAAGCACTCCCTCTGTTCCAAGCACTCCCTCTGTTCCAAGCACTCCCTCTGTTCCATGCTCTCCCTCTGTTCCATGCTCTCCCTCCGCTCCATGCTCTCCATCCGTTCCATGCACTCCATCTGTTCCGTGCACTCCACCCATTCCATGCACTCCCTCCGTTCCATGTACTCCCTCCGTTATACGCAATCCATCCGTTCTATTCGTTCCATGGGTTCTGTCAGTTCCATGCATTTCATCCGTTTCATCCACTCTAACCGTTCCATCCACACCATTCGTTCCATCGATCTATCTGTTCCATCCACTCTATCTGTTCTATCCATTCTATTCGTTCAAGGGTTATGTGTAGTCTGGTCAGACACTCAGGCCCTGCCAAGTGACAGTGCAAGAGACTGAATGGCCATGCATTTCCTGTTGATCCGTTGTGAGGTCGGGTAGCCCCTCCCTCCAGTGAGCCAGCCGGAGCTAGTTTAAGAAACAAGAATCAAAGGGGACACCCATCCCTGAAAACTATCCTCACACCACGGTACTGCATACAAAAAGGCCCTTTTAATGCTATTGACAAGGGAAGGGGCGGACATAGTATATACAGAGCGAGCTCAGTCCACTGGGAGGAGGGTTTCACTATCTTGTTTCTCTCTATTTCTACTTTTCCTTCCTGTCCACTCTACTTCCTATAGCAAAAAGCCTGTTGCATGTGATGTCAAAAGGCAAAGTCACCTTGTCCCAAGGACAGGGAATGGACCCCTAAAGCAGGCTTGCTTTAGTCCAACCACCTGTAGACTGTTGCCTTTAAAAGAAGGGGTCTCCAACTCCTTCTTTGATTCACTTTGGAACAAACACCTAAGGAAGACTTCGTTAGACATCTGTTGGGAGAGTTGGCTTTCCAAAGCCCTCTGCCAGAGGTGAAGATTCAGTGTCCAAGGCAGAGGCAAGCTCTGATCCCTAACCATCCCAAGGGCACATTGGGTGGTGACCTGCTGTTAGAGCAAGGACTTCCTCTTGGCCAGCCACACTGGGGCACAGGACCTCTCTGTATGGAATGGCCCTTGCAATTGTGTTCCTACCTCCCCCATGGTAGGAGCTGGAGAACAAGGACTGCTGTTACCCTTGAGGCCCTGGATTGGGACTTACAACAACCTGAGAGTCAAGACTGCCAGGGTCCCTGTTTATTCAGTGTCGGTCCTCTTCTAACCATGATTCGAGCTTGTTCAATCTAGATGAAACAGGATCTTCAGGTCATGCCTTTGGCACTCGTCCAATCTATCTACGAGCCGCTGTGTTGCCATCTTCCAATCAGTTCACAGTCGCACCACATCAGCGAGCATGTCACTGTCCAGGCTCGATCAAGAAGCTCATTGCTGTACCTACATTGCTCAAACAGCCTTTTCAAACCACCAGCATCTCTGTTGCCTATCTTCAACAGTCTATCAGACTGTGGTGGCTTCATCAAACCATGACCTTCAAACCCTCCCCCGAACTGTCCGTTCCAAACTGCTCATCCAGTCAACAGCATCTTCTCCGTCAAACTGACTGTTAAACTAACCCCGGTGGTCGTAACAATCCAAACTCTGTCGAGCCATCTTCAAACGACAGCAAGCTTCTGCTTCAATCATGTCTAACTCTAACAGATCCGGTCACCTGCTTGGCTAGAACCAACTACTCATTGCCAGACCTCATCTCAAACCTCTGGGAGCATAGCGTCAAGCATTTACCCAACCCAGTGGCTGACAAACGACTTGAATTGGCCGACATCGAGTTGCTGCCTCATCGAAACCGCACCTCGCATCATCAGGATCACAATTTTGAACCATCATCAGACCTCGACTGAAACTGTTGAAGTGTCACACACCAATTCTTACCAGCAGTTACCACATCTCAAACTGGACACAAACTTTGAATTGACCCAGATGAGCCATCTGGGCTGCATGCATCATTCGAACGGTCCACTCAAACTGCTCTAAGCTACTACCTTTTTGAACCAGCTTGACACCTGCTCACTGTTTGGGCCTACACGATTTGCCACACCCAAACTTGGCCTTATCTGCTCGTACAGCACCAAGAAGCCTGGTTGGCCACTGTCGAACTACAGGGCGGTATTATTGACTAATAACTGTGCCCTTGGTCCAGATTTGTTCACTTTAATACCTTCTGCACACAAGAACATATATCCTTTCAAAAAAGCATTGTGGTTTTTATTTGCCTTTCACCCCTGAGTCACTACCCAGAGTGCTTCATACTACTAAGCTTGCATATTCTCTGTTGTTTACTCAGGGGTGGGTTTTGTGTAGTGTTTTTTCTATTTGGTTATGTTTACAGATGGTGTGTTTCATTAAAGTATACACATATTATAGAACCTTGATTGGACATTCCCTTTAATTTGCACTGTTATGCTTTGCTTCTTTGGGTTGCTACTGGATCACATTCACACCCCTCTTCAGAACGTAGTTTTCCCTCAGCCTACGTTACCACAAAAAGGCAGAGGAGGTATATCTCTTAACCATGGCTGTTTTCCTTTATGATTGGGATCACTGTTGATTTGTAAATGTGTGAGGGCTGAGTATGTGGCTTCACTGCTCCTCATCTCGTATGCCTGCAGAGCAGGTGTCGTTTAGTCGCAATGGCGTACCATGATCAATGTGTATTATCTTCAGAGGAGTAGATGCAGGGCTGTATCAACTATTCTCAAGTTCTGCAGCATTTATCAAACAGCATTCACTTTCCTTCCTGCTATCAACAAAATGTAATGTATAGTGAAGACAGATGGTGTCCACTTGGGACTGAACATAGTCCCTCCTGTAATGGCTGAGGGATGTTGAATAGAATGCTAATGAAGAGCCTCAACACTTTCTCACCTGCTCTGACTGCAGTGCCGATAGTCGAAGCTAATATTATCAAGTGGATCGATTTATTCAGTTCCTTGTCACCATCCATTTCTTTTTCTTTTTTTTTTTTAATTGTTTTTTAAATTTTTATTTTTGGCGGCAGAGGTTTACAGAGCGCCCACAAAGGGCAACAAGTACATGTAGCAGTTATAGTATGGAGCAGCACATTAGACATCATCACCAATTACAGCATTTACGGCAGAGCATCACTTAAGAAGAAGAGGTATAGAGCTTCATGATGTAGGAGTAGATCCCAGTAGAGCAGGGGACAATCCAGACACGGGTGTATCCTCGCTTTGACTGTTGAGATAGGCGTTGAATTCAGCCCAAATGTTCTTGGGGCGAGAGTAAGCGGGAAGTGTAGTCAGGTATTCCTCCTCACAATTCCGTGACCAAGTGAGCAGGTGCAGCCATTTATGAAAGGCAGGGGGGGAGGAGCTTTTCCAGCACTGGAGAATACACTTTTTGGCAATCATACAGCTTAGGTTTAGGAATTTAGCCAGGCGTCTAGTTTCAACAGTTTTCCAAGCCCCAAACAACACTGCCAGGGGATCGGGGTCGACCACAGTTTCGACTATTGCAGTGAGTGTCTTTAAAATGCTCTCCCAGAAGTCGGACAGCCCACTACAGGTCCAAAACATATGTAGGTGATCTGCCTCGTCTGCTCTACAGCGAGGGCATGGGTGCACCATGGTGCGGGTGAACCTCGAGGTCCTGTGTGGGGTGTAATAGAGCCTGTTTAGGAGTTTATATTGTATAGCACAATGGCAGTAATTGAGGGAAACCCTTTGGGTGTGTAGGCACATTTCCCCCCAGGCCTCATCTGATATTTCTAAACCCAGTTCGCTTGCCCATTCATCACGTGCCCTAAGGGGTGGGGTCGCGGAAGTGTCCTGTAGGATCTTGTATAATGAGGAGACGACGCTGCGGGCGCCGCCAGAGTTAGCGATGTAGGCGATCGCCGGGTTATCTGGGGGCTCATCAGGAAATGAGGGCCACCTAGTGCGGAACACTGCCCGGAGTCTGTAGTATTAGAGGGTCTCTAGAGCGGACCCGGTATGCCCTTGTCTCCATGTCTGGGGATCAATGAATCTACCCTCGGGGTAGAAGTCTGATAGCGCCTGGTATCCCAGCGCCCCCCAATGACGGGCCAAAGCCATGTCATGTGTGGGTTCCAGGCCGGGGAAGGCCCACACCTGGAGCCATTTATAGTATGGAAAGGGCTCAGTT
Source organism: Ambystoma mexicanum (assembly GCF_040938575.1). Lineage (NCBI taxonomy): Eukaryota > Metazoa > Chordata > Amphibia > Caudata > Ambystomatidae > Ambystoma > Ambystoma mexicanum. Next base: position 293,545,726 of record NC_090926.1, on the reverse strand, counting down.
GTTGGATTTAGTACGCGTGTCCAGGCGTGAATGGTCGCATTGAGTGGGTCAATGGGAGAGTCAGGTGTATAGTGACAGTGCAATATGAGGGACATGATGTTGGTGCCGGAGTCCGCAAGTCGCTCTAACTTGACGTGCGGTCGCACTGGGGAACCAGGGTACCAGTGAGTGGCATGTTGGGCTTGGGCCGCAGTCCAGTAAAGTGTCAAGTCCGGGGCTGTGAATCCCCCTTGTTTATATGGGAGAACCATGTCCGACCACTTCTTACGCGCTGCACCGGAATGCCATAGGAACTGTGCGCAAAGTGTGTGTAGTTTAGCAAAGTATTCCCTCCCCGGCCATATAGGTATGTTGCTGAAAGTCACCACCGCGATATCTTAGTCTCAACTATTTGTGCCACTGCAGCATAGTTCCCAGCAAGTAGGGCAGGTCTGGTCAGGGCTATCTGCACTCCCAATTATTTGATACCATCTGGGGACCAACACAGGGGGTACTCAGTGTTGGGTTGTTGAGTAGAGTTAGTAAGCAGGAAGATTTCAGACTTGGAATAATTGATTAATTCGGAGTATGTACCAATGCGGGTGATATCTCTTAAAACGGGATCAAGGTGAGTTTTTGGTTCTCTAATGTATAACAAAACGTCATCCGCATATAGAGATATGATTTCGGGGTCATCTTTCAGCCTTATGCCCCTGCGAGCGTGGCGAGCACAGACATAGTCCGCCATCGGCTCTATTGCCAACGCGAAGAGAATAGGGGAAAAGGGACATCCCTGTCGGGTACCCCTCGAGAGTGCAAACAGGTCTGATGTCAGTGAATTAGCTCTTACACGCACCACAGGGGAGGTGTACAGTAGTTTGATGAACCCAATCATGTTTGGTCCAATGCCCATCATCTCGAGCACCAGCCATATGTAGCTCCAAGAGACCATGTCAAAAGCCTTCTGGGCGTCCAAGGTAACTGCAACAGCCTGGACGTCCTGATCTATACGGGACATAACATTAAACAATCTCCTGATATTGCGGGAGGTGGACCTGCCAGGGACGAAACCCGCCTGATCTTCGTGGACCAAATATGGCATAATGGGCAGAAAGCGGTTCGCTCTGATCTTTGCAAAGATTTTGGTGTCGAGATTCATAAGGGAAAGGGGCCTATAAGGCCCGCGTTCGTCATCCGGCTTACCAGGCTTGAGCAGGACCATGATGACAGCCTCCCGCATGGAAAGGGGGAGAATGGAATCGCAGAGTGCCTCGTCCCAGACCTCGAGTAGTTTAGGGGCCAGTATGGCAACGTGCTCCCGGTAAAATTCGGTGGTTAGTCCATCCGGGCCCGGCACCTTGCCTTTGGGCAAGTCTGAGATGGCCGCCACCACTTCATCCAGCGTGATCGGAGAGTCCAGCTGGTCCCGAGTGGAGGGGGAGATCTCAGTGGTGGGGATCTGGGCAAGCAGCTCACGTGTGTTTTGTTCAGTGTGTTCGGTAGGTTGGGAGTAGAGGGACCTGTAGAACTCAGCAAATATATCTAGAATATGCTGGTCTGCCCAGTGTACGTCGCCAGAGCGGTCTTTGATAGAGGTGATCTGTGTCCGGCAGGACTCCCTTCCCACCAGAACCGCTAGTGTTCTCCCCGGTCTGTCTCCCTCGCCATATTTCCTGGCGGCTTGTGGACGGCTGAAGTACTGAACTTCATTGGCAGCCAGCGTATTGTATACCTGAAGCTCGTCGCTGATTTGGGCGATTATAGCGGGGTCAGCACCTGTAGGGCATTGCAGCTCTAGTTGCTTCAGTTTAGCTTCAGAGCGGTCGAGGGAGGCTCTGATTGCTTTGAGAACCCCGGCCTCACGGGAGATAGCCATACCCCTAATGTATACTTTGAAGGCCTCCCACCTGACCGCGGCCGATGTGCCCTGAAGGGAGTTGTGCTCAAAGAAGGATTCAATATCTGCCAGCATATCGGCCTTGAACCCTATGTCTCTGAAGGCCTCCGACTTGAAACGCCAGGTGCTGAACGTCGGAGTGGGCATACCCAGTCTCACAGACAGCGTGATTGGGGAATGGTCTGAAAATGTGCGGGGTAGAATCCCGGACCCCTCCACCCTGCCCATGATTTCATTAGACACAAGGAACAGATCTATCCTGTCATGCACAGATGAATAGTAAGTGTACTCCTGATGCTGGGGGTTCAGTGCTCTCCAGACATTGCACATGTTAAGTGTCCGCAAGTGGCCACGCAGCCTGCGTGCAGCACCAGACAGGGCTCGAGTGGCAGTGCCAGTTCTGTCCAGAACAGTGTCCAAAATAAGATTCAGGTCTCCCCCCCCATATGATCTGGATTCCCACATACCCCAGCAGTATGGCAGTTACAGTATCAAAGAACTCGGGGGAGTCCACGTTAGGGCAGTAGGTATTGACAAGTGAAGATTCTAGTCTGGCCCCATGCCGGGGCCATGGTACTCGGAATGTGACCATTGGAGTGAGTTTCCTGTAGAAATAGTACCTTACAGCTGTGCCTATTAGCAAAAGACATTATCTTACGTGCTTTGGTGTGATTACTTAGCCCCCGGACATTCCAGGACATTATAACAGCAGACATTTCAATAACAGATATCTAGATCCGTGGTGCACGTGTCAGTGTACATCCCAGGTCCAGCAATGGCGTGAGCTCCCAAATTTTGAGTCAAAAGTAGGCACTCGCCTTTCCAGTGCGTGCACCGCGAATCTTCGGATGCCGTTTTTTTGCAACACCCCGTTCCCATCCCCCACCCTCAACACCAACCCAAGAACAGCAGTGTAACCATCACCCACTCTAACCTGCACAGAGCTGAGCCGACCCCAACTTGCCCCAGTCTGCACAGGAGCCCAACTGGGGCTAAGCCACAGCCAAAGAGAATACAAGAACATTGCAATCGCAATGGGGTGCGCCATTGCTGTGCACGAGCACGCTTGGAGCCAATTGACTCCGTTACAAAACGAACAGTGTAGGTGGTCATAAAGTACATGTCCCTGCTTTTCTAAGTGAGAACAAGGATCTATGTATGAACCATAGTGGTCCCGCTGTCCAGCAGGTAGATTTAGCCATTATTTAGTGTCCAACCCTGCAGCTGCAGATGAAAGTCGGAGGTCTACCAACAGAACATAAGTGGCTTACATCTTGGATAACCAGAGGTTACAAAAGTGAACAAATTAGCTCCCAGATGGGTATACATGTGTGAGATACCTGGTGAAATATGTACGGTGGAGCACTGCACCAGGGTTAGTGCAAAAGCATGACAGGCCCTGGATGCGGGCAGTGGTCAGTGAGGATCGAACCACAAGAAACTTTAATGGGTAGACATGACATTTAGGTGGTTCAAGAAGCAGAAAATTTAGTCATTGCCCATAAGGTTGACAGCAGGAGGCTGTAGGGGAATGTGCGCTTGTATAAATTTCACAGCCTCGGACGGGACCGTAAAAAAGTAGAGTTTGTTGTTGAACGTGAACTTCAAACGTGCAGGGAATAGTATAGCATAGGGGATGTTCCTCTCTCTGAGGAGTTTCTTAACTCCGAGAAATTTGCGGTGTTCCTGCTGCACTCCAGTAGAGAAGTCAGGGAAGATTCTGATCACTTGCAAGTCCAGTCTTAGCTCTCCCCTCTCCCGTGCAAGGCGGAGAATGAGATTGCGATCCTTGAAGCTAAGGATCTTCGCAATGATGGGCCTCGAAAAGTCTCCAGGTTTGGGCCACGGCGACAGCGCTCTGTGGGCCCTTTCAATGGTGAAGAAGGGAGACATGTCAGGATTGCCCAGTAGATCTTTCAAGAGGTCTTCCACCGCCATTTCGAGTCGGCCCTTCAGAGCATTCTCAGGGACACCTATAATGCGTATATTATTTCTCTGTGACCTGGATTCGAGATCATCACATTTGGCCCTGACCGCCTTCATGTCCGTGACCAGAGTGGATACAGTGCCCTGGAGTGTGGCTATATTGTCTTCATTGGTCCCGATCCTGTTCTCAGCCTCTGCAATTCTCGACTCCTGCTGGTCTAGTTTGGCTCTGAAGGATGCAACATTGGCATTGATGTCATCTAGCTTTTCATGGAAGGCCGCGAAATTCCTAGCCATTGACTCCATCATCACCGTCAAGTCTGTGGCAGGTGTTTCAACAGGAGGCGCCACAGCAGCTTGGTCTCCGGACGTGCGAGCCGAGTCGGACCTCGAGGTGGCCTTAGCGGTTTATCCATGGCCCCGGTTCTATTGGCAGATTTAGATCTGTGAAATTCGGGTGCGCAGCGCTCAGCGTAGAGTCCCACACAAGTGTTTCACCTCGGGAGGCCGCAAGGTGGAGGGTGAGGAGAAACAGCACAGATCCACGATGATGTAGACAGAGTTCAGGAAGGGGCGGCAGGGTCACTGGCACCGGGCGGGCAAGAGCGCGCGCTGGGATGGTGTCACCCAGCTAAGTGCGGCCAGGCTATAGGCAGGCCACAGATCTCCCACAGTGAGCAATGCAGACAGCAAGGGTACAAATTCCAGTAGGTCTGTGCGGGGAACCACAGCTTAGGAGTCCTGTCCAGTGTAGCAAGGGCAGTGTCCAGTAGCGCTCCAGGGACTCGCCAGTGCTAAGGTGCAAAAGTGGAAAGAGAGTACAGTGGCAGGAGGTAGGCGCCGCGGCCAGGAACCCCCAGGCCAGGACAGCATTTCTTTTTCGATATAGTAATTGATAGAAAAAATATTAATTGTAAACCTTCATCTAACGTGTCAGGGGTAGAACGCTTTGATAAAGTGATGGTGAAATAAAATTCAACCCATTTCTAGTCTTGTACCACATTTAAGGCTGCAAAGCAGAACATCTTCTGAGAACATTGCTCAAGGTAAAAGCAGCTGTTAAGCCATTCGATTAATTCCCTGTGAATCTTCGGCTCTATGAATTTATTTGTGAACCCCCTGTCCCTCTCCCCCCAGGAAGAGCACATTTGATCATAAGGCATCTTGCATGGTTCGCAAGACAAACCATCAACCCGACACAGGACTCACCTGAAACATCTGTTCAAATAATGCCAGGGCTCCTAAGTATAGGGTTATCAATCAGACGTATGAACTCTTAGCACGCCTTAAACAATCCATTCAAAAAAAGCCAACCTCCTTTAATCTGTGGTTCTCCTCAGAGGTGCTCACCGCTAGGACAGCTAAACAGAAAGCAGAACGCTAATGGCATAAACCTCCAACAGATCCATCCCTTTGTGCTTATACGGCTGCTGTGAAAGAATTACAAAATATCTTGTCTTGTCTAAGGCTAAGGAACAACGCTTAATGCTAGAATTGAGACAGCCAAATCCAAGCCCAGGGAACTGTTTTAAGTTGTACAAGAATTGAAGGGTAGCCCGGTGGATGCTCTTTCTGAGGCGGATAATGAATGGTGCCAGAATATTCATGACTACGGTACTCGGAAAGTTAAATTGCACCGACAATGTATAGCAGACCAACTTCTTCTACTACAATCTTGTGGTAAACCTCCGGTTCCCTCGGCTAATGTCTCTACACACCATTGCTTCTCCTTTCAAGAAGCATCTGAAGGAGAAGTTCGAGACATTGTGCTTAAGTTGAAAGCAACATTGTGTAAAGGGGATAGTTTCCCTGCTCTGTTATTCCTAAAGTTTCAGAGCTTGTGCCCTGGGTAAGTACTTTTGTCAATCAGTCTTTCTCCAAATCCTCCGTTCCTAAAAGCATCAAGGAGGCTCGGATCTCGCCACTATTAAAAAAGGAGAACCTAGATGCCAGTGATACCGAAAATTTCCGGCCCATTACCTATGTTGCTTTTATGTTGAAATCCTGGACAAGCGAACTTTCAATCAATACCAAAGCTTTGTGGAACAAAGTGATATTCTTGCTACAGGTGAGACTGGGTTCCATGTGAATCCATCTGAATCACGGAACCGAGACCACCCTGTTGAATCTTAAATCCAACATTGCAGAGATAATTGACAAAGGCGGACAGGCACTGTTACTCCTTTTTGACCTGTCGGCCGCCTTTAAATCGGGTTGATCACGCTCTTCTGTCTGATAGAGTGGTTAAGGTTGGTGGATGTACCGTATCTGCAGCAAACTGGTTTAGATCCTTCCTTGGTCCACGAACCTCCTATCTGACTAAGGATCACGCAAAATCACAAAAAGCGGATTTGATATGTGGCTTACCACAAGGCGCCTGCCTATTACTGCTTCTGTTTAATATCTATATTAAACCACTTTGTTGTTGTTATCCTCCCTGGGTGCACAATTCGCGAATTACGCAGATGACAACCAGATTGTGATTGAATTATCGGGTACCTATAGCAAAGACATAGAAAAGGTGAATGAAGTCTTCAGTGTTATACAATTTTCGATGGCCTCTAACTCCTTGGCTCTGAACAACAAGAAAACAGAACTGCTTATTTTAGGTACTCCAACTAAGCTAAATTATCTTGACTCATCCTATAATAGTTTCTCTATTGCTGGAAACATCATTAAGGTTTCTGACTCAGTAAAAGCATTGGGGGTCTATTTTGACACCCATCTATCTTTCAAAAAACATGTTTTACATCTTAAGTATTCCTGTTCTTATTATATCCATCTATTGTGGCAAATTTGCCCATACCTTTCGGAGTCTAATAGGGCTATAATTCCGGCAGAGATTATCAATACCAAATTGGATTGCTGCAATAGCCTTCTGATTGGATCCTTTCAGAACTATGTAAAAAGTCTACAAATGATCCAGAACATTGTTGCTTGTGTTGTCTGTGGTATTGGTCATCAGACACATGTCACAGAGGCCCGAACAAAACTACATTGGCTGCCTGTTAGTCAAAGAATCAAGTTTAAAGGCACTATGTTTGTTTTCAAGTGCTTGGCCAGTGAAGCCCCTGGCTATCTCTCAGCCAGAGTTCATGGGTTCCTTTTAGGCGAAACCTTCGATCCAACGGAGACATTCTTCTGCATCAACCACGTGTCCTCCTGAAAAAGATTGGAGGCTCAGGCTTTCACGCCTGTGCCCCGAGTCTTTGGAATCGGCTTCCTTCTGTTCTGAAGGGGTGTGTGTCGAGTGCCCAATTTATAAAACAATTAAAAACGTACCGCTTTGATCTGGGTACAGGTTATGCTCCTTTTCTTTATCGGTCTGACTTCTTCCTACTGGGCCTGGCTTGCTATGTTATATGTTGTTTTTGTCTTGTGAGCGCCTTGCCACCCATGGGCGTATGGCGCAATATACAAAATTGAATAGATAGTGCCGCCTGCTCCACTCGTGCTTGTAAACGCTACACTCCACTATCATCCCACGCTCCAGAGCGCCATCTTCAAGTGCTGTCCACATACACATGTGACGTCTTCTATCTGAAACAAACATGCCCAGCATATGTGAATGAAGCATACTCCTTTTAACCATTCTTATGTTGCATACATGAACTCTATTCTCCCTCATATTCAAATATACAGCCTAAGGACATTTAACCATTGGTATAGGTTTCTCAAATAACATCCATGTATTCAGTTCCTGAAAGAAGTTGTCCATGATCTCTAATAGCGCAACAAGCTCAGGAATGATGGGTGGCAAAATATTCCTCCCTATCATTCAGGCTATTCTTGTATGAAACTCCGAGGCTGTGTCCAAAAAAAGTCCCTAATCAGGGCAAGCCATTAATGCATGTCCTTATCCGTGATGGCGAGTTCCTGATTCTTTATGGCCTTGATGGACAAACATTACCAATGTCTTTGGTGCCGAGCCGCCATGAATTTTTGACCTATATGTCCCATTCGCCTAGCATCCCTCTTGTAGGGGTGATCCATGCAGTTCTGGGCCACTTGGGCATGTCAGCTTCAATATTGTATGTAACAAACAATAGGGGTGCCCCTATGTGCGAGCGTGAGCGGGTGCGGGTAATACTTCTTAAACAAAACCAAAACAGGTACCCACGCTATAGACAGTCCTGATTTCTGTCAGTTATTGAGGTTGAATCTCCATGCTAGTGCAAGGAATGTGCTTTCAAAGAAAGTCACTAGACGCAGACCAAAGAAAGGGTCTAAAGCGTACATACAATAGATTTATTATTCAGAACACATTTTTGTTGTTCACATTTTTAACAAAAGTAAAATGAAGGAATTGAAAACAAAAGAAAACAAAAGAAGACATAAAACATATCATTCATCATATATACATAAATTTACAAAAGAACAATATTTTCATTCAAGAGCATGTATGGATAGTTTTAAATAACTTGAAATGCTGAAACTATCCTTGCAGGATGCAAAGTTATTCCTACAACATAGAACCTGGCAGGGTGTATTAAAAATTACCCTGGTAGATAAAAAGAGAGATTGTTCAATGAGCTAAGTTAGTGTGGTTATCTGCCAACGTGTAGGAAAGATCATAGACATGTTCCCAAAGTACTTCCAATCGAGTGGGGAACAAAACACATGGATAACACTTTTTAGCATGCCAAACGGGCATCAATAGTAAAGGCCTTCCTCAGGGCAGGAACTATGTGGTATGGTAGTGTCACCCTAAAGGGGGCAGAAAGAAAAGGGACATGTTTTATACACACAGTGCTCTGTTAGACAACTTCTGAGAGATATCTGAATTAGAGGACTGCTGTCACTAATGTACGGATCACTCACCCTGAAGTCACATTAAGAACAGGGGGGAATCCGTAGGGCTGCTTTCCCAGTATATTAGAGTTCTTGCACTGTAACTCGGTTCAGCCAATTTTGAAAAGGAAACGGGACCGAGGCCAATGCTCTAGCTTGCTATGCAGGAAGAAACTAGCTGTAGAGACACAAGCAAAAAGAAACGGAGAGATGCCTTAGGTATGTGGGAAAGAATCTATGGATTGACAAATGGAGGTTGCTCCAACATGAACTCGACAGGTGGTATGTAAGTAGCTACGCACAGGTCGAGATGTGCCTACTGAAAATGAACATAAGGGGATGTGAACACAGACAGAAGAGAAGTAGAAAACCAGTGTAGTGGGGAGGTTGAGTGAAACTGGGAGGTGACAGACACAATATCTGGGTAGAGTCAAAAGCCACAGAGCCAAGGCGAGATAGGCGAATAAGACAACTGTTACCGGGCCCATAGACTGAGGGGAGCAGGTGCTCATGCAGGTGAAGGAGGTGCTTCAAAAAGATGAGTGCGGGTAATCGAATCTGCAGAAAAATGCAAATGGTTACCTGCTGGTCACACTCCTACGGACTGCGGAGACAAGAATGGATACTCGGGAGTCTAAGGTGGACAAGGCGGACCGAATCCAACGGCATTAAGGGTGCTGTGGAAATTACAAAAAAAGGCCAGAGAGAAAAGCGTAAGTAAATGAATAGCCAGGAAATTACAAAAACAAACGACATATGAACATATGTCATGATGTGTAGAATTCAAAACAGGGTGGCAACTGGTTCGTGCCACGGTAGCAGGGGCTCAAGTGGCCAGTGTACGGTCAAAAGCTTACCTGTAAACACAGTCGGGGGCAGTGGCTCATCGGTCGAAGCTCCCGAAGTAGAAGTAGACAGCGGGGAGAAAAAGCTGCGTCATGCTGCAGATAGCTTTGCTGTGAAACCTCCTCAGCTGAGGCTTGTTAAAGCCGTCTTGCACGTCGCGGGATGGTTGCCACAGCAACCTCACCCCAGGCAAAGGGAGCAGAGGTGTGTCAGGCGCCCAGCACTGAACGCTGGAGGAACAGAACCGGGCTGGAGAGCCAATCGGATTGGAGGCGGGGCAGCAGCCTCAAAAATAAACAGAGCTCCGAAAAAGAAAGTGCGCTGCTGCTGCATATGACAGCAATGCATAGAAGGAACAGAGACCCGGGAACAGGCATTCAAAGAACCCTGAGAAACGGGGGGTGAAGTAAAACCCTGTGTGGGGGGGCGGGGCTGCCGCGTCATGTGGGCAAAAAATGCAGTGTGTGCACAGGCCGGATGGGTGCTAAAGATACCTGCTCATGGTTAATGACCTCCTAGCAGCTGGCATAAGCTATACCAAAATCAGACAAGACCCGTCTAAAAAACATCTTTAATGAGATTACTGAGATTGCCAATTATACAAGGGACAGAGTTCGGATCACTAAGAAAGAACTTGAATTCCTGACCAACAATCAAGGGAGGGTACCCACCATCTATGCCCTCCCTAAGATCCATAAGAATAGTGTCAACCCACCAGGCAGGCCACTCTTGTCTTTATGTAGCTCGATCCTTTAATCAGTTTGTAAATGTATAGATTTCTTCCTGAAACCCATAAGTGTCCTGACCCCCACATACCTACGTGATACAACCCATACCATCCAAATTTTTGAAGATCTATCCTTTGATCCGACACATCATCTGCTGTAACCATGGATATCAAATCCTTGTATACTAGCATACCACATGGTGAGGCTATTGAGTGTATGAGGAGACAATTGATTAAATATGACCTTCAGAACAGAGTCCCCATTCCTTTCATCATTGAGCTACTAACAGTGGCCCTTAACAAAAACTACGTCGACTTCGATGGTCAGTTTTATCTCCAGACAAAAGGGACGGCAATGGGCGCGACTTTCGCACCAGGTTTAGCTGTCCTTTTTATGTCTGAGTTTGAGGAGATTAACGTCCTTGCTGAGATCAACCCATTCAAAAGTCAAATACATCAATGGAATAGGTATATGAATGACATTCTCTTCATTTGGGAGGGCACCAAGGACATCCTTGATAACTTCCTAGTTTGACTTAACAATGTCAACACCAATACCCAATTCACAATGAAATCCAGTGAGAGCATGGTTAACTTTCTGGATCTGGAAATTAAGCATACAGAAGGAAGGATAAAATGCAACCTCTTCCGCAAACCAAGTGATAGAAACACCCTTGTTCATTTTTCAAGTGACCACCCGAGACATCTTAGGGAGAATCTCCCGTTTGGTCAGTTTCTAAGAATTAGACGAAACTGCTCTGACATTGAAGATTTTTACCAACATGCACAGGATCTAGATAGCAGACTGACCCAAAGAGGATATCCATGCCACATTATATCTAAATCGAAAAAATGTGCCAGATTTTACAATAGGGAGGCCCTGCTGGCACCTGAAATAAAAACTTCGGATGCCCGACCTAGGACCACCTGTGTTATTACACATGGCACTCATTCTCAGAAAATAAGAAAACTTATTTTAAAATACTGGCCCTTGACTCGGCTTTGTCTTCCGTATGAGCCGGTTCCCAGATTTGCTTTCAAGCGTGGTAAGAACTTAAGAGACCACCTAGTACATTCCAGATTTGTAAAACCTGCACCTAGAGTGAGCCTATGGAACCTGAGGTGTGCTGTGGGCCACTTTGCGTGTGGCAACTGCACAGCCTGTAAATTTACAAGAAAAACCAAAGAGTTCGAGGTTAACGGCAGACCATGGACCCTCCGTAACCTCACGAATTGCAGAAGCAAACAAGTAGTGTACGTTATTGAGTGCCCCTGTGGCCTCAGAAATGTGGGCCAGACTATGCGTGCTGCCCACATCAGAATCTGCAAACACCGGTCAAGGATTCGGTGTAAGACCATGACTGAACCTCTCGTTAGCCACTATGTAGAACTTCACCACTCAGTTGATGATATTACCTGGTGGATTGTTGACATAGTTGTCCACACCTCTAATGCCCTCACAAGCCTTCTATCCAAAGAAGCCAGATGGATCCATCGCCTTGACACTTTCCGCAATGGCCTCAACGAGGAAGTCATACCTCCAATATGATTCCACTGGGGCCGCGATCGGATGTGCAAAGGCCCATTTTTGTCCTTGATTAAGCCCTTGTCTTTGCCACCCTTGTCTGTCACCATCTCCCCTCCGTGACCAATGCTTTAGGAACTGCCGTCCCTGCAACGCATCAGCTCATTTCAGTTTTTCCTGTCTTGTTGCCTCTTTAGCACCCACCCGGCCTGTGCACACACTGCGTTTTTTGCCCACATGACGCGGCAGCCCCGCCCCCCCACACAGGGTTTTACTTCACCCCCTGTTTCTCAGGGTTCTTTGACTGCCTGTTACCGGGTCTCTGTTCCTTCTATGCATTGCTGACATATGCAGCAGCGCACTTTCTTTTTCGGAGCTCTGTTTATTTTTGAGGCTGCTGCCCCGCCTCCAATCCGATTGGCTCTCCAGCCCGGTTCTGTTCCTCCAGAGTTCAGTGCTGGGCACCTGACACACCTCTGCTCCCTTTGCCTGGGCCGAGGTTGCTGTGGCAACCATCCCACGACGTGCAAGCCGGCTTTAACAAGCCTCAGCTGCTCGTCCCGCGGAGGTTTCACAGCGAAGCTATCCGCAGCATGACATGGCTTTTTCTCCCCGCTGTCTGCTTCTACTTCGGGAGCTTCGACCGATGAGCCACTGCCTCTGACTGTGTTTACAGGTAAGCGTTTTACCGTACACTGGCCACTTGGGCCCCTGCTACCGTGGCACGAACCAGTCACCACCCTGTTTTGAATTCTACACATCATGACATATGTTCATATGTCATTTGTTTTTGTAATTTCCTGGCTATTCAATTGCTTATGCTTTTCTCTCTGGCCTTTTTTTGTAATTTCCACAGCACCCTTAGTGCTGTTGGATACGGTCCGCCTTGTCCACCTTATACTCTGAGTCCCGAGTATCCATTCCTGTCTCTGCAGTCCCTAGGAGTGTGACCAGCAGGTAACCATTTGCATTTTTCTGCAGATTCGATTACCCGCACTCATCTTTTTGAAGCACCTCCTTCACCTGCATGAGCACCTGCTCCCCTCAGTGTATGGGCCCGGTAACATTCGTCTTATTCGCCTATCTCGCCTTGGCTCTGTGGCTTTTGACTCTACCCAGATATTGTGTCTGTCGCCTCCCAGTTTCACTCACCCTGACCACTAAACTGGTTTTCTACTTCTCTTCTGTCTTTGTTCACATCCCCTTATGTTAACTTTCAGTAGGCACATCTCGACCTGTGCATAGCCACTTACATACCACCTGTCGAGTTCATGTTGGAGCAACCTCCATTTGTCAATCCATTCTTTCTTTCCCACATACCTAAGGCCTCTCCTCATTTCTTTTTGCTTGTGTCTCTACAGCTAGTTTCTTCCTGCATAGCAAGCTAGAGCCTTTCCTTTTCAAAATTGGCTGAACCGAGTTACAGTGCAAGAACTCTAATATACTGGGAAAGCAGCCCTACGGATTCCCCCGTTCTTAATGGGACTTCAGGGTGAGTGATCCATAGATTAGTGACAGCAGTCCTCTAATTCAGATATCCCTCAGAAGTTGTCTAACAGAGTACTGTGTGTATAAAAGATGTCCCTTTTCTTTCTGCCCCCTTTAGGGTGACACTACCATACCACATAATTCCTGTCCTGAGCAAGGCCTTTACTATTGATGCCCGTTTGGCACGACAAAAAGTGTTATCCATGTGTTGTGTTCCCCACTCGATTGGAAGTACTTTGGGAACAGGTCTATGATCTTTCCTACACGTTGGCAGATAACCACACTAACTTAGCTGATTGAACAATCTCTCTTTTTATCTACCAGGGTAATTTTTAACACACCCTGCCAGGTTCTATGTTGTAGGGATATCTTTGCATCCTGCAAGGATAATTTCAGCATTTCAAGTTATTTAAAACTATCCATATATGCCCATCATTGAAAATATCGTTCTTTTGTAAATTTATGGATATATGATGAATGTTATGTTTTATGTCTTCTTTTGTTTTCAATTCCTTCATTTTACTTTTTGTTAAAAATGTGAACAACAAAAATGTGTTCTGAATAATAAATCTATTGTATGTACTCTTTAGACTCTTTCTTTGGTCTGCGTCTAGTGACTTTCTTTGAAAGCACATCCCTTGCACTAGCATGGAGATTCAACCTCAATAACTGACAGAAATCAGGACTGTCTATAGCGTGGGCACCTGTTTTGGTTTTGTTTAAGAAGCTACAATATTGTATTCTGCTAATGGCAATTCGAATGGAAGCCCTTTATTTGCACCTGACTTGAGGCTGTCTGAAAGAGCATGAAGCCGCCCCACACAGAGTGACCTCCAAGGAATTGGCCCAAAGGCACTCCGTCTTGGTCTCTGTATTTTGCTAATTAAAGTTTGCCTTAAATGCTTGCCATTCCCAAATGCACACAATGGTATCTACTAACTGCCTCTAGGTCTTTCAATTAGAGCGTCAGCTTTTTATTAAGTTAAGTTGCCACAAAAAAGGGCCTCATTACAATTGAGCCGGTCCAGAATTAAGGTTCTGATAACGTTACCAGCACCTTTTACGGCCCAGCTCACTCCGAGTCTGCGGTAGGGTCTGTGACCTGCCGGTAGCTCAGGCCTGTACCAGCAGATCAATCACTGAAGCACCGGCACTGTTAAAAACAGTGCTGGTGCGCCAGTGTTCCCCTTCCCATGGAGTCTTATGGCACTCCACAAGAATGGGGAGTTACTGTTCTGCCACTACCCATAATATCCCGGTAATACCAGGATATCGGGCAGCGGAAAACAGTAAGCTGAGGTTGCCGGCTTACCGGCAACCTCGTCATGAGGCAGGTACGTGTTGCTTTTGGGGCTGTGTGTTGTCGCAAATGCGTTTGGGGCACAGTAAAAGGGCCCTTTCTTACTGGCGGCTGTATGCTTGGCTTCCTGTGTTATGTGTGTTGGGGACTTTTTCCTAGTTGAGGCTCCCATTTCAGAGCTTCCTTCTTCCAATCTGACAAATGCAGAGAAAGAGCACCAAAAGGGTAGGATGATAACTGGCTTCCCACTGTGATAATGTGTTCCTATCCATCTTCTAGTATGCCTTCCTCTCTGCTCCAAGTCCTGGCGAATTTATTCAGTGGGCTCTGTGCGTCCAGCCAATCCTGGACCTGCGCTCGACGCTCTTTGTTTCCCGCCTCAGTCCAGTCCATATCATCAATGTGTCTCTTCCAGAGAGTTGAATGGTTCCTGTATGCATTCTGCATGGAGAATACTCTATCTATCGCCAAGGCCCTGAGGTGTCGCAGCAGACGCACCTTAATGAACCTTGAGAGGGAATGACCTGCTCTTTGTCCAAGAGGCAATCACCTTCTCAAGGGCTGATCCAGCCCTGCATGTGAGTCTGGAAGTCAAGTCCAGGCATTTATGGTCGGAATAAAAGGATTTCGAGAAGAACCGTCGGCTCTCTTGCCACTCTGCCGCTCTAGCAGGAGTTCCATCCAAACCCTTTCTAGAGGTAATTGAAGCCAGCTGGGCAGCTCAGCGAGTGAAGCACGTGCCGCAGGCATTTATGCTCCGTCTACAGGCACAGGTTTCTATATCGGCAGCGCCAACTCAGCCCTTCATCCCTTTAAGGTCAATCAAGTGAGTCCCATTAATATGGGTGATATTGATAATGATAAGTATGATAGTTTATTTATTTATTTTGTCACTTATGAAGCACGCTAAACCCGGGAGCATCAATGCCCATCGTCATAGTTATTTTACAGGCGTTATAAAGAAGAAGGGAATATGTTTGTAAGAGATTGGCAACTTGTTCATGTTGCGGTAGGGGGAGCTGGTCGGGTGTTCTGTACAATGACGTTTGCTGTTGTCTTTTTTTGCCTGTGTTTTTAATTTTATTTTTTCCCATGGTCTTGTGTTTTAATTCATTGCACTGTTATTGGGTGTGCTTATACTGATGATGTATATAATGTTACAGCAGCTTTTGCTAGGCAACAAAATGAATGATGGTGATGAGAATTTAGAGATGCAAGGCATCCGGCAAAATGTGCTATACACAGACTATAATCTCATTGGTAATATTCATTATTGCCAGAGTCACACATGCATGGAGAGCCCGATGGAACGTCCTGCGCGGTCTTAAAAGTTATAGTAACAAAGGAATCATCTCGTCAAAACCCTGTGTTGTGTTTTTAAAACGCCAAGTTATATTTTTCATCTGGCGGCCATTTTGGGTCTTGTTAGAAGGTCTGCGGATTTGGCTGTCGCAGTCCGGCATTTGGTAATGGGAGGGTCTCCGCATGATGAAGCCTTTACAGCTCTTCTGTCCTTACAACAGGCAGGTCTTTGCCATTTTAGAAAATCTGCACTTTAAGTTCTAGCACCCTGCAAAACATTCGTGCCCACCCGTGTTTGGGGATGTATAAAGATTAGGCACTGTTACTCTGCCACGTGCAACAATGCGCATTACGGCCGATTGCGGCCCCTCTGTGCGTGCATTATGTGGTAAAGGGGTTCAGAAGATTGAGCTGCAGTGCCCACCTTTACTCCCACTAAAGGGGTCGTCTCAGGCATTGTTATTTCTCAAGATCACTTCAGGGGAAAAACACGTTTAAACAAGTCTGGGAGTTTTCCTACTTGTGCTGCTAAAGTTTGACTGCCAATGAAAGCCTGCAGGTTACTGAGGTTGAAAAGAACCTCTCAATCCTTCTGTATTTAACACCTTCGCTCTTCCAGGAATATCCACGAGGTAGAGACCTCATGGGCTTGCAATGGAGCAGACTTGCCAAACAGGCAGGGCTTGGAGTAGTCATAATGCCGCGAGCTTAGGTCCCGCCTCCGCTGCACCCCGTTTTGTTGAGAGCATGCATTTGGGCTAAACAGGATCGAGGCATTAAATGTGCATGTGTCATTCCTTCTCACCCGACTTGCCCCACTGTTTTTATTTCTATGCCCTCTGTATTGAGTTATGCCACAGGCCATGGCTGAATCTTTCGATTACCGGTGCTAGAGGGATTTTCTTGAAATGGCTCTAGTGTTTGCTTCGGGAACTGATCCTGTTAGTGATAGGCACAGTTTGCCTTATATGTACTCTTACTTCCAGCGGTAGCTAGGACGAACAGCCAAGACTTCACTTTTAGGTGGGGCTAGAGATGGCATAGGGGTACAGTTGACTGAATCACATCTAAGCACGCAACAATGGAATGACCAAGTGTACTACTGAAAATATACTCTTTATCAAATGCGGTATGTGAAATAATTATCTACATTACAGGTAAGCACTGCATTAGAGCATGAAAAAAGATAATGAAGTGTCCCCAGAGTGGGCACCAGTTGTCCAGGGATGAATATCGGTTTCTAAACCTTCAATCAACCCCACAACTCTAGGACACTAGAAGGGATCCGAACAGGTTGGAATTAAGACCTCCCTGTCCAATTTTTGGTAACATGGACGGAACTTCAGGCTTATCTCTGCAACGTCGTAGATCGTTGGTTGTTTGCAAAACCGCAAAAATACAATTATTACCCAATGATAAAAGGGAATGATAAAAAGGACTGTCCAGTCAAGGTTGAATACAAATATCTACTTTATTATTACTACAACAGGCAGTTCAAGAACACTACAATTACAACCCACAGTGTGAGGAACACAGAGGACAGACAGTTTCACAAAGGAAAGGGATGCACTCTGGATACTGAAAGGAGGGTAGTTGATAAAGTTTGGTCCCAGCACCAAGGGGGAAAAGGGTCTTAACTGTCTCTAGGAGCCTTCGGAGAAGGATCAGGGGGTCAGAACCACAATGTACCTTGTGCTGAAGAAGTTCTTGGTGCTCAACAGCATTGAGGCGGTTCCAGGGTGCTTCGCAGCCCATGAGACAGAGTTTAGTGGCGGGAGACCGATGTGGGTACCAGGCGTCAGGCAATTCGGCAAGCGAGGCTGGACGGACTTCTGCAACACGTCTGGACTCGGCGGCTCAGGTCCAAGAATCATTGTCTCTGTGCTGGTTGGAGGATCTGGAATGCTGGTCGAGGCATCCGGATGGCTCTGGAGCGGTTCGAGGACTGAACTGTCTCAAAATTGTCCTTAAAAAGATGGACCCTGGATGATGCTTGTGTGGCACTCATAGCTTCTTCGCAGGGCTCGTGTCCTTTCAATGCAGACGGCCCAAAGCTCGGGAGGGTGTTTCGCAGGCAACAGCCATGTCCTTTATCCAGAGACTCTCCAGAACTTCCCCCACCTAGGAAACATGCTGACAGAACCAAAGGGCACTCTAAGTGCTGTCTGGGTACTGGTTCTGAAGCTGCTGGACGGGTCCTCTGAATCCAGCATCTCTCTCTGTTCCCTGGGAGATGTTTAGAGGAGGGATCTTGATTCCATCTTGGAACTCCTGGCCTTCCTTCACTGGCGGAAGAAGTAAGGTAAACTGTACCTTCAGCTCGGGTCCAATTGAGTCCTTCCATTTACTCCTTGCAAAGTCTTCGGATTATCTGCTAAGTGACAGGGTTCAGCCCTCTTTTAAAGCCAAATGGGCCCAAGTGATTGGTATAGGCTAAGCCTACCTTAATGAACCAATCCTGGGTCCCCACCAACAATCTTCTGTTAGGCATGAGGTCAGGACCAGAGTGCTCTGCAACAGGACAGACAAGGGGGTGACAACATATACATAAGTCCCAAACCTCTTCTTGTTAGTTGTAGATCAAAGTGGCTCTCTGGTTAACTGAGCCCTCTTTGAATCTTGATTAAAGCGCATGTTTTCCCTTTGAAGTAGGTACTGGGAGCAGACTTCCTGTCTCTCCCAAACCACATGCATCTCCCCTCTGAAAGCGGTCAGCCCTGTAGGGGCTTGCCTACGGTAAATAGTGGACCCAGGCATGCATTTCACTGCCTTTCATACAGAGGCGTGTGAACTAGCTTCAAGTTGACACACTGCACACCAAAGGGGTGTTAGTCCTGCCTTCCTTTTGTCTCTCCGGCAACCAGGCCCACTCGGCAGGCTTGCCTCAATTATCTCTCATTAGTATGCACTGCCACCAGCCGGAGAACAAAGGAATGCAGATCCATGGAGCCTTTGATATTTTAATTAGGCTGCTCATGGCTGGAGGAAGGTGTGCCTTCCCACTTCATGGAATGCTTTGATTTACCCAGGGCTGTCACATTTGAATATGATAGGGGAAGACAGCACCTGTAGGCTGTGTCTTCCCAGAATACAGGAGACTATGTGTTTGGTGTGGAAAGCAGATGAAATGGGTGCAGAACGGCTGCACTCATTTCTCAGAGGTTGGTCTCCCATCCTTGTCAGGATAGATAGCAAGGGAATAGGGAACACCCATCCCTCAGCTCCGAGACCAGAGGGTGAGAAAAAGACATACCCAATCACATTATACAAAGCTCATTAGGATACAGCTGGAAGAGCGCCGCGCTATCACACACAAGCAACAACCAAACAATAGATTTTAAGGTAGACACTCCACGATATACCGAACGACTAACTGAGAGATAGCCATGATAGGAGGACACTAAAGACTGAATACATAGGCTGACAATGACGGAAGTACTAGGACGTTTCATTAACAGCACCCTGAACCAGACCAAGCTCCAACAGACCAATGTCACCATAGATAGCAAGGGAATAGGGAGCCCCCAACCTCAGCTCCCACACCAGCGGGCGAGAAATCAGACATACATATCACACCATACAATGCTCAGTAGGATACAGCTGGGACCCCGCCCCACCATTACACACTACAGTCAGGCGGCCTATAAGGAATCAGCAACAACCCTGACAAACAGGAATAGAGCTCAAACGGAACAAGAAGTCACTGAATCAGGATACAGACACCACTAACCCAACCTTCAAATCTCTGCATACTCAACCCACCCAAAACTCACACAACTGTCTCTCACCCAGCAACCCACACGCACTTTACCACACTGCATCAACAACCCACAAACAAAAAATAAACAGCACCTACAGCACCCAAGGTCTCTCCCGATCTGATACTTGCACCAAAGCTCAGCGCATGGTGTATACCGAACTGAAGCCGCCAACAGCACATCACTTCTCCCACTCTCCTACTCCCCCTCCACCTGACTAACACTTCCCACCCTCCTTGTTTACAGATCTGCCAGAGCGCCTTGGAACCAATTCCTTTGGTGACGGTGCGCTATACTTAACATAACTTCTTTCATTTTCATTAATAAAAAAATGAAAAAAGCCCAGGCGAGCGCACTCTCCCTGTGGGGATGGTTGAATTCCTCAGAGAGTGACAGCACACAGGAAATCAAATAAGTCTGAGTAATCCTGTCATGTTTGGATGCTATAGTTCATCCACGTTGTTATGTGGAAGTTGGGTTAGGGCGGGGGCGGTATCCAAGGGAATGGAAGTGACACAGGGTTAGGGGAAGTGGTGTGGCAGAATAATAAAGTGAAGTTTCAGACCGGACTCATATTCCATTTGGGCCTCCCATTATTTAAGCAACTGCGTTGCGTAGACAGAGCAACTCGGCCGCCCCAAGGTGAGAGTGGTCCGCACACCTCGACACACCTCAACACTGGCGATGCGGACGGCGTACCTAGCGCAGTCCCTCCGCATCATTCCTTCTTTGCATGGCACGACAGTGGGAGGCACGGCTCGCCTCCACGGCCCCCACAGACCTGGGCACTGTGGCGGTGATACATACCCATAGTGATACTGCAAAGGTTGGTGATCCTCACGGCAGACCCCCTACTGGGCCGCAGCAGTGATTTTCTTCAGGCTGCAAACAGTTGCTGAAGTGCCCCTTGGTGGCCACGCAAGATATAAGCATTGTGCAGGCCTAGACCCTTCTGAAATAAGAAAAAGTGGGATTTTGAACATTAGAGAGCAGGCCCAATGCCACCCTACAGAGGAACCGTGGGGTGTGGTCCACCCACTCATGTTATTACCAGAAAACAGCACCATGGACAGGAAAGACACACAATAAAGGAGAATGTCAGAAGAAGACATCCCCAGCGCAGTGCCTGCAAGGCTCTCAGAGGCATTTCCACATGGCAAGGGCAAAACTACCCCGTGGCAACTACCCAAGGTTCGATCGCAGGGACACAGGTAACCGATGGATGAAAGACTTCAGAGTGTATGTGGGGATGATGGATCCTATGGATGAAGAGAGGAAAAAGAACATACATTGGTGGTGGGAGCTGTGGTGAGAGACATCCTCTACGAGCTGGTTGATGAAGAAAATTCATCCAGGAAATTCGAGAGACACTGGACACATTTCTCCCCACACACCAACGTAAACTACGAGAAACACATCTTTCACACAACTATGCAAGACAAAGGAGAAACCATGGTACAACTATGTCATCAGGTTGCGCTTCCGCATGAAGCTGCTGCACTTTTCACCGATACTCGAATGATGAGGCCTTACGCTCCCAGGTCTTCATGGGGTGCGAATCCGCTGATTTCAAAAGAAAATTATTCCAGAAACAGAGGACCCTCGACGAGATACTAGCAATGGCTTGCACCAACTCGGCAGTCACACAACAGGTGGTCGTCCTAGGACAGGCGAGGATATCATCAGACACCAAAGATCAGGAGAATGTAAGGAAACTGACACCAGTTCAGCACGAAAAACCTACGCACTCAAAAGAATCATGTTACCGGTGTGGTTACGAGTTCCCCCATGAAAGCATGTGCCCAGCTGTCAGCCAGAAGTGGGCAGCATGTGGGGGTGATGACCATTTTAGAGCAGTCTGCAGGAATGCCCCAACACCGCCTATCCTGACAACCTCCCTAAGGAGCAGCAGACGCCATCCCACACAATGACCAGAAGACAGGAGAGCGAGCCGCGAGTGCAGAAGGTATCGCCCAGCGGAGGCCGTGAACCCCTGCCAAAACCCTAGAAGATTGTTCTGGTTCCCAGACAGGAGAACCTCTCACAGACCCCGAAGGAGCGTCCGCTACGTAGAAATACAATCACAGTAGGGGAGCGATTCATCCTCTTCACACGACAGTCAAAGGAGAAAAGGATACGTATGGGTGCTAGGAAACGAGACTGCAAAACAACATGGCCCCTTCCTAACACTCCAAGTATGCTACAAGCTGTCAGAATTCCTCATTGACACAGGCGCAACCATCAATGTCATGAGCGAGGAGGCCTACAATCGCCTGCCTTATATGCCGAAATTGCGGCTCTCACAAGTCGACATCTTTCCCTATGGCTCCATCATGCCTCTGCCGTGCAAGTGCACTTTTACCACGGTCTGCGCACACAAATTACACACGGCCCGGATACAACTACATGTCTTTTCCACAGAAGGCAACAGAGGCTGCATTTTGAGCTTCAGGACAGACATCGACATGGGACTCATCCACATCCTATACAACATAATGGCCCACAAATATATGGCCCTTGAAGGAGACATCACAAAAAACATACCCAAAGCCCTGGCAAAACTGCGCGACTGCAAAGTAAGACTCCACATTGATCCATAGGTCAAGCCAGTCGCCCAGAATTACAGGGGCATCTCGATAAACATCCAAAGGCAGGTAGAAGAAGAACTGAGACACCTATTAGACCTCCACATTATCGAGCCGGCAGTTGGAGCCACCCCATAGGTCTCCCTGATTGTACCAGTACCCAAGAAATCAGCTGAGGGCTACATTTATTTGTGCGTAGATATGCACTGCCCCGACATGGCAATACAATGAGAGAGACATCAGGCTCCGAGAATAAAGGACATGATCCACCTCCTCAATGGTGCAACCGTATTCTCGAAGCCCGACCTCAACAAGGGTTACCATCAGCTGGAACTAGCACGGGAGTCCCGTTATATCACCACGTTTGTAAACAACATGGGGCTCTTCCGCTGCAAATGCTGAGCTTTGGCATATCGGCGGCGGCGGAAATGTTCCAGGAGGAGATCCATCAGGTGATCAAACGTGCCAGTGTGTCTAAATTACAGCAATGACATCCTGTTTGGTCTCAGATTGCGGACACTACTGCCACAGAGTCCCCTGGAGGGCAACACCGCAAACAGAGGATGACGATTTGGGGGCCAGAAATACCGAAGAAAAACGGAAAATGAAGATTGCGGCTGATGAGATAGAGGAGCCAGGGAACACAGCTGTAAGGATGTTGACAGAGTGTTGGTACGCCAGGCCCAAAGAAGGAAGGAAGACTCTTGTTTTGCACCCAGCCCCCTCACAGTCACCAAAGTAAAGGGCACCATGGTCACAACCATGGACGCAGAAGGACAGAAAATCACAAGGAATGTGACAGGCGGGATCAGCCAGTAACAACACAGGGGCATGGCGCAATAACTTTGGTTCCAGGCTGATCCAGCTCACAACTGCATGTGTTATGTTATTGCTCTATTACTAGGATTTCATTTTTCCTTTATCACTGTTTTAGAAAATATTTTGAATTACCTTGAATATCATTTTCTCTGAACAACATTATTTGTTTCACTGTGGTCTTTTACATGGATTACTACATTCCTTAGTCACCCTGATTATTATTAATTGTAGTACTTTTCATGAATTAGCACACTTTTTTATTCACCTTGATTATTATTATTTCTGACCAATATGAATTTTTTTGTCACTTTTGGATTTTTTATGAATGACTTATTTTTTAAGATTTAATAGGTGCATTATGGGCTGGATTGGGAGACTGGAGTGGGAGTAGTAAACAATTAAAAGGGAGGGGGAAAAGGCAACATGGCCTAATAATATACAATCATTGATACATCAAAAATGAAAAAAGAAATCCTGCGACTGTGCCAAATTATGTGAAATTGAAAGTAGTTGACCATGTGTACCTAAACATGCGCACGAAATTGGCACAATCAGTGATTTCTCTATTTTGGCTTCCATGCCACGATTTCACCTGCGAGGACCAGCAGCACAGTCAGATTCAATTGCATATTATGCAATATATTTATAATATCTGTTCAGTAACATTTGTATTTTCCTATAAAACTTTGAATACTGCAAATACAAACAAGTGCGTAAATACTTACATATTGGGCCTCATTACGAGGTTTGCCGGTAAGGCAGAAACGATGCCGATATGGTAATACTGGCATCGTTTACCGTCCCGTTGCATTCCAACCCGCAAACCTGGTATTAGCGGCACCCTAAACATCCCTTCAGGGAGCAAATAGCGGCATGCCGGTAATAGGGGGAAATCCCAACCTACGCAGACATGCAAATACCTGCATCGCGAAGCCGGTAATCACGGGCTGCACGATGCCGGCCATACAGGCATCGTGGACCACCCGCAAACAGCAATCAGGATACAAGGCAGCTGCCACAGGTGCACACAATCCCCACATGTGGAGTCAATGGAGGCTGTGCGAGTATAAACTGAGCACACCCACACACCATCCCCCCCACAGAGGTGGAGGCAATGTAGACTTGCTCAGTACAAAAGGAGCACACCTACACACCACACCCCTTCCTACACCAAAATGCTACCACTAGCAGTTGCAATCATGGCGCTGGAGGACATGCCTATACTGCTACAACTACAGCAATAACAGCAACAACAACAACAACTACAGCAGCAACAACAGGCAGCACAGAGGAGACGCAGGAGGAGAAGGAGGGTGAGACAGGCCCAGCAATTACCACCAGCGCAGCCACTAGTGCATCGTAGGCAGCAACCAATCCCTCGCACCTGACCCAGCCCATTCAACCTAACCCCTGAGCAGATCCACACCCTGTACCAGTTGGACCGTGACACCATCACCACCATAGTGGACATGATACAGAACGACATTGCCAGCCACATAGAAATACGCACTGCCATCCCCCCACTACTAAAGGTGGTGTCTGTGCTACACTTCCTGGCCACAGGCACCTACCAACACACAGTGGGCCAGCTGCATGGCATTTCACAACCATTATTTTCACGCATGCTGAACCAAGTGCTGGATGCCCTCCTGAAGCACGCAAGCACCCACATATCCCTACCATGGACTGCCCAGTAGATAGCCGAAACCAAAGTAGGCTTCCATGCACTGGCAGGCATGCCCAATTGTGATGATGCCATCGAATGCACCCATGTGGAATTGGTAGTCCCCCATGCCATTGAGGCGGTGTACCGCAATCGCAAGCAATACCACTCCATCAATGTGCAAATGGCATGTGACTCCAGCAAGATCATCACCCATTGCTGCACCCGATTTCCTGGATCCACACATGATGCCATGGTACTGCGCAACTCCAAGCTACCCCGTCACATGGAGCGACATGCTGGACCATGTGCCTGGCTGCTTGGTGAGTTGCACAACTGTCCCATGGCCGTGCTGTGGGGTACTGATGTGTGCGGATGCAGAAGGGGGGGCCTACTGCACCTGGGTGGGAAAGTGGGGGGGGATAGTTCACCAGGGTGGGAAAGGGGGGGAGAATAGTGCACCTGGGTGGCAATAGCCAGTGAGCGGAGAATGCATGCAGAGCTAAACACTCCTCACCTGAACCAGCCAAACGGAACATGACACATCACTGGGCCACATTTCACAAATAATGCATATGGATGACAACAAGTTAGAGGCACAACCAGGCCACCATGGTGATGGCAATAAATTCATGACTGAATAGGATGGCAACTGCAGCAATGCGGCTAGTGTGACCATGCATAGTAAAGAATATACA
The DNA here is from genome assembly GCF_040938575.1 of Ambystoma mexicanum. Classification (NCBI taxonomy): domain Eukaryota; kingdom Metazoa; phylum Chordata; class Amphibia; order Caudata; family Ambystomatidae; genus Ambystoma; species Ambystoma mexicanum. Next base: position 293,520,422 of record NC_090926.1, on the reverse strand, counting down.
GCATTAATTGGAGGCTAAACATTGTCGCACTACCACAGCACATCTGCCTCAGCATGCATGATTACACCCTGCATCATCTATTAAACCCCATCCAGTGTACCACACCTCATTACAGTATACATTGCATTCTAGGTGACTATTTTGTACACGTACAGGGACATGTGCATGCCCACACCAAATAGGTACTGCCATGACTGTGCTCCCTGAAGGTGGCAGTTCAGAGTGACACACACCTATTTGTATCTGCTTACAGGTGATGGAGGATATCCCTTGAGGCCGTGGCTACTTACCCCTGTGAGGAACCCGCAGAACAGCCATGAAGAGAAGTACAATCGTGTGCACACTCGTACCCGTGTTGTGATTGAGCAGACCTTTGGCCTGTTGAAGGCGCGGTTCCGCTGCCTAAGCAGGTCTGGTGGGGCACTCCTATATAGGCCTGAGAAGGTGGCAAAGATCACCATTGCCTGTGTCATGCTGCACAACATGTGCGTCTGGAGGAATGTACCACTGCCACCTGACATTGACATGCATGGGCCGGGTGAGGATGAAGGGGATGGAGACGGAGGCGAAGGAGCCCCCTGCCAGTAAATGATGCACGGGATGGCCATGCTGTATGCCAAGCACTAATTGACAAATACTTTTGAAACGCAGGGACCATGAAAGTAATGTGCCAGTGACACACTGGCTGCATGTGGACATGCACACTTGTTTTGTTACAGGTTCCCCACTGTACACCATCACACATTAAATGTACATGCACAAAAAGAAGTATGTCCAGCCAATGATTTTCTGGCACACAATGGGTGTATTTTCCAGACACGTGATAATGTAAACATATTCCCCTCACAACCCCCAGTGAAATCCCTCACCCACCCTACAAACCCCAAAAATACCCCAGTGAACTCCCTCACCCACCCTACAAACCCCAAAAATACCCCAGTGAACACCCTCACCCACCCTACAAACCCCAAATGTCCCCATATGTACAACAAACACTGTTCCCTTGACCAACGTCCATTTGTCCAATGGCATTGTCTGCCCACTCTACTTCTTTGGTATTTTGGGATCCGGGGGTGCCATGTCCAAGCACCGTGCACTCCTCCGCGTCATACGCATGGGGCTCGATTGGGCTGTGGTCGAAGGGGTTGTGGCAGTGGAGGTGTCGGAGGCCGGTCCCATGCCTGCCCCAAGGTGTGGGCGCTGCATTTGAGGCAGGTTTGCAAGCAGGGCTTGCGTAAGTGCCCCCAGACACTCCCTCATGGCACTTGTGGATGCCTCAACAGCAGCAGTGTTGGCAGCGATGGCTGTGGCAATGGCCCTCATGGAGTCATTACCATCGGCTATTTGTTGCCGCATTAGTTCAAGCATCGACACCTGTCGTGCCTCAACCCTTGACAGGCGAGCCTCGAAGGAGTCGTTGGCTGCAGGAGTGAAGGTGGCCGGGGTGGTGGTAGGCAGGGTGGTGGTAGGCAGGGTGGTGGTAGGCTGGGTGCTGGTAGGCAGGGTGGTGGATGGCACTTGCGTGGGGCCCACGTCCAGGGCACAGTCCTCCTCAAAGAGGCATATGTCTGACTCTCCAAGGTCCGAGTCGTGGAGGCAGGGATCGTCGATGCTCTCGGCCTCTGTAGGGGGGGAGGCTGGTAATGGGGCTTGGGGTGGGTGTGGTGGACATGACTGTGTCACCCTCATTCTCCACCTCAGCATCCACAACGTCCGCTGTGGTTGGCGGAGCGGGAATGGAAACGCCTCCAACTGTTGTGGGTGGCTGCTGCTGGACTGTGGCTGCAGGTGTTTCCTGCTGGGTTACTGCCCGGTGTGGCACACTGCCTGTTGCTCTGGGCAGTTTCTGTGGCTGGGGGGGTGGCGGTGGCCCTGGTCCCTTGCCGTGAAGTGGATGCACTTGCACCCCTGTCCTGCCTGACATCTTCCTCTTCGGTGCCTGGGGGATAGAAGAGATGCAGGTCATCAGTGATGGTGTCACATGGCAGCCATAATCTATTGCCGCTGTGATATGTTCATACATTCATGCATCAAATTGTTACAGGGGTGTTGCATTTGGTGTTCTGAGGGGGCATGTGGGCAATCAATGCATGGCTGGTGGCATGGCATTGGTATGGTGTCTGTGTGGTGAGTTACATGGGCACGGTTGAGTCATGTTGCACTTGTGTTGGGATTGGGATTGACACTCAGCATGCATTTGTGTATAGCAGGGTGTGGCACACATTCTTGACTGGATATGTTGATGTGGGACTGGGACATGCATTGCCTTGCCTAGTCTCACTTCCACGTCACTTGTGCCACATCATCCCTACAGGGATGTGATGGGTCACTCACCTTCTTCTGTGGATGATGCGGCGCCCACCTCCTGGTCTCCAATTTCCTCTATGGAGTCAGGATCTATAAAGGTACTGGCTGTTCCCTCCCATGGCGTCAACTTCACTGGGGAGTGTGGGCCCCTGCCTGTCGCCATGGCGGCCCTCCTGTTCTCTGCCAGGATCTTCCTCACCCTGAGGTGGAGGTCATCCCACCGCTTGCGACAGTCGCGCACACTCCTTGCGGTGGTTCACGCTGCCGACACCCTCTGTGCAACCTCCTGCCAGACTTCTTTCTTTTTGGTCTGGGCTGCATGCTTCATGTCGGTGCTTCTGATGGTGTCCGCATGCTGGGCCATGGTGTCAGCGAGCATACTTAGCTCAGCGTCTGAAAAACACTGCTTGCGCTTCCTGGGGGCCGTCTTCCTGGTAGCCTTGGACATCCTGGTTCTTTTCTGCCACTGCACAACACAAAAGGACTGGTGGTTGGGGAGGATGGTAATGGATTGTGCTTTTAAAGATGGCCGCTGGCCCATTTCCCGTTCCTGCGCGATGACGTAATTTCCGGGTCCGTTTTTTGCGAACACAGTATTACCATGCCGGTATTTAGGGGTTGTTATGAGGCGGTACCGCTATGGGCGGGGCCCGCGATGCCGGTATAGGGGAGGTGGAGGCCCTTTAGCGGCATGGCGGTATTGCCACTACCGGCATGGGGGAACGCGCATGCTCGCGTACTTGTAATCACCCGCTATTAGCGGGTTCATACGAGCACGGACCCGCTCATTCCGGCCTGCCGGTAATGAACCCGCTTTTACCGGGCTACTCGTAATGAGGCCCATTGTGTTTCTCTTCCATGCAGGTAGATCAATCAATTAATCAAGAGGTTCTATTTCCTCGCCAACCGTCTACAAAATCCCTTCGTAGGAGGAAACTAGAGCAGGCTAAAAAAGGGCTCTCCACCTCCAAGAAAACAAGCAATGTGGCTCAGTCTGTGATGAAACCACCGTAGTTCTTCGGAAGACTGCAGCCGCGACCATGTGGTGCAGCTGCTGGTAGCAGAATCAGCATTGAACGATGAGCTGCTGACGCTTGAGTCCCAGGCATCAAAGGATATACATGGTGGGGAAAAGAAGTGTCTGGTGCTGAAGTGTTTAGCGGGGAGGTATAGTCAAGTGGGGCAAACTTTGGAAAAGAAGCAGGAAGGTCCAGCTGTCATTGCATACAAAGCAATTCCTCCAGAAGATGGTCCGAATGGTGGTGATAGTTGAGAAAAAGGCCAAGGGCAGCCATTCCTCACCATCGCCACGTTCAGTCGATGATGATGCCAGTGACCCACCGGGCCACGGACTGCAGTATAAGGGAGAAGCAAGAATCACTGCGAACTCCACAGAAGACAATAGCTCGGCTGCTGTTAGCCCTGTGAGTGGAAACGTGACTCAGGAGCAACACAGGCACAGCACTAAGCAAACAGCATCTGTGGCACCCATCAATGCAATTTCCCCTGCAAGAAAAGTAAATCAAGGCGGAGTAGGGCAAGCAGTCAAAGTGGAACTGGAAGCACAGTGGCAGCAAGAGACAGCAGTCTAACAAAGCCGGCGGCCTGAGGTTATTCCATGCTCCCCACTACAGAATCTGCCTGTGCTACCACGAAACTTCGAAGCTCTTTCCCTGACTTTACCAGGCTGTAAAAGCCCACATGAAGGGCCTGGGATATTCTTTCACTATTGATAAGACCAATGTCCACATTTAAATCTTTATCCTCAAAAAAGATGGACATCATTTGGAGCTGGCCATAAATGATGGCACTGGGTGACTGTGGAAAATAATCAGTGATGGGAACCATGTGTTCATCAGGAAAAGAGCCAAAACGGGTCTGCTTCTGAAACCCTTTTTAACGGGGCAGTGCTGATGTTCGAAGTAGAAGCTGATGATGCCATGCTCAAGATGTGAGTATGGGATCAAGCTCGATGCCACACATACTCTCCTCCTCCAGGTGGTATAGGCATGTCTCCTCTGCTTTATCTTGGTCATCATTTACTCTGGCATTCACCCCTGCATGCAGCAGGTCTGGTAGCACACGTTCATAGTCTAGAACTCAGAACCAGTCCAGCATCAAGACTGATTGATGGACTCCCAAGTGTGATGAATCGCCAACTGCCAACTGGCAAAATGATGCGGGTCATTCCATCTCTAAAAGGGACATCGGCTAATCAGATTCCCCTTTCATAAGCTCCGTGCCATAAGCATAGTGTGTGCTTGCGCCTTGATGCATCAGCCTCCTGATTCACAGCGCCTGATCTACCAATGGCACAGTCAACAAAATCGATGACCCTTGGAAAAAAAAAATAATAATAAATGAAAGCACTTTATCCATTTCATGAAAATGGATTAATGAATATGCAATAAATTTAAAAAAAACTGTGCAGAATGTATTCTAATGTACACAAGTTTTAGGGAAAAAAAAGTCAAAATCACAAACACATAAACATGTAAATAAGCAGTTCAAATATCAATATTTCCTCTCTAACAACAGCTACTTGCATACCTCACCCTCAATCACACAATCACCTAAAAAGGCTCAACGCCAAAGAATTCAAAACATCAAAATAACAATAACTAGCGGTGCTGAATCCTGGCTGGCATTGGCTTTCTTTCTACTGCTCAATGCTCAACAAATTAACCCCCCTGGCCCCCATGCCCAATACATCTGTTGGGAACTAAAGGTCACATGGAAAAATACCAATCAAAAATGCTAAAAGCTTGACCAACTCGAGTTTTGGATAGGTCAATTTCAATTCATGGGAACCTCTGCCTTCATCAGGGCCACCATACACAGTTTCATGCAAGAATCGGTTCTGTCAGAAAGAAAAATTCAAAGAAAAGACAAAAAGGGAAAGAATAACACAATGAAAACTGTGATGTTCGGGAAATTGCATCTTTGAACACATCCACCCTGGTACATGCAAGTGAACTTTCGCATGCCATGTCCTTGGATTAGTGTGCATAAACACTATGCACAAATCACCACTGTCTCAGCCCATTCCTCGTGTACCGCCAGCGGCCCCCAGGAGTGTGCACATGCCACAAACCTTGTGCCCACAGACCTCACCTATGGTGCAATTAATCTTCCGAGCCACAGCTGTAGCTACCCGCTGTGCAACCAATGCCACAACTACTAATTGCCCAAAAATATTGCTGTCTTGCAGCACCTGTGAAATTTCTTGTGCTGAATAAATGTGTTCAATGTCGAAGCCGCCACTGGGACCAGTGGAATAATTCTGAATCTTTTGGTCCTGTCACTCATATGAACCTGTATGAACCTGGGAGAGACCTTGACTGCGGGTGGCCTGGGTGGAAGCTGTTACTTCCCGGTACCCGCCACGTTCCCATATCATAACGTATGTTACCACTTACCCCATGGGGTCCAGGGGATATAAATTCTTCCTTCCTGTCACAACCATGAAACCTCTTTCACTGCTGTCAACAAATGAACCGGCAGCCGATTTCTACACCGTGCCTGCGGGCAGACTCAGCCGCGTGCTGCGTCGAATAAATCACGTTTGCTAAACACACCCCAAAGTCAGGGAAAAGTGTGAACAAAGGGGATGGAAAAGAAGGGGACACGATTGGTAAACGTAAAAAGTGACCTTTTGTTTGAAAGAGTGATCTGTCTGCATTCGCACGTTAGGAAAAGTGCAGACCTAGTTGCTAGATACTAAATGAGTCCTTTGGGCACGATACGGCTGCTACCTGAGTCTTCTACTAGTAAACACAACCATGGGGATACTGCGTTCTCCTGTTTTTGAGTTGCATGCATTCCCAGTACCTTTATCAGAGACTTCTGGCTTGGGCATGACTGCTGCCGTGTCCAGTGGCACAGAGCAGGTTCAGAGGTCACATGTGCCCTCTTGACAGTTTCAGTGACACCCAAATCTCTGCAGCTCAGAGGCTGCATTTAAAATATGCACCCCTCTTCCAAAAATGACATAAATCTGAAGATATTGTCCTGGTGGCACATAAAACTGTTTACAAAAACAAAAGTTGGACCAATGGAGGAGATGACACGGATTATTCAAAACATATTATTTCAAATTTTAATCAATAAACACATAGTACATTATTGTATGCAATGTTTTAAAACTATAAATAACAATTCATCATCATATACTTCACACATTCAACTTTCATCCACAATCCCAAATTCACTCATTCATTCAATCACTTCCTAAAAATCAGATTTTACTCATTACACATAATGTATTGTTCTCTTAATACATATATTTCCAAAACATAATTATCATGAATATTATCTAGCCCAGTTTTAACTTTCAGGTGTCATGTTTTTTCCGATCAATAAATTAACCAGAATGTCTTGTATAATCGTCAACACGTGTTTCGGTCCACATTTAACAGAACTTGCTGTCTTTCATTCTGGAGACCTTCTTCAGGACGTACAAACAATTGTGTCTGCCCTTGTGTTAGGAATGGTGTAAGTCAGTTTTCAATCTAAAAAACATACATAAAGTGCCATCAATATCCAGTGTCATCCCATATTTCTTTATTTTAATGACTATTATTGTCATGTGTGTATAACATATATCAACACACCCAACTACTCACCCCCATGTGTCAATTCACAGGAAGGCGAGTAGATGTATGGAACACATCCTTCACAGTGTCTATGGCTTAGTAAAGACCCTGCGAAACAAACAGAGATACATCTGAGTCCTCTGTATCAATTTCTACTCCTATTTCATAGTAAATGCTTGCACATGCATAGAATTCTAGACTTACAATTCTTTTGTATTGGTAGCCACAGCAGACGAATTGTCAACGTTCTCGTTATCTTGATATACGTCACAATTCTCCCGGCTCCACATACCTATAAGAGACAGAATATTCTGTTGTCTCTTATGTCATGTCTATCTGATTTTTTTATCTACTGTAAGCCCTCCAACTGGAGAAATATTCACTCACCCAAAGTCTTAAAAGGACTCTGTGAATTCCATGATGGGGTTCTGCCAGTCTATTCCTCAGAATCCATCATCATGGATACAGGTGCAGAAATCTGCTGGGATACAAATAAAATATCCACCATGATTTTTCTTTATTGTGGTCTACCATGTCTAGACATACTTAGTTGTTCATTTTGTTCACAACTGTAAATATAACCCATGCCTGAGTTAGGGTATAGTGATCAGCGTCTTTCAGAGTTATCCGGGCCACATTACATTGATTTTGCACATGTGACAGCCCTGGGGCCCAGTTCAGCTGTGGAAGGATTATTTGTATTCCTCCCAGACAAGGCCCACCCCTGTTCACTGACAGGGCTAGCCTTGGGGGATTGCTTCTCTTTGTTACTTTGTAAAGGGCAGGTAACACCCTTTCCCCCAGGACAGCCACTCCGTAGAATGCTGGCCTGGGAACAGAAACCAAGAGGCACACCAATTCACAGAGAGCCAGCCCTCAGACCACGTGGTTGCATTTCTAAAGGCCTTTGATCCTATTGAGAGGAGACACATCTGTGAGGAGTTAGGAATTAAACTCAAAAACAGAGGGTTCATAGTTTTGGTCCAAGACTTTTATTAAAACAAAAGGGGGTTGGGAAAATGCCTCTCTGTCCCTACACTAGAAGACTTTCCCTACCTAAAACCAAAGCTAAGGATTTCTCAGCGGCCAGAACATCCCAAACAAAAGCGGCCTGTGTCTAAAGTTCTATTCTGACCCTCACGTTCTAACAAAACATTTTTAAAGTGGCCTTGAGTAATGTATAAATGTTCAAAAAGAAAATGCGTAACTGCAACACCAAATGTTCCAAAGGATAGAGTTCCTTGCTCCAGAGGGTGATTCCCTTCCCCTGGATTCCTCTTCACTCTGGTTTCCATTCAGGATTATCAGTCTCTTGAGGATCAAAATGACTTGCGCACAAAACAACTTGACTCATGAGCTTTGTTGGGTTATGATACCTCGTGTACTCTCCTACCACGTTTCTTTTCTCCTTTCAAATATGTCCTCTGCCTTTTCTTGATTTGATCTGATCATGATTTCTTGAGTCAATTTCATTTGACACTTTATTAATCTTCATGCCTGATATGTTTTCCTTTCAGGGCTTTCTCATAAAGACATGTTCAAAATTAGCATCCACCTGGCATATTATCTTGCCAGAGGCGTTCTTTTATAAACACTCTTGCAACTTGCATCTGCCTAGTATACTATCCTGTCAGGGCTGTCTCATAAAGACACATGTTCAAAATTAGCATCCACCTGTTATACTATCTTGTCAGGGACGCTCTTTCATAAACACTCTTGCAACTTGCATCTGCCTGGTATACTCTCCTGTCAGGACTTCTTTGCATAGGGATTTGTTTAGACCTTCAAATTGCCTGCTATATTCTACTGCCAGGGATTTTGTTACATATGCACATTCTTGCACATTCAAACACACCTCTAAATTGCCTGGTACACTTTCCTGCCAGAGCTTTCCTAAACAAATGTGTAACTGTCTGCTACACTCTCCTGCCAGGGCTTTCTCAAAACATGCTTGTAATTGCCTGGTATTCTCCTCTGCCAGGGCTCCCTTAAACACACTTGCAACTGCCTGGTATTCTCTTCTCTAAGGGTTTTCTTAAATACACTTGCAACTGTCTGGTACTCTCTTCTGCCAAGGTTTTCTTAACCCCTTAAGTGCAAATCTATGCAAAAAGGACGAGCAGCAACTGTCTGGTATTCTCTTCTATGAGGGCTTACTTATGTGGGCTCTGCACATACTTCCTATATTGATAGTCTCTTACATGCACTTTTTAGGGTATTGGAATCCGCCTGGTATACAATTCTGCTAGGACTTCTTTCACATGTGTATGGCATACTCTTGTTCTGATTACTTTCCCCTTTTATAACAACGTTCACTTGCACATATTCTTTCAGTGGCTGTTTTATTCATGAGCGGTCTTTGGTATGTCTTTCAATGCACCGAGTGTCCACACTTTCCTTTCATTAGCTCACTGGTTCTTCCTGGCATATTTTGTCTCTCCCACGGTAAGCTGGCTGAAAGCATTTGCTGTCCTGCTCGCCGGTTCTGTTTCTCGGCTTCTCTGCTCTTTGCGGTTACGGCTGGGCTCTCTGGTGCCTTCCCAAACTCTGATAAGGTGAAAGCAATCTCCTAACACCAGCAAATGCCCAGAAGTCTTCTCTCGGATTTAGACGTCCCTGCAGCATGTTCTTCCTCAAGGTCTGCTTCCCTTCTCCTTCTTGATGAGCCGGTTGGCTCCACGGAACGCCTTCTAGTCCCTCAGTCCGTTCCGAGAGATGCAGTCATCTCCTGCCAGCAGCTCTCCCTGGTCAGCTGCTTCAGCTGTTTACATTTTTCCACTGTAGGTAAGTGCTCATAACAACTAGAGCGCAGCTTGTTCTTTTTGCATTGGGTGATCTGTATTACTCTAACCCTCTTCCTCGTCCCAGTATTCTCGTGCTTATGGGAATGGAAGTCCATTCTTTATGACTTGAATATGGAATTTAGGCAACGTTCTTAGTGGTTTTCAAAGGCAAGTCAGTTTTTGATGTGTTTTATACAGACCTGGTGAAAAGGTTTTTTAACACTTTTCCTAAGTGGATAAGGTGAGGTGTAACAATATGCCATTAAGGCATTAGATATGGGTGGAATATCCGCAGAAGAAAAAGGGGGATACCATGTCTCATCCAATGATGCCATGACACTGCCCCACAGGCTGCTCCCCCATGTGATCCTCCCTCATATAACTGCCCCCAGGTTCAGGATTAGGTAGGATGTCCGGTCAAAGGTTCGAATCCAAAAGGATCGAACGCCATAGGGTCGAGTAAATAGGACCTAAAACAAAAGGGTTGATTTTTTTAAAAAATATATATATTTTTTTGGGTTTCTGTATAGGATAAAAAAGTGGTTTTTACCACAAAAAAGGGGGCTTGGGGAGGGACCCCCAAAAAATAAATAAATAAATAAAATCGACCCTTTTGTTTTCGGTCCTTTTGATTCGATCCTTTGACCTATAACCATCAGGTAGTTGCTGCCGCCCCCTCGCCACATGGGGGAAGGTCCCCACCGGGAAATAAGTTATGGCACCATCAAATTCATCACAGAGCAGAGTTAGAATGAGCCTGAGAGGGATCTGCACAGTTTTGAGCTAGTTCTGCCATTTTGATTCTCCCTGCCTCTCTTTCTCTTTCTTGTCCCCTTCACTTCCTCTGGAGCAAAGAACTTTGTGTGTGACGTCATAAGGGAATCCACTCATTTCAAGAGCAGGAATTGGACCCCTACAGCAGGCTATCTGTAGTCCAATCAACTGGGGACCTTTCCCTACAAAGAAGGGGTCTTCCACCACTTCTTGGAATCATCTTGGGAATCATATGCACTCAACTTGAACCACCCTGAAGATTACACTGGACCTTTCCAAAGTCTTCCAGTTGTGAGGTGATGGCCGGTGTTCCAAGCCAGAGACTAGCTCTTCCCCTAACAATCCTGAGTGACCATTTGGGGTGATCTGATGCTTGAACAGGACCTGCCCCTCTGCCTGCCACAGCAGCACCCAGAACCTCACTGTGTTGGAAGATCACTGCATTTGTGTGCCAGCCTTCACCCTTGTCTGGGAGACTGAGAATAATTACCCATCTCTTCTGTGAGTCCCTGTAGTGGTACTCACAGCAACCTAAGAAGTCACCTGCTTCTGGAGCAAGGCCACCTCTCTGCCAGCCACAGCAGTACCCAGGACCTCACTGTGTTGGTGGACACTTGTGGTTGTGTACCAGCCTCCCCTGTGTTTGGGAGCCCGAGATCAATGACTCATCTTGTCCCTGTGCCCTTGCATTGGGGCTCACCACACCATGAAAGCGAAACAGCCGGTATCTTAGTATGCATTGCCATTGAACTGCTTGGAGCGTGTTTCAGAAAATGTTTTTGAACCAGCATGACCCTCCATTGCTACCTTTTGCTCTCTTCCAATCTTCGCACAGTCTCAAGAGCTCTAGTTCGGTGCTGCCGTACCACCAAGAACCACAAAGAAGGTACTATTGACTGCTAACTGCCCCTGTGGCTACTCTTTGGGCCCTTGAGACTTGTTTGGTCACTTTGAAGCCTTTTTGCTCACAAGCACATATCCTTTTTCAAGGGCATTGTTGCTTCTGCTTGCCTTTCACCCCTGATTCATTACCCAGAGTTCTGCATCTACTATCTTTGCTTATTCTGTGTTATTTCCTCAGGGGTGGGTTTTGTGAAGTATTTTGCTATTTAGTTATTATTGTACATGGTGTATTTCATTAAAAAACCAAGGAGCGTGGTCACACAGAGTTAATAGTAATATAAAGAACTTTTATAAATACTTTTGACTTCAATATGCAAACAAGGAGGGGATAGACTCAGTCAGTACAAAATTACATATTCATATTTTATTAATCAAATACATACAATGATATAAAAATGACAACACATAATAGATCATAAAACTAATGATGACATCCGAAGGTTTAGAAAAAACTTTACTATACAATGGTAGAAAAGCAAAGTCTTATCTAAATTGAGCCGATCCGTCCTACTTGCAACATAGCTGATAAGATGCTGCGGTCGTGAGTATACGATTAAATGCAGATACACCTGTAAACATAGCTTGTGTCAACGCAGTGCCTTACCTGAAGAATGGAAAAAAGCCACGAAACCCATGAAACGTCAGTGGAACGGGAAGCGCGGTCACCGGCTGTGGACTGTACGTGGCTCGTTCGACACAGGTATAAATACCATAGAGACGTAGATATTCGCATGTGCCGAGTGGACTGGTACAAAAGGTGTAACTACTAATGGCCTCAACAATCATGCCTAAGGCTAGACCATAATTATCTATGAAAAACAATCATATCTACATTGGTATGACCGACATTTTTTTGAATAAAATCATGAATATAGAAATGGGACTTAAGATGAACCATACCCAAACCCTAAATTGCTGGCCCATAACTGAAGGGACTCCGGATGGGCGTATTTTTTATTGAAAAGTCAAGGAGAACATATAGAGAAACTATAAAGCTATTGTAATGGAACCATTGGTTTGCTCAAAATTGTTTATTTTTTCATAGAACCTTGATTGGACATTCCTTTATTTTGGCCCACGTTACCACAAAAAGTAAAGGAGGTATATCTCTCGACTGTGCAGTTTTACCTTTACGATTGTGTTGACTCTTGGTTTGTAGAAGTGTGAGTGCTGAGTGGGTTTTTTAGCCTCTACCATACCGGTCTACATGTGCTAAGAAAAACCCTGAGAATGATGCCATCAGATGCCTCGCCTCCTTTCTGCCAAGACTCTGCCCATCCACGCTGCCCACATCAACAAACAAAAAAATCAACCTCAAAAGACACCAATCTGAGCGAGATTCACACATGTCTGCCCATACCTTGATGTGAATGGAGACTATCGGTCTGTTTATGGCCAATCACATCGAGGTCTGGAAGGCTTGGAAATCCCGGAGACTCCACACTCTTCCCAAGAGACCCAGAGAAGAGTGTAAAAACCCAGAGTCTCTGGGATAAACCCAGAGACTAGGCAGGTATGGCCTCTACTCGTCCTTACACTCCTGCAGGGCAGAAGTCAATTCATCACCAAAAGGCTCTGGGAATTTGTCAAAGCCATTTGTCAAAAATATCATGTAGCAAGCTGCACATATTTCTCAATAGTTGCAGTGCCTGATCATCACAGAACACTTTTCCTGACAATCAGGAAAGCAATGATTCGGACTGCATGCACACCATTCATACGACAATCGATTTGTGGACCAGTAAACAGGCAACAGACTATATGGCCAACATAGTACATTGGGCTTCTGCAGAGAAGGAGCCAAGTACCCCCACCTCAACTACTTCACCCATATTGCTTATATGTTGGGAGCCAGAGTGTGAGACACGTGTGGTACCACTAAGAATAGTGATACCTAGAGAATCTTGGAAGCCAGGTTCCCATTGAGAAAACCATATTTACATACGAGAAAATATGATGGCCATTCGAATGAAATCCCGGAAAAGAAGCAGAGAAAGTGAATGGCCAAGATGAATGGTGACGTCATGAGGAGTCGAGCTGACGTACATAGAAGAGATGCATAGACAAGAGAATACAGATATTCTATAAGGCATCAAGAAATTATCAAGGGTAAGTGACATCTTGGGACCAAGGTGAAGAGGCTTATGTCACAGAACTGACGAATATATCAAGCCAGTTTACATGTGTACAGATGCACAGAAACGCAAGCAGATGAAGTATTCTTGAGGTTAGCTTTATAGTGAATAGATTGCGACATGCGCCAACATATACATATATGCATAAATGAGTAAAGATTGGCAGGGTAATTCATAGAATTTAGCGCACAGGTGGCGAACGCGGCTGGCGCACAGTGTGCACATATGAATCTCTGCGCCAGCCGCGTGCGCTAAAGTCCATTTCCGCGCACAGCGTATTCATGGATTTCAGCATCTAAAACCAGCCGTTGTGCACAGTGGCGCAGCGACCCTGCAGCAGCGCCAGTTACGTCCCCAAGAACGCCCTCGCGCAAGGAAAAGGCATCAAAATCCCCAATCCAGCGCAAAGTGCTGCGCTAACCCTGTACCAGTTTACAGGGCCGCCACACAGCAAACGCCGAGCGGGGAACGTGTATCTCTGGGGTTCGCGTGAAGTTTCACACGCAATGGGCCCTGGGCGAGCGGGGTACGTGTATTTCGCGGGTGCGCATGAAGTTTCACATGCGATAGGCCCTGTGCGAGTGGGGTACGTGTATTTCTGGGGTTCGCGTGAAGTTTCACACGCGATAGGCCCTGTGCGAGTGGGGTACGTGTATTTCTGGGGTTCGCATGAAGTTTCACACGCGATAGGCCCTGTGCGAGTGGGGTACGTGTATTACTGGGGTTTGCGGGAAGTTGCATACGTGATTGGATCCGGGTAAGTGTATTTCAGGGGTGCGCGGGAAGTTTCACATGTGATAGGCCCTGTGCAAGTGGGGTACGTGTATTTCAGGGGTGCGCAGGAAGTTTCACACGCGATAGGCCCTGTGCGAGTGGGCTAGGTGTATTTCAGGGGTGCGTGGGAAGTTTCACACGCGATAGGCCCTGTGCTACTGAGGTACGTGTATTACTGGGGTTCGCGGGAAGTTTCAAACATGATTGGATCGGGTACATGTATTTCGGGGGTGCGCGTGAAATTTCACACGCGATTGGCTCTGTGCGAGTGGGGTACGTGTGTAACTGGGGTTCGCGGGAAGTTTCACACGCGATTTGAGCAGGTTACGTGTATTTCTGGGGTTCGCGTGAAGTTTCAAACGCGATGGGCCCTGTGCGAGTGGGGTACGTGTATTCCTGGGGTTCGCGTGAAGTTTCACACGCGATAGGCCCTGTGCGAGTGGGGTACGTGTATTACTGGGGTGCGTGTGACGTTTCACACGCGATTGGCCCTGTGCGAGTGGGGTACGTGTATAACTGGGGTTCGCGGGAAGTTTCACACGCGATTTGAGCAGGTTATGTGTATTTCTGGGGTTCGCGTGAAGTTTCACAAGCGATGGGCCCTGGGAGAGCGGGGTATGTGTATTTCTGGGGTTCGCGTGAAGTTTCACACGCGATAGGCCCTGTGCGAGTGGGGTACATGTATTACTGGGGTGCGCATGAATTTTCACACACGATTGGCCCTGTGCGAGTGGGGTACGTGTATAACTGGGGTTCGCAGGAAGATTCACACGCGATTTGAGCAGGTTACGTGTATTTCTGGGGTTCGCGTGAAGTTTCACACGCGATGGGCCCTGTGCGAGTGGGGTACGTGTATTTCTGGGGTTAGTGTGAAGTTTCACACGCGATAGGCCCTGTGCGAGTGGGGTACGTGTATTACTGGGGTTCGCGGGAAGTTTCACACGTGATTGGATCCAGGTAGTTGTATTTCAGGGGTGCGCGGGAAGTTTCAGACGCGATTGGCCCTGTGCAGTGGGGTACGTGTATTCCTGGAGTGCGTGGGAAGTTTCACGCGTGATTTTGCTGTCAGAGCGGGGTATGTGAATTTCGGGGGTGCGCGGGGATTCCTACACATGAATTGGCAGTGTGGGTCCTCCCAGGTGTTACCTCTACACCTTCCACAGCCCCTGCAGGCAGCCCACACCACAGGGGACTACCCTGCACCCCTGGTCATGTCATCAACCATGGGCATGCCCCCCAGCCAAGCCACTTGTCAGCTTGCACCACTGATCACCAACTCATGTCCCCTTGGACCCCCACCCCCCAGCAGTCAGGGGCACCTGCCAGCAGGCCCCCACTCATGTCCCCCAGCACCCCCACCCCCCAACAGTCAGGGGCACCTGCCAGGAGGCCCCCACTCATGTCCCCCTGCACCCCCACCCCCCAGCAGTCAGAAGCACCTGCCAGCAGGCCCCCAATCATGTCCCACTTATGACCCCCAGCACCACCACCCCCCAGCAGTCAGAGGCACCTGCCAGCAGGCCCCCACTCATGTCCCCTTGCACCCCCACCCCCCAGCAGTCAGGGGCACCTGCCAGCAGGCCCCCACTCATGTCCCCCAGCACCCCCACACCCCAGCAGTCAGGGGCACCTGCCAGGAGGCCCCCACTCATGTCCCACTCATGTCCCCCTGCACCCCCACCCCCCAGCAGTCAGGGGCACCTGCCAGCAGGCCCCCACTCATGTCCCTCTCATGTCCCCGAGCACCCCCACCCCCACCAGTCTGGGGCACCTGCCAGCAGGCCCCCACTCATGTCCCCTTGCACCCCCACCCCCCAGCAGTCTGGGGCACCTGCCAGCAGGCCCCCACTCATGTTCCACTCATGTCCCCCTGCACCCCCACCCCCCAGCAGTCAGGGGCACCTGCCAGCAGGCCCCCACTCATGCCCCCTTGTACCCCCACCCCCCAGCAGTCAGGGGCACCTGCCAGCAGGCCCCCACTCATGTCCCCCAGCACCACCACCCCCCAGCAGTCAGGGGCACCTGCCAGCAGGCCCCCAATCATGTCCCACTCATGTCACCCTGCACCCCCACCCCCCAGCCGTCAGGGGCACCTGCCAGCAGGCCCCCACTCATGTCCCCCAGCACCACCACCCCCAGCAGTCAGGGGCACCTGCCAGCAGGCCCCTACTCATGTCCCACTCATGTCCCCCTGCACCCCCACCCCCAGCAGTCTGGGGCACCTGCCAGCAGGCCCCCACTCATGTCCCCTTGCACCCCCACCCACCAGCAGTCAGGGGCACCTGCCAGCAGGCCCCCACTCATGTCCCACTCATGTCCCCCTGCACCCCCATCCCCCAGCAGTCAGGGGCACCTGCCAGCAGGCCCCCACTCACGTCCCCCAGCACCTCCACCCCCCAGCAGTCAGGGGCACCTGCCAGCAGGCCCCCACTCATGTCCCCCTGCACCCCCACCCCCCAGCAGTCAGGGGCACCTGCCAGCAGGCCCCCAATCATGTCCCACTCATGTCCCCCTGCACCCCCACCCCCCAGCAGACTGGGGCACCTGCCAGCAGGCCCCCACTCATGTCCCCTTGCACCCCCACCCCCCAGCAGTCAGGGGCACCTGCCAGCAGGCCCCCACTCACGTCCCCCATCACCCCCACCCCCCAGCAGTCAGGGGCACCTGCCAGCAGGCCCCCACTCATGTCCCCTTGCACCCCCACCCCCCAGCAGTCAGGGGCACCTGCCAGCAGGCCCCCACTCATGTCCACCAGCACCCCCACCCCCCAGCAGTCAGGGGCACCTGCCAGCAGGCCCCTACTCATGTCCCACTCATGTCCCCCTGCACCCCCACCCCCCAGCAGTCAGGGGCACCTGCCAGCAGGCCCCCACTCATGTCCCACTCATGTACCCCAGCACCACCACCCCCCAGCAGTCTGGGGCACCTGCCAGCAGGCCCCCACTCATGTCCCCTTGCACCCCCACCCACCAGCAGTCTGGGGCACCTGCCAGCAGGCCCCCACTCATGTCCACCAGCACCCCCACCCCCCAGCAGTCTGGGGCACCTGCCAGCAGGCCCCCACTCATGTCCACCAGCACCCCCACCCCCCCAGCAGTCAGGGGCACCTGCCAGCAGGCCCCCACTCATGTCCCACTCATGTCCCCCTGCACCCCAACCCCCCAGCAGTCAGGGGCACCTGCCAGCAGGCCCCCACTCATGTCCCACACATGACCCCCAGCACCCCCACCCCCCAGCAGTCAGGGGTACCTGCCAGCAGGCCCCCACTCATGTCCCCTTGCACCCCCACCCCCCAGCAGTCGGGGGCACCTGCCAGCAGGCCCCCACTCATGTCCACCAGCACCCCCACCCCCAGCAGTCTGGGGCACCTGCCAGCAGGCCCCCACTCATGTCCCACTCATATCCCCCAGCACCCCCACCCCCCAGCAGTCTGGGGTACCTGCCAGCAGGCCCCCACTCATGTCCCCTTGTACCCCCACCCCCCAGCAGTCAGGGGCACCTGCCAGCAGGCCCCCACTCATGTCCACCAGCACCCCCACCCCCCAGCAGTCAGGGGCACCTGCCAGCAGGCCCCCACTCATGTCCCACACATGACCCCCAGCACCCCCACCCCCCAGCAGTCAGGGGTACCTGCCAGCATGCCCCCACTCATGTCCCCTTGCACCCCCACCCCCCAGCAGTCGGGGGCACCTGCCAGCAGGCCCCCACTCAAGTCCCCCAGCACCCCCACCCCCCAGCAGTCAGGGGCACCTGCCAGCAGGCCCCCACTCATGTCCCTCTCATGTCCCCCAGCACCCCCACCCCCCAGCAGTCTCGGGCACCTGCCAGAAGGCCCCCACTCATGTCCCCTTGCACCCCCACCCCCCAGCAGTCTAGGGCACCTGCCAGCAGGCCCCCACTCATGTTCCACTCATGGCACCCTGCACCCCCACCCCCCAGCAGTCAGGGGCACCTGCCAGCAGGCCCCGACTCACGTCCCCCATCACCCCCACCCCCCAGCAGTCAGGGGCACCTGCCAGCAGGCCCCTACTCATGTCCCACCCATGTCCCCCTGCACCCCCACCCCCCCCGCAGTCAGGGGCACCTGCCAGCAGGCCCCCACTCATGTCCCCCTGCACCCCCACCCCCCAGCAGTCAGGGGCACCTGCCAGCAGGCCCCCACTCATGTCCCACTCATGACCCCCAGCACCTCCACCCCCCAGCAGTCAGGGGTACCTGCCAGCAGGCCCCCACTCATGTCCCCTTGCACCCCCACCCCCCAGCAGTCAGGGGCACCTGCCAGCAGGCCCCCACTCATGTCCCTCTCATGTCCCCCAGCACCCCCACCCCCCAGCAGTCTGGGGCACCTGCCAGCAGGCCCCCACTCATGTCCCCTTGCACCCCCACCCCCCAGCAGTCTAGGGCACCTGCCAGCAGGCCCCCACTCATGTTCCACTCATGTCCCCCTGCACCCCCACCCCCCAGCAGTCAGGGGCACCTGCCAGCAGGCCCCCACTCAAGTCCCCCAGCACCCCCACCCCCCAGCAGTCAGGGGCACCTGTCAGCAGGCCCCCACTCATGTCCCCTTGCACCCCCACCCCCCAGCAGTCTGGGGCACCTGCCAGCAAGCCCCCACTCATGTCCCACTCATGTCCCCTTGCACCTCCACCCACCAGCAGTCTGGGGCACCTGCCAGCAGGCCCCCACTCATGTCCACCAGCACCTCCACCCCCAGCAGTCTGGGGCACCTGCCAGCAGGCCCCCACTCATGTCCCCTTGCACCTCCACACCCCAGCAGTCAGGGGCACCTGCCAGCAGGCCCCCACTCATGTCCACCAGCACCCCCACCCCCCAGCAGTCAGGGGCACCTGCCAGCAGGCCCTCACTCATGTCCCAGTCATATCCCCCTGCACCCCCACCCCCCAGCAGTCAGGGGCACCTGCCAGCAGGCCCCCACTCATGTCCCACTCATGACCCCCAGCACCCCCACCCCCCAGCAGTCAGGGGCACCTGCCAGCAGGCCCTCACTCATGTCCCAGTCATATCCCCCTGCACCCCCACCCCCCAGCAGTCAGGGGCACCTGCCAGCAGGCCCCCACTCATGTCCCACTCATGACCCCCAGCAACCCCACCCCCCAGCAGTCAGGGGTACCTGCCAGCAGGCCCCCACTCATGTCCCCTTGCACCCCTACCCCCCAGCAGTCAGGGGCACCTGCCAGCAGGCCCCCACTCATGTCCACCAGCACCCCCACCCCCCAGCAGTCAGGGGCACCTGCCAGCAGGCCCCTACTCATGTCCCACTCATGTCCCTCTGCACCCCCACCCCCCAGCAGTCAGGGGCACCTGCCAGCAGGCCCCCACTCATGTCCCACTCATGTCCCCCAGCACCACCACCCCCCAGCAGTCTGGGGCACCTGCCAGCAGGCCCCCACTCATGTCCCCTTGCACCCCCACCTCCAGCAGTCAGGGGCACCTGCCAGCAGGCCCCCAATCATGTCCACCAGCATCCCCACCCCCCAGCAGTCAGGGGCACCTGCCAGCAGGCCCCCACTCATGTCCCACTCATGTCCCCCTGCACCCCCACCCCCCAGCAGTCAGGGGCACCTGCCAGCAGGCCCCCACTCATGTCCCACACATGGCCCCCAGCACACCCACCCCCCAGCAGTCAGGGGTACCTGCAGCAGGCCCCCACTCATGTCCCCTTGCACCCCCACCCCCCAGCAGTCAGGGGCACCTGCCACCAGGCCCCCACTCATGTCGCCCAGCACCCCCACCCCCCAGCAGTCAGGGGCACCTGCCAGCAGGCCCCCACTCATGTCCCTCTCATGTCCCCCAGCACCCCCACCCCACAGCAGTCTCGGGCACCTGCCAGCAGGCCCCCACTCATGTTCCACTCATGGCACCCTGCACCCCCACCCCCCAGCAGTCAGGGGCACCTGCAAGCAGGCCCCCACTCACGTCCCCCATCACCCCCACCCCCCAGCAGTCAGGGGCACCTGCCAGCAGGCCCCCACTCATGTCCCCTTGCACCCCCACCCCCCAGCAGTCAGGGGCACCTGCCAGCAGGCCCTCACTCATGTCCACCAGCACCCCCACCCCCCAGCAGTCAGGGGCACCTGCCAGCAGGCCCCTACTCATGTCCCACTCATGTCCCCCTGCACCCCCACCCCCCGCAGTCAGGGGCGCCTGCCAGCAGGCCCCCACTCATGTCCCACTCATGTCCCCCAGCACCACCACCCCCCAGCAGTCTGGGGCACCTGCCAGCAGGCCCCCACTCATGTCCCCTTGCACCCCCACCCACCAGCAGTCTGGGGCACCTGCCAGCAGGTCCCCACTCATGTCCCCCAGCACCCCCACCCCCTAGCAGTCTAGGGCACCTGCCAGCAGGCCCCCACTCATGTCCCACTCATGTCCCCTTGCACCCCCACCCACCAGCAGTCTGGGGCACCTGCCAGCAGGCCCCCACTCATGTCCAAAAGCATCCCCACCCCCCAGCAGTCAGGGGCACCTGCCAGCAGGCCCCCACTCATGTCCCACTCATGTCACCCAGCACCCCCACCCCCCAGCAGTCTGGGGCACCTGCCAGCAGGCCCCCACTCATGTCCCCTTGCACCCCCACCCCCCAGCAGTCAGGGGCACCTGCCAGCAGGCCCCCACTCATGTCCCCCAGCACCCTCACCCCCCAGCAGTCAGGGGCACCTGCCAGCAGGCCCCCACTCATGTCCCTCTCATGTCCCCCAGCACCCCCACCCCCCAGCAGTCTGGGGCACCTGCCAGCAGGCCCCCACTCATGTCCCCTTGCACCCCCACCCCCCAGCAGTCTAGGGCCCTGCCAGCAGGCCCCCACTCATGTTCCACTCATGTCCCCCTGCACCCCCACCCCCCAGCAGTCAGGGGTACCTGCCAGCAGGCCCCCACTCATGTCCCCCAGCACCCCCACCCCCCAGCAGTCAGGGGCACCTGCCAGCAGGCCCCCACTCATGTCCCACTCATGACCCCCAGCACCCCCAACCTCCAGCAGTCAGGGGTACCTGCCAGCAGGCCCCCACTCATGTCCCCTTGCACCCCCACCCCCCAGCAGTCAGGGGCACCTGCCAGCAGGCCCCCACTCATGTCCCCCAGCACCCCCACCCCCCAGCAGTCAGGGGCACCTGCCAGCAGGCCTCCACTCATGTCCCTCTCATGTCCCCCAGCACTCCCACCCCCCAGCAGTCTGGGGCACCTGCCAGAAGGCCCCCACTCATGTCCCCTTGCACCCCACCCCCCAGCAGTCTAGGGCACCTGCCAGCAGGCCCCCACTCATGTTCCACTCATGTCCCCCTGCACCCCCACCCCCCAGCAGTCAGGGGTACCTGCCAGCAGGCCCCCACTCAAGTCCCCCAGCACCCCCACCCCCCAGCAGTCAGGGGCACCTGTCAGCAGGCCCCCACTCATGTCCCTTTGCACCCCCACCCCCCAGCAGTCTGGGGCACCTGCCAGCAGGCCCCCTATCATGTCCCACTCATGTCCCCTTGCACCCCCACCCACCAGCAGTCTGGGGCACCTGCCAGCAGGCCCCCACTCATGTCCACCAGCACCCCCACCCCCAGCAGTCAGGGGCACCTGCCAGCAGGCCCCCACTCATGTCCCACTCATGTCCCCCAGCACCCCCACGCCCCAGCAGTCTGGGGCACCTGCCAGCAGGCCCCCACTCATGTCCCCTTGCACCCCCACCCCCCAGCAGTCAGGGGCACCTGCCAGCAGGCCCCCACTCATGTCCACCAGCACCCCCACCCCTCAGCAGTCAGGGGCACCTGCCAGCAGGCCCCCACTCATGTCCCACTCATGTCCCTCTGCACCCCCACCCCCCAGCAGTCAGGAGCACCTGCCAGCAGGCCCCCACTCATGTCCCACTCATGACCCCCAGCACCCCCACCCCCCAGCAGTCAGGGGTACCTGCCAGCAGGCCCCCACTCATGTCTCCTTGCACCCCCACGCCCCAGCAGTCAGGGGCACCTGCCAGCAGGCCCCCACTCATGTCCCCCAGCACCCCCACCCCCCAGCAGTCAAGGGCACCTGCCAGCAGGCCCCCACTCATGTCCCTCTCATGTCCCCCAGCAGTCTGGGGCACCTGCCAGCAGGCCCCCACTCATGTCCCCTTGCACCCCCACCCCCCAGCAGTTTAGGGCACCTGCCAGCAGGCCCCCACTCATGTTCCACTCATGTCCCCCTGCACCCCCAACCCCCCAGCAGTCAGGGGCACCTGCCAGCAGGCCCCCACTCAAGTCCCCCAGCACCCCCACCCCCCAGCAGTCAGGGGCACCTGTCAGCAGGCCCCCACTCATGTCCCCTTGCACCCCCACCCCCCAGCAGTCAGGGGCACCTGCCAGCAGGCCCCCACTCATGTCCCCCAGCACCCGCACTGCCCAGAAGTCAGGGGCACCTGCCAGCAGGCCCCTTCTCATGTCCCACTCATGTCCCCCTGCACTCCCACCCCCCAGCAGTCAGGGGCACCTGCCAGCAGGCCCCCACTCATGTCCCACTCATGTCCCCCAGCACCCCCACGCCCCAGCAGTCTGGGGCACCTGCCAGCAGGCCCCCACTCATGTCACCTTGCACCCCCACCCACCAGCAGTCAGGGGCACCTACCAGCAGGCCCCCACTCATGTCCCCCAGCACCCCCACCCCCCAGCAGTCAAGGGCACCTGCCAGCAGGCCCCCACTCATGTCCCTCTCATGTCCCCCAGCACCCCCACCCCCCAGCAGTCTGGGGCACCTGCCAGCAGGCCCCCACTCATGTCCCCTTGCACCCCCACCCCCCAGCAGTTTAGGGCACCTGCCAGCAGGCCCCCACTCATGTTCCACTCATGTCCCCTTGCACCCCCACCCACCAGCAGTCTGGGGCACCTGCCAGCAGGCCCCCACTCATGTTCCACTCATGTCCCCTTGCACCCCCACCCACCAGCAGTCTGGGGCACCTGCCAGCAGGCCCCCACTCATGTCCACCAGCACCCCCACCCCCAGCAGTCAGGGGCACCTGCCAGCAGGCCCCCACCCATGTCCCACTCATGTCCCCCAGCACCCCCACGCCCCAGCAGTCTGGGGCACCTGCCAGCAGGCCCCCACTCATGTCCCCTTGCACCCCCACCCCCCAGCAGTCAGGGGCACCTGTCAGCAGGCCCCCACTCATGTCCACCAGCACCCCCACCCCCCAGCAGTCAGGGGCACCTGCCAGCAGGCCCCCACTCATGTCCCACTCATGTCCCCCTGCACCCCCACCCCCCAGCAGTCAGGAGCACCTGCCAGCAGGCCCCCACTCATGTCCCACTCATGACCCCCAGCACCCCCACCCCCCAGCAGTCAGGGGTACCTGCCAGCAGGCCCCCACTCATGTCCCCTTGCACCCCCACCCCCCAGCAGTCAGGGGCACCTGCCAGCAGGCCCCCACTCATGTCCCCCAGCACCCCCACCCCCCAGCAGTCAGGGGCACCTGCCAGCAGGCCCCCACTCATGTCCCTCTCATGTCCCCCAGCACCCCCACCCCCCAGCAGTCTGGGGCACCTGCCAGCAGGCCCCCACTCATGTCCCCTTGCACCCGCACTGCCCAGAAGTCAGGGGCACCTGCCAGCAGGCCCCTACTCATGTCCCACTCATGTCCCCCTGCACCCCCAACCCCCCAGCAGTCAGGGGCACCTGCCAGCAGGCCCCCACTCAAGTCCCCCAGCACCCCCACCCCCCAGCAGTCAGGGGCACCTGTCAACAGGCCCCCACTCATGTCCCCTTGCACCCCCACCCCCCAGCAGTCAGGGGCACCTGCCAGCAGGCCCCCACTCATGTCCCCCAGCACCCGCACTGCCCAGAAGTCAGGGGCACCTGCCAGCAGGCCCCTACTCATGTCCCACTCATGTCCCCCTGCACCCCCACCCCCCAGCAGTCAGGGGCACCTGCCAGCAGGCCCCCACTCATGTCCCACTCATGTCCCCCAGCACCCCCACGCCCCAGCAGTCTGGGGCACCTGCCAGCAGGCCCCCACTCATGTCACCTTGCACCCCCACCCACCAGCAGTCAGGGGCACCTACCAGCAGGCCCCCACTCATGTCCCACTCATGTCCCCCTGCACCCCCACCCCCCAGCAGTCAGGGGCACCTGCCAGCAGGCCCCCACTCATGTCCCCCTGCACCCCCACCCCCCAGCAGTCAGGGGCACCTGCCAGCAGGCCCCCACTCATGTCCCCCTGCACCCCCACCCCCCAGCAGTCAGGGGCACCTGCCAGCAGGCCCCCACTCATGTCCCACTCATGTGCCCCTGCACCCCCACCCCCCAGCAGTCAGGGGCACCTGCTAGCAGGCCCCCACTCATGTCCCTCTCATGTCCCCCAGCATCCCCACCCCCCCCACCCCCCAGCAGTCTGGGGCACCTGCCAGCAGGCCCCCACTCATGTCCCCCTGCACCCCAACCCCCCAGCAGTCTGGGGCACCTGCCAGCAGGGGCCCACTCATGTTCCACTCATGTCCCCCTGCACCCCCACCCCCCAGCAGTCAGGGGCACCTGCCAGCAGGCCCCCACTCACGTCCCCCAGCACCCCCACCCCACAGCAGTCAGGGGCACCTGCCAGCAGGCCCCCACTCATGTCCCCTTGCACTCCCACCCCCCAGCAGTCAGGGACACCTGCCAGCAGGCCCCCACTCATGTCCACCAGCACCCCCACCCCCCAGCAGTCAGGTGCACCTGCCAGCAGGCCCCCACTCATGTCCCACTCATGTCCCCTTGCACCCCCACCCACCAGCAGTCAGGGGCACCTACCAGCAGGCCCCACTCATGTCCCACTCATGTCCCCCTGCACCCCCACCCCCCAGCAGTCAGGGGCACCTGCCAGCAGGCCCCCACTCATGTCCCCCTGCACCCCCACCCCCCCACCCCCCAGCAGTCTGGGGCACCTGCCAGCAGGCCCCCACTCATGTCCCCCTGCACCCCTGCACCCCAACCCCCCAGCAGTCTGGGGCACCTGCCAGCAGGCCCCCACTCATGTTCCACTCATGTCCCCCTGCACCCCCACCCACCAGCAGTCAGGGGCACCTGCCAGCAGGCCCCCACTCACGTCCCCCAGCACCCCCACCCCCCAGCAGTCAGGGGCACCTGCCAGCAGGCCCCCACTCATGTCCCCTTGCACCCCCACCCCCCAGCAGTCTAGGGCACCTGCCAGCAGGCCCCCACTCATGTTCCACTCATGTCCCCCTGCACCCCACCCCCCAGCAGTTAGGGGCACCTGCCAGCAGGCCCCCACTCAAGTCCCCCAGCACCCCCACCCCCCAGCAGTCAGGGGCACCTGTCAGCAAGCCCCCACTCATGTCCCCTTGCACCCCCACCCCCCAGCAGTCCGGGGCACCTGCCAGCAGGCCCCCACTCATGTCCCCTTGCACCCCCACCCACCAGCAGTCAGGGGCACTTGCCAGCAGGCCCCCACTCATGTCCACCAGCACCCCCCAGCAGTCAGGGGCACCTGCCAGCAGGCAGCCACTCATGTCCCACTCATGTCCCCCAGCACCCCCACCCCCAGCAGTCTGGGGCACCTGCCAGCAGGCCCCCACTCATGTCCCCTTGCACCCCCACCCCCCAGCAGTCAGGGGCACCTGTCAGCAGGCCCCCACTCATGTCCACCAGCACCCCCAGCCCCCAGCAGTCAGGGGCACCTGCCAGCAGGCCCCCACTCATGTCCCACTCATGTCCCCCTGCACACCCACCCCCCAGCAGTCAGGGGCACCTGCCAGCAGGCCCCCACTCATGTCCCACTCATGACCCCCAGCACCTCCACCCCCCAGCAGTCAGGGGTACCTGCCAGCAGGCCCCCACTCATGTCCCCTTGCACCCCCACCCCCCAGCAGTCAGGGGCACCTGCCAGCAGGCCCCCACTCATGTCCCCCAGCACCCCCACCCCCCAGCAGTCAGGGGCACCTGCCAGCAGGCCCCCACTCATGTCCCTCTCATGTCCCCCAGCACCCCCACCCCCCAGCAGTCTGGGGCACCTGCCAGTAGGCCCCCCCCTCATGTCCCCTTGCACCCCCACCCCCCAGCAGTCTAGGACACCTGCCAGCAGGCCCCCACTCATGTTCCACTCATGTCCCCCTGTACCCCCACCCCCCAGCAGTCAGGGGCACCTGCCAGCAGGCCCCCACTCAAGTCCCCCAAGCACCCCCACCCCCCAGCAGTCAGGGGCACCTGTCAGCAGGCCCCCACTCATGTCCCCTTGCACCCCCACCCCCCAGCAGTCAGGGGCACATGCCAGCAGGCCCCCACTCATGTCCCCCAGCACCCCCACACCCCAGCAGTCAGGGGCACCTGCCAGCAGGCCCCTACTCTTGTCCCACTCATGTCCCCCTGCACCCTCACCACCCAGCAGTCAGGGGCACCTGCCAGCAGGCCCCCACTCATGTCCCACTCATGTCCCCCAGCACCCCCACGCCCCAGCAGTCTGGGGCACCTGCCAGCAGGCCCCCACTCATGTCCCCTTGCACCCCCACCCACCAGCAGTCAGGGGCACCTGCCAGCAGGCCCCCACTCATGTCCCACTCATGTCCCCCTGCACCCCCACCCCCCAGCAGTCAGGGGCACCTGCCAGCAGGCCCCCACTCATGTCCCCCAGCACCCCCACCCCCCAGCAGTCAGGGACACCTGCCAGCAGGCCCCCACTTATGTCCCCCTGCACCCCCACCCCCCAGCAGTCAGGGGCACCTGCCAGCAGGCCCCCACTCATGTCCCACTCATGTCCCCCTGCACCCCCACCCCCCAGCAGTCAGGGGCACCTGAGAGCAGGCCCTCACTCATGTCCCTCTCATGTCCCCCAGCACCCCCACCCCCCAGCAGTTTGGGGCACCTGCCAGCAGGCCCCCACTCATGTCCCCCTGCACCCCCACCCCCAGCAGTCTGGGGCACCTGCCAGCAGGCCCCCACTCATGTCCACCAGCACCCCCACCCCCCAGCAGTCAGGGGCACCTGCCAGCAGGCCCCTACTCATGTCCTACTCATGTCCCCCTGCACCCCCACCCCCCAGCAGTCAGGGGCACCTGCCAGCAGGCCCCCACTCATGTCCCACTCATGTCCCACAGCACCCCCACCCACCAGCAGTCTGGGGCCCCTGCCAGCAGGCCCCCACTCATGTCCCCTTGCACCCCCACCCACCAGCAGTCTAGGGCACCTGCCAGCAGGCCCCCACTCATGTCCCACTCATGTCCCCCTGCACCCCACCCCCCAGCAGTCAGGGGCACCTGCCAGCAGGCCCCCACTCATGTCCCCCAGCACCCCCACCCCCCACCAGTCAGGGGCACCTGACAGCAGGCCCCCACTCATGTCCCCCTGCACCCCCACCCCCCAGCAGTCAGGGGCACCTGCCAGCAGGCCCCCACTCACGTCCCCCAGCACCCCCACCCCCAGCAGTCAGGGGCACCTGCCAGCAGGCCCCCACTCATGTCCCCCTGCACCCCCACCCCCCAGCAGTCAGGGGCACCTGCCAGCAGGCCCCCACTCATGTCCCACTCATGTCCCCCTGCACCCCCACCCCCCAGCAGTCAGGGGCACCTGCCAGCAGGCCCCCACTCATGTCCCTCTCATGTCCCCCAGCACCCCCACCTCCCAGCAGTTTAGGGCACCTGCCAGCAGGCCCCCACTCATGTTCCACTCATGTCCCCCTGCACCCCCAACCCCCCAGCAGTCAGGGGCACCTGCCAGCAGGCCCCCACACAAGTCCCCCAGCACCCCCACCCCCCAGCAGTCAGGGGCACCTGTCAGCAGGCCCCCACTCATGTCCCCTTGCACCCCCACCCCCCAGCAGTCAGGGGCACCTGCCAGCCGGCCCCCACTCATGTCCCCCAGCACCCGCACTGCCCAGAAGTCAGGGGCACCTGCCAGCAGGCCCCTACTCATGTCCCACTCATGTCCCCCTGCACCCCCACCCCCCAGCAGTCAGGGGCACCTGTCAGCAGGCCCCCACTCATGTCCCACTCATGTCCCCCAGCACCCCCATGCCCCAGCAGTCTGGGGCACCTGCCAGCAGGCCCCCACTCATGTCACCTTGCACCCCCACCCACCAGCAGTCAGGGGCACCTACCAGCAGGCCCCCACTCATGTCCCACTCATGTCCCCCTGCACCCCCACCCCCCAGCAGTCAGGGGCACCTGCCAGCAGGCCCCCACTCATGTCCCCCAGCACCCCCACCCCCCAGCAGTCAGGGGCACCTGCCAGCAGGCCCCCACTCATGTCCCCCTGCACCCCCACCCCCCAGCAGTCAGGGGCACCTGAGAGCAGGCCCTCACTCATGTCCCTCTCATGTCCCCCAGCACCCCCACCCCCCAGCAGTTTGGGGCACCTGCCAGCAGGCCCCCACTCATGTCCCCCTGCACCCCCACCCCCCAGCAGTCTGGGGCACCTGCCAGCAGGCCCCCACTCATGTTCCACTCATGTCCCCCTGCACCCCCACCCCCCAGCAGTAAGGGGCACCTGCCAGCAGGCCCCCACTCACGTCCCCCAGCAACCCCACCCCCCAGCAGTCAGGGGCTTCTGCCAGCAGGCCCCCACTCATGTCCCCTTGCACCCCCACCCCCCAGCAGTCAGGGGCACCTGCCAGCAGGCCCCCACTCATGTCCACCAGCACCCCCACCCCCCAGCAGTCAGGGGCACCTGCCAGCAGGCCCCTACTCATGTCCTACTCATGTCCCCCTGCACCCCCACCCCCCAGCAGTCAGGGGCACCTGCCAGCAGGCCCCCACTCATGTCCCACTCATGTCCCACAGCACCCCCACCCACCAGCAGTCTGGGGCCCCTGCCAGCAGGCCCCCACTCATGTCCCCTTGCACCCCCACCCACCAGCAGTCTAGGGAACCTGCCAGTAGGCCCCCACTCATGTCCCACTCATGTCCCCCTGCACCCCACCCCCCAGCAGTCAGGGGCACCTGCCAGCAGGCCCCCACTCATGTCCCCCAGCACCCCCACCCCCCACCAGTCAGGGGCACCTGACAGCAGGCCCCCACTCATGTCCCCCTGCACCCCCACCCCCCAGCAGTCAGGGGCACCTGCCAGCAGGCCCCCACTCACGTCCCCCAGCACCCCCACCCCCAGCAGTCAGGGGCACCTGCCAGCAGGCCCCCACTCATGTCCCCCTGCACCCCCACCCCCCAGCAGTCAGGGGCACCTGCCAGCAGGCCCCCACTCATGTCCCACTCATGTCCCCCTGCACCCCCACCCCCCAGCAGTCAGGGGCACCTGCCAGCAGGCCCCCACTCATGTCCCTCTCATGTCCCCCAGCACCCCCACCTCCCAGCAGTTTAGGGCACCTGCCAGCAGGCCCCCACTCATGTTCCACTCATGTCCCCCTGCACCCCCAACCCCCCAGCAGTCAGGGGCACCTGCCAGCAGGCCCCCACTCAAGTCCCCCAGCACCCCCACCCCCCAGCAGTCAGGGGCACCTGTCAGCAGGCCCCCACTCATGTCCCCTTGCACCCCCACCCCCCAGCAGTCAGGGGCACCTGCCAGCAGGCCCCCACTCATTCCCCCAGCACCCGCACTGCCCAGAAGTCAGGGGCACCTGCCAGCAGGCCCCTACTCATGTCCCACTCATGTCCCCCTGCACCCCCACCCCCCAGCAGTCAGGGGCACCTGCCAGCAGGCCCCCACTCATGTCCCACTCATGTCCCCCAGCACCCCCATGCCCCAGCAGTCTGGGGCACCTGCCAGCAGGCCCCCACTCATGTCACCTTGCACCCCCACCCACCAGCAGTCAGGGGCACCTACCAGCAGGCCCCCACTCATGTCCCACTCATGTCCCCCTGCACCCCCACCCCCCAGCAGTCAGGGGCACCTGCCAGCAGGCCCCCACTCATGTCCCCCAGCACCCCCACCCCCCAGCAGTCAGGGGCACCTGCCAGCAGGCCCCCACTCATGTCCCCCTGCACCCCCACCCCCCAGCAGTCAGGGGCACCTGCCAGCAGGCCCCCACTCATGTCCCACTCATGTCCCCCTGCACCCCCACCCCCCAGCAGTCAGGGGCACCTGCTAGCAGGCCCCCACTCATGTCCCTCTCATGTCCCCCAGCATCCCCACCCCCACCCCCCAGCAGTCTGGGGCACCTGCCAGCAGGCCCCCACTCATGTCCCCCTGCACCCCAACCCCCCAGCAGTCTGGGGCACCTGCCAGCAGGCGCCCACTCATGTTCCACTCATGTCCCCCTGCACCCCCACCCCCCAGCAGTCAGGGGCACCTGCCAGCAGGCCCCCACTTACGTCCCCCAGCACCCCCACCCCACAGCAGTCAGGGGCACCTGCCAGCAGGCCCCCACTCATGTCCCCTTGCACTCCCACCCCCCAGCAGTCAGGGACACCTGCCAGCAGGCCCCCACTCATGTCCACCAGCACCCCCACCCCCCAGCAGTCAGGGGCACCTGCCAGCAGGCCCCCACTCATGTCCCACTCATGTCCCCTTGCACCCCCACCCACCAGCAGTCAGGGGCACCTACCAGCAGGCCCCCACTCATGTCCCACTCATGTCCCCCTGCACCCCCACCCCCCAGCAGTCAGGGGCACCTGCCAGCAGGCCCCCACTCATGTCCCCCTGCACCCCCACCCCCCCACCCCCCAGCAGTCTGGGGCACCTGCCAGCAGGCCCCCACTCATGTCCCCCAGCACCCCCACCCCCCACCAGTCAGGGGCACCTGCCAGCAGGCCCCCACTCATGTCCCCCTGCACCCCCACCCCCCAGCAGTCAGGGGCACCTGCCAGCAGGCCCCCACTCACGTCCCCCAGCACCCCCACCCCCAGCAGTCAGGGGCACCTGCCAGCAGGCCCCCACTCATGTCCCCCTGCACCCCCACCCCCCAGCAGTCAGGGGCACCTGCCAGCAGGCCCCCACTCATGTCCCACTCATGTCCCCCTGCACCCCCACCCCCCAGCAGTCAGGGGCACCTGCCAGCAGGCCCCCACTCATGTCTCTCTCATGTCCCCCAGCACCCCCACCTCCCAGCAGTTTAGGGCACCTGCCAGCAGGCCCCCACTCATGTTCCACTCATGTCCCCCTGCACCCCCAACCCCCCAGCAGTCAGGGGCACCTGCCAGCAGGCCCCCACTCAAGTCCCCCAGCACCCCCACCCCCCAGCAGTCAGGGGCACCTGTCAGCAGGCCCCCACTCATGTCCCCTTGCACCCCCACCCCCCAGCAGTCAGGGGCACCTGCCAGCAGGCCCCCACTCATGTCCCCCAGCACCCGCACTGCCCAGAAGTCAGGGGCACCTGCCAGCAGGCCCCTACTCATGTCCCACTCATGTCCCCCTGCACCCCCACCCCCCAGCAGTCAGGGGCACCTGCCAGCAGGCCCCCACTCATGTCCCACTCATGTCCCCCAGCACCCCCACGCCCCAGCAGTCTGGGGCACCTGCCAGCAGGCCCCCACTCATGTCACCTTGCACCCCCACCCACCAGCAGTCAGGGGCACCTACCAGCAGGCCCCCACTCATGTCCCACTCATGTCCCCCTGCACCCCCACCCCCCAGTAGTCAGGGGCACCTGCCAGCAGGCCCCCACTCATGTCCCCCAGCACCCCACCCCCCAGCAGTCAGGGGCACCTGCCAGCTGGCCCCCACTCATGTCCCCCTGCACCCCCACCACCCAGCAGTCAGGGGCACCTGCCAGCAGGCCCCCACTCATGTCCCACTCATGTCCCCCTGCACCCACACCCCCCAGCAGTCAGGGGCACCTGCTAGCAGGCCCCCACTCATGTCCCTCTCATGTCCCCCAGCATCCCCACCCCCCCCACCCCCCAGCAGTCTGGGGCACCTGCCAGCAGGCCCCCACTCATGTCCCCCTGCACCCCAACCCCCCAGCAGTCTGGGGCACCTGCCAGCAGGCGCCCACTCATGTTCCACTCATGTCCCCCTGCACCGCCACCCCCCAGCAGTCAGGGGCACCTGCCAGCAGGCCCCCACTTACGTCCCCCAGCACCCCCACCCCACAGCAGTCAGGGGCACCTGCCAGCAGGCCCCCACTCATGTCCCCTTGCACTCCCACCCCCCAGCAGTCAGGGACACCTGCCAGCAGGGCCCCACTCATGTCCACCAGCACCCCCACCCCCCAGCAGTCAGGGGCACCTGCCAGCAGGCCCCCACTCATGTCCCACTCATGTCCCCTTGCACCCCCACCCACCAGCAGTCAGGGGCACCTACCAGCAGACCCCCACTCATTTCCCACTCATGTCCCCCTGCACCCCCACCCCCCAGCAGTCAGGGGCACCTGCCAGCAGGCCCCCACTCATGTCCCCCTGCACCCCCACCCCCCCCCCCACCCCCCAGCAGTCTGGGGCACCTGCCAGCAGGCCCCCACTCAAGTCCCCCAGCACCCCCACCCCCCAGCAGTCAGGGGCACCTGTCAGCAAGCCCCCACTCATGTCCCCTTGCACCCCCACCCCCCAGCAGTCCGGGGCACCTGCCAGCAGGCCCCCACTCATGTCCCCTTGCACCCCCACCCACCAGCAGTCTGGGGCACCTGCCAGCAGGCCCCCACTCATGTCCACCAGCACCCCCACCCCCCAGCAGTCAGGGGCACCTGCCAGCAGGCACCCACTCATGTCCCACTCATGTCCCCCAGCACCCCCACCCCCAGCAGTCTGGGGCACCTGCCAGCAGGCCCCCACTCATGTCCCCTTGCACCCCCACCCCCCAGCAGTCAGGGGCACCTGCCAGCAGCCCCCCACTCATGTCCACCAGCACCCCCAGCCCCCAGCAGTCAGGGGCACCTGCCAGCAGGCCCCCACTCATGTCCCACTCATGTCCCCCTGCACACCCACCCCCCAGCAGTCAGGGGCACCTGCCAGCAGGCCCCCACTCATGTCCCACTCATGACCCCCAGCACCCCCACCCCCCAGCAGTCAGGGGTACCTGCCAGCAGGCCCCCACTCATGTCCCCTTGCACCCCCACCCCCCAGCAGTCAGGGGCACCTGCCAGCAGGCCCCCACTCATGTCCCCCAGCACCCCCACCCCCCAGCAGTCAGGGGCACCTGCCAGCAGGCCCCCACTCATGTCCCTCTCATGTCCCCCAGCACCCCCACCCCCCAGCAGTCTGGGGCACCTGCCAGTAGGCCCCCCCTCATGTCCCCTTGCACCCCCCAGCAGTCTAGGGCACCTGCCAGCAGGCCCCCACTCATGTTCCACTCATGTCCCCCTGCACCCCCACCCCCCAGCAGTCAGGGGCACCCGCCAGCAGGCCCCCACTCAAGTCCCCCAAGCACCCCCACCCCCCAGCAGTCAGGGGCACCTGTCAGCAGGCCCCACTCATGTCCCCTTGCACCCCCACCCCCCAGCAGTCAGGGGCACCTGCCAGCAGGCCCCCACTCATGTCCCCCAGCACCCCCACACCCCAGCAGTCAGGGGCACCTGCTAGCAGGCCCCTACTCTTGTCCCACTCATGTCCCCCTGCACCCTCACCACCCAGCAGTCAGGGGCACCTGCCAGCAGGCCCCCACTCATGTCCCACTCATGTCCCCCAGCACCCCCACGCCCCAGCAGTCTGGGGCACCTGCCAGCAGGCCCCCACTCATGTCCCCTTGCACCCCCACCCACCAGCAGTCAGGGGCACCTGCCAGCAGGCCCCCACTCATGTCCCACTCATGTCCCCCTGCACCCCCACCCCCCAGCAGTCAGGGGCACCTGCCAGCAGGCCCCCACTCATGTCCCCCAGCACCCCCATCCCCCAGCAGTCAGGGACACCTGCCAGCAGGCCCCCACTTATGTCCCCCTGCACCCCCACCCCCCAGCAGTCAGGGGCACCTGCCAGCAGGCCCCCACTCATGTCCCACTCATGTCCCCGTGCACCCCCACCCCCCAGCAGTCAGGGGCACCTGCCAGCAGGCCCTCACTCATGTCCCTCTCATGTCCCCCAGCACCCCCACCCCCCAGCAGTTTGGGGCACCTGCCAGCAGGCCCCCACTCATGTCCCCCTGCACCCCCACCCCCCAGCAGTCTGGGGCACCTGCCAGCAGGCCCCCACTCATGTTCCACTCATGTCCCCCTGCACCCCCACCCCCCAGCAGTAAGGGGCACCTGCCAGCAGGCCCCCACTCACGTCCCCCAGCACCCCCACCCCCCAGCAGTCAGGGGCACCTGCCAGCAGGCCCCCACTCATGTCCCCTTGCACCCCCATCCCCCACCAGTCAGGGGCACCTGCCAGCAGGCCCCCACTCATGTCCACCAGCACCCCCACCCCCCAGCAGTCAGGGGCACCTGCCAGCAGGCCCCTACTCATGTCCTACTCATGTCCCCCTGCACCCCCACCCCCCAGCAGTCAGGGGCACCTGCCAGCAGGCCCCCACTCATGTCCCACTAATGTCCCCCAGCACCCCCACCCACCAGCAGTCTGGGGCCCCTGCCAGCAGGCCCCCACCCATGTCCCCTTGCACCCCCACCCACCAGCAGTCTGGGGCCCCTGCCAGCAGGCCCCCACTCATGTCCCCCAGCACCCCCACCCCCCACCAGTCAGGGGCACCTGCCAGCAGGCCCCCACTCATGTCCCCCTGCACCCCCACCCCCCAGCAGTCAGGGGCACCTGCCAGCAGGCCCCCACTCACGTCCCCCAGCACCCCCACCCCCAGCAGTCAGGGGCACCTGCCAGCAGGCCCCCACTCATGTCCCCCTGCACCCCCACCCCCCAGCAGTCAGGGGCACCTGCCAGCAGGCCCCCACTCATGTCCCACTCATGTCCACCTGCACCCCCACCCCCCAGCAGTCAGGGGCACCTGCCAGCAGGCCCCCACTCATGTCCCTCTCATGTCCCCCAGCACCCCCACCTCCCAGCAGTCTGGGGCACCTGCCAGCAGGCCCCCACTCATGTCCCCTTGCACCCCCACCCCCCAGCAGTCAGGGGCACCTGCCAGCAGGCCCCCACTCATGTCCCACTCATGTCCCCCTGCACCCCCACCCCCCAGCAGTCAGGGGCACCTGCCAGCAGGCCCCCACTCATGTCCCTCTCATGTCCCCCAGCACCCCCACCCCTCAGCAGTCTGGGGCACCTGCCAGCAGGCCCCCACTCATGTTCCACTCATGTCCCCCTGCACCCCCACCCCCCAGCAGTCAGTGGCACCTGCCAGCAGGCCCCAACTCACGTCCCCAGCGACCCCACCCCCCAGCAGTCAGGGGCACCTGCCAGCAGGCCCCCACTCATGTCCCCTTGCACCCCCACCCCCCAGCAGTCAGGGGCACCTGCCAGCAGGCCCCCACTCATGTCCACCAGCACCCCCACCCCCCAGCAGTCAGGGGCACCTGCCAGCAGGCCCCCACTCATGTCCCACTCATGTCCCCCAGCACCCCCACCCACCAGCAGTCTGGGGCACCTGCCAGCAGGCCCCCACTCATGTCCCCTTGCACCCCCACCCACCAGCAGTCTGGGGCACCTGCCAGCAGGCCCCCACTCATGTCCCACTCATGTCCCCCTGCACCCCACCCCCCAGCAGTCAGGGGCACCTGCCACAGGCCCCCACTCATGTCCCCCAGCACCCCCACCCCCCAGCAGTCAGGGGCACCTACCAGCAGGCCCCCACTCATGTCCCCCTGCACCCCCACCACCCAGCAGTCAGGGGCACCTGCCAGCAGGCCCCCACTCATGTCTCCCTGCACCCCCACATCCCAGCAGTCAGGGGCACCTGCCAGCAGGCCCCCACTCATGTCCCACTCATGTCCCCCAGCACCACCACCCCCAGCAGTCAGGGGCACCTGCCAGCAGGCCCCCACTCATGTCCCCTTGCACCCCCACCCCCCAGCAGTCAGGGGCACCTACCAGCAGGCCCCCACTCATGTCCCACTTATGTCCCCCTGCACCCCCACCCCCCAGCAGTCATGGGCACCTACCAGCAGGCCCCCACTCATGTCCCTCTCATGTCCCCCAGCACCCCCACCTCCCAGCAGTCTGGGGCACCTGCCAGCAGGCCCCCACTCATGTCCCCTTGCACCCCCACCCCCCAGCAGTCAGGGGCACCTGCCAGCAGGCCCCCACTCATGTCCCACTCATGTCCCCCTGCACCCCCACCCCCCAGCAGTCAGGGGCACCTGCCAGCAGGCCCCCACTCATGTCCCTCTCATGTCCCCCAGCACCCCCACCCCTCAGCAGTCTGGGGCACCTGCCAGCAGGCCCCCACTCATGTTCCACTCATGTCCCCCTGCACCCCCACCCCCACCCCCCAGCAGTCAGTGGCACCTGCCAGCAGGCCCGAACTCACGTCCCCAGCGACCCCACCCCCCAGCAGTCAGGGGCACCTGCCAGCAGGCCCCCACTCATGTCCCCTTGCACCCCCACCCCCCAGCAGTCAGGGGCACCTGCCAGCAGGCCCCCACTCATGTCCACCAGCACCCCCACCCCCCAGCAGTCAGGGGCACCTGCCAGCAGGCCCCCACTCATGTCCCACTCATGTCCCCCAGCACCCCCACCCACCAGCAGTCTGGGGCACCTGCCAGCAGGCCCCCACTCATGTCCCCTTGCACCCCCACCCACCAGCAGTCTGGGGCACCTGCCAGCAGGCCCCCACTCATGTCCCACTCATGTCCCCCTGCACCCCACCCCCCAGCAGTCAGGTGCACCTGCCACAGGCCCCCACTCATGTCCCCCAGCACCCCCACCCCCCAGCAGTCAGGGGCACCTACCAGCAGGCCCCCACTCATGTCCCCCTGCACCCCCACCACCCAGCAGTCAGGGGCACCTGCCAGCAGGCCCCCACTCATGTCTCCCTGCACCCCCACATCCCAGCAGTCAGGGGCACCTGCCAGCAGGCCCCCACTCATGTCCCACTCATGTCCCCCAGCACCACCACCCCCAGCAGTCAGGGGCACCTGCCAGCAGGCCCCCACTCATGTCCCCTTGCACCCCCACCCCCCAGCAGTCAGGGGCACCTACCAGCAGGCCCCCACTCATGTCCCACTTATGTCCCCCTGCACCCCCACCCCCCAGCAGTCATGGGCACCGGCCAGCAGGCCCCCACTCATGTCCCCCAGCACCCCCACCCCCCAGCAGTTAGGGGCTCCTGCCAGTAGGCCCCCACTCATGTCCCCCTGCACCCCACCCCCCAGCAGTTAGGGGCACCTGCCCGCAGGCCCCCACTCATGTCCCCCTGCACCCCCACCCCCCAGCAGTCAGGGGCACCTGCCAGCAGGCCCCCACTCATGTCCCACTCATGTCCCCCAGCACCCCCACCCCCAGCAGTCAGGGGCACCTGCCAGCAGGCCCCCACTCATGTCCCCCAGCACCCCCACCCCCCAGCAGTTAGGGGCACCTGCCAGTAGGCCCCCACTCATGTCCCCCTGCACCCCCACCCCCCAGCAGTTAGGGGCACCTGCCAGTAGGCCCCCACTCATGTCCCCCTGCACCCCCACCCCCCAGCAGTCAGGGGCACCTGCCAGCAG
The DNA here is from genome assembly GCF_040938575.1 of Ambystoma mexicanum. Classification (NCBI taxonomy): domain Eukaryota; kingdom Metazoa; phylum Chordata; class Amphibia; order Caudata; family Ambystomatidae; genus Ambystoma; species Ambystoma mexicanum. The sequence continues at coordinate 293,482,777 of NC_090926.1, read as the reverse complement.
GCCCCCACTCATGTCCCCCTGCACCCCCACCCCCCAGCAGTCAGGGGCACCTGCCAGCAGGCCCCCACTCATGTCCCACTCATGTCCCCCTGCACCCCCACCCCCCAGCAGTCAGGGGCACCTGCCAGCAGGCCCCCACTCATGTCCCTCTCATGTCCCCCAGCACCCCCACCTCCCAGCAGTCTGGGGCACCTGCCAGCAGTCCCCCACTCATGTCCCCTTGCACCCCCACCCCCCAGCTGTCTGGGGCACCTGCCAGCAGGCCCCCACTCATGTTCCACTCATGTCCCCCTGCACCCCCACCCCCCAGCAGTCAGTGGCACCTGCCAGCAGGCCCCAACTCACGTCCCCAGCGACCCCACCCCCCAGCAGTCAGGGGCACCTGCCAGCAGGCCCCCACTCATATCCCCTTGCACCCCCACCTCCCAGCAGTCAGGGGCACCTGCCAGCAGGCCCCCACTCATGTCCACCAGCACCCCCACCCCCCAGCAGTCAGGGGCACCTGCCAGCAGGCCCCCACTCATGTCCCACTCATGTCCCCCAGCACCCCCACCCACCAGCAGTCTGGGGCACCTGCCAGCAGGCCCCCACTCATGTCCCCTTGCACCCCCACCCACCAGCAGTCTGGGGCACCTGCCAGCAGGCCCCCACTCATGTCCCACTCATGTCCCCCTGCACCCCACCCCCCAGCAGTCAGGGGCACCTGCCACAGGCCCCCACTCATGTCCCCCAGCACCCCCACCCCCCAGCAGTCAGGGGCACCTACCAGCAGGCCCCCACTCATGTCCCCCTGCACCCCCACCCCCCAGCAGTCAGGGGCACCTGCCAGCAGGCCCCCACTCATGTCTCCCTGCACCCCCACATCCCAGCAGTCAGGGGCACCTGCCAGCAGGCCCCCACTCATGTCCCACTCATGTCCCCCAGCACCACCACCCCCAGCAGTCAGGGGCACCTGCCAGCAGGCCCCCACTCATGTCCCCTTGCACCCCCACCCCCCAGCAGTCAGGGGCACCTACCAGCAGGCCCCCACTCATGTCCCACTTATGTCCCCCTGCACCCCCACCCCCCAGCAGTCATGGGCACCGGCCAGCAGGCCCCCACTCATGTCCCCCAGCACCCCCACCCCCCAGCAGTTAGGGGCTCCTGCCAGTAGGCCCCCACTCATGTCCCCCTGCACCCCCACCTCCCAGCAGTTAGGGGCACCTGCCCGCAGGCCCCCACTCATGTCCCCCTGCACCCCCACCCCCCAGCAGTCAGGGCCACCTGCCAGCAGGCCCCCACTCATGTCCCACTCATGTCCCCCAGCACCCCCACCCCCAGCAGTCAGGGGCACCTGCCAGCAGGCCCCCACTCATGTCCCCCAGCACCCCCACCCCCCAGCAGTTAGGGGCACCTGCCAGTAGGCCCCCACTCATGTCCCCCTGCACCCTCACCCCCCAGCAGTTAGGGGCACCTGCCCGCAGGCCCCCACTCATGTCCCCCTGCACCCCCACCCCCCATCAGTCAAGGGCACCTGCCAGCAGGCCCCCACTCATGTCCCCCAGCACCCCCACCCCCAGCAGTCAGGGGCACCTGCCAGCAGGCCCCCACTCATGTCCCCCAGCACTCCCACCCCACAGCAGTCAGGGGCACCTGCCAGCAGGCCCCTACTCATGTCCCCTTGCACCCCCAGCAGTCAGGGGCTCCTGACAGCAGTCCCCCACTCGTGTCCCCTTGAACCCCCAGCAGTCAGGGGCAACTGCCAGCAGGCCCCCACTCATGTCCCACTCATGTCCCCCTGCACCCCCACCACCCAGCAGTTAGGAGCACCTGCCAGCAGGCCCCCACTCATGTCCCACTCATGTCCCCCTGCACCCCCACCCCCCAGCAGTCAGGGGCTCCTGCCAGCAGGCCCCCACTCATGTCCCACTCATATCCCCCTGCACCCCCACCCCTCAGCAGTCAGGGGCACCTGCCAGCAGGCCCCCACTCATGTCCCACTCATGTCCCCCTGCACCCCCACCCCCCAGCAGTCAGGGGCACCTGCCAGCAGGCCCCTACTCATGTACCCCAGCACCCCCACCCCCCAGCAGTCAGGGGCACCTGCCAGCAGGCCCCCACTCATGTACCCCAGCACCCCCACCCCCCAGAAGTCAGGGGCACCTGCCAGCAGGCTCCCACTCATGTCCCCCAGCACCCCAGCCCCCAGCAGTCAGGGGCCCCTGCCAGCAGGCCCCCACCCATGTCCCCTTGCACCCCCACCCACCAGCAGTCTAGGGCACCTGCCAGCAGGCCCCCACTCATGTCCCACTCATGTCCCCCTGCACCCCACCCCCCAGCAGTCAGGGGCACCTGCCAGCAGGCCCCCACTCATGTCCCCCAGCACCCCCACCCCCCACCAGTCAGGGGCACCTGCCAGCAGGCCCCCACTCATGTCCCCCTGCACCCCCACCCCCCAGCAGTCAGGGGCACCTGCCAGCAGGCCCCCACTCACGTCCCCCAGCACCCCCACCCCCAGCAGTCAGGGGCACCTGCCAGCAGGCCCCCACTCATGTCCCCCTGCACCCCCACCCCCCAGCAGTCAGGGGCACCTGCCAGCAGGCCCCCACTCATGTCCCACTCATGTCCCCCTGCACCCCCACCCCCCAGCAGTCAGGGGCACCTGCCAGCAGGCCCCCACTCATGTCCCTCTCATGTCCCCCAGCACCCCCACCTCCCAGCAGTCAGTGGCACCTGCCAGCAGGCCCCAACTCACGTCCCCAGCGACCCCACCCCCCAGCAGTCAGGGGCACCTGCCAGCAGGCCCCCACTCATGTCCCCCTGCACCCCCACCCCCCAGCAGTCAGTGGCACCTGCCAGCAGGCCCCAACTCACGTCCCCAGCGACCCCACCCCCCAGCAGTCAGGGGCACCTGCCAGCAGGCCCCCACTCATGTCCCCTTGCACCCCCACCCCCCAGCAGTCAGGGGCACCTGCCAGCAGGCCCCCACTCATGTCCACCAGCACCCCCACCCCCCAGCAGTCAGGGGCACCTGCCAGCAGGCCCCCACTCATGTCCCACTCATGTCCCCCAGCACCCCCACCCACCAGCAGTCTGGGGCACCTGCCAGCAGGTCCCCACTCATGTCCCCTTGCACCCCCACCCACCAGCAGTCTGGGGCACCTGCCAGCAGGCCCCCACTCATGTCCCCCAGCACCCCCACCCCCCAGCAGTCAGGGGCACCTACCAGCAGGCCCCCACTCATGTCCCCCTGCACCCCCACCACCCAGCAGTCAGGGGCACCTGCCAGCAGGCCCCCACTCATGTCTCCCTGCACCCCCACATCCCAGCAGTCAGGGGCACCTGCCAGTAGGCCCCCACTCATGTCCCACTCATGTCCCCCAGCACCACCACCCCCAGCAGTCAGGGGCACCTGCCAGCAGGCCCCCACTCATGTCCCCTTGCACCCCCACCCCCCAGCAGTCAGGGGCACCTACCAGCAGGCCCCCACTCATGTCCCACTTATGTCCCCCTGCACCCCCACCCCCCAGCAGTCATGGGCACCGGCCAGCAGGCCCCCACTCATGTCCCCCAGCACCCCCACCCCCCAGCAGTTAGGGGCTCCTGCCAGTAGGCCCCCACTCATGTCCCCCTGCACCCCCACCCCCCAGCAGTTAGGGGCACCTGCCCGCAGGCCCCCACTCATGTCCCCCTGCACCCCCACCCCCCAGCAGTCAGGGGCACCTGCCAGCAGGCCCCCACTCATGTCCCACTCATGTCCCCCAGCACCCCCACCCCCAGCAGTCAGGGGCACCTGCCAGCAGGCCCCCACTCATGTCCCCCAGCACCCCCACCCCCCAGCAGTTAGGGGCACCTGCCAGTAGGCCCCCACTCATGTCCCCCTGCACCCCCACCCCCCAGCAGTTAGGGGCACCTGCCAGTAGGCCCCCACTCATGTCCCCCTGCACCCCCACCCCCCAGCAGTCAGGGGCACCTGCCAGCAGGCCCCCACTCATGTCCCCCTGCACCCCCACCCCCCAGCAGTCAGGGGCACCTGCCAGCAGGCCCCCACTCATGTCCCACTCATGTCCCCCTGCACCCCCACCCCCCAGCAGTCAGGGGCACCTGCCAGCAGGCCCCCACTCATGTCCCTCTCATGTCCCCCAGCACCCCCACCTCCCAGCAGTCTGGGGCACCTGCCAGCAGGCCCCCACTCATGTCCCCTTGCACCCCCACCCCCCAGCTGTCTGGGGCACCTGCCAGCAGGCCCCCACTCATGTTCCACTCATGTCCCCCTGCACCCCCACCCCCCAGCAGTCAGTGGCACCTGCCAGCAGCCCCCAACTCACGTCCCCAGCGACCCCACCCCCCAGCAGTCAGGGGCACCTGCCAGCAGGCCCCCACTCATGTCCCCTTGCACCCCCACCCCCCAGCAGTCAGGGGCACCTGCCAGCAGGCCCCCACTCATGTCCACCAGCACCCCCACCCCCCAGCAGTCAGGGGCACCTGCCAGCAGGCCCCCACTCATGTCCCACTCATGTCCCCCAGCACCCCCACCCACCAGCAGTCTGGGGCACCTGCCAGCAGGCCCCCACTCATGTCCCCTTGCACCCCCACCCACCAGCAGTCTGGGGCACCTGCCAGCAGGCCCCCACTCATGTCCCACTCATGTCCCCCTGCACCCCACCCCCCAGCAGTCAGGGGCACCTGCCACAGGCCCCCACTCATGTCCCCCAGCACCCCCACCCCCCAGCAGTCAGGGGCACCTACCAGCAGGCCCCCACTCATGTCCCCCTGCACCCCCACCACCCAGCAGTCAGGGGCACCTGCCAGCAGGCCCCCACTCATGTCTCCCTGCACCCCCACATCCCAGCAGTCAGGGGCACCTGCCAGCAGGCCCCCACTCATGTCCCACTCATGTCCCCCAGCACCACCACCCCCAGCAGTCAGGGGCACCTGCCAGCAGGCCCCCACTCATGTCCCCTTGCACCCCCACCCCCCAGCAGTCAGGGGCACCTACCAGCAGGCCCCCACTCATGTCCCACTTATGTCCCCCTGCACCCCCACCCCCCAGCAGTCATGGGCACCGGCCAGCAGGCCCCCACTCATGTCCCCCAGCACCCCCACCCCCCAGCAGTTAGGGGCTCCTGCCAGTAGGCCCCCACTCATGTCCCCCTGCACCCCCACCTCCCAGCAGTTAGGGGCACCTGCCCGCAGGCCCCCACTCATGTCCCCCTGCACCCCCACCCCCCAGCAGTCAGGGGCACCTGCCAGCAGGCCCCCACTCATGTCCCACTCATGTCCCCCAGCACCCCCACCCCCAGCAGTCAGGGGCACCTGCCAGCAGGCCCCCACTCATGTCCCCCAGCACCCCCACCCCCCAGCAGTTAGGGGCACCTGCCAGTAGGCCCCCACTCATGTCCCCCTGCACCCCCACCCCCCAGCAGTTAGGGGCACCTGCCCGCAGGCCCCCACTCATGTCCCCCTGCACCCCCACCCCCCAGCAGTCAAGGGCACCTGCCATCAGGCCCCCACTCATGTCCCCCAGCACCCCCACCCCCAGCAGTCAGGGGCACCTGCCAGCAGGCCCCCACTCATGTCCCCCAGCACTCCCACCCCACAGCAGTCAGGGGCACCTGCCAGCAGGCCCCTACTCATGTCCCCTTGCACCCCCAGCAGTCAGGGGCTCCTGACAGCAGTCCCCCACTCGTGTCCCCTTGAACCCCCAGCAGTCAGGGGCAACTGCCAGCAGGCCCCCACTCATGTCCCACTCATGTCCCCCTGCACCCCCACCACCCAGCAGTTAGGAGCACCTGCCAGCAGGCCCCCACTCATGTCCCCCTGCACCCCCACCCCCCAGCAGTCAGGGGCTCCTGCCAGCAGGCCCCCACTCATGTCCCACTCATATCCCCCTGCACCCCCACCCCTCAGCAGTCAGGGGCACCTGCCAGCAGGCCCCCACTCATGTCCCACTCATGTCCCCCTGCACCCCCACCCCCCAGCAGTCAGGGGCACCTGCCAGCAGGCCCCTACTCATGTACCCCAGCACCCCCACCCCCCAGCAGTCAGGGGCACCTGCCAGCAGGCCCCCACTCATGTACCCCAGCACCCCCACCCCCCAGAAGTCAGGGGCCCCTGCCAGCAGGCTCCCACTCATGTCCCCCAGCACCCCAGCCCCCAGCAGTCAGGGGCACCTGCAAGCAGGCCCCCACTCACGTCCCCCTGCACCCACACCCCAGCAGTCAGGGGCACCTGCCAGCAGGCCCCCACTCATGTCCCCCTGCCCCCAAGTCATGATGATCCTCAATCATGGGCCTTATGGCCAGCCTCCACAGCCCAAAGACCCAACCAAGTATTGCATCCACCCACATAGAAATGCCAATTACATGATACAACCCCAATGGCAAGTATGTAAATGAACACATGTCCGTCTCACACACACACAATGGGTGCAAGTGAATGTGAAAACCCATATCATGACATGCATGAAACCAATGAGATAATACCACACATGGAAGTATGATGAAAAAAAGTTATTAAACACAACATGAATGTAATTAAAAAACAACACACAAAAATGGGAATAAGAAAAGAAACGCTGCATGTCCGTAAAATAATAAAAAACAAGAAATCATAATCCAAAGAAATCCAAAAGAAATGGTGTCCAAAGTCTCAGTCCAACAAAGCAAATCCAAGGGAAAAAAGAAAGTGAAATTCATTGCTCCATGGTGAAAATTTAAAAAAAGAGATTAATCCAATGGTGAACTATGTACAAATCAACAATCCAGGGTCCATGACCCCAACTAATGAAATGAAACCTACAAAAAAGACTACCTAATAAAAACCTATATACAAAAACGTGGTGCATTGTCCAAGCGCTCCAAAATAAACAAAACAGAAAGGAAACCTAACACTATCTAACTATTTACAATGGCGGCGGGCAAGTCCTGCGGCTCACTCTGTGGTGTCCCGGGCCAGGGCATCATCGAACTCCATGTCGATGTCCCGGAGGCGGGCCTCTGCCCTCGCCTCGAGGCACTCTGCCCGCCTCAACGCCCGACGCATGGAGAACTCCGCCCTGACCATGGTGAGCCGCGCCTCTTCTGCCCGCCGCTGCTCCGCATCTATCCGCTGGCCCAACCGCTGCCCCACGGAAGACACTCCCATTCCTGGGTCCTCCTGCCCTCTGGCCGATGCCTGCCCCTCCGATGTTGATGGCCCTGAGCCATCATTGCTCCCACCTAGAGCCTGCTCCTGCTGCTGCTGCTGTCCATGTGCCCTGTCTGATGGTGCCTGCACATCCTCCATCAGCTGGTCTCGAGTTGTGGTGTCCACCCCTGCTGGACCGCCAACTCCCGACTGTGGCAGGGATGTGAGCTCCACCAAGCTGGCTGTGTTGGTCGGGCCAGGTCCACAGGGGGCCCTGGTGGAATCTGGGCCGGATGACGGTGTGGAGAACGACTGGCGCATAGTCTCCACAGAGGAGGAGAGGTCCGCCAGAGTGTGCGACACATGTAGGAACCCACTGACCAGGGCCCCTCCCAGCAGTGCCACGTCACAACGCTGCTCTTCATGATGGCATGCGTTCTCCACCCATGAAGAATGCACGTCATCACGAATGACACGCGTGCGCAACGCAACACCAACCAGGACGGAGCCCATACGGTCGTGGGACCCCTCGTCTGCAGGTAGTGGAGAGGCAGATGACATGGCACTCTCCCCTACCTGCGGAAGGGCCTGGGACAGGGCATCCCTGCTGGTGCATGGTGGTGCAGTCACAGGGTCAAGGACAGCGACATGCACAGGCCCCTCCGCGGTGACCTGTGCTGCCTCCTGACCCTGGCTCTGGACTGCACCACTTGCACCAGTGGTACTACCCCCACCAGGCCCCATGTCAAACTCAGTAGCGGGCTCCTCCTCCTCTGTGGAGACCACCAACCTGGATGTCTCCGCACAGTCTTCTGCCATTGGAAGCCCCTGTGGGGGCTCACTCGGCCCTTACGCTACAGCCGTAGTGGCAGACGCGGCACCAGCCCCCTCGCTCCTGGATGATGGAACTTCCTAGGAGGGTGGCTGGACCTTGCGTCGCCGCCCGGTGGAGGCATCCCCGCCGCTTGGCTCCACAGCGCCGTCTCCGCCCTCTTCTTCACTTGACGCTGCGTAGAGGGAGACATAGAACACAAGCATCAGGGTACAGTACATGATTTCCCTACACAGGAATCAAAAACACATGAGTGGCACTGTCAAATGTCACTTCCATCCTGTCCCTCCACAACACATGGTTGAATGCACGCAAAACACATGCAGAAACAGTCCCGCCGCCTGCAATCAACATCAGCATCCATGTACAAGGGACTCTGTTAACCAAGATGTTGCCTTCACAGTCACATGCATCATGGCGTTTCAAAGTCACACACACACACTTCTCAGACACACACACATGTGCACCATACATTTTCATGACATCAGCACCCATCCCTCACCCCCCCTCCATGTCCAAGAACAGAGACTCCCATGCTTTCATGTGTGCATTACGCATACAGCTCTCCATGTAGCATTGTAACTCATGCACCAACCATGTGGTTCACACATTAGTGGCCTCACATGAAGGACCATGATGTCCCTGCACACACACATCCATACATGGCCTATGTCACACATACAGGCAAGTATCAGACTACCAGCACACTGCAACATGCCCTGTCTCACACACCAATGCTTGGCCACTTAGCGCTCAACTCCAGACAGATCTGCCTCTGCAGGATCTGGGCGTGGAGCACTGGGCCTACGTGTTCCAGGACCCTCATCTGGATGTTACTCATGCGTGCCCGGCACCCCTCCATGAGGCGCCGGGCCTTTATGAGGGTCCTGGACCTGAAGTCCTACCAGCGCTTCTTGACGTGCTTGATGTTGCGGATTGCCACCCCCTCCGCGTTGATGGCAACCACTACGTCGTCCCAGATCCTCTCCCATCCTTCCTTGTTGGTGCGTGATGTTCCGAAGAGGGCATCATAATGCCCAAGGACATGCTCCACCAGTACACCAACTTCCTTCTGACTGAAGTTGGTGGCCCTCTGCCTCACTGGCTGGGGGTCGCCAGTGGTCTCAGATGGTGTTTGCCCTGACATGGTGACCCCCGAGGCAGGCGTGGGTGGGTAACTGGGTCCTGAGGCTGGGCTGTGGAGCGATGGTATCCCAGTCGGGAGTCTTCTGTTCCAGCAGGGGTGGACACAGCAACTGGACCCCTGCAGATGGTTGATGTGCAGGCACCAAATAGCAGGGCATGTGGGCAGCAGGCAGTCAGGCAGCAGCAGATGGCAGGTGGGGGCATGCCCGGGGCTCTGGGGGGCAGGAAAATGTCCTTCAAGGCAGGAGCATGGTCTTCTGTGTGTTTTCGCGTGGCCAGCTTGATACGGAGTGATTTGGCACGTGAAAAAAGTGCACGTCAGCATGTAATTTGAGGAAAGGCCCTTAGCACGTAAGCGCGTCAGCACACATATGCGATTTCATTGGACCAAAGGCCCTTAGTGCGTAAGTTACATTACGCGCGTGGGCGTTTCCCTCATAGCACGTGATGACAGAGCACATGTGGAAAAACTGCACGTCTGAGTGTCATCGCGTGTAATTGGAGGAAAGGGCCCGCGTACACGCGTATGTGACGTGTACATGTGGGCCGGTTTAAAAGCTACGTGTAGGACGCCATTTCCTTGTACGTGCTTTTCATGGAGAGCAAGTGGGTGAAATCTGTACTTCTTGTCGGTTCACACGCGATTACTTCACAGCGTTTCTAGTTCGTACTCCCTGTTACCTCTGACAGCTTTCATTTTTCTTATTTTTTTTGGCCTGTTTCCTCAAACAGCGTTCACTTCTCCTTTTGTCCTGTCTCCTCAGACAGCGTACGATTCTTCTTTTGGTGGGGGTGTTGCCAAAGCGCACACGCGCTTCTTTTTCACGTTCTTTTTCCAGGCAGACGGTGAGTCGCGCACATATTTACCAACTGTGCTTGCCCTGTGTGTCGCGTACCCCTTCAGAGGTCATCGTAGGCTGTGTGTATTACGCGTACGCTTAATTTTGTGTTTCTGGGTGCCACAGCGTAGTGCAGGTTCATTTTTCCACACACGTGGTCTACGAGGGGTTGCGTGCACGTTAGTTTTTGTTTTTGGGCTGCCTGTGCGTTGCGTGACCCGTCATCTTCCCCAGGGGTCACAGACAGCCTTGTTAGAGCACTAGGGTACGAATTCCATCTAGTACCCTACCCCTTTGACCCCCAATTGCCCAGGACAATAGTTTAGTGCTCCTCCCATACGCACAACAACATCAGTGCCATGGTTGGGAGGCGACCAAGCGGTAAGGGAGGCAAAGTTGGCCGACCTTCAAAAGGTGGACGTGGTGGGCGCGGTAGGGGACGTGGCCGGGATTTGCAGGGTGCCCCTATACCCCCATGTGTGTGGAGGACCAATCAGGGACACCCATGCCCCCCCCATGGTTGAGGGAAACGTGGCTGAGACCATCCCAGCTCAGCCCTAGTTGGACCAGCCCATTGTGGCACCTGACCTGGCACAGGATGACTCCCAGGCTGACTTCCAGGTCAGCAAGTCTAGGCCACGTGTGGCGGTACAAGTTGTTGTCACCAAGCCACGTGGATCTGGGGCACCTATGTCATCTGCTGCCCCAAGTATGCAGGGTGGGGAGGCTGCAGGGGCAGCTGCAGCTCCATCCACCCCAGCTCTGACTCTCCCAGCCAGGACAGTGTTGGTCCAGGTCCATCAAACTGACGTTCCCCCTGCCAAAAACACCTTGCAACCAATGCCTGCACCAAGACCTATGGTCATTGTGCATTCCCACACTCCTACTACCCAGTCCACTGGTGCTTCTGCCCCTACTGACCAGAGCGGCGTAAGCCACTCTGCCTCTGCTCCACCTTCAAAAAAGAGGAAGAAGGGTGCTCTGGCACAACAGGCTGAGACCCCAGACACAGCTACACACTCTGGCACGTCAGGGAAGCCTAGCTTTAATGACGCGGAGCTTGATGCACTTGTGCACTTGTGACTTGTGACCTATGTGTCGGCACATAGCCAAGAAATGCTGTTGACTGCAGGGTGCAAGACCACAACTGGTCAACGTAAGGCACACTGGCATATCATCGCAGACCGCATAAGTGCCCTTGGATGATTGCTACAAGCGGTGGAATGACCTGAAACGCAGAGCAAAGAACAAGCTGGCCTCAAATCATGCCGCTACTCTGGTGACTGGCGGTGGCTCTCCACAAGAGGACAACAAACTCACTGAACATGAGTCTGTTGCTGGGACCTTTGTCACAGAGGAACAGATCCAAGGTGTGGGAGAACTACCTGCTTACGAAGCATTGTCCGGTGAGTGCCCATGCGTGTGTGTGTAATGCATGTGTATGTTGTTTGGGAGACGGGTTCTGATTGAGTGCCAGGTGAGGGTGTGTACTTAAGAGTGTTATGGGTCACCCATTTCCTTCCTCACATACAATCACGTGCCTTGTGTTTGGCTATGACTGCATCCCTTCTGCCCACAGTAGCATATTAGGGCCACATTAGTGCAGTTTACCTTGTACTGCCATCTTGCAACTACATTGGTCAGAATTTGTAAGTGTGCCTTCAGGATGATAGTTTCCACTCTCCCCTTTTTGCTAGACATTTATCTACCCTATTGCGACATATGTGATATGCTTCGGTCATTGTTTACTGGCCACACTGGGGCAATTGTTTACCTGGTTATGATCACGATTAGACCATTCAGGCTGATGGAGTATTGGCCTGCAGAAATGTTTTGATAAGTGCCTGTTTGCATGTGGAAAATGACAGATGTTTCCTGTGATGTCAAAGTGACGAAAAATAGATCAGCCAACAATTACTGTATTATTGGACACTGGATGTGTTTCAGTGTGTGGCACATGCATATTTTGCAACACTGTTCAGCATTAATCCTCTCATCATGTCGATGTCAAATGGATGTGTGACAGTGCCAATACACTGGCATATAGCTGTAGTTTTGTACTTTAACGTGGCTATGCTACATGACATGTGTGTGCTGGCCTATGTCATGTATGTGTATTGGACATGGCACTCACAGCCTGATGTGTGATGCCAGTGCTACCCAACATGCTGCAAATGTGTTGCTTTTCCGTCTTGCTCTCCCCAGTGTCTGCTCTTTTGACTCCACTTCCAACTCTTTGACAGTGCATGCATGGCAGGGTTATAGTCATGTGGGACATGTGTAAATCATGTACTGGATCTGTGGCTTGTCATGGCCTATGTGTGTGCTATGGTGCTCGTGCCTGTTTCCATTTGTTGTCTTTCATGTTTTTGCAGGTGATGACGCACTTGATGCTGTTGAGGTTGAGGAGATGGTGCAGACCCAGGAGGACTCTCAGGCACGACCAGGAACCAGTGGGGGACGTGGTGTGGTGGTGGGTGAGAACCCAATCTTACTGCAGACCATACTCTCCAGGGGTGCCTCTGGGTGCACCTCCCCAGGCCTCTATTCGGGTGCTGAATCGGATGATGAGATTTATGTGCTGTCGCAGCTAAGTGTTTCTGGCAGGGATTCTGTTCTGTCCAACCCCCCTGCACCAGGGGTACAACCCTCTATGGGGATGTCAGTGTTGGTAGATCCGCCTTTGGTGGTTACGGATGCAGGGTCACACTCCGCAGCATCTGATCCTGTTCCTGGGCCAGCAGATCAGAGGGAGAATGCAGTCCTGCAGCCTCCGGGTGTGCCAGCACAGCAAGGTGCACATCGCCTTGCCCCAAACAGGTGTGGTGCCCGGCGGCACGGTGGCCGTACGCCACCAGGCAATACCGTATGGGAGAACTCCATGTACGGTATGGCAACCCAACAGGCAGCATCAGTTGAAATGATGGCTCAGGCAATGGAGAGGGTGGCCACTTCCATTATCCCCCCTGAAAGGCAGATGGAGCAACTACAGCAGGCAACAGACTCCATTTGCCAATCACACAGGGAAGACATGTTGGCATCCAACAGGGACCGACGGGCGGCACTGGAGACTCTGCGCCAATCCATCTCAATAGAGTCCCAGGCCCACAGGGAAGCCCTGAGGGAAGAACTCCATAACCTCAGGGAGACTCTTCTTGACCTTGAGGCTTCCACTAATTTGAGGACAGAACATCAGCTGGAGCGGCTCACACGTTCGCTCTCAGCTGAGATGCAGGCAACACGTGAGGAGATCTGGGTATCACGGGAGGCCATGCGTGCAGAAATGCATGCAACCTGTGAGGTGGTGCATGGGGATCTCCGCACTTTAATCCTCCAGAATCAGACCTTCACCACCTGCATGCTTGCTGCCATGGAGGACCATACCAGGGCTTTGCGTGGGATGCCTCCCATAGCACCACCACCTCCTGATGCAGCAGCAGAGGGTGATGAGAGCGACAGCAGCAATTCTCCCACAATAGCGTAGCCATGCAGGCCATGAGCCGATGGAGGTGTTTTTTTTCCTAACATCCACACAGGTGGCTGTTGGTGCGCACCCTGTCCTCGGACCTCCTGGGTGCCCGCCCCCCTGGCCCCCATATGGCCATTTTTAATTTTTTTTTCTTTTTTTATTATTTTTTTACAGTGTGTTGCCTTGTGTGGCTCCCGTGGGCATCCACTGTATTCCGGCTGGGCACATGCAGGCTTGTCCTGAGTTTGGGTTAGATGCTTGGGTTCGTGAGACACACACCCCTCCTGCTTCCCGTTTCCATGGACTTGCAAAGGGTGTGACCAAGTGACAGTGAATTACACAGTGACGTTGGGCTCCCATGTGCTGTGTGGGCAGTCTGTAGTCAATACTGTGTAGACATTCCTAGTGGATATTGTTGTTGTTTTGTACACTGCATGGTGTATTGATATGTGCTTGTGCTTTCATGTCTCCCTCCAAATTTGCAGGTTCATTCCTCATGTCTTCACAAGGCCGTCTACTTTGGAGATGGAGTTCATGTTCTATGCAGTACAATGACAAATTTGGAAGGCTGCAGCACTACAGTTGGAAGGGGTCGATGTGGTGGCATATTCAGGTTGTAAGACTACGACTACTTTAACTTAGTACTGTCATGTTTTTCCTATGTTTGAGGTTGTGTTGCTGCATTGTATTGTTGGTAAGTATTTGGTCATGTGTGTTGTTAGTTCTACATTACTGGGAGCATATTGTGTGTGGCCAGTTTCCATTAGGGACAGTGTACTTTGTCACACTTGTGTCAGGTTTTGGGGATTGCTTTGTTTGCTTTCACATAGCATGACATGCCATGGTGTGTTGGGTGGCGGAGCAGGGGAGGGGTTGGGTAACAGGGCGCTGTTGTCATGTTGTATTTTGCAAGGGGGTAATGAATTTAGCAGCATAGAAGTGTATTTTGATGACACAGCATTGGTGGTGTTTGTGTAGGTAGGGATGCACACAATGTAATACTTCCAGGTGAACAATCTCAGGCTGGTATGGTTGTGACAGTTGACTGTCCCTTATGTCATCATCATTGATTGTCAGCTGGTATGTGCCAGGGCTGTGTGCACTCCACAGGGGTGTGATTGTAGGTGAAGTAATTAGCCACCAGCTGCGTACGGGCTGCCTCACCCCGTGCCCTTTTCCCTCCCATGCGCAGCGGGCATGCATGTGGTTGGGGATGTGGGGGCATCACCATGTCCACCGGCCACCGGCAAGCCCCGGCATGTTGCAACGTTGTGCAGGACACATGCTGCCACTATGATCCTGCACACTACTGGGGGAGCGTATAACAGCTGCCCGCCAGAATGGTCAAGGGAGCGAAAGCGTGACTTGAGCACTCCGAATGTGCGCTCCACTATGCCCCGGGTTGCAATGTGGGCTGTGTTGTATCTTACCTCGGGTGGCGTGGTGGGGTTCCGAATTGGCATCATCTTGTGGGTGCTCAGAGGGTAGGCACTGTCCCCTGGGGAGGTGGTGATGGGTATCATTAGTGGGGTTGTGCCATTACTCAGTATCTGACATGCATGCATGTGCTGTGGCATTTATACTCACCAAGCAGCCATGTATCGTCATGCCGCCCAGCTTCTAGGTCCCGGTTTAGGGTTGACATTCTGTAAATAAAACTGTTGTGGGTGGACCCTGGATAGTTGGCATATACTGAGGTGATGATTCCCTTGGCATCACATACTACCTGCACGTTGATGGAATGCCAGTGCTTGCGGTTTCTATAGATGTGCTCTGATGCCCTAAGGGGATGTAGAGCCACATGGGTGCAATCAATGGCACCTAGCACTTTGGGGAATTGTGCTACCCCGCAGAAATCCTGGACGGCAGCCTGCCTTTCTGCAGGTGTTCTGGACAGGTATATGTGCCTGCGGACTGATGGGTGTGCAGTCATGATGGCCAAGACCTGGTGTAGGCAGCGTGACTGCGTGGCCTGTGACACCCCCCCCACTATAGCACTGAAATGATCCAGTGGCTGTTAGATGGTGGGGGCTTCCCAGGGCCCCCACCTGCACTCGCACGCACACCGACACACACAGACCAGGAACCACGCAGGACGCGTGTACTCTGCTTGGGTCCCCGGCTCGAACTGCCAGAGGACCGTCTTTATTCACAACAGCGCATGTGCGAGTCTCGATCCCGCTCGCGCATGCGGAACACTTGCGTAGTCACTACGCAACATCCCTCCTTTTCCCCCAAACAAGAAACCATAACAACTTATGTAACTACCAACAGTACTTCAAACTTTAACGGCCAGTCTCGTACCGGTTACGAGGCAGAGTCCATAATAAAGTCTTGGAACCTCTGTGCCGGCTTGCGCCCCACCCGGCTCGGGTACCCGCGTGCCTCGACTGGGGGCACCTCTGGTGTCCCAGGAGTCTCGGGCGGTCTGTCATCCCTCGGTGCCGATCCGGCGTGCTGTTCGGGCTCCCACGTGGTGCTCTCTTGCGGGTCAGGCGCCGCCTCTATGCGCTTGAAGAACGACATATTCCTCGTGACTGTTCCCTGTGCATTGGCCGCAGCGACCATGGACCCTTTGACATGGGTCACCCCCAGTGGCTGGGCCTCATAGGGCAGCAACAGTTTTCCTTCCGGCCTCCTGTTTCGCACCAGCATGGTGTCCCCCACTGCGATCGCCTTCTCCGGCAATCCTCCCCGAGCCGTCTCACTCTCGTTCCGGGCAGCTCTTTCTGCTCGCACCCGGTTGTTGTCGATCTTCCCCGGACCCTGACCTTCCACTTCGGGCAACAGTCCTCGGGGTACCTGTTTAAAAAGGGCCTCCGCCGGCGCGACCCGAGTAGATTGATGTGGGGTCGTGCGATACTCCCGCAAAAAGTCAAACAGGTTGCGCCGTAGATCTTCCTCTCCATTCATTGATATGCGGAAGATCTTGTTGAGCGTCCGCCTGAAGCGTTCCACCTCCCCATTGGCCCTGGGCCAGAGCGGGGTGACTTTCCGGTGCTTTATCCCCCTTTCCTCACAGTAGCGAGCAAACTGCTGCCCTTGGAATGGCGACCCGTTATCCGAACAGATCTCCAGAGGGAAACCATGGGTGGCAAGCATTTTCTCCATGGCCAGGATGGTGTGGTCACTTGCCGTGGACTCAACCAGCTCCACCTCGGGATAGCGGGACCACTGGTCCGTCACCGCCAGAAAGTACATTCCACGGCCCGTGGACCTGAAGTCTGCATGCACAGTCCCCCACGGGCGTTCACTCCTCTCCATGGCTTGGATAGGTGGCCCTCTCTGCACCGGACTCACCGCCCGGCATGGAACGCAGGCCCGCACAAACACATCCACTCTGCTCTCTAGATCCGGGAACCACACTTTTAACCGGAGCCACGCCTTCGTCTTTGCCGTCCCCTGGTGTCCCTTGTGGGCCAACTGCAGCACCTTGCCCACCAGAGTGAGCGGGATGTCTATCTGGTGCCCCCTCAGCAGGAGGCCATCCTCGGCCACTGACAGCTCATGACGTATCTTCCAGAGCGCCCTCAAGTCCTTTTGAGCATCGTCGCCCGTTCTGGCATTGTTCATCAACACCTCACGCCATTCCACACTTGACACGGCCTCCTTGATCCTCAAGAACACCTCGTGAGCATTCAACTCGTCCGCAATTTCCTGGTGCGCCAGGGCGACGGGCAGTGCTGCCTCCACCACCAGGTTCACCGCCTCAATACAGTCCACCACCTCGTCCGAGTTCCTGAGCCGCCCAGCCCCCGGGTGTCGGGACAGATAATCCGCTGGATTGTGGGTGCCAGGGCGATACATCAGCTTGACCCCGTACTCCATTAGCAAGAGCATCCACCTCTCAATGCATGGTGGTGGTTTGGACGACGCTCCAGACATGATCGGGATCAGGGGCTTATGATCCGTCACCACCACTACAGGCTTCCCCAGAATGTAAATGCAAAAGTGATTTCAGCCCCATAGGATAGCCAAGGCCTCGCGCTCGATCTGTGAATAGCGCCTCTCTGTCTCGGTGAGAGACTTGCTGGCGTATGCAATGGGTCTCATGGTCCCTTGGGGGTCCGCCTGCATGAGAACCGCCCCCAGTCCAACTGGGCTGGCGTCAACCACGATCTCCGACTCCCGGTCCGGATTGAAGTAGGCCATTGTCTGCTGGCCCGACAGGGTGTTCTTGATGGCGGCGAACGCCCTCTGTTCCTTCCCGGTCCAGTTCCAGGCCATGTTATTTCTAGTCAGTGCCCGCAAGGGCTCCGACAGCGATGCCAAGTCGCGAATGAATCGTCCACAATAGTTGACCATCCCCAGGATGCTCCTTACTTCCGCGGGTGACCCCGGCGGGGCGGCCTCCTGGATGTCCTTCACCTTCTCCGGATCTGGGGAGATGCCCCCCACGTGGATCACAAAGCCGAAGAATTCCAGCCGGTCTTTCAAAAACTCACACTTTTGTTTGTGGAGAGTCAGGCCGAGGCCACGGAGCCTTTCCAGGGTGTTTTCCAGGTGCTTTAGGTGTTCCGCCTCCGATCTCGCGAACACCAGGATGTCGTCCGACATATTGATCACCCCTTTGAGTCCCGACAGTGCTCCCCTGATGGCTTTCTGGAAGACTTCCGCTGCCGACGAGACCCCGAAGCTGAGCCTCCTGAACTGATATAGCTCCTCGTGAGTCGTAAAGGTAGTAATGTATCTTGACTCGGGGTGAAGCTCCAGCTGATGGTAGCCAGATCTCAAGTCCAGTTTAGAGAACACTCTCGCTCCCTGCAGCTCGCCGACAATGTCGTCCAGGGTGGGCGTGAGGTGTCGTTCCCTTTTGATCGCCAGGTTGTGTAGCCTCATGTCCACTCAGATGCAGACCGCCCCAGGTTGTTTCAGCTTCGGGGCCACCACTATTGGCGAGACCCAAGGGGTGGGCCCTTCCACTCTCTCGATGATGTCTAGATCGACCATCGTCTGTAGTTCCTTCTCCACCTGCGCCCTCAGATGGAACGGGATGCGGCGATGCTTGAGCGCTGTCGGCCTCACCGACCCGTCGATGTGAAGTCGTATGGGGTCAGCCTTTAGCTTCCCGATGCCTTGGAAGATCATGTCATAGCGCTGCAGCAGGCGTTCCAGGTCAGTGTGATATACGGCAAACATGAAGTGCACCAAGTTCAGCGCCTCCGAGGCAGCGCAGCTTAATAAAGAGTGCGGGCTCACGCTGGTGATGAAGAACCTCGCTTTTATCTTGCTCTGCCCGTGGGAAACTGGCGCCATGAACACCCCCTGAATGGGGAGTGGCGAGTCACCTCCAAATGCATATATCTGCGCAGTGGATTGTGCTGTTGCTAACACACAGACCGACGCCCCTGTGTCTATGAGGACTGGGGTGGGGACTTCCCCTATGTTTACCGTACATGTTGGTTGCCGGCTTCCTGGGCCCTTGGCGATGCTTGAGATGAAGAAGACTTCTTCCTCTTCCTCCTCCTCCTCTGCTATGTTCAGGTCCTGCATGCCTTGCTCGACAGCCGACACGCCCCTCACCCTCCGAGTGTTGCTCCCGCCAACTATCGCTGGTCCTCTTGAGGCTGCTACCGGTGCGGTTGCCCTGCACACCCTCGCATAATGTCCTGGTGTGTAAAACCGGCCGCAGACCCTCGACTTTGCCGGGCAATGCCCCACGTGTGGCAAGTCATATCCGCAGTAGGGGCAAGACAAAGCAGCCCCAGGCACTGGAGGGCCATCTCCCTTCTTTGGTGTCCATCTCGTCCTCCCTAGGGCAGAGCGTCCAATGGCAAACGCCTCTTTGTCCTTGCTGGAGTGCGTGGCTGCGTCCATTTTCGCCCCCTGGCCTCCGCCAGTTTGTACGCTCCTCCCATGTCCAGGATTTTCTGCAGAGTTAGACCAGGCTCTCTCAGTACTTGCCTTCTTAGTTTCCCAGAACTGCACCCTTGCAGGAGCTGGTTACGGACCATCTCCTCTTCATTCACCCACCTGCAGGAGGTTGCCAGGTGTCTCAGCCATGCACAGAACTGGTCCAGCGACTCCTCATCATGTTGCTGTTCCACACCCATGACGAATCTATCAAAGTCCACGTTGGCCATGGGCAGGAAGTGATCTCTTAGGGCTTGCTTCTCCGCATCATGCATGACCACCGGGATGTTGAGATAGTCATAAATTCTGTGCACCTCTGTGCCTGCAGAATACACCATAATGGCAATTTTGGCATCCTCATCCTCTTCCCCAGAGGCCCTGAAAAACATTTCCAGTTTCTTGACCCACAGGAGCCATTTTGGCCCCAGCTTGGGGGGTGGGCCTGTGGTGTCAAATTCGGGCATGGGGGCTAGTTTGCTGTGCATTCTGCATGGGATGGGCGCAAGGGCACCCTCATTCTCTCCTTCTTCACCCATGCTGGCGAGCAGGCCACATACTCACGAAGACACTTGATGGCGAAGGCATGATCTCGGCACCAAAACAATCTTTCTTCTCCTTCTTTATCAAAACCACAGCCCTAGGGCAGTGGGAGGGTCCAAAATTTGTAAATGCTGCACTGGAGATCGCAACCGGCGCACGAGCACCCTCTCGGGCCGCAACCGCTGCAATCTCCGATAGCACAAAATGGCCGCACATGTGAATCCGAGACGACATGGAGCATCAACTCACACTCCGATGCAGTCGGAGTGGGTACAGGACACTCCTGAGCCTCCTCGTCGCCAGTGTTAGATGGTGGGGGCTTCCCAGGGCCCCCACCTGCACTTGCACGCACACCGACACACACAGACCAGGAACCACGCAGGACGTGTGTGCTCTGCTCGGGTCCCCGGCTCGAACTGCCGGAGGACCGTCTTTATTCATAACAGCGCATGCGCGAGCCTCGATCCCGCTTGCGCATGTGTAACACTTGCATAGTCACTACGCAACAGTGGCCAAGAAGTGCAGTAGAATGAGGACCTTCTCCAGGGGCTGAGTGCTTGAGAGCACAGGGTGGGTGATGTGAGGCATCCTCCCACTCACTGACCAGGTCGAGTATTATAGGAGGTGGAAACCTGTACCTCCCATACACCTGGTCATCAGGCATCCCAAAAAGGCTGGTTCTGGGTGTAAAGATTCTGGGCCTGACTATCCTCCTCCTCCTCCTGCGCTATCCCACGACCACTGCTGCTAGGAACAGTATATTCATCCTGGCGTCTGAGCTTGTTTGTTGTTTGCGTGCACTTTTATGCTGCGCGGGTCCACATACGCCTGCTTCCTGCTGGCGTACGTGTTTCCGGATTAGCGCGTCTTTTTTGGCGCACGTGTTAGCCCCTTCGATTCCATGAATACGTGTTGTAGGCGAGCGTGTGGGCGTGCCGTGCACTTGCCTCCTGTACTTCCCCCGTGACGCCCATATTTTCACACGTTGTTCCCCATTCCGCGTGTCACACCCCGTGTTACGCCTACTTTTGTTGTGTGCGCCGCGCTATGTGCGCTTAGCGCACGCTGTTTGAAGGCGTGTGCGCCAGCGTGCGCCAAGCAGGATTTTGGCGCACATCCATGGATTTCCACGCGCACGGACTTCCATGAATCGCTGTGCGCGGGTTTCACTGTGATTTTCGCACTGGCACTGCGATTCGCACGCTTTCGCACGCTTACGCTGACATTTTCGGCGCACATTAATTCCATGAATCGTCACCTGGATGTTTCCACTACGAACTATAGCAGAGCTGGGCTAAAAAAGGAAGTCCTCTTTTCCAATGTGTTGCAGTAAGAAAAAAAAATGAATTACAAAGTGAATCTCAGAAAGGCGAGGCTGGTTGAGCCATGAAGCCAAGCCAAGAAACCAATGTCTTATCAGGCTGGAGTGAGCAAACATTGGATACAAATCGTGTGAAAGAACAAAACTCCTGTTCAGAAGGCATGAACAAAACAAGGAAGACGTCAGCGGTCTATTAGAAAATAGTATTTTTAATACACGAGAGGTTCGATTTTGTGGTCTTCAGTCACGTGGAAGGATGAAGTTGGATGAACATGATGTTCAAACCTACACATGATGGCAGAGCGTGCCTTCACTCCCCTGAATTCTCCTGAGCTAAGAACACTCCCAAGGACAAGCTTAAAGTTCTAATTCACAGCAGACCATTGAGTCGATGATAGATGCATATGCTGATTGGTGGGAAGCTATGGTTACGACAAACTCACCAGCACCTGGAAGCTCAGCCTGTGTGCTGCTATCGTAGGAGGAAAAGTACTGTTGAAGGTTAGAGTGCCAACCAATTGTAGGGAACCATGTAATCAAGAGTCCTAGAGTTTGTGTAGCCAATAGTACGTCGTGTATTTACTGATGTTCATAGTGACCTGTTTAATGGGAGGGCTTAGTTGCCCCACCACTCTCTTAGACTATTATTATAGAACATATACTTAGATATTCCTTTAGACACTATCACTTTCTCCAATAGGTTTTGTAGTTTGCCATGTAGGATGACGTTAGTAAATACGTAGGCTGACGTCACCTATGATGATTTTTTGCTATAAAAGAAAGCATTTTTCTAAGATGCATTGAGAGAATTTACGCTGAGACGTCCGTTGAGGTCCATTGTACTCCCAGTGTTAGATAATTGATAGTACAACAGTTATCCTTTTTGCCAACTACCTGAGTCAATTCGATTATTGATGTATGAATAAAGTCTGCATCCCCATCCATCTCAAGGGCATTGCTACTCATCTTAAAGGGCAGGAGGTCACCCAGTTCACTTCTATTAAGCAATTGTGCACCAGCCACTCAACCCCCAATACCTCAACTGCTATACCAGAAAATGTTTTCCAGCCAGCATCTCTTGCAGTGTTTACATGTGGCAGACAAACTGCAGCAAACAACCTGGCAGTATTAAAGCCAACGAATTGGGATGGCTTAAACCATAAACATAGACTCTGGTTTTGTTGTGCATGACAATTGTAGGAATATTGTTCATGCAATGGTGGGTGAGAAACTATTACCATATTCCCCATTTTGTGTACAGCATGAACCTTATAGTACAAGACCTACTGAATGAAGCCGACATGGGTTACCAACATACGGGTGATATGTCACAAAGGGTGTGGACATTTTAGCCATTTTATCAAAGCGGGAACATGCTGAGAAGATTGCAAACTGTGAATGACCTTCCTCAGCTCAGTATCATACTTGAGGTTTCCATCAATGGAATTCAACCTTATGTATGCTTCAACTCCTCTTTAAACATTTCAAAGCTATCGAGTATATGATAAAACTCAAAGGAGATGCGAAGTCATCCATTTCTCTTACTCCCAGCAAATGGCATCTGCTGAAAATGCTCCTCCAGTGCCTCAAACCATTTGAATATGCTGCATTCGCTGTTGACAATGAATTGAGAAGCCATCAGTGATGTATCCCCCGGGTCCATGTGGTGAAAGACCTGATCGAGACCATGGGACAGGAAAATGCGATGGAAGAGGAGTTTAAAGCTCTGGGTCTGGCCAAGAGCTTACACCAGAGCTTTCAAACAAATACCAAGACCAGCATGGACATAATTGGCTTTACAATGATCATCAGTTACATGTTCTTTTAGGGGCATAATATGGAAAGTCAGAAACACATGGGTCCTGGACTGAATTGTGGTTCATGAGAGGAAGAAGTTTCAATTGTAACCTCTCATGAAAAGAACTGAAGAAATGCCCTCTTATTCCACGTCAAAACAGAGTACCATCAGAGTACCCAGTACCATCACTACCACTACTCGTACCACTGAAAACACCCCCCACAAGACAATGGAAACCACGAAGCTCTCCAATGTTTCCTCCATCTGCTACTAGTGAGCACCGGAGCACATGTGCACGTTCTTATTCTACTACAGTAGCTTCCCAGGTTCAGCCCAGACCAGAGAACTCTATTTGGAAAGATTTAGCCAAATTTGGATTCAAGACACAGCCAACAGAATGATTTCCTGCATCAAGAAGAGCAAAAGAGGAAATGCTTGAGCAGTAGCTCGCCAAAAATGAGCTGGTGAACACACAGGACGAGCCTCCGATTTCTTGGCACAGCAAAATGGTGCAGTGGCAGACTATCTAGTGTGCCCTGCAGTCATCATAAACTCTGAACATGTTTTAGTGCTGCACGTGTCATCATTGAGGACAAAGGGACAAGTCTGTCAGATGATAAACCTGCACTTCCTACCCCACACATACACATTTACAGCAGATGAGGATATGTAGACATTGAACGTGTTCCTGCTGATGCTTGATTTGATTTGATAGTTTATTTGTATAGCGCCTATAAACAATGTGTTTCAAAGTGCTTCAAGGCAAGGGAGGGAGAAAGGGAAAATACAATGACATTCTTACAAGGCCTTTAGACATTAAGAATGTGAAAAATGTCTATCGTACTAGGCCTGACAGCATTTCAGATAGTGCAAGAGCTATGACAAAGATAAAGAGGGGAGGGGGATAGGAGATGAGACAGACAAGCAGCTATCATACTAGGCCTGATGACATTTCTGGTAGAGCCAGAGAGTTGACAAGAGGTGCAGAGAGGAGGAGGGAGCGAGGGGGAAACAAGCAACTATCGTACTAGGCCTGATGACATTTCAGGTAGTGCTGCAGTGGGGAGGAACAAACAAGGAGGGAGTGGGAGAAAAACAAACAAGCTACTATCGTACTAGGTCAGATGACATTTCGGATAGAGTAAGAGCTATGACAAAGATAGGGAGGTGGTGGTAGGAGATGAGACAGACAAGCAACTATTGTACTAGGTCTGATGACATTTCTGGTAGAGCTGGAGAGTTGACAAGAAGTGCAGGGGAGGTGGGAGGTGTGAGGGGGAGAGAACAAAAACAGGCGACTATCATACTAGCCCTGGCGACATTTCAGCTAGTGCTGGGGGATATGGGGAGGAACAAACAAGGAGGGAGGGGGAGGAAAACAAACAATCTATTATTGTACTAGGTCAGTTGACATTTAGGATAGAGTAAGTGGAGAGAATATAGTAAGGGGAAGGGGGAAGAGGCAGAGGGAAAAAGAAGGGGAGAGGAAGAGAAGACTGAGAAATGGTGAGTGTGGTGAAAGAGAAGAGGCAAGGAGGAGGGGGAGCAAAGTACAAAAGGCAGGCAGACAGGGATCACAAGCATACAGTAGGAGGGGCGTAGTGCAGCAGGCAGGCAAACAGACATTGCAAGCATAACGCATGGGCGGGGCATGCACAAATGGCACAACAAGTTTCCATAAAACACAGCCAGATTTGAAACTAAGCTAAATGCATAACACAGCCAGATATGAAACTAAGTTAAATGGATAAACACTGCCAGATTATAAACTAAGTTAAATGCATAAAGACAGCCAGATTTGAAAATAAACTGAATGAATAAACACAGCCAGATTTGAAACTGAGTTAAATGTATAAACACATCCAGATTTGAAAATAAGTTAAATGCATAAACACAGCCAGAATTGAAACTAAGTTAAATGCATAGACAACGCCAGATTAGAACAGCAACCAGAATTAGAAGCTAGCAGTGGGTGCAAAAACACAGTGCAATCAGAAGTGCAACCATGGGAGACAAGCAGAGAAGGAAATTGAGAGTCAAAAGAGGGTAGAAGTGTGTCCAGAAGGAGGGAATAAACCCATAGTTAAGGAGGTGTGTTATGGAAGTCCAGATTTCTTAGAAAAGTGAGGTAGCAGCATCATGGGAGTCCAAGTGCAGGGGTGCCAACAAAATACCACAAGCAGCGTTCTGGTAGCGGACAGGGAGCAGACAGGGGCCTTCGTCATGGGCCTTAATGGTCTGGGCAGGCTCCCGCCTCCCAGCTTCTCTGATTGGCTTATCAAGGCCTGGAAACCAATGGGAGAGGGAGTCAAGGCCAGACCAGGGTGTTAGCACACTAGTTATTCAAATCCAGCCCTCTTGGAAAGGCCAAAAAGCATGAGGCAGGCAATGTGCAGCAAGTCAAAAGAAGCGAAAAACCCAGGAAATGGGTTTACATAAAGAAGGTGATTGCTCTTCTGCAATCAACATACTGCCCCCAGAAATGCACAAACGTTTGTTGGAAACATGGCGAGATTTGCACAATCGGCGCGATGGAAACAGCAATTACGAGGCTTACCTGAGCAAGCAATGCAGGGCTCAGATGTAGCTTGAGGGCAGGGCGAAGGCCGCAGGAGCAAGGGAAGCAGGGCTCCGGATGTGTGAAGTAGGCAGAAATGAAGTGCATCCCTCGTTGCTGCCTCAATGATCTGGATCGCCTCCTGCCTCCTTCCTGACTCAGATGATGGTGCTGCAGAGGATGGCACTATCATCTCTTAGTGATGGTTGGGCGTGTTGCAGCATTCTGCACCAGAGAGACCAGGGTGTGTTAGACATGTTAGGGCATTTCAACGTCTATACTGATGCAACCCAGATGTGTGATATATTCCTTCCCGAAAAATAATAGTTCTTACTCATAGATCATTTACTTTTTTTTAAATGCTTGAGCTATACGTTGGAACACAGAGCTTAAACTTGACAACACACATCAGGCAGCACAATATCAACAGAAGATGAACTACTTGAGGTTGAACGTATGACTTCCTTCAATGGGAACTTCGCCTTCCCTGAGGAATCTGCATCGATTGCAAATTCAACAGCAAATATATATTGGAACGTTTGTTTCCATATTTGATATATCATTTATTTTTGAATGCGCACTTTACTACCATGTTTGTATTTCACATAATCTACTCAGTGAACCTCTGCAAAAATTGAAATGTAATGCATGTAATCAGCTCCCAAATGGTAAACACCAGCCTTTAAGATCCGTAGAAAAAGAAACCCACCCATCCCACTACTACAGTCCACTAGCCTTAGGCCCTACTTCAGCCCTACATTCTAACACCGCTTACCTTGACACTGTGACACTGGGCGAAACAACATAACATGGCAAATGCCTCAAGGCAGTGCAAACACATTTTGTATTACAAACAAAAGTAAATACAAGCTATTACATCACAGCAGCAACACAAACGTTAAATGAAAAGGAAAAAGGTGTCCCACTGTACAGTCATAAATAAATATAATCACTACAAAAAGGGAAAAAGGGAAAAAATTGAACAAGGGAAATGGAAATTATAAAAGGCCACTGCTGCAGAAAGCCCTGTTGAGCCTTGTTGGGGAGAAGCTGGACCCCCACCAGGGCAGTGGGGGGCCAGCAGCCATACCCTCACCATCTATGGGAGACCCCAACACCTCCCATATGGCCCCCAGAAATGCAACAGAGTCCCAAGCAGGCAGCAGCATGTTCCAAACTGCATTTATTTCTGGGCAGCAAAAAAGAAAAAAAACACGCAGAGCATCGTGCACATCGAGAGTTCAGGCGCCGTCTCCCCCGGGGCTGGCTTGCAAGCCAGCTTTGTAATCACACTGCAGGCTGACCTCACAGAATTGGATCAGCTCCCAGAAACCTATCTCCTCCTGCTATTGGCTGCTAAGTGATAGGTTACCTATGTAGCCCTTATAGAGAGCTTGACAATTGGGTGTTAGCCTTTTTGCGTCAGTGGGTTGGTTTAGCTGTGCCAGCCCCCATTACCTAATTCTAACTTGTTACATTATGACTTTGTTCCCGCTAATTGGCTGGGCTGAGCGATTCTTGTTACAATTATGTTTCGAATGTTGTGCGAGTCCTTGAGAAAATGTCTTTCTTTCCCAGAAAGATAAGAAAAAAAAAACACACTGGGTTGCCGTGGTTTATTCGCATTTGTGGCAATGTTATCTTGAATGTGCGGCCTTGGCAGCTCGGGGGTTTTGCGAGGAATGTTTGTCTGCAGAAAGCAATTTTATCTTGAATGTGCGGCCTTGGCAGTTCGGGGGTTTTGCGAGGAATGTTGCTGAAGGCTTCTGCAGCCAGTATTCAGTGAGAGAAATGAACTTGGCTGTAATTTTCCTGAAACATGGCTTTACACTGTGCAATTAGACCATGTTAATTCATATAGGCATTTGCAAGCCTTTAAACAGGGATTTTTGTGTTTGTAGGTTCTGATATTGCAGCATTGATTCTAATGTAGCATGGAAGTTGCACTGTTGGTGAAGTGGGTGTGTTTCAGCATATTTGTCACCCATGGGTGCGCTGGGGCCTGGTTCAAAGGATAAGTGCGCTCCTTGTTCTTCCTGCTGTTCTTCTGTATATGCGCCTGGGGTGAGGGGGCATGGGTTTGATCTCGGTTTTCCCTCTTCAGCCTCTCTTCAAAATGCGCAATCATGGGCTCTACATGGAATATTTGGTTTTGTAATTCCCAGAACTTCAAATGTATTGTCTTCCATAGTCCCTGAAAACTATGGCAGTGGGTCTGACATTGGGATGATGTTGGTCCAACTTGGGTGGAGGTCACTGCAGGCTGCAGTGTCTTCTTAAGCTACAGTTTCCACACATTTGCTAACTTCTTCTGGTTCTGTGACTTCCCTGTGCCACTGGTGATTCAGTGACTTCCCTGTGCCGCTGGTGATTCAGTGACTTCCCTCTGCCGCTGGTGATTCAGTGACTTCCCTGTGCCGCTGGTGATTCAGTGACTTCCCTCTGCCGCTGGTGATTCAGTGACTTCCCTCTGCCGCTGGTGATTGAGTGACTTCCCTCTGCCGCTGGTGATTCAGTGACTTCCCTGTGCCGCAGGTGATTCAGTGACTTTCCTCTGCCGCTGGTGATTCAGGGACTTCCCTGTGCCGCAGGTGATTCAGTGACTTCCCTCTGCCGCTGGTGATTCAGGGACTTCCCTCTGCCGCTGGTGATTCAGTGACTTCCCTCTGCCGCTGGTGATTCAGTGACTTCCCTGTACCGCTGGTGATTCAGTGACTTCCCTCTGCCGCTGGTGATTCAGTGACTTCCCTGTGCCGCTGGTGATTCAGTGACTTCCCTGTGCCGCAGGTGATTCAGTGACTTCCCTCTGCCGCTGGTGATTCAGGGACTTCCCTTTGCCACTGGTCGTTCTGACCTAATGCTCCCAATTTACATCTAAGAAAAGGAAACAGATGTATTTATTTTAAAAGTTACTTTATAGTTTCAAGTTCTCAATTAGTTTAGAGTTTACAGCTTGTTTACAGTTCAGAGTGTTAAGAATATTGAGTGTTCAGTTTCGGCAAAGTTTAGATTGAACATAAAGTTCAGTGTTTGAGTTTAGTGTTTAGAGTTGAGTTCAGTTTTTAAAAATAAGTTAAAAGTTAAATGAGACACATAGGGCCTCATTACATGGATGGCGGTAAGGATTTACCGGTACCGGTAAAATACTGGCACCGGTAAATCCTTACCGCCTTACTACGAGGTCCCTTTGCGGGTTGGGGGATTTAACGCCTGCTTTTTGCAGGCGTTAAAAACCAACCCGCAAAGGGACCCAGGGAGCTAATTACGGTACCGCAATTTGCGGTACCGTAATTAGCGCCTTCCCCATTCCCATTGAGCCCTATGGGGTAAAAATGGGAATGGGGAAGGGCAATGGTGGAAGGGGGAATTACCACCCCGCCAACCTTGGAATGGGGCAGTAATTCCCCTTTCCGCCAAGGCGGTACCGGTATTTTACCGGCACGAACCATGGCGCTAATAGCGAATGTGTAAAAGAGGCAGAAGTGCACATTCTTTAACAGAAGCAGGTGGCAGATAAGGGCCAGCGTCTGTTTTTGTTAACCCTCACCAGCCACCAGTACAAGAGATAGTTACAGACAATTAGCTGGGCATGGACATTTTGATCAACATTCTTGATTTGCCTGCAAATCGCTAGCTTTCTATTCATTTCAAGGGCAGCACTTTGTGTAGAATAATGTGGCTAACGTTTTATTTTAATCTTCATGGAATATTCAAAAGGATTTTTGTTGCAGGAGACCACAGTGCTTTGTAAAAAGGGCTGAGGTTTCGTTTTGGTTTGCCATTTTATTTTGTTGTCTCCAGTAATGAAGGTGGTCGACCTGCATGTTTTGGAATTGGAGTTGGATTGGGACGAAAAATAATGTTGTGCACCAAAATAACATGACCCATGTTTAAGCATTTATTAGAAACGTGGGGGCAAATGGCACCTTTTAAAGCACACTGGACCAATTATATTATTACAAATTACTATCTGACCTGTAAACTAAATCATCAAACTGGCCCATAATGGTTCGTAAAAGAGTCACACAATAGTCTGGCATTTAAACTATTTTGGTATTGCCAGGCAGGTCATCTGAGCCTGTTTGTATGTTTAGAGCACCAAGTGGAGTTATTACTTTGCATGGGAATTTCATCATACTGGACTGAACAGCATTTAATGATATTGAGGTTTTTGATGTGCGCAAGAGTGATGAGGGGCTGCTATGAATTTTTGTAAATGTTTAAAGCCTTCTGGTATTCCCAGCAGAGGGCAAGGATTGTCTGGTTATGAAGTATTTTGATCTCTGGTAAGCATTGTGCGGTTCAACCAGCACTTGTAGAGGAGCTGTACTATTAATTGCAGAGTTCCCATGTTTTCTATTAGGGCTAGAATAGCTCGAATACTACAGACCCGTTACTTATTACTAGGGTTGCTAAACAAGCCAGTAACAACATATTTCAGAAAGCATGTTATACTCAATTTCGCAATCCAGCGATACTCAGTAAAGAATGACACACTTGGTCTTTATTGAGGCAGTGCTTACACTTCTCAGAACCTTTGTTATACTTAGAATGGCAGTTTCAACAGAGAGCCAAGGGACTGAAAGAAAACAATGGTCTAACTGCTCCATTCCTTATTATGGCCAT
Organism: Ambystoma mexicanum; assembly: GCF_040938575.1. Taxonomy (NCBI): domain Eukaryota; kingdom Metazoa; phylum Chordata; class Amphibia; order Caudata; family Ambystomatidae; genus Ambystoma; species Ambystoma mexicanum. Next base: position 293,452,689 of record NC_090926.1, on the reverse strand, counting down.
GTATGATGGACACTGATTGACAGTGTGAGATACTTATATTTCTGCAGTCAACAACCTGACATGGTGGTCTTAAACCAGTATGTTTCAGGGCATCTCTGTCGCACATAACTAACAAGTGACTGACATTTCCCCAAACCTACCAGTTTATGAAAGGAGCCAGCCTAAGTTTAAGGGCCTCATTATGACCCTGGCGTTAAGGGTTTAACAGCGCCGTAAAAGGTGTCGGCGCCGTTAAACCCTTAATGCCTGATTACGAGGTCCCTTTGCGGGACCCGACCTTAACGGCTGTTTTTTCCAGCTGTTAAAGTAGGGACCCGCAAAGGGACTTTGGTGCTAATAATGGTGCCGCAATTTGCGGTACCGTTATTAGCGCCTTCCCCATTCCCATTGAGCCCTATGGGGCAAAAATGGGAATGGGGAAGGGCCATGGCGGCATGGGGAATTACCGCCCCACCAACCTTGGAATGGGCTGGTAATTCCCCATTCCGCCATGGCGGACACCGGCATGGACCATGGTGCTAATAGCACCATGGTCCTCCGCCTGGGTCGTAATGAGGCCCTAAATCTTCGGATATCTTCTATATATATAAAACGCATAGGTATGTTTCCGTTCTCAGCCGATGCAATTCATCAGTGTTAGGTTGCCCTCGGCTGTCCAAATCGCAAAGTGCACCTCTGTATATCCTCCCACTTCAAAAATAGCTACCATTTTAACAAACAATATGAACAGAGTTTTACGCTGTCACCATCACCTTCCACTATCACAAACATTCTGAATAATTTCAAGTTACTTCTTTTCACCCCCACTTCTCTTCATACAAGGCACTATGGGTACAGTGTCAATGAACAGTTAATTAAAGGTTCAATGTTGCAGTTTCTAAAGAGCGAAACGCTGTAGGACAAATGCCTTCTGATGAGCTAAAACTGGAAGTAGGTGCTGTAATTATGCTACTATGCAATCTTTTGCCATCACGGGGACTCTGCAATAGAACACTGTTGACAATTATGCATCTACAAAGACACAATATAGATGCCCTTGTAATTGTTGGAACTTAGATACTGTTCTTGTACCACGCATACCTCACATTCCATCCGATACAAATATGCCTTCCAAATTCAAAAGAAGACAATTACCTATATGTTTAGCCTTTTCAATTACCATTAATAAGTCACAGGGAACCCCGCTCCCTTCCTGGAAGTGCTCAGTAGTAATTCCGATATTTAAGATTTTAAGGGGGACCGAAGTAACCCTATGAATTATCAACCGATATTGACCTTTTAGATCTGCTATAACGGCGTATGTTACGCTGGGAACGGCTAATGTATATAGAATTGACATTTAACTTGCCAATAGCGCTATGACAGAGCCAGTCACAAGTTAGACAAGTGTTACATCTATGGTCCTGCCAGAGGTGCCAGCTATGGGTGAAATATACCTCTGTATGTTAATGCAACAGCTGCAGAGATCTAGGTTTATCCTTAAGGTTCCAATAGTGATGACATTGTTTGGTGGGTTACTGTGTTTGCAGCAGAAATATATGTTTAAAATGCAGATCATGTGTTGGAATCCCAGCTGAGTTGACCTAACATTCCACTTTTCAACAGAGTTATCATACCTGTAATGCAGGGGGAACCCACACTTTGCAGCAGTACATGTACTATTGGAACATTATGGTACTTTTTTTTATCAAGACTTCTATATCTTTAAAGTGATTGGGCCTCATTATAACCCTGGCACTCCCGTAATGAAGGGGGTCAGTACGGGACTGGCCCCCTTCATTACGGGAGCGCCGATTACGAGGTTCCCTTTGCGGGACCCTGTAAGGACGCCTGGTAAAATCAGGCGCCCTTTCCGGGTCCCGTGAGGGGAAGAGGTAGGCAATAATGGGCCAGTTGTAATCTGCCCGTCATTACCTCCCTCCCCATTCTCATTGAGCCCCATGGGGGCTCAAATGGGGAATGGTTCCTGCAAGGAGGAATTACCGGGTCCTCCTATGTCGGAATGACCCGGTAAGTCCTCATTGCAGGAACCCGGTAATGGAGCCGGGTTTGGAGGCAGCCATGGTGCTAATAGCACCATGGCTGCCTCCAAACTCGTAATGAGGCCCATTGAAAGGTATTTCTCGTTATTATAGCTATACTCTTTAATGGACAGTACTGAAACTTATCAGTGGGACTGCTGTGCTGATTATGCAAACATTGGATTGTACAGCAAATACTGACAGGATATACCACTCCAAATCCCTTTCCCCCCACCCACCTCCCCCCTACCAGAAACAAATGCTGGACTTAATGCTTTTGCTTCAAGCTGGGAGTAGCTGTTTTAGCCAAACAGATCCAGAATGTTTTGACCAATCAATTTGTCTGAATCATATGGGCTGTTGTCACCATTAGGCCCTGGTGCACTGAATTGAGGTATGCCACCCATTTCTACAGGAAGTAAAACAATTTCAGCCACATCTACTATTTTACATAACAATATACTCCACTTTTCAGGGTGGCTGTGTTTCTCTAGAAATGACAGAATCAGCACTTTTCAGCATGATTGCTATAGTTTCCATGAACAGTATATGCACTACTTAGCATGTCTGCCATACATCCAAAGGTACCAGACCTTGGTAGGAGAGCTACTTTACTTATTTGTGTACACAACAGGCACTTTTTTCAACTCACGCCATAAAGGTAATGATTTAATTGCTATGCAGTATGATCTTGTTCTAGCCCTCATGAGCATGCAGGGTGAACACTGGCAGGCTTAACACCAGACACATTCCACAACATCTACCAAGCCTGAATTCGCACGATGCTGGTTTGTCAATAGTTTGACTATTGCTGTTTGGAAAGGGTGAAGAAGCCCTGGCTTTTTCGATTATTATTAATTTAATAAAATGATGCTGGTAATTCCACCTCCGATCAGATTCCCTTTTCATAAACCCCATGCCAAAAGCACAGAGTACACTTGTGCCAAGATGCATCCATATCCTGATCTGCAGCACCTGTTCTACCAGTGGCACAGGGCAGTTTCAGAGGACACAAGTGGTCATTTGGCAGCTGCAGTGACAGCCATGTTTTCTGCAGTGCAGAGGCTGCATTTATGACATGCAACCTTGTACCCTCACCTATAGTTATGTGGGTACTGTCCAGGTGGCAGAATAATCTCTATATATCAGCCCTACCACAGTCTATTGTGGATGGTATGTCTCATAATTATTACAGCCACATCAATTTGGTATCACAAATGTGTCAATTATGTGTTTTCATACCAGACATGGCTGTCTCTGCCATTGCTTGTAGGACTGTAACAGTGGGTTCTCCAAACTTAGGATGCTGAATTTCACCCACTAAGGCTACAGGTTCAAATAGAGCCATATACCTGCTCATGGAAACTGACTGATGTCAATAACTCTCAATTTGCTGTTGCAAACACTGATCAGATCTCCAGATGTGGGATGCTGCTGGATTGTGGATGCTGTCTAGCACATCACTTGGGAAATTATTTTTTCAGCCACTGATTATCCTTGAACAGAGTTTACTGACCTGAAGACGACCTTTTGGTCAAAACACATGCCGGCTGCCTTTGGCGGTTTTAAGAAGGACATGTTCTTGCATTGTTTTGAAGACTGTCTTTTTTTGCTAATTACCAACAATTTGAGAATGAGATGATCCTGAAACTATGATTATAATCCCAGAGTATTTTGCTGTATAGAATGGATGATTTTGAATTGATTTATGTGGTGCACTAAGCATCAATACACATTCACACCCCTCTTGAAAGTAGAGCCTTCCCTCCTGACTGCGTTACCACAAAAGACGAAGGAGGTATATCTCTTGACTGCTTTACCTTTATTATTGTGTTGGCTCTTGGTTTGTAGAAGTGTGAGGTCTGTAAGGGTGTCGAAGAAGGAAGCTGACACAAAGGTGGTGTCTGGTTGGTCCATAGTGATTCCATCGACAGCCAAACTATCGACAACCATACCATTGACACAAAATGCATCCAAAAAAAAACATTGAATGCATTTTTTTATGGGGGGTTCCCCCATCCCCCATTTTTAACCATAAAACCCCACTTTTAATAAACGAAACACTTTAACATTTGAAAAATGCATTGAATGATTTTTTTCAGTGCATTTTCTTCAATGGTATGGTCTGTCGATGCTTTGGATTCGATGGAATGACCGGATACCGTTCTGGTTAGGAAAGACTTATTTGTAAGAAAAGAAACCCTCGCTATCCTATCTTCTAAGAGGGGTTTCCCTGCCTCAGACTAATACTAAAGGATCGGTCAGAATGTCAGTCAAAAGCAAACTCCACCATGCTGTGTCACAACCTACTTCTATCCCTTACAGTACAAATAAAGAATAAGTCAACACAAAAGTTCCTTCTCCAGGAGAATGACTCCCTTCTCCTGGTAGGGGAGTGGTATTCCCAGAAATGTTCTTCAGCAAAATGTATGCCAGGGGGCAATGGCACCCTTCCCCTGGCTTCTCGTTCCAACACACCTTTACAACAGTCAACTTTCAGAACCAGGAGAATAACTCCCTTCTCCTGGTATTGGCAAAGTCCCAAGTCGTTCTCAGGGTCTCAGTGGACTCTTCCTTGTCACTGTGATGAGAATGCTTTCCTCAGGTACTTAATATACTTCTGTAGGGGTCCCAGACCCTTCTCTGATGGTCAGTGGATTTGTTGCTGCCACTGCAATGAGGAAGTTCTCAACTGATGCTCAATATGCTTGTGTTAGGGTCCTAGACCCTTCCCTGGAGGTCAGTCGGATTGTTGCTGTCACTGCGATTGATGCTCAATGCATTCTTCCCAGTAGTTTGGCTGTTACGACTGGGTCAGCAGAGAGCTTCTCGAGCCTGCCTCTCATCCACCGCTTTGTCCCAGCAGGGTCTCTCATACCCTCATACCTCCCATTACCATCATTGGGGCTGCGGTACGCCACTGGGGCTTCCTGGGACTGGGGCTTCTCTTCTATGCTTCTGCAGCAGCATGGCAGCTCTGCGCTCTCCTGGACTACTTGGCTTCCTCTTCCTGTGTTACGTTTAGGTCCACACCAGCTGGACCCACTGAGAATTCCCTCAGCACCACTCCTGCATCTTCCATTATTGGTTCACTCAGGTCAGCCAACAGAATTCGAAAAACTCCCGCTCACACATGCTGCCTCTCCCGGAGGTGCTTGACGAAGTCTTCATTACTTCTTCTCTTCTTATACAATGTTGCCAGTCCCACCCTGGCGGATTGTTAAAGTCCATGGTTGTTCTTGATGGATTGATCTTCAAGCATCATCGGGCCGCCTCGTACCAGTACTAGCACAGTAAGTAATCTTCATGTCTCCTGTTCTCTTCTTTGTTCTGGTACTTTCTGTTGTGTTTTTGTTCTCCTGCACTACAGAAATACATGAATCTAACAGGCTATACCCTAGGTGATCGTCCTTATCCCCAGAGGGGATATCCCTACTCATGAGGTCCTCCCGCATGATACCATCACTAGGGGGACTATTGGGTAGTGGCTGCAACTCCCTAGCCTCTTGGAAAAGGGCTCCCGCTTGGGGAGAAGTGACAATACCTTGTGAATAGTCTTATAACGGCTTAGTGGGCATTTTAGCCACTACTCTTTCTTGTACTCCTGCAAGGCAGAAGTCAATTCCTCACATATAAAGCTATTATGGAAATATACATTCTATTTCAGCACACTGCAATTGTTTAATGTTTGGTATACTGTGCCCATACTGAGAGTGATATAAGTTTCTATCAACAATTTTAGACATATTATCCAGGTAGCTTTTCTTTTTGGTATCAAATAACAAGTCTCTGCCTTTGCGAGATATTCCAATCCCTGAACACACACCATTTAGCATGGTCCAGCACTATTTAAGGGAAGGGCTCAGGTTCAACGTCAATACAATTTCATGGACTGGTTAATGACCCCACATCATTAACGTGATTCATGGCATTATTTGCCATGTATCTGCGAAGTGGAATCCTTAAAAATGCTCTGTTGCATTCCATTTTACCTCAGCGAGCTAATGCCCTTTTCAGCAATACCTTAAAACATTGATGGCTTCCTTTTAACATATACAGCCAATTTCCTAGTGTTTTCTTGGCAGAGCTCTGAGTGAACCTGTGATGTGTGGCATCTCTGTGGATGCATGGATTGTGTCCAGTTTTTCTACCCACACAAATACTGTATGCAATCAATTCAATTACTTGAGGCGGTTGTAATGGAGGGTTGCAGGCGTTTGTCATGTTCATGTGTGCATTGTGGAGATCACACTGGATTTACTGCATTGGGAGCAGTGAATCAGAGGTCTGCCTTTGCCATAACTGGAGATGGATCACAATGGCCAGTCACTATGGCGATGGGCTCTTCCAAGAGCCATTCCCCCACAACCACAGGGGTTTCTTAAGAGGCAATTTCATTCATGGAGTTGTTCCTAAAAATAGCTCTTAACATGCCATAGTTCGTCTGTATAAATGGTAAAACATGCTCCAAATACACTGAGGTCAGTTCTGCACCCCACACATAAGTTCCTCTAAAAGGAGTTCACGTATTTGCTTCACTCGCTGGTTCAGTAACACGGGGACTGTTCATGCACTCATATTTGTTGTGATATGATATCAATGTCCAGCACCCCAACTCTGAAATATGTTCCATCACCACTGCCTAGTCCTGGGTTTAAAAATCTAATCCACCCTGAATCCCCCATTTCCTGTAGGCATCCAAAGCCAGGAATGGAGCCAAAATGTCCCAGGACAAGGGAAAATCCACAATGCCTGAAATGAGGTTGCACAAGCATAAATTCAGCTAGGCAGAGCTGCCGGTCTCATGAGGGTTTCAGCCGTGCTGTGGAGCTGTTCGGGGGAAGGCACAGGAAGACAACTGACCAGAGGAAGACTGCCATCTGGGCCTCAATAATAATGATAGTGAGTGTTAAGATGGATTTCTGAACTCTGTCCTGGAGGGGCAGAGGTTCAGAAGGCCAGCCTAGTTTCTTGGAACAGGGTAACCTCTGGACAAGCCAGACCAATCAAGGTAGCGATCGCGGCGGTCAAGACTAGGTCTCAAGAGGGGTGAGGGTGACTGAAAGCCCGCAATGAGCACCCAAAGCAAGGACACTTACAAATTACTCCAAGCAGGTGTTATATTAAAAATATAGACACATTTATTATAAGGCCTTTGTAACATTGACGGTAGCAAGAAATCACGATAAAACTCAAGTAAACCAACACATCACAATCAAATACAATATATATACAATTACCGAATGGTCTAACGAGTTAGAAGCACGAAATATGCAGACCACCTAGATGGGGAGGAAAAACAGGCAGTGCAAGTAATCGTTTAGACCCAGTTCGCCTTCAGAGGCCACCTAACTAGAAGGAAGTCCGAGCCCTACGAAGAGTGGAGCCTTGTGCTCAAAAGTACGTGCACACGCTAGTGCCAATGGGCCAAGGGGAGTCTCTTCAAGGAAGTCAGGCAGTTCAAGCTGTGAACAAAGGAGGGCGAACAAATCTCCGCTACTCAAGCGCGGCCTCCACTTGCGGGCAGAAGCAGAGCGCGAGTGCGAGAAAGGGGTGCTGTTTAACATAGCGAGGAAAAGCTACGGGCTACTGCAAGAGGGCGACCAGTTCATAGCGTTTCTACTCACCGGTCCCCGATGCAGGCAGACCCAGGCTTCTCCGCGTCAGTTTCAGTGCTGGCAGGTTCAGCTGCGAGCAGGGGACGTCTCGGCGTCGTGTAGATTCCGCGGCAGCAGAAGTTAGAGTTGAGGATGTCCCAAACGCAGTGAACCCGCACAGTTTGTTACCACAGCTTGGCAACGGAGCGGCCGTGTGTATTTCAGCCCAATCTACACTTCTCACTTCAGACCTGGGAATGCCAAGTGTACGAATCGTGTGAGAGTGTCAAGGACTCGGAATACAGCAGCAACCTGACGGCGGTTACAGAGCAAGACTCCTGGGTAAGCTGGTCAGTCCACTGGATGGCCCAGAGACGCTTCCGAAGGCTTACGTGCAGGAGACGATGAAGATGCCGAGAATAGTTGTTCCCACTATTCCAAAGGGTCGAAGTACCAGTACAGGCCTTCTCGTTCGATCAGAGGCAGAATGGTTTCACAGAGCGACAGCAGTGCAGAGGAGCAGTCCTTCAGCGGGTCACCAGCGATTCCTCGGTTCAGCCTCGTAGTTGCAGGATACTTGGCTCCTGTATTCCTTCGTTCGTGAGAACTCAGGAGATCGACATGGTAGTGGTGTTTGCAGCCTCCTCTTATCCACGGTTCCCTTCGCGCCAAAACGGAGGTGACCCAATAGGAGATCTGCTCACAAAACACTCACGCCATACGTGGACCTATCACGGACCACGGTGGTCCCAGGCATTCACGACACACTAGACTCTCTGGCTCCCAGGATGTGTATTGGGACCAGACATCCCAGCCCACATCCTGGAGGCACACACAAGGCCTGTAGAAGCCTGCGAAAGCAACTGTGTTTCGCGGGAAAGTACATGCCCAAATAAGGAAGTCCCCGGGTCGGCTGGACTTGGGAAAGGTGAAGGGGGCAAGACGGTCAGCGGGCAGGACAAAGAGCCTCGTGGTCTGGCCATTTTTGGAGCCAGGCCACCATTTTGGGCTAAGTGCGAGAAACGCGCTTAAACAGCCAAAAGGAGCTCAAAACACAAAGAAACTATCGCTGCCACCAGTCCCGTCCGTGATTCACTTGCACCATTCGTTAACAATCCAAAGAGAGTGTCTAGAGCCTGTAGAGTGACTAGAGACCCAAGAGAGCAGTAACTTAGCTTACAGTGCCCTCTTCTGTCATGTTGCGCGAAAGCTGCAACATGATAAAAGAACTACGGAAAACAACGTTTCCCGGTACTGACTGCCTTAAGGGCATGTCAGTTTCCCCGTAAGAATGGATCGAAAGCCTAGAGGAGTGCGGCCGAAGCCTGCGCTTCTCTGGCAAAGTCTAGATCATGGTGAAAAACAACAGCAAAAAGTTTAGGGGTTGCCACATGGAAGGAAAATTACCCACCATTAAGAAATCTTTCCTAACACTTGCCCCTCCCAGACTATTGACAGGGGGAACTAATCCACCCCTGGATGAGTCTCTTGTTCAGGTTGGTTAAACATTCTGGACAACCCATCAGCATTGCTATGTTGGACACCTGGCCTATGCTCAATAGTGAAGTCAAAGCCTTGTAGACTTATGGACCACCTAAGCAACTTTGGATTCTCTCCCTTCATGTTCATCAGCCACTTTAAGGGCTTATGGTCAGTTTGCACAGTGAAGTGGGTCCCATAGAGGTAGGGCCTCAGCTTCCGTAGGGCCCACACAACAGAGAAACATTCTTTCTCTACTGTGGACCATCTGAGCTCTGTCCTTAAACTGGCGACTAATGAAACCAATAGGGTGTTCCTTACCCTTCTCATCTACTTGTGATAGTACAGCTCCTATCCCAGTGTCAGAGGCGTCTGTCTGCACAATAAAAGGTCTTTGATAATCAGGGGCCCTGAGGACAGGGGCCTGGCACAAGGATTCTTTTAAGCCGTTGAAGGCCTTCTCGCACTCATCGGTCCAAGTTACCTTCTTGGGTTTCTTCGGAGTGGTGAGGGCAGTCAGAGGGGCAGCTATGGTGCCATAGTCTGCATTGAAGTTGCGGTAATACCCTGTGAGTCCTAAGAAGGCTCTCACTTGGGTCTGTGTAGTGGGGGTAGGCCAGTCTTGTACTGCTTGTACTTTACTGGGAAGAGGCTGTATCCTCCCTCCACCTACTTCATGTCCAAGGTAAACCACGGACCCTTGTCCAATCGGGCAATTACTAGCCTTCATGGTCAAGTGTGCTTTCTGAAGAGCCTGTAGCACAATCCCGAGGTGTTTCACATGGTCTTCCCAGGTGGCACTGAAAACTGCTATATCGTCCAGATATGCAAGACAGAATTCGTCCAACCGATTCAACACATGGTTCACAAGCCGCTGGAAAGTGGCAGGTGCATTCTTCCAACCGAACGGCATTACCCTGAATTGGTAAAGACCGTCGGGAGTAGAAACGCTGTCTTCTCCGTGGCATGTTCTGCTAAAGCTATTTGCCAATAGCCAGCAGTGAGGTCAAACGTGCTGAGGTACTTGGAGGCACTCAAGGTATCCACCAGCTCATCTGTTCGAGGCAAGGGGTGTGCATCTGTCTTGGTGACAGCATTCAGAGCCCTGTAATCCACGAGAACCTCAATTCAGAAGTGCCTGCCTTTGGAACCAAACCCACAGGGCTGGACCAAGGACTACTAGAGGGTTCAATCACCCCAAGGTCTACATCTTGATGACCTCGGTCTTAATGTAAGACCGTACTTTGTCTGACATCCTGTATCCCCTACTTTTGGTAGGTACACTGTCTCCTGTGTCTATATTATGTTTGTACCAAGGTGTCAAACCAGGCGACTGTGAAAACAGGGGGGAAAACTGCCTAAGCAAACTTTTCACCTTAGCCTGCTGATCAGAAGTCAGGTGAAGGGCCACTCGAACACCCTCAAAGGAGCTATCTGAAGGACCGCTTTGGAACAGGTCGGGGAGAGGTTCAGACTCCTCTTCCTCAACATCTGAAGCCAGTAGCAGTGCTGCGATTTTGACTCTTGGGACGAAAGCCTTCAGCCTATTTACGTGGAACACATTTGGAGCCTGTCCAGGCCTTCCAAGGTCCACTAAATAGTTAACCTCACCCAGGGGCTCCACCACTGTGTAAGAGCCTGACCATTTGTCCTGTAAAGCTCGAGGCCTATGGGATTCATGATCAGGACTTGCTGACCTGGTGCAAAGTTGATGAGGGAAGCTTTCTGGTCGTACCAATGTTACACCAGCGCTTGTCCTGCCTTCAATTTATCACTAGCCAGACCCATCAGAAGTACCATCCGTTTTCTGAGCCCCAGCACATAATCTACTACGTTGGTAGTAACAGGGGGAGTGGGCATCTCCCATCCCTCTTTGACTATGGCTTAGGGTCCCCATACAGGATGACCAAACAGAAGTTCAAAGGGGCTGAAGCCAACACCCTCCTGTGGTACCTCTCGGTAGGAAAACAGTAAGCATGGTAAAAGAAGATCCCATTTTCTTCTCTGAGGTTCTTCCAGAGCCCCAATCATGCTCTTTAACATTCTGTTGAAACGTTCCACCAGACCATTGGTCTGGGGGTGGTAGGCAGAGGAGAACTTGTAGGTGACCCCACATTCTTTCCACATAGCCTGCATATACTTTGACATAAAGTTGCTGCCTCTGTCAGACACAACTTCTTTAGGGAAGCCAACCCTAGTAAAGATGCCAAGTAACGCTTTTGCAACTGACTTGGCAGTTACAGTTTTCAATGGGATAGCCTCAGGAAATCTGGTTGCATAGTCGACTAGCACCAAGATAAACCTATTGCCTGAGGATGTCTGCGGGTCAAGGGGACCAACGATGTCGATCCCTACCCTTTCGAATGGTATTCCCACAACTGGGAGTGGTACCAATGGAGCTTGGATTGTTGTGCCACATTTACCAGATAACTGGCAGGAGGCACAACTCCTGCAGTGACTTTCTACTTGCACCCCCATCTTGGGCCAATAGAAGTTCATGGATAACCTTTGCTTGGTCCTCTTAATACCAAGGTGACTAGCAAGGGGCACTTCATGCGCCAGCTGCAGGAGGAAGGGTCTTACAGCAAGGGGAACCACCAACCTCCTATGGTCTCCTTCTATAGACTCTGTGGGCTCGCTGTACAGAAGTCCACCTTCCCAATAAATCCGATGCGCCCCAGGAGGTTCACCCTCAAGCTGGGAGCAGGCCTGTCTCCTTAGGCCTTCCAGAGATGGGCACTCACATTGGCTTTACTGAATTCTTCCCTGTCAGGACCACTTTCTACTAACAAGTCTTTTAGTTCAGGATGGTCATTGGGGTCAAATACTTCAGGCATCACCACCTCCTTGTCAGGCCCGGGCGATTGACCAACTTCCTCCACCGCAGTGGTAGGTGAGTTTGGGGGAATATTCTCTTTCCCTCGTCTTGACTTTCTTACTCCTTTCACCTTGGGTTTCCCCTTCGGCTGGGGCAGCGTAATGGTCTTGGCCAATGCAGCCCGTGGTTGAGACCGTGTGCAGGGTCTGTCAGCAGTGTCTCCTACGAGCCCTAAAGCTCTGACATCATTGCCTAACAAGACCTTTCCTGGGACGTATCTCTGAATGCTCACTGGAATCCTGACTGCTGTACCATTTAAAGTAAGATTTACAGGTATTACTGGAAACATGCGAGGTGGGCCGTCAGCCAACTTAGTGGGCATCGGAGTAGCTCTGGCAACTTCCTCTGAGTCTACCAAGCTAGAATCCACTACAGTTCGACTGCACCCACTATCCCTAAGAGCTGGAGTATCTACTCCATTGATCAGCACACTGTCTTTAAAGTAGTGCTTGGTATTATCTGGAATCCTAGCATAAGCCTCTGCGACTTTAGGCTCCCAGGAACCCAGGGAAACGAAAACTACCTCAGCTTCTATCCCACTGGGGAAGGAGTCTGAGGAGAAGGATGCTCCTGTAATCTCTTCTTCCTCGTAGGAGGAGAAGGCCAGATTAGCGGAGTAGACCCCCAAAGGTTTAACCTTACACCGGGGATCCCCCTTCACGTGGTCAGTTGCTCCACAAGCAAAACAAGATCCATTGGGTCTGTTTACATAGGGAGGCTTATTGTAACCAGAGTTCTGTTTCGGAGGCTGACCTCCACTACCCTGTGAGTTTTCTTGTGTCTTACCCTTATTTTTCTTTTTGTGGCCCTTTTGAGAAGAAGATTTATCAGATTCTCCACCCTCCTTATCTTTGGACTTTTTCCCTTCCTCCTGCTTACCAGGATGAGTTTTGTCCTTATGGGACACTCAATGTGACACCCGTAAGTCTGCTGCAATGGCCAGTTTCTTAGGATCTATCTCCTTCGAATCTGCCAAATGCTGCTTAAGCTCCGGGGAAGAAGATGCAAAAATATGTTCCAGCATGACAAGACTTATCATGCCTTCAAAGGTAGAAACCTTATAACCTTCGACCCAGCCAGTTAAGTTTTTTAAGGATTCGGTTACATAAGGTACCCAAGTACCACCTTCTTTTTTCTTATACTCTCGGAATCATTTTAAATATTGGGCAGGAGTCTTTCCAAACTTTAAAATGAGAGTTTACTTCAACATTGCAAAATCCGCTCGCTCAGCCTTCGACATTTCCATAATGGCACTACAGCCAGAATGGGGCAGTCTGCTGAGTAACCAGGCAATCTTATCAGCATTGTCAACTTGTTGAACTTCACATGCATACTCAAATGTATTCAGCCAGTCCATAATGTCATTCTTTTCCTCATACACACTGAGCAGATCTTTTGGAAACCGTGGATGAGAGGAGGACCCAGACCCATGTCCAGGACCCTTGGATCCATTTGCAACCTGAAGCTTGGCCAGTTCCAACTGGTGATCCCTGTCTTTCTGTTTTTCTGCCTGTTCGATTTTCAGTTTGGTCATGTTGAAATCAAGCTCCTTCTGCCTAAACAGCAGTTCTTGCTTCTTGAATTCAAGCATGGCCTCCCCATCGACACTGGCAGAGGAAACATTAGAGCTCACATCCTCCCTGTCCTCGTGGTCGCGGTGGACCAGTGCAGCGGCAGAACCGTCGGTTCTACCAGTGAGAGAAGCCCCATCTCCTTCCGCACTGTCCTCAGAAGTTATAGCGTCAAGCTGAGCTTCTTGCCACGCCACGATTCTTTGGATGATATCCAATTTGGTGCCTTGAGAGGAGACACCTCTCTCCGCACACATCTTTTTCAATGTTTGGGATTTAGAAGCATTTAAAGTTAACACGGTATTTGTTTACATACTGTTAGATAGGACTATGCCTTTTAAAAGTGATACTATGACAATTCACTATGTGTCCTGGTAGGAATAACTTGAAATGCCTTTGCTCGTGCACAACACTGGATACCTTCAGTCGTATCCCACGGCTGTACACCAATTTGTTAAGATGGATTTATGAACTCTGTCCTGGAGGGGCAGAGGTTCAGAAGGCCAGCCTAGTTTATTGGAACAGGGTAACCTCTGGACAAGCCAGACCAATCAAGGTAGCGATCGCGGCGGTCAAGACTAGGTCTCAAGAGGGGTGAGGGTGACTGAAAGCCCGCAATGAGCACACAAAGCAAGGACACTTACAAATTACGCCAAGCAGGTGTTATATTAAAAATATAGACACATTTATTACAAGGCCTTTGTAACATTGACCGTAGCAAGAAATCACGATAAAAGTCAAGTAAACCAACACATCCCTATCAAATACAATATATATACAATTACCGAAGGGTCTAACGAGTTAGAAGCACGAAATATGCAGACCACCTAGATGGGGAGGAAAAACAGGCAGTGCAAGTAATCGTTTAGACCCAGTTCGCCTTCAGAGGCCACCTAACTAGAAGGAAGTCCAAGCCCTACGAAGAGTGGAGCCTTGTGCTCAAAAGTACCTGCACACGCTAGTGCCAATGGGCCAAGGGGAGTCTCTTCAAGGAAGTCAGGCAGTTCAGAGCGGTGAACAAAGGAGAGCGAACAGATTTCCGCTACTCAAGCGCGGCCTCCACTTGCAGGCAGAAGCAGAGCGCGAGTGCGAGAAAGGGGTGCTGTTTAACACAGCGAGGAAAATCTATGGGCTACTGCAGGAGGGCAACCAGTTCCTAGCGTTGCTACTCACCGGTCCCCGATGCAGGCAGACCCAGGCTTCTCCATGTCAGTTTCAGTGCTGGCAGGTTCAGATGCGAGCAGGGGACGTCTCGGCGTCGCGTAGATTCCACGGCAGCAGAAGTTAGAGTTGAGGATGTCCCAAACGCAGTGAACCCGCACAGTTTGTTACCACAGCAGGGCAACAGAGCGGCCGTGTATATTTCAGCCCAATGTACACTTCTGACTTCAGACCTGTGAATGCCAAGTGTACGAATCGTGTGAGAGTGTCAAGGCTCGGAATGCAGCAGCAACCTGACGGCGGTTATAGAGCAAGACTCCTGGGTAAGCTGGTCAGTCCACTGGATGGCCCAGAGACGCTTCCGAAGGCTTACATGCAGGAGACGATGAAGATGCCGAGAATAGTTGTTCCCACTATTCCAAAGGGTCAAAGTACCAGTACAGGCCTTCTCGTTCGATCAGAGGCAGAATGGTTTCACAGAGCGACAGCAGTGCAGAGGAGCAGTCCTTCAGCGGGTCACCAGCGATTCCTCGGTTCGGCCTCGTAGTTGCAGGATACTTGGCTCCTGTATTCCTTTGTTCGTGAGAACTCAGGAGATCGACATGGTAGTGGTGTTTCCAGCCTCCTCTTATCCACGGTTCCCGTTGCGCCAAAACGGAGGGGACCCAATCGGAGATCTGCTCACAAAACACTCACACCATACGTGGACCTATCATGGACCACGGTGGTCCCAGGCATTCACGACACACTAGACTCTCTGGCACCCAGGATGTGTATTGGGACCAGACATCCCAGCCCACATCCTGGAGGCACACACAAGGCCTGTAGAAGCCCGCGAAAGCATCTGTGTTTCGCGGGAAAGTACATGCCCAAATAAGGAAGGCCCCGGGTCGGCTCGACCTGGGGAAGGTGAAGGGGGGAAGACGGTCAGCGGGCAGGACAAAGAGCCTTGTGGTCTGGCCATTTTGGGAGCCAGGCCACCATTTTGGGCTAAGCGCGAAAAACGTGCTTAAACAGCCAAAAGGAGCTCAAAACACAAAGAAACGATCGATGCCACCAGTCCCGTCCGTGATTCACTTGCACCATTCGTTAACAATCCAAAGAGAGTGTCTAGGGCCTGTAGAGTGACTAGAGACCCAAGAGAGCAGTAACTTAGCTTACAGTGCCCTCTTGTGTCATGTTGCGCAAAAGCTGCAACATGATAAAAGAACTACGGAAAACAACGTTTCTCGGTACTGACTGTCTTAAGGGCATGTCAATTTCCCTGTAAGAATGGAGCGAAAGCCCAGAGGAGTGCGGCCGAAGGTTGCGCTTCTCTGGCAAAGTCTAGATCATGGTGAAAAACAACAGCAAAAAGTTTAGGGGTTGCCACATGGAAGGAAAATTACCCACAATTAAGAAATCTTTCCTAACAGTGAGGACTGTCATAAGCGGTGGAATGACCTGAAGGCCAGGCTCCGCAGTCTCCTGTCTAAACACTGGTGGGTGCAGGGGGGGAGCCATCCACAACATTTTGAGGGGGCTTGATGGCAGTTTTGAAAGCTGGTAGTGAGTGGGGCCATGAAACCGATTGCACTGTTAACCCATCCGCCCCTCCCACCTCCCTGACCCCACCCCCTGAGCCTGGCAGGCTGAATAGATATAACGCCTTTCTTTGTCCCATTAGATGCATCTTCACCCCAACTCACCAGGGGCGTAGCCAAGATTGTGTAACAAGTGAGTCCTCAAGCTAATGTAGTAGGGTTAGCGGGAGCCCGTAGAGGGAACTAAGCTTGTTTTGCCTCCCGGCTTAATCCGCAGGAGCTACCGAGGGTCGTGAGGAAGAGCAAAACCCTCAAAGTGGCTTTAAAGGGGTTATCCCCTATCCCCCTCCCAAGAACAATATTTAAATAAGGGGTAAAATGGTGCATTTTACAGTACACTTGCTGTGATACATTATGTAAAAATCTGTTTTGTAGAGCAAGACATGAAAAAAGTCTATTAGAAGTCTAGTCACCAATAATGCACAGGAGTTATTTCAAAGACATTTTCATGATGCCTTTGCCCACTCTATGCCAGTAGTCACTGGCGTAACAGGGGCCCCCGCAGCCCCCGTGGTGCGGGGGGCCCCGCAACCACATGTCCTGGGAGGGTGGTGCAAGGGTGACTGAGCAACAAAGAGCCTGGACTCAGTGAGACTGAGGGTAGCCAAGCAACCAGTTGGTACAGCAGGCAGGTAGGTCAGGTAGGTCAGCAGGGGAGGGAGCGAGAGAAAGCAGAGGAGAAGAGGAACATTTTGAGCTGCTTCTGGAACTTCAGGTGGTCCGGCTCAAGTTTGGGAGGGGCATTCCAGAGGGAGGCACCTGCAGAGGAGAGAGATCTATCCCCGAACTCTCTGCCTGGAGAAGCATCTAACCCTAAGGGCTCAAGAAGGAAGGTATTTTGGAAGAGTGCGCTGGATGTGGTGTGGATCCCAGCCCCAGAAAGCCTTGTGCACAATGCAAAGGGTCTTGAACTTGATCCTTTCAGCCAGGAGTCAGTGGAGAGGTTTCATGGCTGGAGAGAAACGGTCCCTAGGCATGAGGCCAAGGATAAGTCTTGCAGTCCTGATCTGGATTTGCTTCAGAGGGCAGAGGCGGAGATCAGCGAAAGGCAAATTGAGAAAGTGGCTGTCACAGTAGTCCAGCCTAGAGAGAACCATGGCTCTAGAGATAGTGAGCTTCTGTGGGAAAGTGAGAAATGGAAGAGTCCCTTTGTGGAGGTGCAGCTGGTAGTTGAACTTCTTGGCGATGTTCGAGGTGTGAGGAGGGAACGAGAGAGTGGAGTTGAAGATGACACCAGGAATGAGCGAGAGAGGAGAGTAGGCTGAGGGGAGCCTGAAGGAAAACTGAGTGTCATCCGCATAACACTGAAAGTTAGAGGAGAAGGTAGAGATCAGGTGGGCCAAAGGGGCCAAGTAGAGGTTAAAAAACCAGGGGGAGAGGATAGGGCCCTAGGGAACGCCACAGGTAGAGAGAGGTGGCAGAGTGAAAGAGACCAAGTTGGACCTGGGAGGGGCGGTCCAAGAGGAAGGAGGTCAGCCACTCCACGGACTGATCACAGAGTCGATTGTTCAGGATGGCGTGGTTGACTGTGTCGAAAGCAGAGGAAAGTTGAAGGATGATGAGGACAGAAGGAATGCTGGAATCAAGGTTAGAGATTAGATCTTCATAGGTGTTCAGGAGAACAGTTTCCATGCCCCTGGCAGATCTCAAGCCAGACTGATGATCTTGAAGACAACCAACAGATTCAGTGTGGAGATTAAGCTGGGAGATGGCCAGCTTTTCCAAGAGTTTGGGAGAGGGGAAATTTCCAGTGGCAAAAGAATGATTACCAAAATCGGCCAAGGCTGGAGCAAGGGTGTCAATATGGTCCTTGATGGTTCTGGAGGAGCGGGCAAGCACCTATTTCGATCACACTTCCATAGATGGGACTTGTCTAGAAACTTCATCAGCTGTTAGAGAGAAAGAGGAGAAAGGAGGAGGAGAGGGAGATATGGCCAAAGGGGGGCCGAGAGAGGAAGAGGAAGAGGAGATAGTGGACAGGATGTCCAGAGTTTTAGTGCAGAAGCGAGAGGCCAATGCCATGCAGAGGGCCTGTTGAGGGAACAGGAGAGGTAGAGACAGCAAAAGGACTGTCCAGTTCCTTGCAGATTTTAAAGAGTTTGGCTGTGTTGTTAGAGGCCGCAGGGACTCATGCTTGCAGATGAAAACTCAGATTCTACTCCCACTTTCTGGGGATCATAGTAAGGACACGGAGTTGGTGAACAAGGTATATCTTATCATCCAAGCGTGGATGGCCACTCATGGCTTATGTTTGAATGATGATAAGACTGAGCTGTTAATTCTAGGTTCACAGGCAATATTAAAAAACTAGGACAGGAGTTCTCATCTTTTAATATCGACGGGAATACCATCAAAGTCTCCAAGGAGCTAAAAACCCTTGGTTTCTATTTGGACTCCACTTTGTCCTTTGATAAACAGATAAAATCCCTTAATTCATCCACGACCTACACTTACAAGCTGCTAAGAGCAGGCAAACCTTTTCTCTCTGATGATAGCTGCTTGATCCTGGCCAGAGCCTTAATACTCTCTAGAATTGACTATTGTAATGCCCTATACAGTGGGGCCAATAAAACTACCATTCGGAAGCTTTCCAGATATTACAAAATAATGTCTTAAGAGCTGCCCTAGGCATAAATAAAAGATCTCACATCTCATCCCTCAGACGCCAACATAAATGGCTATCCACAGGCAATAAAATTCAACTTAAGACACTGGCCCTCATCAGAAGGTTGGCGGAATGGGTTTACCGGCACCGGTTAAGGTGCCCATTCCGCCCTACCACGAGGTCTCCTCGCGGGACCCGCAATGAGCGCCTGGAAAAACCAGGCATCCATACCGGGTCCCGCGAGGACACCAGGGAGCCAACAGCGGGCCCGTCATTAACGGGCCCGTTGTTAGCTCCATCCCCATTCCCATTGAGCCCTATGGGGGCTCGAATGGGAATGGGGATGGACCGGGTCCGGGTTCCTCGGACGGGGAATTACTGTGTCGGCCAAGGTTGCGATGGCCCTGTAATTCCTCATTCGAGGAACCCGGGCCCGGATTGCGGTAAGGAGGCAACCATGCCGCTAAAAGCGGCATGGTTACCTCCAACCTCCTAATGAGGGCCACTGTCTTTGACCTATAAAGCTCTTACCAATTCTGCCCCCAGCTACCTATCAGATACATTCCAGAGAAGAATCTCTCCTAGACCAGCTAGAGCTGGTAATACTAACTGCCTGGCTATACCTAGATATAGGCTCACCACCATCGGTGGCAATAGCTTTCCTGTAAAGGCAGCGACATTATGGAACTCAATTCCACAAGAACTATGAAGGGACCAACCTTTCTCATCCTTCAGGAAAAACGTTATAAAATACATCATCTCATTCGACCCATAGCCTCCCACCCTTTCCACTGAAACATATGAGAATCTACCTACCTTGCGAGTCTAACTGTCAAATTTGTATATTTGAAGATATTATATTGTTGAAATGTATATGTATCTATTCTCTCTGCGAACTTGAGGGTTCCACAGGGTGAATATCTGTAATTTGTATATTTGTATATTATATATTACCATAACTGTATTCCTGCCATATTCATACACTGAACTATGTCTGTATCTACAGTAATTCCTACTATATTTGTGTATTTCTGTACATTGCGCAGCTATGTAAGCCTTGCATCTTTATACTGTCGCGCCCTATTACCTCTGGGTCGGGAGCGCGTAATAAGTGAATAAACAAACAAACAAACAAACAAACGCTTGAATGTGTGCTCTCTTCTTGATGAGTCTTATTGCTTCGACTGGCATTTTGGTGCAACCAGTGTAGGTATGTCTAAATGTGGCCTGGCATGCTTTACTGTAATGTTATCACATGTCTACACTGGTCTACATTGTGCAACCAGTTGGACATGTTTTCATTGTGGCATGGCATTTTTAATAGCAAAGCATTCATGTTCACGTGCACTGTTGGCGACTTGCATGTATTGGATTTGTGTTACCCTGCAAAACAATAGCAAACACTGTGGCTTTTTAGCCAATTTTTCTCAGAAAGTGTGCTGTATATTGCATTAAAACACATGTTTATATCTTTCTCCTACTGCAGTGTGCGGCATACCCCTTCAGCAGCACATTTGTGTGTATTGCACAAGCGTGGTAATCTAGGTCAGCCCAATGTGTGGCGCGGCCCGTGATTTGTTGCCAAGTTAGGGGGGGCCCTCAGGATGGCTCGCAGGGGGGACCCTAGATCTTGTGTTACGCCACTACCAATAGTCTGCAAGTGTAAAAAAACGGTTTCATACGATTGTGCCCAAACATATCCATTCGGGTGCTCCTATATATACTGGTGTATTCCCACTTAAGAAAATGCTCATGTTTGCTTTGCCATGATGCCAGTAATGATACTATAACAAAACATGCTCATGCTGGCTCTGCCAATATATGCCCTATCCCCAAGTAAGAACATGCTCCTGTTGGCTTTGCCTTAATGCCAGTAAAAAATAGCCATGCAACAGTAAGAAAACATGTCCTTGCTGGCTAGCTGTTAAGATAGCTAAGCAGGTTGAACGGTTGCTGCTCTAGTATGATAGTGATCTGCAGGTAGCAAGTTCAAATTCCGGCAAGGCCAGCTCAGCCTTACCTCCTTCTGAGGTAGATAAATGAGTACTGACTGTGGGTGATCATTTTATATAAATAGGTACTAGGTACTCTGTACAGTGCTTTGGTGAAAGCTCTATAAAGAAATCATTATAATTACACAAATTCCCCCATATAGGAACACTCATAAAGTTGTATTTGCACCTTAATGGCAGTAAAAAAAATGTCATGCCACAGTAAGAAAACATTGCCTTGAGGGCTGCACAAATGCCCCCCTCCCACCTATGTTAGAACACATATTATGTTGCCTTTGACCTTAACACGTAAAACAATTCCCAGCCACAGTAAGGAAACATGCCCTACACTCCCCCATGTGAGAACACTCATCATGTTGGCCTTGCCCTTAATGCGAGTCCAACATTCCATGCTACAGGAGAACCCAGCCAGCCCCACTGCAGTATCCTCTACCCACTCCAACCCCTCATTCACATAATAGCACTCAAGTTGGCTTTGCTTTGCCCCAAAACAGCAATAAAACATGCCATGATCCTGGAAACAAATGTACATACTCCTCACAAATACACTCACACAGATACAGGAGATACACACTGACACACACATACAGATACACACACACTGATATACACACATGCATGCATATTAAGGCACCCATGCAGCTTGAGTCATTCACATGCATGTATAACTCAAAGTGAATGTGAATGTTCAGTGTTCCTGAACATTCGCACTCACATTATTCTCACACGTGCACTTGCACCCATGTACACCATTCACACTGTATTCATTCATATGCATGCGCTTACAGACACCCCCGCGCATAGAAAATATATCCACGCACGTACGCACTCCCTGATATGCATGCACGCATATATTCATACATGCATGCAATCCATGCACGCAGGCATACACACAAACGAAAACCTGATTCCCTCTGGACAAGCTCATGCTCTACCCTATCTAGCCTTCTGACATCACAGGCTATTTGTTAAACAGAACGTAGCTAATCATTGAAGGCATGGACCAACTAAATGTTGAGCCCAGCAGTTAAGCCATTAGCATCCACACCGGGGTCTATTGATATCATCTCCTCGGTAGGCTTTTGTTCTCCGCACATTTGCTGATGCCACAGTCACGTTAAGAAATGTTTTCTCAGCTTAGAGAGTGGTCTATTACCACTCTCCGAGTTGAGACACATGACAACTTCTTGCAGTCCCAGCTCCAGCAGGGGGGCCGAGGGGGCCAGCCCCCCCCAGAGCCTCACCTTGGCCCCCCCTAGAAAGGAAGCCTTGAATGTGGGATCCGGGGCAGTGGGGGCATTGTGGTGTGGGAGGTGGGGAGTTTCGCTCTAAATGTGCAGCTGGAACCTTTGAGAGATTAGCATTCTGAGAGGCTGCACTGCAGGAGGCACGGCCAGGATTTGTTTGCTTGCCCTGGGCAACGATCTATGCCCCAAAGCCATGAAAGCACAAATGGCCAGGGAGACTAAGGGCCATTCACACCTCTAAGTGAGGTAGCACACTTAATCAGGCTCACTTACTTAAGCAGGCTGCCTACAGCTAGTTCTCAAACCTTAAATCACAAAGTTGTTTTTTCTAATTTAAAGTATGTTCATTTTTCTGGGAATATAGCGGTTTTTCACATCATGCTTAATAAAATGCTTAACTATATCCCACAATAAATGACACATGATGTTACTTGCACACAGATATTTGCAGAAGGTGCATCAATCGACTGGGACCTGAAGGAAGCTGACACAAAGCTAGCATGGTGGTGGTTATAGACTTTTATTTGTGCATAAAAAGGCCCTCACTATTCCTATCTTCTAAGAGGGGTTTCCGTGTATCAAATCTAATACTAAATGGTTCATCAGAATGTCTGTCAAATCGAACTCCACCATCCTGTGTCACAACCTACTTCTATCCCTCACACTATAACTAAAGATTATCTAAAATGTCTCCCTTTTCCTGTTGCTTGGATAGTGTTCTATTGCAACAAGAATGCCAGGGGGAATGATACCCTTCCCCTGGCTTGCGGGTTTCACACAGCCTTTATGTAATGTCCACTTCCAGGAGAATTGCTCCCTTCTCCTGGTATAGGTCTATCCAGTTTCCAATGAAGCCATGGGGGATGAATCCATTTCACTGGCCTCGCTAGCACAACTCTCTGTTTGGGACCAGGAGAATGACTCCCTTCCCCTGGCTTCTTTGCCTTTGTCCCAAGAGCTTTAGCCCATTCCCAGGGGAATGACTCCCTTCTCCTGGTGTCTAAAAAGTAATTTCTCACAATCTACAGCTATTGTACACTTTGCCACTCTGTTTTGATGTTAGCAAAGTCCCAAATCCTTCTTTGTTGATCACTGGCTTTAGTGTCACCAATGCGATGAGAAAGTTCCGCGCATTCGAAGTGGGCTTTACAAGTGGCTGTTGGGCTGTCGTTGGGCTGCTGAGTGTTGACTGCCGAGTGAGGACTCCGAAGAAAAATCTTGCCGTGGACTGTGCCGTCTGCAAGAGGAATCACAGGCGTGCCGTAACGTGGTTGCCGTTACGATTCTTTTTTACAATCATCAAGGCTTTTCTGTCCCCGCCTCCCGCCCGTGGCCAGCTCCGCCCTGCCAAGCCTCACTTCCAATATCTAGGGAGCGCGCTGGCATTCGCACGCGCGCATTAGAAGTGGGCTTTACAAGTGGCTGTTGGGCTGTCGTTGGGCTGCTGAGTGTTGACTGCCGAGTGAGGACTCCGAAGAAAAATCTTGCCGTGGACTGTGCCGTCTGCAAGAGGAATCACAGGCGTGCCGTAACGTGGTTGCCGTTACGATTTTTTTTACAAGTAACTAAGGAACTTGACTCTATCTGCTCAGTGTCTCTTACTTTAAAGAACCGCGGCTTCGCCGCGGCGCGTGGTGGTTGTAACACTACTTACCCGAGTCTTCCTTCTCTCTTCTCTTTTCTCCATATAGTCATCAAGGCTTTTCTGTCCCCGCCTCCCGCCCGTGGCCAGCTCCGCCCTGCCAAGCCTCACTTCCAATATCTAGGGAGCGCGCGCGCATTCGCGCGCGCGCATTCGCGCGCGCGCATTCGAAGTGGGCTTTACAAGTGGCTGTTGGGCTGTTTGGATGCGTGGAGGTGTGGAATTGGGATTATTTGTGAATATCTGTAGGTAAAAAACTCGCCACTTATTTTACATCTAGTGTGTGGAATTACTACATTGCAAAATTTAGATTGCAACAAATACAGAATTAGGGGAAGGTTGCAAGTTTTATTATTGTCTGTTTTTTGACTGTTCCATCTGTAGTGCTGTGTGGCTACACACCTGGTGTAGGAGTGTATGAGAACTCCCGTAAAGTCGAACCAATTGTGTGCCACGATTTGGACAAATAGTCAATCATGGTAAAAAACTTACGGAGTGGGAAACGGTGCTTAAACAACTCCTCAGCCGCCTCAAATGAGGGAAATGTTTCAGAGGATGAATATTATGAAGAATCTGTGAATCAAATAAAAAAAAAAGGGCGCAATATAGGAATCACCAATGCGGACATGTCACAACCTGGGTATGTGAAATCACATGTTGGGATTCCCCTGGGTGTTTCTGTGGCGTATAGAGGTACAATGATGACAGATGAATCATTAGTTATACCGGTTTCTTCAAAGAGCATCTCCCCTGAGGCGTCTGATGTCACCACACACCCAAAGAACCTGATTTGCAACATTCCCATTAATGATAATTCGATTTTGGGGGCGGTTGCAGACGTATCTATGCTGGCGGCATCTGATACATCACTGGTAGCCCATGCAGTACTGGCCGAACTACACAGCCGAATGAGACTGTCTAATGGGCCGTCTACACCCGCGGCAAGCTCTCATGGCTTAAGGGACCAGGTTCACTTTCATGCTGCAATAGAAGTAAACTTGAAAGAGTTAAAAGAGAATCGAAAAAAGGATGAGAAGAAACTAATAAAAAATACAACACCTAAGGCTAGTTCCCCTGCTTATGAGTCTGGAAACAACCATGTGGACATCAGTTATGTCCATTCTCCGGTTTTGGGTTGGGATATTAATCAGCAAAAGGGAAGAATTAATCCCCCACGTCGTCCAAACTCATCTCTGCCATTTTGTCCACTTGAGGATACTCTTGTGGATCTTAATAATCCAGAGCTTCAGAATTTTCCTGTTCTAACGAGAATTCTGAACCTGCTTGATAAAGGTCACGAGTACACTCATGGCGCAATTCATGCGTTGAGTACATCTAATGCAGAAATTATGAACACACTATGTAGAATTGAAGGATTCATGATACCCCAAGAAAAGTGTAACAACTTCTGGGAATCTCAATTGCTGATTGTAAACCAGCTGGGGGGCAAGGAAACTGAGAAGAACCATCCCATACGGCATGACCAATCCTCTCAAACAGATGTGAATATAGATTTAATGGTGAACGATAAAAATTTGCAGAACTCATTAGGTGTCAGACAAACCTCACTTGTTCCTTCTGAGTACCTTGAAATTGCAAAACTTCAACATGACCGCATTCTAGTACTTGAAAATATCATAGTAGCAGCAAACCTAATACCATCAGAGTTAATGAGAAATGATGGTAGATTTCAATTGACAACAGCAGAAGAACTGCCGGAACGACCTGATAGTCCCACGGCTCTGACAGACTTGATTGACCTTGACATAGCGAATCAAGTAACAACAGTGGATAAGTCTATTAGTGACGTGGAAAAAGGTGATTCACAACAATCCACATTTTTTATGTCTAGGAAAGCAAAAAAAAGCATTTGCAAGAGCTCAGAAAAGAAAGGGTGCGTCTACCATCCCACTAGTGCCGATAGGAAAACAAACAAAAAAAAACTCTAAAAAAACAAAAAATATAAAATCATGCAGTCCTAATTCCTCTGTTTTATGTCTTGGTCAAAAGCAACTAGATGACATGGGCATTGAGATAAAGGAACTGGGTAAAGAAAAACTTCTATATTTGGAAGAGAAAAAATTACAGGCTGTTGAAACAGATTCCATATTACCCTCTTTGATCCAGGCACCCGAAGCGCCACATGATGTGAGACCAGGCTTAAAGATATCTAATATGAGTGGGTTGCAGGATCACTCGCCTCTGTTAATTCAAACACAATTACAAAGCTTCTTCGACAAAATTGATAAAATATGTACCACCATGTCTGTCCAGGTCTCTAAAGAATCAAAGGGCATAGTAGAGAAGGAGGCTTTTAATACAGAAAATATAGAGATGTGTGCTCAAGATAAAAACGATGATGGCAACGCTTTACCGACCATGGAGAAAGACGCTTATCTCAGGAAAGGGGCCCAAGAGGCACCCCTTCCAGCACTATCAGAAAAGGAAAAATTCAATGAGATAGAAAAAATCGGAAAGGCAGTTTCCCCAAAAGATATTCCTGTGGAAATGAAAACTGTGCTAGGCTGGAGGGCTGACAAAGTAGTGCTTGATAATCCTAGTTTAAATCGTGGTGCAGTAATGAAGATTTTTTGCCAAATCCCGGCTCTTCGTAACTTGGTATCAAATGATATCGACTGGATAAAATTACCTTCCTCATGTAACTACCGGATGATATGCAAGTTTAAATCACCTATAATTGCCTCTCTGATTCGGTCCCATTATGGGGACTTGGAGTTTCTGGGTTATAAGTTATTTGACTTTTATTCAATGGATGATGCAACCGAGTTCCTTGACTTTCAAGAAATAGAAAGCCAGCAAAATATAAAAAGTGAATATAATGACAATCAAATTACAATGTTGCAGGCAAAGGTAAATTCACAAGCAGAGTCTGTGGAACAAATTATAAAAAGTCTAGCATGGCTAGAACCTTTGATGAAATCAATCCGTAAAGAGACCCCAGGAGATGACAAATCATAAAACAATTCCTTTTTAGTAAAATCATGGAATTGTTGTGGCTTTAAAAACTTAAAGTCGTGTTTAGGATGCTAGATTGCGAGAATCGTCCAGCAATCATTATCCTACAAGAAACCATGGCCACCATAGATATTCCTATGGAGGGATTTACAAGCTTTTTTAGTCATGCTCAAAAGGGCCAACTTGGACGTCCAAAGGGCGGCCTTGCCATTTATGTCTCCTTGGTATATAATGTGGAAATAAGGAGGTTATATTCCTCCGAGGAGATGCTAGCAATTATTGTAATGTCAAGGAGTAATCAGAATGTTCCATTGTTGATAATAGGCTTATACTGGAACCCAAATGGAACACACATTGATGGTATTCTTGAAAGACTGAATGCTTTATTGTTGGAGGTGGTGGATGAAATGCCAAACATCGAAATTATTGTGGGTGGGGATTTCAATTCCACTCTCATACAAAAGAATCTGGAAGATGAAGGTCAAAATGTTCAGAATGCAAATTTGTTGTGTGAGAGGGGCCAGTTATGGTCAGACTTTTTTAAAGAATGGGATATGCAAGTTATTCCTTTTGCAAGTTATGGGTCAAAATTTACCTGGAATAGGGGAATATATAATTCCTCGATTGATTATATTATCACCTCAAAAACACTAGCCACGATGGCTTTGCCTTGTACAATAGAAATGTCTGCCCTGAGTGATCACTCGATTTTGACATGTACTATGAGTTGTAAATTTGGTACTTATTCTATGTACAAACCATTGGTGTAACCCGAATCCGACAGACAGATGCTTTCAATAAAGTGGAATCTGAAAACGTGCAGGTTTTTGAACAGCCTAGTCAGTCGTGATATATTAAAATATAATCCCAAGCTGTTGTCAACGGAAGAATGTAGATCATTAGATCTCATGAATGAGAATATGATTCACCACCACCTCAGTCACATAGTCACTGGAAATAAGCAAGACACATCTACAGATCTAGTTGGAAGTCATAATTTTGAGATAATGAAAAGAAAAAGAGAGAAAAATGCTGAAATTAGAAATCTGGCAAGGGACTACACCAATCATTTTGACCAAGTAACGTATAGGAAAAAATTAATTATGACTAAATATAAACAGGACATCAAAACTATTAAATTCAATGCCTATCTGAGAAAAAATCAAAATATGATTAATCTCATGATAGGTAGGAAAACACGTGAAATCTGGGCTATACTAAGAGATCCTATGGAAAGAAGCCAGGCAGAGAAATGCTCTACAGTGAGTGGCGACCGATGGACTGAATTTTATAGTAACAAATATGTATTACCAGATAAGTTCAGGTCATTTAAGTACGAGGTAAAGGTATCACTACTGCCCCACAGTTGTCCATGGGACATCGAAACAATTGAGTCAGTGATTACGAATCTAAAGTTTTCAAAAGCAGCAGGCCCGGATGGAATTCCTCCATGCCTGTTGAAGGATGATCCAAAATTTTGGGCAGCTCACTTAATGCGCAGCTTTGATATCATCTTTAAAACAAAGAAACTACCAGCTTCCTGGACATCTGCTCTAATTATTCCCCTACATAAAAAAGGAGGAACAGCTGACCCAAAATTTTTTAGACCCATAGCTTTGATAGATACTCCTGCAAAAATGTTCGCAAGTTTACTCCTCAGAGAACTGAATGCATCTTTAATGTCTCTACGTATCCTCTCACGCTTTCAAACAGGCTTTAGAAAACGTATGGGAACACAACTGAATGCAACTATTCTTGCGCACTTATTAAAGAGCTCAAGAGGAGAACTTAATGGTCCAATATACATGGCATTGGTGGACCTGTCCTCAGCGATTGACTGTGTGATTAGAGAAATATTGTGGGCAAAGATGCACAAATGGCAGATCCCAGTGCATATAATAACAATGATAGCCATGCTCCATACTAACACCAGTTATAGCGTAAGAATTGATGGTACGGGTCGGCTAACTGACCCAATAAATACGTTTATTGGGGTGAAACAAGGCTGTAACCTCGCGGCCACTCTGTTTAATTTGTATTTAGCAGATATAGATAAGTTGCGGGAACAATCGAATAGCTTTGCTGTAAAATTGGGACATCTAAGCATAAATTGGCTCGCTTTTGCTGATGATATCATCCTTTTAGATCGCACGCCATTTGGATTACAAAACAAAATACATCTGTTCTATGGCTACTGTGAAAAACACAACTTGGCAGTCAACCCTGGAAAATCTAATATAACGATTTTCTCTAACAAAAGGAAAACAATATCATTTAAATGGCTAATTAATGGAAACATAATTCCTCGTTCACTAGGGTTGATTTACTTGGGATATAACTTAACGAATTCTGATTCGCTGAAAAAATGGCAAAAAGCAATATCAATTAAAGCATTGCCACTTATAGCACAAATGAAGATTATCCATCGTAAGCTTTGTAGATTCTCTCTTATCCCACTAATAGAGTTTTACCTGCTTAAAGTAGAGGCAATCATATTATATGGATTAGATTTATGCACACTAGCGATGGGGCATATTCTAAATTCCGTACAGGGAATGATTTGGAAAAAGGTATTACTCTTGCCCCTTTCGATGCCAAATCCCATAATAATTCATGAATTGGGGCTTACATCTTTGGCGTCAAAAATGATATGGCGCAGGTTGGCAAACTTTGCTAAAGTTCTCCAACCAATGGAAAACTCGCTATATGAAGATTTAGCGGTTATGATTAAGAGGGGCAAACCTGATTCCTTACAGAAGTCTTACAAGGAGCTACAACAGGTATTGGATTTGATTGCGCAAAGTACAACAGACCTAGCTACCTTGCCTCAAATAGTAAAAAAAAACTATATATTTATGATTGGGCAAATGCATCTGATTTAATTGGACCATTTAAAACGTATGAAGAATACTCTAAATTTAGGCATAACCATAAACCAATATTACTATATATTAGACAGGTACCTAGTAATTTGATAAGAGCAACGTACATGCGATTCAAGTTTAATTTACTGTTAACGAAAGACCGCATGAAATGTTGGAAACATAACAAAAACGAGGGGTATAACTTGAATTGTAGATTTTGTATGAGTGATGTGAATGAATCCTTGAAACATCTAGTATTATACTGTATTTGAGGAAGATAGACAAAAATATTTGGGCAAATTCCTATTTGGCACCATGGGAATCCCCCCAGAAACGCTATGGGTAGAATGCATGTGGGGAAACAGGATTTCACTTATACTTGCACTAGTCATACTCCTACAAAGTATTGAAAAAAAACTCGATTGTGTTGAGAATTATAGTAAAGAATAGAAAAAGATGTGAAATTTGTAAATGTTTTAGCTAAGTGAGCCCAAGTATATTGACAGCTTCTTCCGATACTGTTTGGACTTGTAGTGCTTGAACTTAGATTTATATATGCTGTTTTATTACGTTGGTAGAAATATTTTATATTTTAAGAATAACTGGTGCTTGGTTTCCAATAGTTGGGGTCTTTGACCTGTCTCTGGTCATCAGTGGGCTTATTGTCAATACTACATTGAGGAAGCTGTCCATGGATGCTTATTTTACAATCGTTGAGGTCTCTGATCCTTCTCTGGTGGTCAGTGGACTTGTCACTACTGCGATGAGGAATCTCTCCTCGGATGCTTGATTTGTACTGATTAGGGTCTCCAAACTGTTTCTGGTCATCAGTGGGCTTATTGTCACCACTGCAAAATCTCCTCGGATGCTTAGTTTTAGACTGGCTGGGGTTTTCGACTCGTCTCTGGTGGTCAGTGGGCTTATTGTCACCACTGCGACAAGTAAACCTTCCTCGGATGCTGGGTATACAAGTGTTAGGGTCCCCGACCTGTCTATCTTCCACCCCCGTGAACTGGGTGATCTCCAGCCCTTTAAGATGAGTAGCACTACCCTGGAGATGGATGGGGATGCAGACCTTACTCATACATCAATAATCGAAACGACTCGGGTAGTTGGCAAAAAGGATAACTGTTTTAATATCAATTATCTAAAACAGGGAGTACAACGGACATCAACGGATGTCTCAGCGCAAATTCTCTCAATGCATTACAAAAAAAGCAATCTTTTATAGTAAATAATCGTCATTGATGACGTTAACCTACGTATTACTAACATCATCCTACATGGCAAACTACAAAAACCTATTGGAGAAAATGATTGGGTCTAAGGGAATGTCTAAGTATACGTTCTATACTAGTAGAGGGGCAGTGCATGAAAGTCATTGGTTTCTTAACATCAGGTGGAGAAACTAATCCCTCCCTTCAAAATGGCCACTATGAACGTCACTAAATACACAACGTCCCATTGGCTCTACAAACTTTAGGACCCTTAATTGCGTGGTCCCCTACAATTGGTTGGGACTCTAACCTTCATCAGTACT
Organism: Ambystoma mexicanum; assembly: GCF_040938575.1. Lineage (NCBI taxonomy): Eukaryota > Metazoa > Chordata > Amphibia > Caudata > Ambystomatidae > Ambystoma > Ambystoma mexicanum. The sequence continues at coordinate 293,421,513 of NC_090926.1, read as the reverse complement.
TTTCCACCTACGTCTAGCAGCACGCAGACTGGACCTCCAGGTGCTGGTGAGCTTGTCTAAAACAGAGCTTCCCACCAATTAGCATATCCATCTATCATCATCTCAGTTGTCTGCTGGTAATTAAGACTTTGAACTTGTCCTTGGGAGTGTTCTTAGCTTTGGAGAAGTTAGGGGACTGAAGGCATCTCTGCCCTCATGCGCAGGTGTGATAGTCCTGTTCGTCCAACTTCATCTGTCCACGTGAAGGTAGACCATGATTTCAAGCCTTTAGTGTATTAAAATTCTAATAAACCTCTGCTGTCTTCCCTGTTTTGTTCATGCCTTCTGAACAGGAGCTGTTCTTTCACACGATTTTGTATCCAATGTCAGCTCACCCCAGCCTGATAAGACCTTGACTTCTTGGCTTGGCTTCATGGCTCATCCAACCTCGCCTTTAAGAGATTCACTTTTAATTAATTTGTTTTCTTACTGCGACACAATGAAAATTAGGCCTTCCTTTTTTAGTCCAGCTCTGCTATAACACGTAGTGGAAATATCCATCCTTTACTCACTTATCCCTATATGCATATATTGGCGCCTGCCGCAATCTATTCACTATAAAGCTAGCCTCAAGAATACTTCATCTGTTTGCGTTTCTCTGCATCTGTACATGTGTAAAATAGCTTGATATCTTCATAATTTCTGTAGAATAAGCTTCTTCACCTTGGTCCCAAGATGTCACTTATCCTTGATACTTTCTCGATGCCTTATAGAATATCTTCATTCTCTTGTCTCTGCATCCCTTCTATGTACGTCAGCTCGACTCTGCATGACGTCACCATTCATCTTGGTCGTTCATTTGCTCTGCTTCTTCCGGGATTTCATTCAAATGGCCATCGTATTTTCTCGTATGCAGGTATGGTTTTCTCAATGGGAACCGTGCTTTCAGGATTCTCTTTGGTATCGGTATTTTTAGTGGTAATGCATGTGTCTCACACTCTGGCTCCCAACATATAGGCAATATGAGGTGGGGGTACTTGGCTCCTTCTCTACACTCCCCCTTCTGGGCGATTCATCAACCACTCTCCCATCATCTTTCACATCTATACATCCTTGTCTGAAGAAATGCTTCTTAGGGATCCATATATGTTTTGACTCCCTTCAGGCATCCAACTGATTTCACATGCTCATCCTTATTCGATGCACTGTCCACTTGGACTGCAGTAGATCCATCTTCCCACATACTTCTTATGGTTCTTTGGATACAGGAATTTCGTTCTCTCAGTTGCATGGATACTTGCCTTCACAAAATCTCTGATTTCTTCATCTGTCAAGTCTCTGGCCTTCCATCCTGATCCGACATCAATCATGATTTTCATCCCAATGGCTTTCTTTACTGTCTTCTTGCATTGTGTGATTATTATCTTGATCACACAGAATACAAGCAGCACCAACACGATCAGGGTTCCAAGGAATTTGAACATGTCTGCCATCCATTGTGGAACGCACAATAAAAGTGATCCAAACCAACTGTCATCAGCAATGTCCTCTACTTCGTCTATCATCTAGATGTGCAGCTTCGTTAGCATCTCTATGGCCTCAGTTATGGTTCCATTCTCGTCGTCATGAGAAGGTATTAATGTGCAACATGATTCTCAGATTTATGCACAAACACCTCCATCCATAGCTGTGATCATGTAAAGACGTATCTCTTCTGAAGAGTCATTAGTCATATGGCTCTCATCACCTATCTGATAGCATTGAATCCCTTTATGGTTGTATTGATCGTTTGCAGCAATTCCCATCTGGTAATCTGAAGCCATTTGGTATTTGCTCCAACCTGTATACTCGGCATAAAGATCAATGTGAAGACTGACAAGGTCAGGCTGAACAGTCTATGGTCATACGGAATGGCATCAAAAGCTTCTATTGATTTGGCAGATAAATCATTTTCCCTCTTCATTCAATTGATCAGCTCCACAGATCTCTTCTTCCTCAGGTGAGCATCTGCTTTCGGGAAACTGTCAAGATTCAGGTCATTTTTAGGAATCACCAATGCTGGAACATGAACATTCACTACTGAACATCGTCCTCCCCAATCTTTGGGTAGCCTCATATATGCTCTGGAACCACAAGCCCAATAATGACCCATGATCACTGCTGTTCCAAGTTTCATTCCTGGTACATCAAAGATTTGGCCACAGTTCTGGTTCTCTCCAACTTTTCTTGTGCCATTGTTTCTGAAGCACAGCTTTGCACTCTCCAAAGGCACTATCTGCAAGGGTCCTCCTCTATCTTCGACCCAGGTCAGTAGTTTAGCAAGTCTTGGCCATAATGGCTTGCATCCATTTTGCACTATATAAATGACTGGCTGATAACAACCAATGACCACCCAGGCTCTGCAGATGACCACTGCTTCTTCCCATCCATCAGGTGACAGTACTGATCCCCAAATCTACATTTGGCCTCTGTTCTTCCATCTACGAATTTCATCTGCAGATTTTCCTGGACTCTCTAGTCTTCTGTTTACTTCCCATCTGATTCCAGCTCCTTTCACTCCAGGCTTTTCATATCTGATCAAATGATTCTTAGTGTGAGCTCTGTTTCTTGTCTTTGTGTCCTGGACATAGTCATCTTCATCTGGATCTGTCCAATCAGTTGCCCATTTGAGATAGGCATCTCGACCCATGAACTGGCCTCTAGTGTGGCAACGTGTTATGTGTGATAGACAATTGGCCTCATTACACGGATGGCGGTAGGGATTTACCGGTACCGGTAAAATACCGGTACCAGTAAATCCCTACCGCCTTACTACGAGGTCCCTTTGCGGGTTGGGGGATTTAACGCCTGCTTTTAGCAGGCGTTAAAATCCAACCCGCTAAGGGACCTCGGAGCTAATTACAGCACCGCAAAATTGCGGTGCCGTAATTAGCGCCTTCCCCATTCCCATAGACCCCTATGGGGCAGAAATGGGAATGGGGAAGGGCAATGGCGGAAAGGGGATTTACTGCCCCTCCAACCTTGGAATGGGGCGGTAAATCCCCTTTCTGCCAAGGCGGTGCCGGTATTTTACCGGCATGAGCCATGGCACTAATAGCGCCATGGCTCACCGCCTACCGGGTAATGAGGCCCAATGTGCTGTCTGGACATCTATTTCAATAGCTATGAAGATTTTAGACTTGCCCATGCTATAAGGCAGGAGTGCACATTCAAAGCATTCCTCCTTCAAGGTTCTTCTTCCCAGTTCTTTCATATGCTGATACCATATGTTATTCCCCAAGTGTGCTGTGCTGTCCAGGTAGTCATTTAGCTAATTATCATCCTCCCCAACACTCCTAGGTCTGGTTCTTTTCTTACAAGCTTCTTTGATCATCTTATGTAACATGTCAGCATAATTTTCCTTTACTAGATCACTTATAGACACATTTGGCATTGGACTGGGTGTGTTTACATGTACTATCTGTGTAGGAGAAAGTTCCAGAATTTTCATCCTATCAACATAAAATGTAGGCATCAAAATGTCTCGCATAATCTCAATACGTGATCTCTTTCTAAAAGGTAACCCAGGATTATTCATCACAGGACCAGGTGCTCTCGTGTGTATCTCTAAAGTAGGAATAATCATATAAGCTCTTGGCTGCCTTGTAGTTGCCACATTGGTACCCTTCTCTTGTACAGGAGGATACACAGGAGTCTTTGCTCCACTTATGTCTATGTAATAGGATGTATTCACTGTAAGTCAAAGCAACATCACTATGAACAAAATGCAAATATAAATCATACAAAGATACATCCACTCACAGCAATGACTTTTTATACATTGCTGACATCTTTCCGGATTCCGGATCTGGCATGACGATATTTCTACTAATACTGACCATTTCTTTTTTTTAAGGAAGGAAAAACACTTTTTAATGGGGCAACATTATGCACTTCTTCTGGAAGCTGCTGAATCGGATCTGTAAATCTTCTCGATCAGCAGACTGCTCATGGAATGATGAACATAAATTCCCAATGAATGCCACGAAATGGCCTCTCACCGGACAACATGATGATTTTCTTTCAGCATGAAACAAAAGTTCTTTAGCCAGTAGACCTCGGATCTGTCCCTTGAAAGAAAGTCTCAGTCATTTCTTAATGTTCTTGCAGAGTACCCGTTCGCTTGTATGATATATCGCTCAGCATTTCATTAAGCGCTGTATTGTTTCTCGGGTCTCTCAGGAATGTTAGGACATCAATTTGCCTTCCAACAAGATGCGGGCACTCTTCAATTAGGTAATAGAATACTAGGCTGACCAGTGTGTGTGCATTATCCGGTGACAGGGGCATTTGCGTTCTCCCCACTGAACTCAGAAAGCTGGAGAATCTGCTCAACAATTGCTATGAGCAATCGCCTCACAATTGGATCATTCTCAGGATCTTGCAAGAAAACATGAACACTAGTAGTTCTCCCCACAAGTGCAGGCTATGCGCCCAATATGAACACGAAAACTGCAAGAATGACCTGTGAAACGTTGTCATTGGGCACCACCATACGTGCCTCTGAACAAGAACTCAGTCAGAAAGGAATCTGCTCCCTCTTCCAGTTGTCGAAAAGGAACGCCAGATTTGGCATGTCTTTGTTTTTCAATCAAGGCTTAAACATGCCTCAGTCCAATGTGAACAAACTCCTGTGGCTCAAGAACACGATAACTCCCCTTAACTCCTTTTTAAATGACTGAAAAGAGTGTCCCGAAATAAGCCACAGTCCAATTAACTCTTTATCTTTATTCAGCATCTTTTGTGTCCTTCTTCCTCACCATAGATCTGGTCTGCATGTGCTGTGATTCTTCCCTGATGGTTGCTTCCGGTGGTGTGGGTGTGAAGGGGGTTCTCCAGTATAAACCTTTCAGTCTCCAAGGAAAGTCCAAGCGTGTCTGCCTTGCACCTTGACTGCAGACGGCGTGACGTCTTCAACATGAAAGGGCCGTTGAAGCGAGTTTCGTGCCACTTTCTAGTGAAATTGCAGTTTAGGACCGCATCTCCGCGGAAAAGTTGGGAAGACATAACTCTTTAGTTCCACTTGTTCTGTGTTCTGCGCTGCCCCACAACCTTTTCACTTGAGCTGATCTAAAATGACAGAGATACTTGAAGTCATACAAATAAGGTAATTACGTAGCTCCTTCCCTAACAATTCTGCAGTTGACTGGGCATCACTTCTAACCCTAGCCGGAGGTTTGAGAGGTGTCCTCATTCACCTCCCTGTCACTATTTCATGTAGGGTAAGATGGTGGTCTGAACCTGGCTGATTTCTCAACACGTACAATGCCAGTGGTAGGCAATGCAACCATCCTTTCTTCAAAGTAAGCTTCAATTTGGCTATTCTTTCTTTAATCAAGCCATTGAGTCACTCACAGGCACTGTTCACTTGCGGGTGATAAGCCGAGGAAACCCTGTGCTTTATGCCAAGAAACAAGCTTATTTGCTCAAAGACTGTGTTAACAAATGAGGGCCATTATCAGATTTCAATATTTCACATATTCCCCATCTGGGAAGCACTTCTTGTACTAGGAATGTTGCTGCACAGGTAGGGTCTGGGTGTGTACACGGTCCAGTCTCAATCCACCTTGTTAGAGAGAATTCTCAGAAATGTGTTAATTCCTCTCTACCTTAGAAACCCCCAGCAACATTACTGGATTTTGAGGACTTTAATTTTTAAGCTGGAGAGAGTGAAACAATTTTTCCGACTCTCTCATGTATTTTAATGTGATTTTGAACTCTGTGTTTCTTTTGGTTATGGAGTCTGACAAACTCCATAGGCATTATCTTTTACATTGTGTCACACAGCACCTTCAGTGCAGTGGAACAGGGAAGTCTTTCTCAAAGGTTTAAATACCTTCTCTTGGCTAAACTACTGTTTCCAAGAGCAGTAAAGTGAAACTGACTTTACCTACATTTGTAACTTTCTAGACCCAGCACACACTATCTTACAATAGGGTGCTGGAGGGGTTACTTAGCATCCCCTTTGTCTAGCTTCTCATGTAACAATTTTATGTTACCCTTTCCTCTACAAATGGCTAGTGGCAGTGGTTTACTTTGAACTACTCTGGTGTGCGTTTACGGCGGGCTGCGTTCGCAGCTGCAGTAAAGCACCCAAGGGTGCCATTTTTGGCCCCGGTCTTCTTTTTTTGCCATTTATTTGTGGAAAGGTCCTTCTTGAGATTTACTCTGCGCGCTGAACTAGGTTTGGTCCCTTTGTTCATTTTGCCTTTGGTGGGATTCACGAGTGAAGCCTGCCTCTGGCTCCAGGGTGTTTGGCAGGGGCAGGAAGCGAGGGAGGTGCCCGAAACTGCCTGTGCTTAGTCTCCTAGGAGACAGGAACGCACCCTTAGGTGATTGGCTGGCTGGCTGGGTGACTGACAGCTCGGCTGGAATGAATAGGAGAAACCTGCATAGAAGGGGAGGCTTTTTGGCTTGGAAGGCAGAGTCGACCACTGGACGAAGGAATCGAAGAAGAACTTGAAGAGGACGCATGCTGCAACTCCTGGACCATTGGTTTGCCCGGTGAAGCCCTGCTACTGTGCTGAAACTCCAAATTCGTGTCAACTGCGAAGCCCCTGCAAGGACGACTTCTCCCGTTCAGTTGGTGGGATCAAACAACTCCAAAGTAAGCCACCTGGACATCCTCTTGGAGCTGGTTGAATTTGCACTGCAGTCGCTGCTGGAACTGAATAGCCAGGGAGACGAACACCAGATTGCGTGTGTTGCTTTTAAGTTGGCCAAGAGCTCCAGGAAGATCCTCCGGACTCCCAGGAAGCAGGACTGACCATGCCTGAGCCACCTCAACAGAGTGGTGGACCCCAAATGCAATGAAAGCCCATCTCAACAGCCAGGAACCGCGGTGTTGCTATTTGCGGTAGATGCAAGGAGCTGCCACTTGTTTGAAGATTGTTGTTTGCGAGCGGTGACCGTCCCATTGCAGTACAGGAGTTCCCAGAAGTCCTCCCTCTTGTCCCCATGACTGAGGCCCAAGAACACCAGGATCTGTAGAGCTGCACAGGAACAGAAATTGTCTGCTGCACTTTTCCTCAACCTAAAGGTACTGTACAGTCTAAGAGAACTTACCTCTTGTTATGTGACCTCACTTGTCTTCGTTGGAGACTTGTTTTGGTTGCATCTGTAGAGTTACAGCCAGCTTATTTTACCTCACAAGCCTAATCAGCTTGTGGCCCTACTTTGAATTTCTTCTTATTCTACAAAGACTTCTAAAACATTGTACAAAACTTTTACTTACCTGCAAGAAGTGCTTCAGTTCACCTTGACTTTTGCTAACTTAACATTGGCTGGCCTGGCTCCTTAAATGACTCTTCTCTCCTCTGCGTAGGTGTTGTGTCTTCCTTCCAGGAAGGGGTTAACTAACTTTGCATTGGGGTTTACCAAAAGTATTACCTGCTTCAGAATATTTGTGTGATCTCTTGTGTTGTTCTACATAACCTTTTTCCTTTGACATATTCCTAAACCTGATTCTGAATGCAACAGTGATATATTAATGTTCCCAGCACCCTAACTATTGAAGTCACCTTAGGGTGTAGCTAGTGTCTGTGGGCCATCCCAAATTAGTACTTGCTGATTTAGAAATCTTAAGAGTGTGTATTTTTTAAGTGTATTTGAGTGTTACTGTTATATTACCCCTTCTGAAGAAGGCTTACTCTTCCTGACTGTTGAATAAATTAATAATTGTTTAATCAAGAAACCTTGTGTGTAAGAGTTTATTTGAATACGTGTCACTGTGAATCTCTGTGTAACACCCCTACAGCTCACATTGACCCCCCTTGAGATAAGCCTGGCTGCTCAACACGGCGCTACCAACCTGTGTAGTACAGACTTATACCAAAGGTTGGGTTCTTAGTGCCAGGAGGTCAGGGTTATTGTAGTGCACCCAAAGGGTACTGCCTACAATCTTGCCTAAAACACCTCGACAAAGGACATACCACTATGATCATATATGTATATCCATTACAAACTTTCAGCATGTCGACATAGTCGATATGCAAATGCTGGGGCCAATAGGTCTAGAAATAACTCTCCTAAGTGTGCCCAGCAGTAAACTTTTGACATACGATACAATTTACTACATAAAATGCAACGTGTTCTATTAAATTTGGAATGAACCAGTCCTCTGCAATAGTTGCAGCGAGGTTCACTCTAGTTGTATGCACAGGGTAGTGTAGCTGTTCCAACGCCACCCTTAATAAGGCTACAGGCATCACTGGTTTACCAGTACTGTCTTGTAGCCACATCGCTTCAGAAGGGTTTAAAGAACAACCTCTGCGTGTCCATAAGTCCTTCTCATCTTCGGGAGCTTAACCCTGGATCTCGATCAGTTGAGTTCTAGACAGGTTGTTATAACAATCAGACACACTCATCATCACCACCATGCTTTCATTCACATTCAGTGTTTCAAACGACATAATTTCATGCAAGCATGCAACACATTTGGCTTCTTCGTCTGCTTTTTGATTTCCACGTGAAATAAAATCTGTCCTTTTAGTGTGAGCTATGCATTTAACGACTGCGATGGCTACTGGGAGTTTCAGTGCTTTAATAAGCCTGTTCAATAGGGCTGCATGTTGCACTGGAGTGACATCCGCTTGGAGGTAGCCCCTCCTTTTCCAACATGCTAGTCCTGCATGCACTGTCAATGTCACATAGGCAGAGTAACTGTACATTGTTCCTTTCTGGTCTGTGTGGTTCTCGAGTGTGACAATCAGCACCACTAATTCTGCAGCCTGTGCTGAAAAGTGAGATGGCAGCCGTGCCCTTACCAACACTTGAAACTCCCCATTGGCCGTGTGCTTTACCACAGCGGCACCTGTATATCTTTGTTCATCATTTTGATCGATTCTCGAAGAACCGTCAATAAAAAGAATCTCCCCAGCTGCCTATGCATTCTCTTTTACCCTTGGGATTTCATCATAGAACTCTTCATAGTTCAAGCAATCATGTGCATGTTTGTCCTCTGCCATTGGTTCAGCTACAAACATGGCAGGATTGACTATTCTGCATCTGACTATTTTTATCGCCAGATTCGATATGACTACCTCATAGGCAGAAGCCCTTTGAGATGTCAACGTGCCTTTAGGTTTCTCCAAAATGGCAAATAATGCATGTTCAACGAACAACGTCATGGAACACCCCATTACTATACTGGCAGCCTTTTGAATGGCGAACGCTGCAGCTGCCAAAGACTGTTCACAAGGAAAGTGACCCCCTCATTACTGGGTCTAGAATCTCACTGTAATATTCAAGGGGCTTGTACCCCAACGTGGTTCTTTGCGTGAGGACTGCTGTCACAACAGTGCCATCCGTGTGCAAAAACAAAAAGAATTCCTCAGCACAATTAGGAATTCCTAAAACTGGAGCTGTGCAAATTGCCTTTTTTAATTCATCAAACCCTTCTTCCATTTCCTCAGTCCAAACAATGTTCTCTTGAGTTGCCTGTGCTTTCTTCAGAGCTTGCAATAAGGGCCTTATATATGATCTATAATCAAAGCCCCATGCTCTCACATAGTTACATAGCCACAAACATCTCTGCATGTGTTTATCGTCTGTGGCTTTACTGTTTTCAAAATAGCCTCAGCTCTCTCAGGAGTAACCTTCTTTCCTTCATGCAAAATTAACTGACCAATGTACAACACTTCTTGTTGACAATACTGTAACTTTTCTCTGTCCACTTTATATCCTTTGTCAGGAAGAATAATCATTAGCTGAACAGAATCGTGTCTGTACTTTTCCTCTGTGGTGCTACAGACCAATATATCATCTACGTATTGCAGCACAACACTTTCTAAATCAATATTGCTTAAGTCCATCTGCAGGACGCTATTGAAAATTGATGGAGACTCACAGTACCTCTGGGGTAAATGTGTGCTTTTAGGCAAGTCTGTCTGAACGCTAATGACGTCCGATCTTGTGAGTCTTTATGCAATAGGATTCAGAGAAACGCATTTTTCAAATCAATCACAGTAAAATAGTGTGCCTCAACAGGTATATTACATAGGATTGTCACAGGATTAGGAACTAGAGGGAACTCTGCCTCTGCAATCTGGTTAATCGGGTGAAGGACTTGGATTAAATGCCACAACCCCCCTTTCCCTTTTTTGATCCGATAGATTGCGGTATTACACAATGACTCTGAGGTCACTAGGATGCCTTTTTCCATCATAGCTGATATCGTCTTAAAAAGACCTTCATCTGCCTCTCGAGACATAGGATACTGTCTTGCTCGAGGTAAAATTGCTCCTGGTTTCAATTTAATCGTCACTTCTCCAACCCCCTTCAGTAGGTCTATGTCATAGGCGCCTGTCGTCCATAATGAAGCTAGTCCTTTTGCCATGTCTTCCTCAAAATACTCAGGAAGTTTTTTTGCTAACATCATTTTCCTAGAAACCTCTTGTTTAATTGCTCTCACCCAATAAGTAATACTCGTCTCAAATATCACTTTGTCATCTGACAAACATATCCTCATCAGTGACGTCAGCCAATCTGTAACCCTCCCCAATGGCAATCACTGTGCACCATCGTCTGCCATCATGATCATTACCATCAAGTAAGGCCATTTCTCCCCTCACTATGTGTTCTAAAGGAAAGATTCGCCCTTCCTCTTCATCCATAGGTATCTTTGGCCTGGTAGGTATTCTCATAGTCCTGCCCACTAAGCCTGGCAGCCATGTTATCAAAATGCGTACCCCATAGGGAAATACTTCTAGTTCTAACGACACTCCTCGTATGGCCACTTGTCCTGCAAATGCCATAATAAATTCACTCACATTTAAATAATGCATTCCTGGTGTTGAACACACTATGCCTTCATCAGTAAACAAAATTGTCATATTTAACTTGGTCTTTAAATCTCAACCCAATATATTAAAAGGTGTCTGCCTGAAATATAACAATTGAACCAACATATCACACTCTCCTATAGAGACTGATAGATCTTTAGTAAAAGGAACTCTGCTTGTAGCTCCTGTGAAACCTTGAGTATTCATGGCATTTCCAGACATTGAACATTTCCCCTCTCGTATACCTTAGCATGTTGCACCTGTGTCTACTAAAAATGAAAAAGATTTGCATCCTATATTAACGTCAACCCTTGGTTCCTCTTGAGGATTTTGCGTTACTGATAGTATTGAACACATCAAGTGTTCCAGTGAGCTGTCCTATTATGGATGCAGACTCATCCCTGTACCTGTGAAAGGATTCCCTCCATCGAAAGTGACACCCTCTAACCTTGGAATCATTAACTGTCATGTGCTGGTGCTTTGCTGTATCTGTATGGGTGAATGCTGTGACCACCCTTGTGGCAGATTCATTGCTGTCTGTTGTGTCTGTAAATCTTGATGCACTCGCAGCGCTTGTGTCTGCTGCACTGTTTGATTTTGAGCAAACACATCTCCATTCAGCTGCGAATATTCAGGCGGGTTTGAAGTCCCCCCTGTCGAAAATTGATTTTTCTGCCCTAATCCTTGACTTCTACTTACGCAAGCAAAATGACCTGTCATACCACAAGTCCAACATATAGGCGAAGGTCTTCTATTTGTCCTCCCTGCATGCCTTGATTATCATTCTGCATGTTCTGAAACCCACCTTGATTATTCTGGAAATTCCCCTGATTATTCTGAAAACCTCTTCCTCGAAAACCTCACCTTGCCCGTGGTATACAACCATTATTACCTTGGTCAAACTGCCTTTGGTTATTCATCTGTGGCATGTTTGCTGCTTGCTGCAAGCTCAATCCATCTCCACTAGTTAACATTGCCCCTTCAATGGCATACTTGGAGAGTTTTTTCTGAACTAACTTTGCCTCTTCACCTTTCCTAATATTGTCTTTCTTGTGATTCTTTTCTTGCAAGAGTCTGCAATAATGCGCGATGGTCAGCTGTATCTCTGACCATGGTTGGCTTCCATACCCACTAACTTCTTGAGCTGATCTCTGACCATGGTTGGCTTCCATACCCACTAACTTCTTGAGCTGCTTCATCTGGCAGCCCCTGGCATAATATATGATAAAACACAGGTATAGGTTTCCCCTAAGCCTCACGTGTTTCCAAAGCCCACTGCTCTTGGAAATACTGAATATAAACAAGCGTATCCTCTCCTGCCTGCATATTTTTCATCATTATAGCTCCCATATCTGACGTGTCCACATACAGCACTCTAAGCGCTTTCCAAACTGCCGCTCTGCAAATATTGAGCCAGTGTTGAGCATCATGAGCAGTGTTTACTGTGGTAACACCAAAATATCCTGCTCTTGACCAAACGTCATCAGCCCTCTCCCCAAGGATAGCAATTAGGAGAGCCTTAATGTCCCCTATAGCCAACGTGTTTCCTTTTGTCATTTTCTCAAATTCATGTATCCATTTAAGAGTTTGCACCTTACATTATCATTATCCATCTGCGGCCACAGTATATACTGTGGTCTGGCCCCTCCCTTCTCTAACAAAGGAAACTGTGAGACCCCAAATTCACTCTCATCTCCCATTGTTTGTCTATCCATAGTATGGACAATGGTTCTGCACCACCTTCTTCCTGGCAATGACCTTAACCTGCTCACATAAGGTGGCAAGTCCCCCCTCTGACCATGGGACTGCCCTTAAGGTGGTTGATCTAGCCGTGTCAATGATTCTGAGGCCCGAGATATAGATAGGTCTAAATCCGACCATTGGACTTCCTTATCCATTGTAAACCATCCCTCAGGTCCATATGTGTTACCTCCCTCATCCCCACGGAAGGCTTCTCTGTATTCTTCTGACATCTCCTGTGCCCAACTCGTGTGACCTCTCTCCTCTTTGTCTCTATCCGGAGTCAGTCTATCTAGAGACAGCTCTTTGGGCTCAAAACTACATGAGGCTCCCTCCTTGTCATACAACTGTGTACTCTCAAGTCAATCATTTTTACCCTTCCCCTGCAATGCTTTCTTAGTCTTCATATCATGATAGACTTCATCGATAGCATCTGCAATGCTTCTAGTGTCAAACTCATCCTCTAGATTTGCTCTAGACGTACCAGCCATGAGATTGGCTCATGTTCTGGGAATAACTCTTCTAAATCTTCCCATGATACTACTGGATCAATATCCATTACCTCCTTCTCCATGCGATCAAGATCGTGTGCTCTCTGCCTTCTCTTTCATTCTAGTTCATCTTCAAACTCTCTTCACTTTCTCGCTTCCTCTCGTACCCTGTCTTCCTCTTTTCTTTTCATATATCTTCTCTCATTTGCCCTTCAAATTTCTTCATCTCTATGTCTTTGCATTCTTATATCCCTTAATTTCTGTTCCTCTTCTTCCATTCTTTTGTCTTTTCTAGTCTTTCCCGCTCTTCAATAGCCCTCTTTCTATTATCATATTTTCTTTGATCCTCTGCTCTTTCCTGTTTCTTCAATTGCTCTTGATACAATTGTTCCCGTCTTTGTCTATCCTTTCTTTTTGCCACATCATCTTTCAATCTTTCTTCCCCTTCTTTATCCTTATCATCCTGCTCATCTCGATCTTCCCTTTGCCTTACCCCCTCAAAGGCTTGACCATCGAGTTTGAGCAAAATCTGACCACCCATCCATTCCTTCTTTATAAGCGCTAACTCATCAGCCTTATGTTTTTCTCCTTTCCATCTATTTATTTCTCTTCCTATATATAAAGATGCACTTGGTCGATCACTTCTCTCCTTATCTCGTCTCTCCTTGTACCTCGGGACCTTAGGGATTACTTCTCTCTCAGTATTTTTCTCTGGGTCCTCGTCGCTGTCTTTAGCTCCCTCAATGGGTACAGCCCATCATCTTTTGTAATATCGCCATCTACTTCAGGCATGACAGGTGGAGCAGAAGGTTCCTCACCCCTCTCTTTGCATACATTAAGTATCCAATCTACAGGAGGTGTGTCTTCTCTCTCCTCCTGGTACATCTTTCAGAGCTCTAAGCTCGCAAGTCGCTTGTCTAGCTTTTTCCCCATATATGCAGCATGCAAATATGTCATCATATGCTGCAGCACCACCTTCAATAATGATCCCCCTTGTGGCCATGGCATGAACATTTTGTGTGGGGGTCCTTTAACCCATTCTGCACTGTACTGTAAGCTTAGGTGCATGTTTCGGCACCTGTTTGCAAAGGTGTATAAGCGGAGTAATATCCTCAATTTTGACACGTCACTCCTTGACCGTCAATACTCACCAGTTTACTCTTTGCAAATTTCAATAATACCTTTCAAGAAAACAAAACAATAAGAGCGTGCACAACTCATCACAGGCTCCAAACCCTATATCACGTTTTTTACTTTAATCTGCTAAAAATATCATCAATTCAAGTTAATTAAAATACACACTTAATTCTTTAACTCTCGCGTTTCTCCTCTTTACGTTTATCAATCTCATCATCACAATCACATAAAACAAAATAGACGGACAAATATACTCGGCCGGAACATATATCTTAGCCTTTTTCCTCAAGACTTCTCCTGCCTCTAAAAATACTCCTACAGAGTTTGAACAGCCCTCCTTAACCTGTCTTTAACCGGGTTCATCCCACTATGGGATTTTATGTGCTGTCTAAAACAGAGCTTCACACCAATTAGCATATCCATCAATCATTACGTCAATGGTCTGCTGGCAATTAAGACTATAAACTTGTCCTTGGAAGTGTTCTTAGCTCTGGAGAATTTAGGGTAGTGAAGGCACACTCCGCCCTCATGCGTAGGCGTGATAGTCCTGTTTGTTCGGCCAACTTCATCTGTCCACGTGACTGTAGACCATGATTTGAAGCCTTTAGTGTATTAAAAATACTATTTTCGAATAGACCTCTGACGTCTTCCTTGCTTTGTTCATGCCTTCTTAACAGGAGCTGTTCCTTCACACGATTTTTTATCCAATGTCAGTTCGCCCCAGCCTGATAAGACCATGACTTCTTGGCTTGGCTTCATGGCTCATCCAACCTCGCCTTTTTGAGATTCATTTTTTATTTATTTATTTTCTTAATGCGACACACTGAAAATGAGGCCTTCCTTTTTTAGTCCAGCTCTGCTATAACACGTAGTGGAAATATCCATCCTTTACTCACTTATGCATATATGTATATATCGGCGCCTGCCGCAATCTATTCACTATAAAGCTAGCCACAAGAATACTTCATCTGCCTGCTTTTCTCTGTATCTGCACATGTGTAAAATAGCTTGATAACTTCATCATTTCTGTGGCATAAGCTTCTTCACCTTGGTACCAAGATGTCACTTATCCTTGATACTTTCTCGATGCCTTATAGAATATCTTCATTCTTTTCTCTGCATCCCTTCTATGTACGTCAGCTCGACTCTGCATGACGTCACCATTCATCTTTTGTTCGTTCATTTGCTCTGCTTCTTCCGGGATTTCATTCAAATGGCCATCGTATTTTCTCGTATGCAGGTATGGTTTTCTCAATCAGAACCTTGCTTTCAGTATTCTCTTTGGAAGCGGTATTTTTAGTGGTACCGCACGTGTCTCACACTCTGGATCCCAACATATAGGCAATATGGGTGACGTGGTTGAGGTGGGGCTACTTGGCTCCTTCTCCTCATTATGACCCCTCCAGGTCTTTCACATCTCCTGTTACCTTCTGAGGGATTTTGGCATGCCACTTGGATTTCCTTGCACTGGGGTTCTTCTCTCCAATGCACCAGGCTTCTCTCTACTGTTTCCACAGCACAGCGCCAGCTTCACGCTCTGGTATGCTGCTCAGATCTTTTCTCCTGCTTTGCGTTTGGGTCTGCGTCAGCTGGACCCACAGAGAACTCCTTCCACGCTTCGCCAGCATCCTCTGCTCTCCTCCGACTCTGGTCTGCCCACAGCGTTTGAAACTCCTGCTGATTTCTGCACCTGTTGCCTCTCCCAGCTGGGTTTGACAACAAGGTAAGTCCTTCTTCCATTTATGTAGGCATTTTCATCTTTGGAGAATTACAAGAGTCTTTTGTCTGTTTTACTGAGGCGATCTCTATGCCTCCTCTGGGCTTCCTCGTCCTACTACTACTGGACCTAAACAAGTTACAATATAGCATCTGGTGATGTACTGGTACGCTGGTTGATGGGGTTATTAAGGGAATAAGGTGGTTGTGGGCCAGAATATATGTCCTCATCCCAATAGAGGAGCCCTCCCCTGGAAGGTCCTCCCGCATATTACCACCCCTAGGGGTAATACTGGTTAGCTGCGGCACCACCCTAGGCTTACAGGGAAGGGCTCCCCCATGAGGAGAATTATCTTTATTGAAAGATTCATCAAAGGGCCCTTACAAATTACATTGAAAATATATATTCTGCTACATTAACAACTTAAATATAAGTGAAAAAATAAGGTTGGTAGTAACAAAAATGTAATTCTGGAGGGGAGAGTAGTAAAATCAAAAAGTGATAGTTGCAAGGATTTCAATTTAACATTACTACTCTCATTGCTCTGCACAACATTCCATTCCATACTTCTTAAGTATGTCTGTGCCATTACAGAAGGGGGCAAGCCGTTAGAAAATTACTCTTGGTTCTGCCACCAAAAGGTGCAGTTCAGTCTCAATTGCTTGGCCATGTACCCTCTGCAATGGAACACAAGCCACCACAGGCATTGTTAGGCCTGGTGGTCTAACAGTCTAGCAGCTTGGGCAGGACTACTCACATTAGTGGCAGGGCCAAGGCTAATTTTTAGACAGTGGTATGGAAGGTTGACCAGAGCAATGCCAGTGGTTATGATTGATTCAGAGATTTACATCCTTCCTTTTTTTAGTTCTGCCTACTAGTTGTAAGCCAGAACGTTTGAATAGGAACACAGATATGATGGAGACAAGATATGAGGAGAAACACACATCCTACTGGCGTGTTTGGTCATTTACCCACTCAATGACTAGCTATGACTATGTGAATGCCTATGGCATTACTACCAACTACCTGCCCCTCACCTCCAGAACGTACTCTTTGGGAACTCTTTGAGCAAGCTCTATCACAAAGTAACACCCATCTGTGTGCTGTAGAGGACCTGGCAGTGTTATATCTAAGCATTCTTTTGAGTGTTTAATTACTTAATTGCCTCTGTAAATGAGCTCCTCTTGTGATAAGAATCTCTTAATGTGTGTCTTCAGCCAGTCGATTTTATAAGCAATATCTGTGTTAATGCCTCTGTTCCTTGCACAGGAGTCCTGTCTAAAACAAGCAATTGCAAAGCCAGCAGTTTTGGCTTGTGTATCGGTATTAGACAAACCCTGGTACTCTCACAGTTCCGCTGCTGTTCATACCTTACGGCCAGATGATACACTTGTGGCAGTGCCTGGCAAATGCCTAGCCGTGCCTAATCAAACACACAAGTTGATGGCTTTGCCAATGTATGTTGGTTTCAGTTTTTCTCCCTAAGTGAAAGTGGATATACCCAGATGTGGGTGCTTTATTTGCTATGCCTAGGGAATTAAGCTGCACCTCACTGAGTTGGTTCAAAAAGGCCCTACCTGAAAATGCTAAGGCTAGAATGGCAAGTATGGACCAGTTTCAGATTTACTTCTCATAAATACTTGCCAGTGGGGTTCCAAATTAAATAGAATGTATCTTTGTCTGTGGGGAAATCTAACCTGAACTGCCAGTACTTGTATGATTCAAACTAATAAGTACTGAATTGATAACCTCATACTGTGTGAGTAACTTAACAGTGTTTTAATGCAAACAGAATGTGTATTGTGGGTCTTGTTTGGAAAGTATGATGTAAATCCTAGGTGCTGGGTGTTTAGGCAGTGCCAGAATGGAAATTATTTGTTGTGGGACCCAACCAGTGATGGGGAGGGCAGCAGGTTGGGTAGATTATCCCCCCCAATAAACATTTGCCTTTAAGAAGATTAATCATCATGAACCCAACAGAAGACTGTTTTGTTTAATGTCGCCGGCAAAGTATAAGATACATCTTTTGAAACTAAAAAAAAGTTATTCCGAAAGAATGCAATCAGAGGTGGATTTAACATTTGGACAAGGGACACATGGCCATGCCCCTCCCCCTGCTCTGCCTCCCTCCCCTCAAACACAAACAGTAAGGGCTGGGCAGGGCCTCACAGTCAAGTCTTATCTTTTTAATGTGTCTCAGAGGCAGATTATTTACAACAGTAAGTGATTAGAGATGTGAAAAGGTAACTGGCAGTGACCATTGTTGTGACACTTTTTTCTTAAAATGATATAGGGTGGGATTGTTGGGTTATTAGAAATTAAGGGGATACAGAACGAGCTGTGTGAAACCATGACCTTGGTCATGCATTTAATTTCCCTTTGTCTATTGACATGTTTTGTAATGTCTCATTATTTTCTATGCTGTAATTTGTATGCTTCCATTCAAGATGAGGACAATAAAGCTCCAATCATAGGGGGTCATTTTCCAAGTCAAGCAGAATGGAATAAGTGTCACTAAAAGCATTAATTGCAACTTTATATGCACTGCAGGATTTGTATGATTTGGCAGGTGGCGTTGGAGAACAGATCGGACGTAACATGTTTGCCTGTTCCTACATGTTCCACTGCCAAATCCAATTGGTGTTCCACCATCATGTATTTTTATGTTGGTAGAACACCAATGGATTCCCATAGAATCCGCCTGACTGCTACACTCTGGTAAAAGCAGGCAGATTTAAAAAGAAACCATTGTGGATGGCTGCCACAACCGTTAATTGTGGGAGGGATTTACACTTTTCCAGACACGTAGTGGAAAAGTGAAGATCACAGGCGATATTTAACAGTATTTTATACTTTACTTTAATCACACTGTCACTTACCTGCAAAAATCAGGAGCCTCTAGAAGTGATTTAGTTCACAGTATAAGTGTTTTCAAAAAAGCCCCACTCATGGTTTAATAGATGGGCAGCACATGTTTCAGGACCTGCCAAAAACACACACACACCTTTCTTTCTTTGAAAATATCAGATCACATTATTGAACAAACACATCAAACAAAAAGCCATCACGGACAATTGCATATCATAACCAGTATATAAACAGTATGGACCAGACAATGATGTACAGGGGCATGGCAGGGGAGCAAGGGCCCATCCTCCCTACCAAGCCACACCGGCGGTGATACAAGCAAGCTGTAAACCCCCCAAACCTGCACTGTCCACCTCCTGACCGCACTCCCCCCCCACCCTGCTCCCTCTCCTGTATGCTAGCACTCACATTTGTACTCAACTCATTTACAAAGTTCTCCAAATACACAACAAAAAAGTAAATTGTGTGCTTCGAAATGTCATTTTGTAAGAAACAAAATGTCCTATTCCTTGCTTCAGTACTCTGGAGGGGGTGGGGGCTGTATTTTACAGTAACATGGTGAGACCACAAGCACCTCCTCCAGAGCCTGCTGGGAGCAGCCGCAATGCTCAGGGTGGCATTGTTGAGCGCACTCCGTGGAACAAAGACTTGTGGCCTTGCTGTTCAGCCCTCGTAGAGGAGGAGGAAGCATCACCCTCTGTTCTTCCCAACCAGGCCAAGAAAGACATGGTCTTAGTTTTTGGGGTAGAAGGGATTGGAGGTAAATGGGAATGGTGGTCAGGGGGACCTAGCCTGACAGAAGGTGACTGGGGGGTGAAAGGTGAAGAAGTGGATAAAATAGAAAGGGTAGGAGTAGATGGCATGGGAAGATGAGTAGATTGATGTTGTAAAACTATTCTCCTTGTTTCTCTTTAGCTCTACACTGTTTGTTATAGAGTGGTGCAAATGTATTTTTCAGATCTGGGAAGGCATTTTTTGCTGGATCACAGATATGGGAAATCTGTATTAATGCCAGCTCTTTGTTTAGGGTACTCATACACCACACCCAATGGAAATTCCCCCCCCACCCCCTGATCACAAACCTGGCCCACCCAGGTCTCCTGGAGCTGGGCCTGGCTTCTTGCGATCTGAGCCCTGGGATGGGCATCACAGCACAGTGATGACTGCTGCCTCAAAGTGGGAGGGCTTTAGCCCCCCCAAGCCCATGCCTGACGCTGTCCATGGGTGGGTGACAGCTGCCATACGAGGTGACAATGTTGATCCCCTTGCCCTCACACCATGGGAGGAAAAAGCAAGCAGCCTCGTCCACATGGAACCATTGAGGAGTCGAAGTTGGAGCCAGCAGTCAGGGTGGTGAGTATGAATGTCCAGTCTCCCGTGAGAATGCACAGCCAAATCCCCATCCCATGCATGTGCCCCCCAGCAAAGACATGTAAAATGTATAGGGGAATGCCCTAGCAAATGGCAATGTGGACAATGGCACTGCAACAACATGCCTGTGCAAGGGAAGGTGGGACACTGTGCAAATAGACATGCAGTGCATTTAAATGTGCATGTGACCCCATGCAACAATGAAATGCACCCATGTGTGCAGGAAATGGCCAAGTGCCAAAGTGAACCGCCTGCACCGACGTCCCCCACTGGCCAATCCAAAAGGAAATCAATCCACATGGGAAACCCCACCATCAATGGGTAAGCAAACACATTTAAAAAACGTTTCTGAAAGCACATTACCAATGAGCCCATGCATATCCCAGTCCCTATTAACACCTTGCGTGAGCACTGTTCATTGCCCATAAACCGACCATGGCCATGACTCCTGCCCACCCCAATGCACACATGACAGCCATCACTAAACACAAAGTCCATAGAGATGTAGCCCTCACATCCTATTATGTATGTGTGCCACATGGGCCATATCTGATTGAGATCATGAACACGTCCTGCATTACATGCAACAATTGTGAAACCACCTGGGTCTAGGATAAGCATCCATCATATTGCAAGACTGTCTTGCTGGCCGGCGTACAAGTATGCATGATGACTGACAGCATAACATTATCCACGCAACAGGTTCACAGTCGACTCAGGGAGAAGATGCAGAGCCATCCACATCCCAGTGCTCATCCACGGCACCAAGCCCTGCTACCCCCACCCCTGCACAGCTCAGCCATGCCAAGGGCAGGAAGATTAGGAGCGACACACCCGGTTCAGGGCACAGAAACAACATGGAAGCTCTGGCAAGTGACACGCTACAACCCTTCCCACAAGTGTGGCAACTGGCCCCTCTACCATAGGTGCACATGCCGCTGCTGGCACACCACCTGACCGCAGGACAGCCAGCACAGATGCAGGAGCTGCACCCCGACCAGCTGCAACGGCCACTCCACAGCCGGTCCCTGTGGAGACAGTTGAGGAGCCACATGCTACCAATGCCACCCACATGTCAACAAACACACCGACGGGGTCCCCTTGCTTCAGCCCCAGCCCTGTCCATATCCCTGAGAGTGTCCCACAGCATTCCCTGTATGCCATCTGAAGGAGGCTAGACAGCACCCAGTGCGGATAGAGGACATTGCAGAAAGGCAGTTGCAGCATCTGCAGGCAATGTGTGACTCTGTCCAGGGATCATCCCACGGGATTGTGAGGTCCATGGACCGGCAATGCCGACAATTGTCAGTGACAAGTACTGCCATGACGGTTATGGCCAGAGGGTGAGGGAGCTCACTGAGGACATGGCTGCATTTGCAGAATCCATGCACACTACCATGCTCCTGACCCTCCAGCACATCCAGGGCCAGGACTCAGAGCCATCCACCTCTGTCACCCCCATGGCAAGTTCATTGGCTAGGAACTCACTGAAGAATGTGGCTCGTTTACAGCCGGAACAGACTACTATACTCAAGAGGGCAGGGTGGTGATACTATTTCTGATTGGAATATTTCACGGGGCACAAGGGAGGTGGGAGGGAATGGGTGTTGGGCTTCGAGGGAGGTGGGAGGGCATGGCTGTTGGGATTTGAGGCAGGTCGAAGGGCATGGGTGTTGGGATTTGAGGGAGGTGGGAGGGCATGGGTGCTGGGATTTGAGGGAGGTGGGGGGGTGTGGTTGTTGATGTTTGAGGGAGGTGGAAGGGCATGGAATCGTACAAAAATGTTGACCTGGGAAATTGTGACGGCCGAAAATGCCAACTTTCTTTTTTTTTTAACTCCCCCTTACACAACACATATATGTGGGGGGTTTAGAGTATAATATTAATAAGGGTGGTCGTGGGGGTCTCCCCCGCATATATATGTGGTGTAAAGGGTTAAAATAAATAGCCACTTTCGGCCGTCGCAATAATCACATAGATCCGAAGGGTATGGGTGCTCGGATTTGAGGGAGGTGGAAGGACATGGGTGCTGGGATTTGAGGGAGGCGGGAGGGCATGGGTGTTGATATTTGAGGGAGGTGGAAGGGCATGGGCGCTGGGATTTGAGGGAGGTGGAAGGGTATGGATGTTGATATTTGAGGGAGGTGGAAGGGCATGGATGGTGGGATTTGAGGGAGGTGGAAGGACATGGGTGCTGGGAGTTGAGGGAGGTGGAAGGGCATGGGTGCTGGGATTTGAGGGAGGTGGGAGGGCAGGGGTGTTGATATTTGAGGGAGGTGGAAGGGCATGGGTGCTGGGATTTGAGGGAGGTGGAAGGGCATGGGTGTTGGGATTTGAGGGAGGTGGGAGGGCATGGGTGTTGGCATTTGAGAGAGGTGGAAGGACATAGGTGCTGGGAGTTGAGGGAGGTGGAAGGGCATGGATGCTGTGATTTGAGGGAGGTGGAAGGGCATGGATGTTGGAGATTATCACTTGGATAATGACGACTCAACAACCGACGGCCCTCAGCCTTTCCTTGGGTTATAGGTTTGGGGCAGGTCATTATACCCAGGGCTGGACTGCCCCACCGGGACATCCCCTGTTAGGCCTCAGGCCTGCAGGGCCTCTTTTTGAGCGGAAGGATACAGTTTGTTAAACACATCAATCGCAGATTTTGCCTCAGCTCCGCCTGGGTGGTTAGCCTTGAATTGGCTACCACCACAGTGCGACCGAGGCAGGCGGTGCAATTTTTTTCTTCCCAGCAGATGGACTGGGCTGGGCTGGGCTGGGCCTGCCCCGCCCCTGTACATGATGGCCTCCTGGGCTGAGCACCAGAGGAACCGCACGTGCCCCTGACCCCCTGCTGCAGCTCAGGCTGCGTCACTGAACTGTGGAACAGACAGACTGAACAAGGTAGGGCCCAGTCACTTTCTCACTCTGCCCCCTCTCTTTCTCTCTACACCCCCAGCCGCTACCTCTCCCACTCTCTTTCTCACTCTGCCTCTCCCTCTCTCGCTCTACGGTTCCATCTCTCTTTGATTCGCACTGTCTCGCGCTCTCCCTTGTCTTGTGTGCTTCTCCTAAGATGTCGCCTCCATGTTCCCCTGCACCAGAGCTCTGCTGCCAAACTCTCCTGCCAAATGTTTTGTTTAAAACCCGAAGATTGTACTGGTCCTGTCCTTCCCCCACCCTGTGTGTCCAGAGCTCAAATTTCACACACGGTCTGTCGGAGCCCTGGGCTCCCCAGCAGCGCCCCTTCTGCTCTCCCTTAGGCTGTCCACCCCTCCTCTGCCCTTCACACCGGACCACACATTCTTCTGCGCCCTGGGTCGCTCTCGCTCGCTCAATCCCATTCATTCAAGACCTGTGTGGCTGGAGCAGTCAGCAAGCAAACAATCAGCAAGACGCTGGAAGCAAGCACTATATTCCTGGGCATTTCAATGAGCATGCGCCCAGCTGTAATAACGGGTGCACGTTTTACAGAGAACACATGGGCTCATTTTACAAAACATGCATAAGGTGCTGTTGCGACCCCTGGATGCAATTTCCAAACAGAGTCGAAATATAAAGTTAAAAACAGGCAAACCCCCACCTTTACTCTTACGACAGGTTTTGTAAAAGATGTACAGGCGGCCTGCACATTCTGCCTTGCAGATGGGGTGCAATGGACTCCTACCCGGTTCCATAGGAATGCATTATATTAGGCTAGCATGCAGTACGAGAAGGAAACATATGTGTGATCCACTTTCTCGCTCCACATGCAGAGCCTTTGTAAAACTTCCAGCAGCGGCATAGCAGGGCGTAAATGGTGTTCCGGCTCGTTCTACTGCCCCGCCTCCGACCGTTTGTGCAATCGGAGCATTTACGAACACAACCTGCTGTACAAAGAGGTGTCCATTTAAGAACCGGGTACAGAAAGGCCGGTGTCCTGGGCTTCGCTAATGGGACACCACGTGACCACATGCGCTGCACTTCATTTTTGCATGCTATTACGGTTCTTCTGATCAAGTGCCAACAGTTATCACCCGGACACACAGGTTGCAAGTTCACCAACATCGCTAGAGGACTAGATCTCCTCCCACCACATAAATAAAGCTGAAGCTCTTATCTGAAGACTTTGCAAGTTCCTCACACTGACGCACACACTCTCACACACTCCAGGTTCACTCTTCTACCATTAGGGAAGAATTAGCATCACTGCAAACTAATCTACAGACATCCTATCACACGTTTTAAAGGACTTCCCCTTGAAAGTCTGCAGTTTCTTTGTGCACTTTTAGTCGAATCGACCAATTGCATATACATATGTATGTATATGTGGGGGGAGGCGAGTAGGAGATGGGTGTTGGAGGCGTGGGGGAGGAAGAGGGGATTTAAAGGGCAGGTAGATTACACAACAAAAATAACGGGTCTAATTCAGGTCGACCAAAAGTGCACAAACAAAACGCAGACTTCAAAATGAAAGTCTTTCAAAGCATGTAAAACCCTTTTTCATGATGATGTAATGTCATCTTGTATGGTGCCCTTCTGCCATTTTGGTGTCTTGGCTGCGTTTGGCCCTGTAAAGGAGGAGGGTTGTGAGTGGGATAGAAGCAGTGGTGGCTGGTGAATTGTTTCATTGGAGGGGTGTTCATATTTCCCACAAATATGCCAGAGCCACCAAGCGTAGCAAGGGTGCCCGAAACAACCAAGGGGGACTTGGGGTTGGGGGTGGCTCTCCCTTCGAGAACACATCTCACAGGCCAGAAAAGATGCACACTGGCTGCCTATAAAAGAACGCATCCTTTTCAAAACACTGGCCATAACACACAGGTGCCTCTCCTCCGATGCCCCACCTTACCTCTCAGAAAGAATCACCCGCAACCTTTTCAACAGACCCACTAGATCTCACCTGGCCAACCAGATCTACGTACCAACTTTTAAGAGAACCAAAGCCGGAGGTTCCAGTTTCCAACACCCGGTCCCCAAAAATTGGAACACATTGCCCACAGTTCTAAGAAATGAGACCTTGTACCTTGCCTTGCGCAAAATGCTAAAAACCTCACTATTCTGCAAAAACATTACTTGTCTTTGATAAGTACACGCCGCTATGGGTACCATATGTTCTTTGTCTAATTTTTGTAACCTGAAGTATTATGCACCATATGTTCATTGTCTAACTGCTGTCCTGTCAAGCCGAACCCTCTGTAACAGCCCCACGATGCCTACGGGCCGCTGCTGTGCTTTATAAATGCAAATAAATAAATAAATAATGTTTCATATTTTTATAAGAGTGATGCGGGCCAGACATGAAGCCCTGATGGGAACATATGAATGCATAACTGGTAAAAGTGTTAGAAGTATGCCTTAAAAACAAGCAACTGTTTTGGCTTTTGTGTGGGCATGGGATAGGCATTTGCCAGGTAGTGCCATATTGGTACTAGCAGGGCCTGTGCAGGCTGTAACACTGCATGAATGCAGAGCAACAACAGCAAATGGTTATGCATTGTTACAGAGAAGGGAGGGCACGCACACTTCGGCAAGTTGCCATGCGCTGCCATGGAGCCAGAGCCAGTCGCGCCCGCCACACACTCACAGCTACCACTCGTTACTTATTTATTTTGCAGATATAACGGAGCATATGAATGGTAATGTATCAATCTTGTGGTAGTGCTTATTTACTCTGTTGTGCACATGGTGCCTTAATTTGCGTGGCCTTGAGTTGGCACAAAGGATGTGGCAATGCCAGAGCAAGCACATAGATTAACGTTTTAGTGGGAGATGGTATGATTATACATTGGCCTTTTATAGTGGCAATTTTATACTTATTTATATTATTTAATTTTTGATGATGAGAAAGGCATTATAAATGGGTGCACGTTCCTGCTCTGTCATGTTCAAGGAATAGCTCAGTCGGTCATGTTGCTGTTTCAGGTTAAAGTAGCCAGGCCACCTATTCCTCTGGCATTTCTTGCAGTGCATTGCTGGATGACCGATTGGTAATTGGGTTGACTCATTGATTATCTTATGGCGTTTCTCATCTGTTTTCTTTATGACTCGTTGCTAATACTTGCACTTTAATCTTGGCGTCATGGTTATTGGTTTTCTCTGTTGCCAAGGGGCCAGACTTGGGGTTTAAAGGGACGGCTATTGGGGCGATAATCGGCAACCTTTGGACACTTTACAGGAGCAAGGAATTGGCCCACACGTTTCAATTGCCAGCAGGAGGCGGGGAACAAAAGGCAATTGGAAACCAATGGGATTGAAAGCAAAGCGATTATCAGAGTATTTGTATAATATTTGGGTTAATTTAAGTTTTCTCTGTGAACATATGGGTACAAAGTGTTATTGTTAGATGCCATATACTTACCTTAGCAGCCCTTGCATTTTTTGCTTTGTTTCATCTATACTGATGGCGTTGAGAAGCCTTTTATTTTAACCTAAATGAGATGTGGGAATCTGCACATCTTAATTATACCCGTACTACACATTAGTATTATATAACAAGTGTCTAGTAACACACGAACATTTTCGAGTTACTGATCTGCAAATCAATGGGAGTAAACAGCCTCAGGTACAGTGCATTTTGTGAACAATATGTCCATTGAATGTATTTATAACATATCGCAGCATTCTAATTTGTGATACAATGTTTTACTTTTAGATAATCATCCACTTTATATGACACATACCCATGGGAGGGTGAGTGAGTTCAACTCTTTTATTTATACTGCTATTGTGTTTTTTTACACCAACCATTTAAACCATTTCCACTAGTAAGGTATCCACCGTAAAGGGCTATTTCATTACCATTGCAGGTAACAAATCTATTGCGAAAATTCAATCTGTTCATCATACATTTTGAGTCACGGTATGTAGCAAATTCCCACATGCTCATTATTATCAATATTGTCAATATTGTTAAAATGGACTTTTTATAGCAATGTTGCCCATGCAGACCATACTAATTTCAATTATTTTTTTGTTTACTGTTTTGATTTCTGCTGCTTTTCCTTTTTATTTGTCTTTCTATTGGCTTCAACCATGCACTTAATACTGGTATGTCATTTTCCTTTTTTCAATGGTTTTATTGTGATTGGGATGTTCCATTCATTTTTGCTTATGATCCTGTATTTTGTACTTGAATATATTATTTTCTGACTAACGTACAGCCTTGAGAACGACCTTAAAGGTCGAAACACGTGTCGGCTGTCTAGTAACCAATAAATTGGGATTTGAAGCCAGATTCATTTGTTTTTTGAACTTTTTACAAGAACTTTGGGGATCTGCGCACTGAAACTATACTTACATCATCTTCTTCATGTTTTCCTGTACTGGTGTTTACTAGGGGGCACCAGTGGAAGTGTATCATTGCAGCAGGCCATACCTCTTTATTTCTGTGGTATTAACTAGCGCACTGTCTTAATTACGACCCCCAGTTCTTCTTACTCGATTATCAGAGAAGGCGTAGGTACTTTCAACTGCAGTCAAGTGGAAGGACCCCATGTTAGTTATTGGCCTGGTGACACTGCGCAATATTCTTGCATGGTTGATTTACTTTAAGCAGCGAAGAGTCTTCACATGGAGCGTTGTGTCCTGTGCAGGGAATAACAATTTGCGAGTGTGCGGCATGCAATGCACCGATTTGTCTGCTGTGTACAATGCAGGCGTGAGTCAGTGGGCTGTGGAGATTGATGGAGTGAGTTGTGTAATTACCCACTCGAGTGGACCTAGCATCTGTGCACATCTTTTGTATCTTGAGTTGTCTGACTTAGTAAATAGTTATGTTTGTGCTAGGCCTAACGTTATCAAAGTATTCTTGTAGCTTCTTGACATCACTGGCCTGTCACGTTGCTGTTGTAGTTGGTGAAATCCCTGCTAAATATAGGTAAAGGCAGCATAGAGTGGACTTGAAGCTAGGACCACAAACCAGGATGTCCTGTGTGTCAGTCTGCCAAATTGACCCAGCTTAACATTAATTTTTTGTAATGAAAAATGTAGCTATTGTTTGAATGTGGGTTTGGTGGTCAGCAAGCTGTCACACTCCGTGCCATCCACCTGCTGGGAGGTGAGAGTGACCTCGTACTGGTCCTTTCGACTCATCACCTTTTTTGTGCATCTGACCTTTCTACAATCACTCATTCCTCCGGAGGTCGGAAGCAGCCTTGCACTTTCCCGCTAGTGACAAAATGACTACTGCCCGCAGAAGTACAAGGATGAGTAGTGTCTAGCCCGCCTATTCAGCCCTCTCACTTCTACAAAACAACAGTGATGCCAATCAAAAAGGTGAAACGGGCACAGGTAAAAAAAAAACACCCCCTTCGCCGCATGTATGGTGCTGAATGAGGCCCCAAACTCTCCAAACACATTGGCATTGGCGGAGTGGAGCCACCGAAAAGCAAACCACTATGGTTGAAGGCACAGGTGCTGAGCCACTTTGTCAGAACATTGTGGGTGCTTCATTGGCATGACTCACTGATCTCATACCAAGTCAACCTTTTATTTGCTACCTATAAACTGGAACTATTGCATTAGAGTACAGCTGGGAAGAAAGTGCATACATCTTGTTTGGTTATTTACCCACCCATTCACTGCCCATGGCTGTGCTAATCCCTATGGCCATTTCTACCCGCTTTCTGCTCCTCTTCACCCAAAACACGTCCTCCTATGCTGTATTTGAGCTACCTTTATCAAGCCTTACCATCAAACTGTGTGCCTAAAGTGCCTACCAGTGTTTTCTCAAAGCAGTCTTCTGAGAGTTAATGATTTTATTGGAACTGTAAAAGCGCTACTTGTGAAATAAAAATGTCGACCAGGTCTGCCTTCAGCCACTCGATTTATAAGTACTATGCCTGTCCTTCACTGAAGTCCTGTTAAAAACAAGCATTGGCAAAGCCAACAGTTTGAGCTTGTGTATCAATATTAGGCATTCACCAGGCTGTGCTATTATATGCCCACGTACTCTCACCACTTTGCAGCTGCTACCATCAATAGACAGTAAGTACCACTACAAAAGTGCCTGGCAAATGCCTTTCTGATTCCCACACAAAAGCCAAAACTGATGGCATTGCCAATGCTAGTTTAAGAATGTCTTATCTATGTGCACTTACCAGCACAGGAATGGGATGAAATGGATTAGGGATGCATGTTGTCTGGGCACCGTTAGTACCAGAATTAGTTTTTCACATCTGCAAAATGTGTAATGTCCCAGACCCCTCTATCATTGAAGATCTACTCTGAGAGATCATAAACTTATTTAAAACTAACTTTTTAATCCATATATCTTTAAAACATGCTTTAAATGCACTCATTTTGACTAATTTTATTCAACATTTTCTTGGAGGATACTGCCAATACCCTTATAGAAGGGTTGGGCTCACACGCTGTGCTCGCTAGTTCAGCGGAATATGGGGCCACTTTGAAAACATTTTCCAGGGCCACTTTTCGTTCCCAGTCCGGCCCTGATTATACCATGCTATTGACCCTCCTCCACAGCCTATAAGTCTGTCTTTATATCAGACAGAGCTGAAACGATGTGTAGCCAAGTGTCCAATTTGCAGAATGCGCTTAAATCCCAGCTTCACCTTTTAACTAGAGTATTTGATCCTGTGCAAATCCATGCGTCTCACTTTGCCGTACCTTCCAAAATGAAGATGCTGGCTTTCGTGTTGTGGGAGCTGGGGAGACAGGCTGCTATGAATACATTTTCTGTGACGGGTCTGGGGGGCAACAGCCAGGCATGTAGATTTTGTTGTGTGGCACATAGGATGCCTAGTGTGGGTTCTTGTGTTGTATTTATTTATTTAAAGTACTTATAAAGCGCAGCTTCACCAACGAGGGCATCATGGCGCTACTGGGCAGGAAAGGGCAAGCAGACCAAAGCAAAAAAAGTAGCGGTTGGGGCGGCAGGATGATAGGTGGGGGTCTTCTGTTGTTGGGGTGGAGAGGCACGACACCAGGCCTGGGTTTGTGTTTTAGGGGCTGGGGTGGAAGGCTGCTGGATATGGGTCTTTTCGTGGCTCATGTTGGCTCCTTTGGTTTGGCTCAGCTCTACCCATGAATTCTCTGCCACCTCCCCCCTCCCCCTTTTATACCAGCTTACTACTGCGCATAACCACACCTTTCCCAGCGCGGGCATTTGGTGGTAGAGAGTAAACCACCCCCTGGAACCCGTGCCTTCTCTGTGTGGGCATTGCGGCCCTGGCCATGGGGCAATAAGGCATTTATTACATAGACATGAGTGGGCTTCTATAGCCTTCACTTTTCAAGCAATCTGTTTCCATGAACGTAGAACAGCGATCGACCTCCTACGCTGGGCCGATCAATGCCGTGATGTATGGGCGCAGTGGGTCAAGGCATTTAGCCCATCAATAACAGAATTGCAAAACTCGAATAGGGCCTTTGCGAGAGTCTTCAAAAGCGGATGTGATGTGCGCGCGAGGCCAGGAAGCTAGGCCAGGAACTGACACCTCAGTGCGCGGTGGTGTGCTGGCCCCCTCAGATATACGACAGGTGAGGGGCAAATGTGTTCCACACAAGAAACACTGGAAAGTGCAGGGGCTGTGTGTGCTGCCTCAGATATAACCCAGTAGGCCAAGAGTGCAGTAAATCAGATTGTGGTTTTATATAGTGCTTCATCCCAGGTCACTACATTTCTAAGGCCTGAAATGATTAGCCAATGTAATGATACTCAATGTATGGACCTCGCGGAAGGATCACGAACTGAACTGTGTCATTCCTACTTGGATTTGAGCTTTCCAAGCACATGCTGGCCACATGCCAGAAGTTGGGACTTAACTCGCTGAGCAACCTTCCCCTGCACCTTTCCAGTTTTGGAGGGAAATAGCTGCGCAGAGAGAGCACGCGCAGGGACAGAAAATAGAAGCTCCATGGCCCCTCAGCTTGGGCCAATAGCGCGCCAGATACGCTGCGTGTCTTCTGCCGGCCATTTTGCTGTCAGTGGCCAGGTGCCTGCAGCCCCTTCACATGGCTCAGCTTCCTGCATGGGGCCTCCTTCCCTTCCCTACGGGGAGAGCCCCATGACCCCATTACCCCAGTGGACTCTGGCTCCAGGTACTCCATGCTCTGAATCTAATCGCTCCCTAGCACCTGCCAGAGGACAGCTAGCGAGCACTAGTACCTATACTCTACCATGCCCACCTGACCTCCAGCCCCACTTCATGACCCTGCCATTTGCCTGTGATAGGCTGAGAAAAGGCCAGTGAGGGGTGGGGTTCCATCAACTCTTCATCCACCTCTCACATGCAGGAAGGAGCCCCCTTTAAGGCTATAACCCGGGAAGGGACTTCATTCAGAGATCGACGAGGCTGACACTGTCCTGGCATCAGGCAGGCATGACTTCATTCTGGGGCTGCCCCTCTCTTGATATTAGGTCTTGCTTCTGGGGCTGCCCCCTCTTGATATCAGGTCTTGCTTCTGGGGCTGCCCTTCTCTTGATATCAGGTAGGGAAGTCTTGCTTCTGGGGCTGCCCCCTCTTGATATCAGGTATTGCTTCTAGGGCTGTCCCTCTCTTGATATCAGGTAGGGAAGTCTTGCTTCTGGGGCTGCCCCCTCTTGATATCATGTCTTGGTTCTGGGCTGTCCCTCTCTTGATATCAGGTAGGGAAGTCTTGTTCTGGGGCTGCCCCCTCTTGATATCAGTTCTTGCTTCTGGGGCAGACCCACTCTTTATATGAGACAGTGACGCCTTGATTCCAGGGCTTACCCTCTCCTGATATCCGGCACTGAAGTTGTGGTCCTTGGGCTGAACATTTCCTGATATCAGTTCTTGGTTCTGAGACTGTCACCCTCATGATATCAGGCAAGACATCCTAGCTCCTGGGACTGGGCCTCTACTGATATAAAGCAGGGAAATCTTGGTTCTGGAGCTGACCTTATCCTGATATCGTGTGTTGGTTCTGGAGCTGTCCCTCTCCTGATATAGAAGAGGGAAGTCGTTGTTCTGTGACTAGCACTTTCCTCATGTTAGGTAGGGAAGTCTCGGTTCTAGGGCTGACAATCCTGATATCAGGTTTCGGCGTGGGGCTCTCACTCTCATGATATCAAGCAGGGAAGAGTTGGCTCAGAGACTGACACTTTCCTGACATCAGGCAGGGAAGTCTTCTTTCGGAGACTGACCTGCTCCTAATAAGAGACTAGCAAGTCTTGGTTCTGTGGTTCACCCTCTCCTGATATCAAATAAGGACGTCTTGGTTCTGGGGCCGCCCTCTCTTGATATTAGGCTGAGAAGTCTTGGTTCTAGGGCTGACTCTGTCTTGATATTAGATCTTGTGTCTGAAGCTAACCCTCTCCTTTTACCAAGTCTTGGGTCTGGGGCTTCACCACTCTTAATATCAGGCAGAGAAGTCTTGGTTCTGGGGCTGAGCCTCTCCTGATAAGAAGTCTTGGGTCTGAGGCTCATCCTATCTTGAGATCAGGTAGGGAAGTCTTGGGTCTGAGGCTCTTCCTTTCTTGATATCAAATAGGGACGTCTTGGTTCTGGGGTCTCCCTCTCTTGATATTAGGCTGACAAGTCTTGATTCTAGGGCTGACTCTGTCCTGATATCAGATCGTGTGTCTGAGGCTAACCCCCTCCTATTACTAGGTCTTGGGTCTGGGGCTCCACTGCTCTTAATATCAGGCAGAGAAGTCTTGGTTCTGAGGCTGACCCTCTCCCGATATCAGGTCTTGGATCTGGGGCTGACACACTTGTGATAAGAAGTCTTAGGTCTGGGGCTCTTCCTCGCTTGATATCAGGTAGGGAAGTCTTGGTGCTGTGGCTCAACCACACCTGACACCAGTCAGGAAAGTCTTGGTTCTGACTCTGACCCTCTCCTAATATCAGGCCGGGAAGTCTTGCTTCTAGAGACCCGTCTCCCAATGTACCTCTTCACTGTCTTGAGGCCATCCTGACCTCTACAGCTCCACTTGGGTGCTGAGTCGGACTCCTCAGTTGGTTTGAGCCCAAAGGACTCCCTACAGGGTGCCATCGACCCAGGACGGTGTCATTGTACAGTGATGGGCACAGCAATATGTAGAGCCAATGTCCAGAGCTGAGACATTGTACTCCAAAGGGCACTGTGTGTGGGGGCTGCCCAGGCACTGGACACTTTTCTTTGAGTGGGCCTGTGGGGTGGCACTGTGGGGTAGGGTGGCCAACATTTTTAGATCCTTTTGCGGTACACAAGGCGGTGATGACATCACAGCGTCTTTCATGTTTGGCCCGCCCCTTTCTGTGCACTACCGCAGAGCACCGGGCTGAATCAATGCATTGCACCCGCAGCTGCTGACGTGACAGGCCTGCTGTGCAGATGCACTGTAAAATGTATGCAATAGCACTCGCCACTTGCCAGCACTGTTATTCCGATTCACATGAAATATATGTATATGACCCCCTCCGAGCGGGTCATATACATACATTTCCGCGAATCGAAATAACAGTGGCTGGCAGGTTGCTCCCTGCAGCGGCCGGCCCCAGTCCCCAGCATGCCTAATTGTGTTTGAACAGAGCAAGTCGGGACAACCCGCGTCCCGCAGAGCCATTTTGCAAACTGCGGGACAGAGTCCCCAATTACGGGACAGTCCCACAAAATACGGGACAGTTGGCCACCCTACTGTGGGGTGTAGGGGGTACCCAGGCACTGAGCATTGTACTCCGAGTGGCAGGGTGGGCTCTAGGGGGCTGCCTTGCCTTTACTCTGAGGGGCACAGTCGACTGTTGTAGGGACCCAGTAATCCGATGGCAAAGGACAGCACTGTGATGGGCTGCACTTCGAGGGTCCCTGTTACCTCTAGGGGTCGCTGCCCAGGGTTGCCACTGGCTGCATGGCGAGCTGGAGGCTCTGCGGCCCGTCTATGCCAGATCCTGGGATTGCTATCGCTCGTTTTCTTTGTGTTGTTTGTAAAGTGGTTGATTAACAAGTCCAATTGATCTGGGTATTGATCGCTCCTCGATCCCTTTAAGCCCAGAATGTTCACATGCCATAAATCCTAAATCACTTTAGCCCATTCCCAGGCTAGAGTTCCGCTCCAGATCGAAGTCTCGATCGAACCCACTCTCGCGATCGTTGCTCGAAATCTTTCCATGGTGTCGGCAGGTGTTTGTTGTGTTTGTTCTGTGTTTGTTAGGGCTGCCAATCACACCATAGTTGATGTTCTAATGTAATGACATTGTTCCAATAAAAAAGCATTTTCAAGAGGCAAGAATAACTGAAGCTCGAAGTGGCCCGGGCCTCACCCAACTGTTATGGGAAATGTCAAACATACCTGGGCAACACCGAACTGGCCTCATAGTACTATCTAAATGTGCTATCATGTTTGCCCCTCTGCTCCAGAAACGCACTAATCAAGGCAAACCACTCACTTCGGGGGCAACAGTCGACAGACCAGCCCATGTGAGTGGATTGAAACCAAGCCGTGTCAAAATTAAACTGTGAAGGGAAACCCCCGTGTCCCTGACAACCCCCAATTAACCAGGACGAAACCATCTGTCAAAGTTAAAACCTCAGTGTCTGGGGAAACACCAAAGTGACCAGGGCAAGCTGCAGTTCTTCCGGGTAAAAGAACCCAACCCAATGTGTCCCAGTGTTTTTTAAAATAGGGCAAACTTTGCGATAGTGCAAATACTGTGCAACTTTGCACTTGCACCGGTGCAAAGTTTCTGTAACCTGGCCCCAGGTTCACCTATTGGTAGCAAGGCTGAATGCTCAGGCTAGTCTTTTTTTAGAGGCATTTAGGCATGCTCTGGTTGCAGCTTTGCACATAGATAGCATCAAAATAAATAAATAGGATCTATGCAAGGAATTCAAAAATATAACCTTTTAGAGATACTGCTTGGGAGGGAGTGGGTCACTTCATCACGGTCAAGATTCTGCTCTAAAGTGAGCTGCAGCCCTTGTCTGAGCCAGGGGTGTCCCCGGGATAGACTGGCCTATGGGGAACTCTGTAGATTTCCCGTAAGGACTCTGCATCCTAGGCCTCTTGTGTGCAGTGTTTCCAAATGTTCCCATAGGAAAAGGGGTGGGCTTGCTGAAAATGTGTAATATGAGGCTACTTTGAACATTATTTCCAAGACCTCTTTTGGTTCCCAGTCCACCCCTGGGTATCCCCGTGCAGTGGGGACACTGATTGGACCTAAACCATAGCCCCTAAGAACAATAGCAAAGGTGCAAAGACTGTCCCTCTGAGACAGGAAGGAAACAACCTCTGGAGCAAGTGATGTGGCTCATAGAGCCAGAAGAAGGGGTCCTTGGTCATGCTAAAGAAGCAGCAGCAGAGGTGAGGAGCAGTGGAGAGGGAACCGATGCTGTTGATTCGGAGGGGTGCCACCGCAGGAAGCCAGACCCATGGAATGCAAATCTGACGAAAGGAGACCCTTGGTAAGGTCATCCCAATTCATTTGGTAACATAGCAAGGCAGAAGCTGGGGAAGAGTAAACTATTATATTGGGGTATAGTATTTTTCACTGGGGTATGGCTGATCACAGTTGGCATGGGCGCAGTACCAGTCAGATGCAGGCTTATTCCATAGGTCAGTGTTTGTGTAAGTGATCGGGCTCCTTAGATTCCCAACAAAACGCATAATGCTCTTGATCACTTTGTAACCACAAGCCTCAGGTGCTTCCCACTATTGCCACTCAGGGTGCTCCATCCTCTTCTTGAAAAACCTTCACAGGGATGAGCAGCAAGACTTGTCATGGAGCAATGGTCCATCAAGGCTTTCAACCCAGCTACCAAGAGCTGATCCTGTGAGTTAGCAAAATCTTTCCAACACACACCACATAGTAGCACACAGAACCACAGGTAACCGTTCTCATTCCGAGTTTGGTCGGTGCAAAAAAGAATGGTGATAAAGTGGCAGTAAAATAATGATCACCTCTTTATCTCACAGTAAAATGCCTGCTTTGGTAGTGAAGTGGAGGAGCTGCTTCCAGAATAGCACTGGTGATCTTTCTTCCACTTTACCATCACAAACTGGAGGAATTACCACCTGCAATAATTGCTCTAAATCCCCAATGAGTCCTCTGGACTCCACGAATGGGGACGCACACCACCTTACTGCACTCATGACATTGTGGTACATCTGCCAGACTGAATAGTGGTAACAGTAAACATGTTTGCAAGTATTTCCATAGTATACAAGCCCACTGAATATTAATCTCAAAACAAGTGTTTAGCGATGAACATGTTGGACACACAGACACCTGCGAGCCCTGATACCCCAGAAAGTCAAGTCATTGTAGATATCCAGTGATGCAGATGTCCAAAATTGACGATGGTCTTCCTCCTTCTTCTTGGAGTCTTTTTTGTTGTCCAGTAATGTAGGCCAGTATGCCCACGTAAGAACAACCATGTTGGCTTTGCCCATAATGTCAGTAAAATCTGTCATGCCACTGCAAAAAAACATGCCTGTACATTTCTGCACCAATGTAATTATAATTATAATTATTATAATTGTTTTTTATGACACGCTTAATACTGAAGATTTTTCTAAGCATGGACCCGAGATTCAAACCTGGGTTGATCTACGTCATCTTGCTTGCAAGAGGAATGCATTTCCACTAAGTTATACTAACCGTGCCAGCCCAGTATACCCAAGTAGAAACACTCATAATTTTCTCTTTGCCCATGAAGCCAGTAAAAATATTATGGCCATACTGTAAGAAAACATGTCCATGCTGCCTGCACCAATGTAGTGTTTCCACTCCCGCGTAATAACACTCATCATGTTGGCTTTGCCCATAATACCTCTAAAAAATGCTATGCCCACTAAACAAAATTCCCATTATGCCTGCACCAATGAAACCCCCACACTCCCATGTACGAACATTGATCATGTTGACTTTGCCCATGATACCAGTAAAAATGTGTACAACTACGATCTTCCATAAGATGTCCAGTTATGCTGTCACTATGTTGTCCAAGTACAGCTACTCTAATTTTATTAAAGATTTTCCTCACTTGTTCAGTTTAAATTTAGGTAAGAATTAACTCTAATACGTCATCATGTTCTTCATGCATTGAGGCTCCTAATATAGCGCCCATTTTTTAGAACTCACCACATGCTGAATTGGTGTTCGAGCAGGCCTTTGCCTTGTGATACTCATATACTGAAATTAGCAAGTTCTATTAATACATCCAATATTCTGAGGACACCTAGAACCAACTTTTGACCTTTTATCTAATTCATTTTTCTTTATTAATTCTATGTGAAATCATTGTCCACTTTGATTCACAGATTATTTAAACCACTCAGAAATAAGAAATCCATGGAGTTTATCACTTCATCCAAGGTTTAGGTAACCTTTTTTTAGATTTTTGTTTGATCAGTTTTCATATTTAATCACTGATACATCAGGTATTCTTTACCATGTTGTAGGTCCTTTATCGTTTCTGGATTCTCTGGAATGTAATATTATATCTGCATTCAGATTCTCCCTTGATCTACTAATGTGAAGGAACACTAAACTGGAGTTTTAGACAACCCAACCCCTTTGTTAACTCTTTATCAGGTAAATCTAATCAATATTTCACGTTTATATGATTGTTGAATTGTTCTATAAACCACAGTAATTTTTGAAAATTGTGCTCCTGAATAAGGGATTTATCCCAAAATGTGATGACCTGAATATTCCTATGATTCAAAAGGATCCACATATTTAATTGTTGTGGTATCCTAGAACATAGGATACCATGACTTTCTACTGTAAGAAAAATGCCCATGCTGATTGCATTATTGCGCCCCCACAATCAGAGGTGCTCTCCCCAGCCCACAAACACACACTCACACAAACACACATATTCATACACATTTACATGTATACGATTAAAACATACACACTGATGTCACATTCACATGCTTACCCATAAAACATACCCACTGCTATCTTACTCCCACTGCACCCATGCAACATGAGCACTGCTATCTCATTCACACGTGTACTCAAACAATTTACGCACTGCTACCTCAGTCACATGATCACCTTTATACTACAACATACATGCTGACTGTACTCTCATTCATACGCACACTTGGGAAAAGGTGTATATCCCCCCTCTCACTGGTGTTCGGTAAAAATATAATTTAGGACATGTGTGCCGCCTTCCTGTCTTACATTATAAAAGTTAGAAACATTGTCCATTAAGGCAGCCAGGCTGTCCTTAGTATAGGCAGGTACATTAGAAAATAGGTGACACTACACACATTTATTTAGGACAAGATAAAAACAAAGGAATGCTTACATTGCGCACAACATAATATACACAGAATATAGACTTCTGATAAAAAAATATAGGTCAGCAAAAGGCAGTCATTTTTCCCAGAATGAATGTCACATCATGCATTATGGATGGTTACAGGCCTCAAAGCCCCATGAACATTTAAAGTGTTGAGCAAATAGAAAATATAGTGCTGTGTGCAAACTAAGAAAGGGAGTGTTTGGGCAGGAGCCAATATGTAGTGATTCAGCAGTTTAAATGGTAGGAATGTTCAGTTTCTAGCCGTGGTGTTCAAAGGTTTTTTATAAATAAAATGTGGAAGTAGGCTTAAGCAGATAAGCAAGGTGAGATGACGTTGGACAGAATGTCCTAGAAATCTGAAGCAAATGTGTCACACACAGAATTGCTTTTTTTCTAGTTTTAAAGAAAGTTGCGAAAACACGTCTTGTGATTTAGAAAATGTGGAAAACACCTAGTCATGCTGATTAGCATGAATTAGGTCATTTATTACAGGAAATGATCATGTGTTTCAGGAAGTAGTTATATCCACTAAAAGGTCAGTACACTTTGTAGAAACATGAGCAATTGCATTATAAGGTTCATACTACAACAGAACCGATGGAATATTTTAAATCTATAAAACCATGATGGATGTAGAAATACAGTGAGATATTCTTTTTTTCAGCCTGTAAAATGGGTGATTAAAAAAACATACTCTCGGATAGTCGTTATCTGTGTATGTCTTTTGCACATCACGGGTTCCCTCCCAAGGAGGCTGGCAACAGGAGATTATTCTAAGAAATTGACTCTTTAACACTTGCACAGGCACACACCCTTGCTTACACCAATGCACACATATGTACAAACACAT
The DNA here is from genome assembly GCF_040938575.1 of Ambystoma mexicanum. NCBI lineage: Eukaryota > Metazoa > Chordata > Amphibia > Caudata > Ambystomatidae > Ambystoma > Ambystoma mexicanum. Next base: position 293,382,345 of record NC_090926.1, on the reverse strand, counting down.
ACAGAAAGGGTTTTCTCCTTACCTAGTCCAGGCCCGGTCTCTAGATGCCAATACAATCACTGCCAGGATGGCCTTCTGGCTCCCATGCACCTCTCCAAGAGGAACAAGAAAGCAGGAAGAGGCGCCCAACACCTCTTCCTTCCGGATTCCTGACATGCACAGTGGAGCCGGAGTGCTACCATTTCACTTTTCCAGGAAACCTTAATGCATGGGGTGGTGCAGGAGCATCCCCTAAACATATTTTGTGCTGTGGTATCCCACTTGCATTCACAATCTGCAATGCAAGGCTGTGGAAGCAAAGCTCACCTGGCTTTGCATGGTCCATTGGGCATGAATGGCTGAGGTAAGGTTTTGTAAAAGTGAAACCACGTTTCCCTACAGTAGGAAGCCTTTGAGAACCCGTCCTCAGCTGTTTCCTGCTTTTTGGTTCTTCCATAATGGGTGGTGGATCAGTGCCTTATCACCAAATATGTACGAGCCTCCACTGCCAGGGAAGATCCAATAAGATCAGAGAGGTGAAAGGGTGAGATGTAAAAGGGGTGCTCAAAAGGGATAGGCCAGAAGGGATATCCTTCAAGCTCTTGCTACCAGCAAATCACACTGACCCACCTGCTGGTAAGGTTATGTTCTAGAGAGCATTTTGAAGTATAATACCCTGGAAAGCCTTAAACTAGTCCATCAAGTGAAGAATGGTTTGGGAAACCCTCAATCTCATAAAACTCAGAGAACTGAGAAGGGGTGGCGGAACCCCTTTTCGGAACTGTAGGGGCTGAGAAGTTCATACGAGAAGCTGGGAAGGTCAGAGAGCTCAGGTAGCCATGAAGAACATTGTGTGGGTCCATCCGCGGGCCTCCTCGAGCCAAAGAGGCCTAGTTAAGCCCAAGGAGAAGAAGCAACCTGACACTTTGGCTTTACATAGATCTCAGTTCTACTTTAAGCTGGCAAATAATACCCCAAATAAACAGTTAAACCCACATCTATAGTCCCTTCACACTTCTTGGTCCCAGGCAGATTTGTAACACTATAAAAGGGTGAAGGCTACACATCTTGGTGTTGCCAACTCCAAGATATCAAGCAGTTGAACCCGTTGTGTAGTAGACGAGTTCTTTCTGCCAATATACCTATCAGAGGAGCCAATAAAAGAACCCTGAGGGATCTATTAACCAAAAGATGGATGGACACCACAGAAACCCTGTAAAGGAAGTCACAATTAATACCAGCACAATGTCAAAAAACCAAGCAATATAAGAAGCAAGAGTAAGGCAATACCTGAATGACTAGCAGGAAGATGTTATACGAGTAAGTACTTGAGATGTCTAACCTAGAAGAACACCAAGGCAGTTAGACACTAATCAATGATCTGACTAGTTTTCTTAACAAAGACTCAACATAGAACACTCTTACCATATGCAATAAACCTTACAGGTCAGTGAAAGAAGATGATTCCAGAAGTCCACAGGAAGTCCAGGAGACCACCTATCACCTGCCGGCAGGAGGACGCCTACTAGTCCCAAATCACAGTCCCGGAATGGAAAAGTGTTCAGCGATCCACCTACCAACTGCCGGCACGAGGACGCCTATGTAGCAACACGAAGCGTCTCTAGTTCAAACACTGAGTGGAATGGGCGTACTTGAAATCAGCGGAAGGAAGGAACTCCGCTAGCTCTGTCAGATGAATCGCAGATCCTAAGGCGAGTCGGGGAAGCGGTCCGGGTTGGCAACAGTAAAGGTAAGACAGGGACAAGGGCAAAGCAGTAGACAGGTCGGGGACAAAGGCCAAGGGTCAGAACTGTGTGCAAACAAGAATCGATTTGCGAAGCAGAGGGAAGTAGAGTAGCTTTCTGGGGTCGTAGATATCCAGAAACAAGAAGACAAGATGGGCAAACCAAGGGAATCCAAAAACGGACTGAGGTCAAGAAATCCAAGGGTCAAGAAAGTCACAATAATCACTAGGCTATAGAATACAAAATTCAGAAGCGAAGCGTCAAGTTCAAATGAGGCATAAATACACTAACGCCGGTCACGTGATCCGTAAAACGGAGCTCAACATGAGAAGACACGTGACTTCAGAAATGCAGAGCGTCTGCATTTCCATGGAAACTCTGAGTGCTTTCGGAAGGACTGACAGCATACCGAATGATTATGGGTACAAACGCTGTAGGAATATGTCTGTACTCCAAGGGGTGAGTGACAGCGTCGTGTGGGAACAGAGGGTGGAACAGGCGTAGTTTCTGGACACCAAGCTCTGGACCTAATGGAATGCCTGATCCCCCTTTGTTTCCTTACAGTATCCTCCCCCAATGGAAGCACCTCCCTCCTGGAAGCCAAAAAACTGGACAAGAGAGAAGGAGCATGAATATTCTCAGCCGGTTCCCAAGTCCGATCAACCGGACCATAGCCCTTCCAGTCCACCAGAAAATACTTTTTCCCCCTGACCATCTTAGCATCAAGAATGGCATTGACCTCATATTCTTCAGAACATTGGACCATGAGAGGCGGAGGACGAACAGGCAGTCTGGTAGTCTGAGTACAAGGTTTTAGTAACAAGACATGGAACACTGGATGCGTCCTACAAGATAAGGGCAGCTCCAGTCTAACCAGAGCCTGGATTGAGAACAGACCCACTAAACATTGAAGGAGGCACCTACGGCCAGGTATAAGTAGGTTCTTTGTGGATAACCACACTTTAGTACTGGGCTGATACAGAGGAGCCTCACCCCGATGCCGATCGGCAAACCGCTTGGCCTGTTTTTTTGCTTCAGTCAATTGAAGCACTACATTCTTGTGTATCGACGAAAGATCACGCAGGCAACCCTGTACTGCAGGGTTCAAGATATCCAGAGCGGTGTCCAAGGGCAGGGTACGAGGGTTCTGGCCATATAGTGCATAGAACGGGGTGGTACCAGTGGATGCATGGATAGAATTATTGTAAGCAAATTCAGGGTGTATGAGAACCGAAAACCATGTCTCTTGGTATTGCAGGGTGAGACAACGCAGGTATTGCTCAAGCGTGGCGTTAAGGCGTTCCATCTAATCGTCTGTTTGTGGATGGTATGCGCTGGATAACGATCGGTAATGCCAATGGAACTCGTGAGGTGTTTCCAGAACCTGGAGGTAAATTGGGCACCACGGTCCGACACAATGATATCTGGAAGATCGAAAAAGTGAAACATATTGTTCAGGAACAAATATGCTAGAGCAGGAGCCGAGGGTAACCCCTAACAAGGAATAAACAGGGCTAGTTTGGAAAGGAAGTCCACAACCACCCAGATAGTGTCAAAACCTTTCACAGGGGGTAGCTCCACAATCAAGTCCATAGAAATCACTGACCAAGGATGATCAGGTACTGGTAATGGCTGCAAGAGACCCAGAGGCTTTGTTGTAGACCTCTTGCATTGCACACATATTGAGCAAGAGGCAACATAAGAACACACATCCTGGGTCATGGACGGCCACCCACACCAGCATCGCAATAATTCCAAGGTCTTTTTCCTGCCCGGATGGGCAGCTAAAAGTGAGTCATGACACCACTGCATGGCAGTACGCCGAGTGGCCAAATCGGGTAGGAATAGACGACCCTGTACGTAAGGCAAGGAACGGATAACATCCATGTTATATTCCAGTATTTCGTTGGGTCCCTTCGCTACCCATTGCTAAATGGAAGACACCAATGAGGGTTGCAAAGTGCAAGCACAGACCATTTGATTACCTTGAAGAATGGTACCTCCCAAGAACGAGATGACACACCGTGTAGCCTCGAGAGAGCATCTGCTCTAGAATTAATTGGACCAGGGCGATAGGTGAGCTGGAAATTGTACTTAGAGAAGAATTCATGCCACCTAGCATGACGGGCAGTGGTGCATTGTAAAGACTGTAACACAAACAAGTTCCTATGATCAGTGTATACTTGCACTGGAGATGCAGTACCCAGTAAGTAATATCTCCTGAAGGTGAACGCATCCCTGACTGCCAACAACTCCTGTTCCGTAACTGTATCATTTTGCTCATAGGGAGTTAGCTTTCGTGAGTGATAGGCTACAGGATGCATCAATCCAGTATCTTTGCATAATTTCGATAGAATAGCCCCAACCGTGACCTCGGATGCATCAGCCTCTATGAAAAATGGTTGTCCTGGTTCCGGATGTTGCAACACCAGTGCTGTGGTAAAGGCTTGTTTCAAGGCATCAAAAGCCTGTTGAGCTTCCAAACTCCAGGCGAACAGGTGATTGTTGCTGGTCAGGGTGGTCAATGGGCCGCTGTCTCAGAGAAGGAGCGGATGAATCAACGGTAGAAGTTGGCAAAACCAATGAAAGATTGTAAGGCCTTGACGGTAGTGGGAGTGGGCCAGTCCAGAACAGCTTTAACCTTGGCATTGCTCATCTTGATGCCAGCACTGGTTATGTCGTAACCAAGGAATTCCACTTCTTGAACGTGAAACAAAAATGTTTCCAGTTTGGAATATAGTCAATTTTCCCTTAATCGTTGAAGGGCAGCGGATACATGGTTCACGTGTTCTTCATAAAACGAGGAATACACCAGTATGTCGTCCAAATAAACGACTACATAGCGATCCAACATGTCGCTCAAGACATCATTGATGAATCTTTGGAACGTAGCAGGAGGATTACACAACCCGAACGGCATAACGAGGTATTCAAAAAGGCCGTATTTGGTCTTGAATGCCGTTTTCCATTTGTCGCCTTTCCTCATCCTCACCAGGTTGTAGGCCCCACGCAGATCAAGCTTGGTAAAGAACTAAGATGTACCCAACTGATCCAAGAGAACAGAGATAAGTGGGATTGAGTACTGATTCTGTATGGTGACCGCATTCAATTCACGGTAATTGATACAGGGCCACAGATCCCCTTCCTTCTTGGGCACGAAGAATAGTGGGGAAGCGGCCGGTGAACGAGACACGCAAATGAAGCCATTCTCTAAAGCCTTGTCAATGTATTCCTTAATGTTTTCTCTCTGGGTAAGGGAGTAAACCCGTCCTGAGGGTATTCTAGCCCCTTCCACCAAATCAATGGGACAATCGTATGGGCGGTGCGGTGGAAGCGACTCGGCCCCTACTTTTAGGATACATCCCTGAAAGCCTCATACTCCTTAGGAAGAGACGAAGTGAGACCCCCGATTACTGCAGCTGAATCCAATAAGGAGTAACATGGACCAGAGGGCTCTTCCTGTGCTGATAGACAATGACCTTTACAGTATTCCAAAAGGAACTTGACTGAACCTGTTTACCAATACACAAGAGGATTGTGTCTTAACAACCATGGTAGACCCAAAATGAGCTTGAATTGAGGTGCTGCGATAACATCAAAATGTATAACCTCAGTATGTCCAGACATCATAGTCATGGTAAGATCAATGGTACGTTCGGTAACCAAACCTGACATTAGAGTAGTGCCATCTACCGCATTGACCACCTCATGGTGTGCCTTCGGAACAACAGGGATCTTCCATTGACACAGATATTGTACATCAATGTAGTTCCCCATGGCACCTGAGTCCAAGACTGCATGAACAAGCCACGGTTTGCCAGAAGGATATGCCAAAGTGGTCTGCAAGACAAAAGGAACAGGACAACAGGAACCCTGATCTGAACTGCTCGGCAACGGGGTTCCCTCTATTGCTGAGCTCTGGCTTTTCCTGATCTCTGAGGTTTTTTAGGACATGCCGTAAGAAGTGTTCCGAGGATCCACAATAAAAGCACAGATTGCTTTTCTTACGGTGCTCTCTTTCCTCAGAGGACAATGGACCCCGAACTGCCCCAATCTGCATGGGTTCTTCATTACCCAGAACCAGAGCATTAGTTGTGACTGAAACAGGGACAGGACCTCGCTTCTCCCCTTTCCTTTCAGCTCTCCAGGCGTTTATCTGCAAGATAAGGTCCAACAGTGTGGGGAACATGGAAGGTACCACTGGAACGGTAGCCAACACGTCTTTCAGGGTATCAGACAGACCTTTGTAAAACAAGGCAGCCTTCTTCTTGTCAGGCCAACCTGCCTCGGCCACCAACTGATTAAACTTGGCCAAATAATTCAACAAAGATGCATCCCCTTGTTGCAAGGACAGAAGTTCCAAATCAGTGGCCTGAGTCTTGTATCTGGTATTGACTACTCGTGACATGGCCTCGATCAATGCGTCACAATCATGAAGGAGGTTTCTTCCTTGCTCCAGTAACAGATTGGCTCAAATGGCTGCAGTTCCACCCAATTATGACAGTACAAAAGCCGCCTTCGTAGTCGAATCAGGAAACGAAGTAGGACGACACAAGAAGTGTAACCGACATTGGTTGATAAAGGTTCTGTAGGTCTTAGGGTCACCATGAAAGCACTCTGGCAAAGCCAGAGGGAACTGTACAGCGAGAACCACAGGAGCATTTTCCTATCTCACAGAAGTGGCCCCTGAAGAGGCAGTTGAAGCGGGAATACTGCCAATGGCACTGGCCCCAGCGGATTGCATGCTGGCACGTATCTCATGGATATTCTGCTGAGTGGCCTCATGGGCTGCCGTCACATCGGCTCTTAAATCAGCCACAAGTTGCGGCCAGGGGTCACTTGTAGCATCCATTGTAAGGCTTCTGAATATGTTAGCACAGAGCTCGATATTCTTGCCAAATAAGCGTAGATCCATCTTAGCAGTTGAACCCATCGTGTAGTAGACGAGTTCTTTCTGCCAATATACCTGTCAGAGGAGCCAATAAAAACCCCCTGACACATCTATTAACCAAAAGATGGATGGACGCCACAGGAACCGCCAGCCTGTAAAGGAAGTCACAATTAATACCAGCACAATGTCAAAAAACCAAGCAATATAAGAAGCAAGAGTAAGGCAATGCCTGAATAACTAGCAGGAAGATGTTATACGAGTAAGTACTTGAGATTTCTAACCTAGAAGAACACCAAGGCAGTTAGACACTAATCAATGATCTGACTAGTTTCTAACAAAGACTCAACATAGAACGCTCTTACCATATGCAATAAACCTTACAGGTCCGTGAAGAAGATGATTCTGGAAGTCCACAGAAAGTCCAAGAGACCACCTATCACCCACCGGCAGGAGGACGCCTACTAGTCCCAAATCACAGTCCTGGAATGGAAAAGTGTTCAGCGATCCACCTACCAACCGCCGGCACAAGGACGCCTAAGTAGCAACACGAAGTGTCTCTAGTTCAAACGCCGAGTGGAATGGACGTACTTGAAATCCGCAGAAGGAAGGAACTCCGAGCTCTGTCAGATGAATCACAGATCCTAAGGTGAGTCGATGAAGCGGTCCGGGTCGGCAACAGTACAGGTAAGACAGGGACAAGGGGCGAAGCAGTAGACAGGTTGGGGACAAATCCAAGGGTCAGAACTGTGTCCAAACAAGAATCGATTTGTGAAGCAGAGAGAAGTCTAGTAGCTTTCTGGGGTCGTAGATATCCAGAAACAAGAAGACAAGATGGGCAAACCAAGGGAATCCATAAACGGACGGAGATCAAGAAAGCCAAGGGTCAAGAAAGTCACAATAATCACTAGGCTATAGAATACAAATTCAGAAGCAAAGCGCCAAGTTCAAATGGAGCATTAATACACTAACACGGTCACGTGATCCGTAAAACGGAGCTCAACGTGAGAAGACACGTGATTTCAGAAACGCAGAGCGTCCGCGTTTCCATGGCAACCGCCAGCGCTTTCGGAAGGACTGACAGCGTACTGAATGATTACGGGTACGAATGCTGTAGGAATATGTCCGTACTCCATGGGGTGAGTGACAGCGTTGTGTGGGTACAGAGGGTGGAACAGGCGTAGTTTCTGGACACCGAGCTCTGGACCTAACCGAATGCCTGATCCCCCTTCGTTTCCTGACAATGTACACTCAGTACACTAAAACCTTTCCCTACTACAAAGTAGTTCACACACTAAAATAGAATCTTAACTCACCATGACTTCAAAAACCTCCTCTCTTGGGACTGAACACTTTTGCTCTATGGCAAATACAATTCAAAAAATGTTTTTCTAGTAATTATTTTGGGCATGAAAATGTTGATGAAACTTTGCCAAATTTGACATGAGTGTTACATTTGAAAACGGCGGAAATGATTAGTGTGCTCTGACTTCATGCCTGTGATGATAAATACACACTCTCAATTTATTTGCGCACATTGGGCCTCTTTCTGAGTTTAGCTGAGAAATATGGCTGTAATGCCGTGGCAACAGAATTATCACCACTCTACCACACTGCCCCATTACTACTTTGTTTGTGAAGTGGAGGAGATACCTTGAGCATAAAGATGGAGGTTTTTCCTTCACTTTACCACCAATGAATTGACGAATGATTGCAGGTGGAATTACCACCCATGGGAACTCCTCCAAAGCACCCACAGAGTCATATTGAGTCCAAAAATGAAAATAAACACCCCATTCAGCCATTTGTAATCAGGCAGATTAAGTCCAATTATGAGTAGTTGAATTAATATATGGTTTGGGGGCATTTCTTTTGGAAATATTGCCAAACTCGTAATAAGGTCCTTTATTCATGATATGAAATTTCAAATAGTTTTTACAAAGGGAAGAAATGGGGCTGGAACAAACTAAACGTTCTTGTGTGTCTCTTATTTCATTTCGATAATTCATGTGCTTTCAACCGATTTCTTCACAATAATGAATTGCCAGCATGCTTTTGTGTTTTCATGACAACAAGAAAGTGAATTACTAAATGGGAGAACATACACAATTAAGTCCTTCATAAGCTGTAAAACTCTGCGCGTAATGCATTCATTCGGATGTATTTGCTAGAAGGACATAGATAGCTTCATCCGATCTATGAATATGCAATTTCAAGAACATGGGAGCTATTAAAAATAATTACCAGAATTATCCTATGGTCATCCTGGAATTCCAACCACACGCAAGAAGGCATCCAAAACATGAATTGTTATGCAATTGAACCTTTGGGAATGCCACTGATGGGACGAAACAGACAAACTTTTCCCAAGAAGAAGAGAGGCAGTCTGGATAAATGACTTGAAACATGCCGCACAGGTCTCAATGCAGACCATGAACTGTGCATTGTTTGCTTTAGTGTGTTGATTCTTTTGTATACATATTTCTTCACATTTCCAAAATGCAACACATGTGTAAGTGGCTTACCTAATTGAACATATGGAGTTTATTCTCTTTACAGATGTACACCCCACATCCTTCTTCAGATAAGCAAAGTTTTGATTAGGGTAAATTGGTGTCTAAAGTTTCAACTGAAAGATAAGACAAGGTTGTATTTGGTTTGCCCAGGCATACACAAAACTCTGCATATGACTGAAATTGCAGCAATATTAACAAGATCACATGCCTTTTTATCATAGGTAAATCCAAAAGGCTTCACATAAGTCAGCATAACACGATTGGTTGCCCTAAAACATGGGTCAGCTCATTGCTGTTGTGGCAGAAACATAGTGGAGTACTAACGTATCACAAAAGAGAACGTGCTTCACAAAGGTGTGGAAGTGATGCTCGAAAGCAGGCCCTGGTTTCTCTCAATGTGCAAAAGTATTTGGAAACAAGGCACCCCACTAACGGTGACTACAGTCATCACCACATCTAATTAAGGCATTTCCCTTTTCGTTGCTATATGCTATACATAAGGTGCACAAGCCTTTCAGCTTTCTAATATGCTTAAAAAGAATTAGCCCCTGGGGCGGGGGAGCCGGCCAATCAGCAGTGGCGTAACACAAAATGTGGGGGGCCCCCTTGCGAGCCCTGCTGATGGCTCCTCCTACCCACCCGCTTGACAAATCACAGGCCAATGCACAGATTCCGTCAGCCGGCCTGGGCCACCAGGTATGTGCAAAGCTCAGATGACCATGCTCGCGACGGAAGGCGCAGAGCACCGCCCTATGTTTTTGCATCAAATTATTCATCATTCCCCTTGCGTGTGAACAAAGGGGTGGCGGTGTCTGTCCCTGTGTGCCCAAAAGTACCACCCTCCACTTTATGTGAAACAGTAAAAGTATTATGCACATGCAAATGGCAGCGGCAGACTTGTTGTACCAGGAGTGTGGGCGGTTCGTGAGGAGGCACTGGCAATGTGAAGTATTTAAGGGCAGTGGTGGCAGGTGCATATGTTGAGTGGAGGGGCATTACCATCTCCCACAAATTAGTGTCAGCCACCAAGTGTAGTGAAGGAGCCCTAGTAATGTAGGAGGTATGGGTAAGGTTCTCGCCAGAAAAAGTGCTTAAAATAATGTGATGCTATTGTGATTTACACCGCACACTGCTGCCATTTTCATGGTCTGCAGGCCCTAATGTCTTGAAATGGTCAATTGTATGGCAAAACATTTGTGAAACGTGGTGTAAACTGCCATACAGAATGTAATTGGTTCTCTAGGGTAAGACATGAACAAATCCAGTAGATGCTCTCTCACCAACAATTCAGGAGTTTTTCACTACATTTTAATGATGCCTGTGTCTACAACATATGCTAGCAGTGCCTCTGTAAGTCACTTATAGGAAGCTGCAGCCACAATGTATCTATGCCAGTAGCGGTCACTGTAAAACCACTACATGACGCTGCGGACACAATCCATGCCAGTATGGGGAAGGCCAAGCAGAACAAGCAGACAGAATATCTGCCAGTATGGTGACTGTAAATCTCTCATGAAGCTGAAAACACAATCTATGCTAGTAACAGTCAAGAAAAATCACTTATTATTTTCACCACCCATCAAAACAATACACATTTCTCAGTCCTGCATGCAGGGATGGCATTGGAGCAGCTTCACCATGATAGCAGCCTTTTGACACAGCAACATACTGCCTTGATTCCGGACATTAAGTGTGCCCTTTGCAGCATGCA